>NC_092358.1:22035701-22655572 GCF_030848805.1 Temnothorax longispinosus
GATATATACACGTACACGCACATTGGCACATTTATTTAATTTATTTCATGTTTGCTTGGAAATCTTGCATTTATCCTCGATGTTATATTTTTCGTTGACACTATTAATTATTACTATCATTTTATTAACTATTCATGTACGTACACTAATGCTTATATTACTAAACAACGAAATGAATATCCTTTATCGTTTTAACACGCGTTATCTAACGCGCGGGCTATTATCATGTACTACTACAATCACTTCGCTATTTCCTCGAAAACTTCTGCGACCGTACCACCCTCTATTGGGTTCTACTCGCGAAATTATCACGCGAATCTGCATTTACACGTTGGTACCGTCTGCGGTTCCGTCCGCAAACTCCATCGTCACAAACGATCTCCGCGTTAAATTCCGCAAATGTCAACTGCTTCCCGTTCGCTATGTTAAACCGCGTATCGTGTGTAAACGAAACGCCGTTGCTTTCGTGGGCGAATTTGTGCCATTGATACATCCGTTCCCGCTTCACCGAACCAATCCTGGCTGATCCACTCGTTAATTACTCTCAATCCCCTTAAATTGATCACTGTTGCGGTGGCGACGCCATTATGGCTCATCGATCGATCTTCGATACACGACCGCTCGCACTTTCCGCCCCACCTTTTCTTTTGTGCCGTTCTGTAATTTATGTGCGGCTTGAACCTTTTTCATCCATTTCTCTCATATCACCCCTTTCCACGGCGTCCATTTATTTAATATTTCGCTTTTTACTCGTATGTATCGATTATTGTCGATTGCAACACAATAATGTAATTTTACTCAATTTATATTTCATTGCCGATCGGTTCGTTTAATCCCATTTTTATGACGCTCGCGTCACGTGATTCTTCTATTTTAACTGGACAGCCCTGTTGTCAGGCACCCTGAAGACCTATCAACGCGCGGCTTGCGACGAGGAAACGATGACGTTGAAATGCCCTCCCGGCACAACCATCCTTGTCGAACACGCTCAATATGGAAGAACGGGAATGTACGGCATCAGTAAATGCAACTCGTCCGTTCTTCCGATGATCGCTGGGGACAAACCGACGAATCACACATGCGTCTGGCCGCAATCAGTGCAGGTATGTGCCAATGAATTTCTCTCATTCCGCACAGGTAAATGCCGATCGAGCAGCGCAGCGTGTGCGGTTTTCAAGTTTGTTGAAAATTACTGCCGTGTGAATTAATAACTGATCGAGTTAATTGATTTAGAAACCTCTGAAAAGATTAAATATAAAATTTTATGTCGATAAAAGTTTTTTGATAATATTATTTTTTATTACAAAATAATCAACTTTTCTTTCCTGTTGAAAAAAATTTCTTCTTGTTTTTTTTTTTTTTAATAATTAAAGTCTTCTTAGGCTATAATTGATTATAGCACTGTACTAATAAGTTGTATTTTATGCTAATAAGATGTAGTTTATTTTATAATATAGTTTTTTTTTTAAATTGTAGCGTACAAAAATTGACATTGAACTATGCCAATGTTGAAGTTCGACGAGCTATTAATATAACATATTCTTTTTGTCACAAATTAAAAGGCAGATCACATATAGGTATTTCTCGTGTAATGACGTAGCATGAACTTCGCAAATTTGCTAAACTTTGGTAAGACATGATTCTATTCTGCCGAAAGTTTAATATTTGAACGTACTTTAAATTCCGATTATCTTTCGATTCTACCTCCTCAGCTTCCGAAAGGAAGTTCCGCGAGTCCAAACTCTCCGTTCAATCTGAGGCGCCTAAATTCGGAAGTTCTGAAGAATTCGTGCGTCAATCAAATATAGGATGTGTCATCTCCGTTTCATAACATTTTGACATCGCGTTTCAGGACATCACGATTGTTCGTTCTACCCTGATACAGCTGAAAGAGATTTCACGCCGTCATTCACGGCTGCTCCATTTCTGTGACAACACTTTCATTTCTCGGTTCCCTTCGCTCTGAAACTTTATTCAATGTTTTACATTTATTAGCTCTTTGTGAACTCCTCAATTCTAATCCGGAGGTGGGTGTGGATGATATATTCATCCTACTTTCGTCTTGCTCTCGTTCTACCCCACGTGTGAGTACCGAACTGGAAAGAATCGTAAACCGAATCCGACCTCTTTTCTGGGGTTAACCTTCGTACACTTCAAGCGTCGTAAACCTCGAACGCACGAACTTGTGTATATGAATCAGAGCTCAGTCGTTTCTTATCTTTCGGACGATTTTACGCAAGATCGACATTGCTGCAGTTCTTCCTATATTGTGATCATTTTTATCGGTTTTCCATTTTACGCTAAATATAGCGCATGACCCAATAAAAAATTCTATTTATATTAATACGTAAAACTGATTGTCAAAATTTAAGAAGCTATAACATTCCGTATTCTCGTCTCTGCCTTTATTTTTCGTTTTGTGCGATTTTTCAAAATTGTCAGCGAGTTCGATTTAAGCGAAGTAGCTAAAGGAAGAAGCTTCGTCAAAGACGACGCAAACACGCAATTCAAATGTAACTGTAAACATCGTCAAAGGAGTTTCTCGCGAAATTTTCGCGAGAATGGTAATCGAGCAAGTCGGGAAGTTGTAGGAAAATCGGTTTGTACGATTTATTCTCTCAACAGAAATGCAACGGCGGGAAGAAACTCGGCGAGAAAAGTCCGCGGAGAATGCGCCTTCACGAAAACTTGTTTTCTTTGAGCGTAATTCACTGGCAATTATGGATCTCGCGCGAGGGCGGGAAAAAGGGATACGTTGCGCGTCGGTCTAAAATCTTGGTTCGCGAAATAATGGCAACTGACCTGAAAACGGCACCCCTGTGTTTCGCGAAGCGTGCAACTGACAAATTCGTTTGAGGTCGCGCGGGCTAAAGAGAAGAGGGTGCGGAAGCGACTCAGCGGTGTAACGAGATTGTCGAGTAAGGTGTTCTTAGAATATACGCTTTTTCAGTCTCTTTTTTTAGACGTTAAATTATTTATTTATTTAGACAGATTCACACGATTTAATTTTATTCAAGCGAAAATCGAGTACAAGATTAGTAATGATCTTTTGCGAGTGTTTTTCTTAATTGAAACTTGCTCTTTACGATGAAACTTGGGTATTACGGACGTATAATAAAGAAAGTTTTATGTCAGCGTCAGTGAGCAACGGTCTTCGGAAGGATCAAGCGTCTCTCGTGGTAAATCAGAATGATCTCCGTTTCTATTCTCTCAGGAAAAAAAAAACGCCTTATTCGCACGGCATTGCGATATAATAACTTATCTTCGGTATACAATAAAAATCTTCACTGGTATCCATTGGTTTGCGGTTTTCGCGAGTCCACGTATCGATTTCATATTTCATATTCCACCGACCGAGGAAGGAACCATTGTACGTATATGATCCCACCAGAATGCGAAAATGGAGTAACTCTTTTATTTCGTCGACGATCTTATCCTCTTCTGCGGATCTTGCTTTTCACAAGATTTACGCTTTCTCTTGCACATTGCGCGATATTTTTTAGCTACTGGATATACGATTCGTCCGACGACACTTACTTCTTAAAGTATAAATTTTATAAAACGCTGTAAAATTTGCCCTTTTTCACATTTTTATTCGTACATTTATACGTGTGATATATTATCTACTAGAATTATGCTTGCGAGAAATAGAATCTTCATTTATTCTTTTACGAAAGATCGAACCGTAAAATAGTGATAAGTATAGCTTTACGATGTACTCAATAACCCGCCTTACACCAATGACTATCCATAATGTTTTCAACGGGATTTATAACGCTTTTGGGTCTATTCTGCAGGCAGATTGTAACGTATCCTACGGAGAGAACCAATGATGGTCGATAGTTCAATGGGTCAGACACCGTGGAAGAAATTTCTTTCTGAACGATTTATTTGATTTCTTAACAAAAGGGGTCGACTCATAAAACAAGTCCATAGTGAAGTGTGCGTAATCTATATTTACTATGTTTTCATACATTGGATCACCTACGATTACAGTTACCATGTGGACAATTTATGGAGTTCTAAAATACTTTCATTCACTATTCACCGCTTTTGACTTTAGAGAGCTTATGTAAAATTTAAATTTATTCAATTATCGAACACAAAATTCAACAGATATAGAAATTTAAACAATTGCAGAATGTATGAGAATTTAGAAATCATGAAAAGTATCTGAAGAGTGAATAATATATCTATACAAAATCTATCTATATATTATTGATGGGCTGATAGAACGCTCCATTTCCTTTAAATGTCATAAAGGGAAATAAATATAGCGTAACGACATGTTCTTCTATAATAGGAGGAAACCTAATTGAATCACACATATTATATTCTCGAAATGACTTTTCCTCTGGCTTTTTGTCTAATTTTGACTCGATCTAACAATAAGATATTTGATGCCGAAGCATGAGATGGAATACCCTGCTTTTAGTTCTGGTTAATAGTTTATATCGTTATATTCGTATTTATCACGATTGAATTGACAGTATTATTCGTTTGAGATCACATCGCGATCGCTCGCTCCATTACTTCCATTACATACGAGAAATTCCCGGTCGCCCGATGACGCGACGGTCTTGTTTCCACGGCGGAAGCGTTTCCAGCACGACTTGCATCACGTGAACGAATCAGCGCCGCGGCGGTACTTTTCCCCGGGTGCAGGTTGCATGGGAATTTTCGATGCCGGAAAGGCGTATCCCTGAATGAAGGCGTATTCCCTGTAGAACCATAAGGAGAGTTCGACTCGAAAGTGGCTCCGTGCCTTGCCGAGCGATTCGAATCTCGCGAAAGGGCTTTTCCGCGCGAGTGCTTACCCTCTGCGCAACTTCTCGGCGACATACGTCGCTGCTTCCATAAAGAGGTAGGAATTTAAAGTCGCGGCTTGCTGGAATAAAAGCGACGGGTGCGCTAGACGCGTTCTTCCGCGAGGAATGTATGTAAATCGCGACTGAACGGAAGATCAAGGACCGAAGTGAATGTGCAAATATCGATAACGAGGATTCGGAAAAAGGTATTTATATAAATGAGCGGATATTATGAAATATGTATTTAAACGGAATTAAAGAAAAAGGGAGATAGATCGAGATCGATAAGGTAGAGGAGCATAAGGGAAATAGACTCGATTTACGGCCAGGGTTTTGTTGCTAGGTCAGACGTCTCACTCTAAAGATTGAGACCCGATATGCCGATCCTTTGGTTTATAGTTGGATTTTATCGCCCGAGGACTTACATTGGTTTTGTGGCGCTTTTGTACATTTAGTGCGCTGCGCTATAAACCTAAATTCTTATTCTTGTCGCGCGTCACATATAAATATTTGCGAGAGATACGCGAATAACGAGCGTATCTCCTAAAAGATGTTGCGGGGCCTCCGTGTATTGTTGATTGTGTTGCCTCACGGCAAATCGAAGTAGCTCAACTAATATTAAAGTGATGGTCCTATACTTGTGTCGAGATTGGTTTGTTAGTTTACGGTATCGCGTCCTCGTACAACAGCAAGAGAAACGTAGCGGTTTAAGGGAATTACGCGTTCTGACTTTGGCCCCTGGGGCAAAGTTGCTCGACGGAACGGTAAACGTTTACTTATAGTGACGGACGACATGGAAACGGTCAGAATGTATCGACGCACGCGGAAAATCGATTTCCCCCGCGGGAACCGTCGCCGCATGCACGTGAAATGCAGGAGAATGGCCCAAGACGGAAACTCCGAAAGCCGATAATTAGATGGATATCGTATATATATAGAGCACGAAGAACACATATACGCGGGTCGTATGTGGATTGTGGGAATCCCGATGCGAATGGCTCGGTAGCAGCTTGAAACCTGGAAACGTAATTTCCACATTTTCCACGGCGAAATCTTCCGTCCTTCTTCACTTCCCACTTCCCACGGGATATTACAACTATTACAACGAACATTTTTTTCCGCATTTTCGTGAGTGAGGTCATCGATTTTTAATTATCGCACATGACACGAGATGAGTAGACGTAATCGAAAGTAAAAAAAAAAGAACCGTATTAATATGCAGTGGAAATATCTTTTTATTAACATAAGTTTGAAATTAAAATGTGAAAAGAAATAATATTATTCAATTCAATAAGAAAGCTAAAGCTTTCTTAAAACTAAAATCTCGAAGTTATTCGCGTGCCTTTGCATTTTTTATTTTCGTATTTCATATGATACCTTTACAGTTACTGACGTAGAGTTTACCCCGATTAAAATTACCGCTCACTTCATTAAGATGCCGCTCATGTAACGCGATTAAATTGCGTTTAACGTAATCAAGCTTGAATGAGGTAATGTAACTCGAGTCTTCGCATGCAATTAGTCGATTGAAAATGGAATCCTAGGAATTCTCGGCGATGTGCGGATATCACCAAGTGATATCGGATAACCAATGACTCCTCAGGAACGCGAAACCTAGAAGGCTGATTTCCCGTGATGACGTTACTTGCTTTCGACAGCCGATGCTTTTACATCACTCAAGTGGAAGTTTCCTTTAATTAAAAAACCGGTACAATATTTTCTTTTACGTGCTCGCTCGCGATTTTATCACTTCCGTTCTATCTTCCGCAGGATCCAATTCCGCGTTTCCGGATAACGTTAAAAACGCATTTCCGTGAAAGCTGAAACATGATTTTTATTTCAGTTTTTGTTAAAAAGATTTTAACCGTTTATTACATAACTGACCTGTATTCTGACATTTTTCATCCATTTATGAATATTTGCAATTTGTCCTTTGTAATATGATGTTTACGGGGCGAGTTAAAAATTCAAATTTTTTTATTTATATCTCTACGAGCAGCCCCATCGCTAATCTTGTCGATTTATTCTCACATTGCACGCAAATATTGGCACATGACATACAATTTCGTTATGCTGGTTGACCTCAACGATATTAGTTTTACTTTGTCCGACGGTTTCATAAAAAAAAGCAGAAATAATCTCATTTCAAACTCGTCGGCCGAAAGGCTCGGCCACAAAATTAAGTCTTTATTTCATGTAAAAGCTAAATGGCTCAGTTGAAGTTGTCACAGTTTGTCCACCATTGTTGATGTCTTTTTTTTTATCCGGATGAATACCCTTTATAACAATTGCAATAACCGCGTCAAAAGGTGCAGCCACTGTAATTTCAAGCTTCGACTTCAAAGCACCATCGAACTAGATTGCTCCGTTGCGTTGGTCTGTTTGTTCATGTTATCATATTAATCTCCGTTGAATTTTCTCTTCTTTTATCTCACACTAAAAAAAAATTTGTTAATTCCAGAAAATATTTAGTCCGATACGAGTAACTAAATATGTTAGTTAACTAAACATTAGTTGTTTCAACAATTATTAAGTTGCACTAAAACTGATATAAATGCATTCATGTCAACCTTTAGAATTTTTTAATCAAGAATTAATTACTTCAACTGATATTTAGTTAAACTAACTAAAATGTTTAGTTGCTTGTATCGGACTAAATATTTTTTGAGATTAACAAATTTTTTTTCTCAGTGCAGTTATCTATAGAATTAGTTAATACTAATTTCAGAATATACTTGCATTATTCTAAGAAATTCTAAAAAATTTTAACAGCTTTTGCTTTCTCTAAACATTTTAAACATTACAATTTTAATAAATAATTCAACGCGGTGTTTGATTTGCAATGATATATATATATATATATATATATATATATTGGATGCTTTCCATTTAGTGACACAAGTCGACACAAATGTTGTTCTATCTTTCTTGACATTCAATGTGTAACAAAGACAGAACGAGACTTATGTTGACTTGTGTCAGTAAATGGAAAGCACCCATTAATTAATGTCGCTTTTGCGATTTATCGCCAGACAATAATTTTCTATTTTATTGCAAACGATATTTCAGCTCGGTCTTTAATTAAAGATATTTCTTTTGTAATAATATATTATTCTAGAAAGTATAAAATTCCAACATTCCTTAACCCTCCAATAGGCGCGTGAAAATTAGAAACGTAAAAGGGTGCACGGAGTGGAGTGTAAATTACACCCCATTATTTATGTTATAAATATTAAACCAATTAATATTTTTAATTTTCTGTTTAATATTATTTGTTGTTGCACATATTTTAAAGTATATTAATAAGTTAAAACTTTAATTTTAATGTTTTTTCGATAATAATTGGTTCTGCATTGAAATGAGTCCAGAATACTCATTCGGAGAAAAGAAACTCATTAAGAGTAAAATACACCCCACGCGCCCACTGAGGGGGGGGGGGGATTTATAATGCTCGATCAGAAGAGATACAAGCTGATATATTTCGTATTCTTATCGGTCCTGATCGCAAAGTGAGCGGATCTTCTCATTGACGCGTTAGCACTCACTGTTGCAGATGGTGGTTGGAGTCTGTCAGAAAAAGCGGCAGTGCAAATTCAACACTAACCCGAAGACCTTCCAAGGTGATCCCTGCCCCGGATTACGGAAGTACATCGAAGTCGCCTACAAATGCCGTCCCTGTAAGTATCCTTATCCGTATATATGCAGATACATTCACATATACGTCTCTGAACGGATATACGCGCGAACGTGCGCGAGGAGACGCGAGATCGAGCTGCGCTTTTGGGAGAGAGAGAGAAGGGATCGTTTTTCTCCGAGACATCCGATTCCTTTTTATGCGAACATCGAGCGTTAGGTCGGTTCGCCGCGCGCATAAGAACCCGGCGATATCGATGAAATTCCTCGCGCGACACGCACGACGGATCGGCGGAAGATTCGCGGGGAAATTCTCAGGCGCGACGTGATCCGGCAAATTCCGGCGGCTGCGGGAATATTTACTGCGGATAAAAACGTAATTTTGCCATCATTCCGAGATCGAGTAGAAATTCAAGTAAGATCCTGACTATACAAGTAATATGTCTTGCTATCACGACTTTATTTTATTAGTGGTTGCCCGTATTTTACGGCGAGTTTACTTACTACTTTAAGCAGTTAGACAGATGACTATGGATAAGATTTAAAAAATTAATTTTAAACAAAATGATATAATAATTTATTTGTCTCTTCTCGAAGAGCCAGTTTTAACGCTCTTGCTTCGGACATCGAAGTTTATAAATTCTCGCTTTATATTACATAGAATTTCATTGTATTTGCCGAGCTTAGCGCGAATACGAACAAAAACATAAACTGTAACGAAACGATATCAGAGATCTATAACATACGCATTCCCCTAAAGCAACGAAGACAACCTGTTGCAGTAACAAGCTTCAAGTAATTTTTGCTGCGGAGTATATAGCAAATACTCCATCGCGGCGCGTTTTACATTCTGTAGGTCCGCGCCGGTTCCTGCAGCCGTGCTCAAGCCACAGTCATCTCATTGTTTACTGCGCACACGGTAAATCCAAGTGCTTTTTCGGGGCACTACCGGCAGCGTTAAATCACTCTGCAGAACAAAGGTGTGTCAGTTTCGTGTGTTGAAAAAGCTTATCGGCAAAACATAAGCGCAAGAAACATGGTTTCGTAACTGGTTTATTTTAGTTCGATATGATACGGGAATGTTGAATAGCAAACTTGTACAATATGCTTATTATTTCTTTGTTTTCTTTCACAATTCAAATACACAAGACGTTTTTAACTATACATATAGAAAATATTAAACGTATTGTACATCGTAGGTATACTATTGAAGTTTAGCTCTCGAATTGAATGGAAAGCAATATACATTTTTTTTTACACATTTCGATTATTTACAATGGATTTGCTCTAAATCGCAGATTTATCACGTTGCGTGTTACACTTTTAAAATATTGCGTACACTTTTTTATGCCATTTGCACCAAAACAAATCTGATAACATTGAAGTACTAAATGCATTATTTTATATATTCCATATAACCATATATATCGTTAACAAGATATGATATAAAAGTTATTTCAATTTTTAAAAAATGTCATATTTTGCGTTTTAAAACGAATGTTTTTTTATCTACAAATATTATTAAAAGTCGTAAAATAAACATTATTACATTTAAAAATTTTACATTTTAAAATCGTCTACTTTGTAGACGAATTTTTGAAGTGACTCGTATAGCATACTTTATGTTAATTATTGTTAATTATTTTTATTATCATACATATACATATGTACATGTAAGTAATTTTTGATTAACCTGTTAGCTTTAACTGTTACTAAAAAATAGTTTTTAAAGAATAGACACAACATAGTAAAAATATTATGTTTATCAAATTAAATATAACAAATTAATTTTATATAATATATACACTTATTTTTAGTTTTCCATATTTAAATAGTTTTTGATGTAATATATTTCTTATAATTTCTATTTATTGTGTTTACAACAAGCTTTCTTATTTGTAATTTATGTTGAGAAACGAAAAACAAATTAATATAATTAAATGCGCGGTAAAGATAGCATTGAATGAACGAAAAATACAGCATTTAATATATCCAATGCTTATTTAATTGTAGAGTAACTTACAAGACAATTTTTGCTTAACAAGCTTCGCAATCAGCCTGCGAGATTATTTTCAGAAGAACAGTGAACGCAGAAACGTCGAACACTTGAACAGATACAAAGAAAAGTTTGGGGAAACGAGAGTACATATTATGGCGAGTGAGGTTGAGAAGTTTTCGTGCCGTATTTGCGCCATGTAATATAGAAGACAATGGCTTTGAATACCGTCTCGGAAGTTCTTGCCTTAAGATCTTTCGGAATAATTTTTAACCATAAAAAGATTGTGATCAAACGTAAAGAGCACTTCAAAAATAATTTTTTCTTTAAGATCTACATATTTAACGAGAATAAGTGACAAAAAATTTTTTTTAGAGCAAACGATTTATTTTAGACTAATTGAGAGACACTTTTGTTAACTTAAAATTCTCAAAAAAAGAACAAGTAAAAATATTTCATATTTAATATATTTATATAATGTTGTATTAATAATATCTACTAAATTAATATTACATGTTATATATTGTATTAAATGTTATGTAACGTGATACATATGATATAATCGTGTTTTGAGTAGTATCGCAGTAGTAAAACCATTTATAAGTGGACAAGTAGTATAGATCGACAATTTGAATAGCAGATTATTCGTAGATGTAACAAACTAATAAATAGATTAGTTCTTGAAAAGACTCATTAGAAAAGTCGAAACGTTAAATAAGTTTCATCTATTAAACAAATATTGTATTATTTATTTATGTGATATTTAATGATCATGTAAATTCTCATATTACTTCACTAGTTTTGCAGTGTAATAATATAAAGTAATATAATATGAACATTTAATTAATTTTTATTGCATGAAAAGGATAGATTGCATGAAAAATAATAAATGTGAAAATTAAGGGATAAATTTATATATGCTGTTTTAATACATAAAACTTCAGACGACAGATTATATATAACGCAAGTAATTTCGTGCATCGTTTTTTGCACTGATAGTTCTGTAAAGTACAGCTTAAGTATAATGCGTAATTTTCTGGCTGCGAAATGATGAGTGCAGGAAACTATAAGCGAGAAACCCCTCTGTGTCCCGCGAAACGTTCATTTTACAAAACTTTTATTTTAATTTTTTTTTTGTTAAGAATACCGTGTCGCATACAACGACGAAATAAAAGCAAGCAGTCATTTAGAAAGTATGCGGTTGCACTTCGCAGTTCACCAACGGACACATAGGAAATATGACGATAATGGCAACGCTTTAGACAAAAGTTTATTCTTGCCGCAGTTTCTATTATCTGCAGTAACATATGCGTGTCCGTTGCAACTGCTCACGCAACTTTGCTACTATTACGTTATAATACTTTTATTATTTTATATAAATTCATCGTGTGTAACACACATTGAATATGCAAACTGCAGAATTTCAAATTTCTGTAACTTTATTTTAATTACAATGACATTTTCAGGCAAGCGAATGTTTTCTCATTATTCTCTAACAATACGATGCCATCTATAAATTAATAACTTTGACGTCAAATTAAATTCTGCTTATAGCACATGTATAGTGAAATGTAGATACGCGTATATTCGACGATTTTACGATACATTTTTATCGAAACAGAGAGAAAGAGGGACAAAGAGAGAAGAACCCATTATCTCCGAATGAAGTTCTATTCGTGAATCCATTAAAATGTATATTCGCGTTCCGCGTATTTACATCCGTCACAACTTCGCCCGAAAACGAAACGCTGGGATGACGCGTGTACGTGGCTAACGCGGTTGTCCTCTGTAATACATCAACGGGACGATTACATATTACAGGTGTCGCGTTACGTGCCAAAGCCAGCCGACACCTCACGCGCCGCCCGCAAATCTATCCGGCGACAACACGTGCCACTTATTGCACCGATGTACACGCACAATAAGCTGCGTATACGAACGTGCTTAATCTGTCTAATCAATTTTTGCCCCCGTTCATCCGACCGATGATCAATGTAATGAGGAGTAAACGAGGTAGCTTCATGTTTCGCATCGCGATGAGATTTGCAACGCGCATAATGAGCACTCAGATCGCAACCGGATAGTGTTTATGTATACCTGAATGCGATTGACGAATATAAGCATATTTTTAGGGATCCGACTTCTCGATCTGCGTTTATATACGCAATCTAAAAGTATAATTTATTTTAAAACTTCAAAAATTGTTGCAGTGATTTTTTCGTATGTATTGGTTGAGATACATTATTACATTAACTAGTGAATAATGCAATTATTTATCACACGTTTGCTTAATAATTCGCAGCGTGTAATTGTACCTGTCCATCTATTTTTATGACTTGTTTTACGTTTTTTTTTTTTTAATTTATGCCACTCCTCCTACAGAAGTCATTATTACACGCTACGTGCGATTCACCCATCTTAGGATGTAATAGACTATCCTTATCAGCTCCTTGGCTTTGTCGGTCACCCTCGACACGTATTCCTCCTCCGCGGTATTCGCGTCCACACCGCACCGAAGTAGAGTGTTCGAAAAAGGGCCGGACGTACCTTGAAAAGAATTCCATTCGTCGGCGCTACACGGGGCCGCTCCGGGTACCGACGTGCCCTGTCGGAAAGAGAAGGGCACGTACTCGCTCGCGTTTACCTCTTTTCTCGCCCCCGCCCCATGCACACGAGCATACGTGGAAACTGGAGATTCCATCGATGTCAGGAAAAGTAGGTCGATCGAAGTCCCGGCCTTTTGCTGAAAAAGCGAGGAACCGGCTCCATTGTCGCTTCGAGTAGTCCGCCGTCGAGGGAATTACCTCTCTCCCCTTTCAACCCTCTTTCCACTACTCTTCCGCGCCATGGCGGCGCTTCCTCTTTTTTGCCAATTAAAGCCCCAGACTGGACATTTCTCTCTCTCTCTCTCTCTCTCTCTCTCTCTCTCTCTCTCTCTCTCTCTCTCTCTCTCTCTCTCTCTCTCTCTCTCTCTCTCGCGCGCTCTCTTGCTCTTTCTTCCTCTCTCCTTCTTTCTCTTGCAT
The DNA here is from genome assembly GCF_030848805.1 of Temnothorax longispinosus. NCBI lineage: Eukaryota > Metazoa > Arthropoda > Insecta > Hymenoptera > Formicidae > Temnothorax > Temnothorax longispinosus. The sequence goes on from NC_092358.1 coordinate 22,049,162, forward strand.
GAGCTCCACGGAGTATCCCACGGCAATAAGGAAGTTCCGCGAGCTCTCTCGCGTATACCATGGATTCGCTCTTCCGGGCGAAATTTCACGGGCCATTGACGCCCCGGTCTTTGATATGTCCGTTGGATAGCGCTGGCCACTTCTATACGTGGATACGAGCCTCGAGAGAGCTCCGGCAAAAGGGTATGGCGTGGCGATTTTTGCTTTGCATGTAACGCGGCCATAATAGCGCGATACGGACAATATTCCACGTAGGAAAATCTTAGGGCTGGCGCGAACCGACGTAATCTTATGCGCCGTGGATAATGTGGAAGATTGTATTAAAAAGAGTAAGCCATCTTCACGTTTTAAAGTCGCCTTTTATGATACCACGGTATCGCGATAGCATTAGCTTTTATTACAGCCAGGGATGCTTAATTTAGGTTAGCTTAACTTTCGGATGTTATAATCATAGCTTAAAGAATTAGGACTTTACACCAACTTTCGGGTTTTAAGTGTCATGACTGGATACACAGATGAGAGCAATGCAAACTTTATCATTATTGTTTTAAAGCAAAGGATTGTTTGTTAAAATAATAATAACACATCTTGTTAGAGTTGAGATTAGATGTATTTATTAGCTGTATATGGGACAGTGTAAATGGAAAATATATCTACAGCTGTAAAAGAACATGATTTATCAGTAATTTAAAAAGCACAAAAGTACAATGTTGAAAATATAAGCGATATTGAATGAAAAATATTAAAATATGTTGTTGAAAGTAGGCCAATTGATGTTTATACTGGTAAAATTGCATGTAGAAAAAACATGTACATACGTTGAAGGAAGTAAGAGAGTGATTTATATTTGTTTTATTATATTATAGTTGAATATACAGAGTTTCAAAACTGAAACTTATAGAATTTTAAATCAAATGTATTTTAATATAGTTCTGGTCGTAACAAGACTATATTAGTACTAACAATAACTTGTTAGTTAAAGCTCGGCGCTGCTAGGTTGTATATGCGCGTAGAGAGAAAACGAAAAATATATATGAATCCAGAGAAACGCGATATTTTTGTCAGAGGAGCGAAAATATGAGCTAGAAAAAAAAATGAAACTAGATGTAGGTCAGCCAATGTTTATGGTAGCACGGAGTAAAGACAAAACGGGCTGATACAGCGGATTGGTAAGATTAGCTGATGTCGTTACGTGGGTTTTGGCGCGCACTGCGGCGATCTTGGTGAAGCTAGCGCGTCAAACAATATGTGTGCACGGCCTCGCATCGCACGTAATTTCGCCTTAAATCGCGCGGTGGTAACCATTGGTAGCCTCGGTTCGCCGGCGGAAGAAGTTCGAAAGCCAGCCACGGCAACCACCGTAAATCGCCAACTCAATAAAGCAGGGCATAACACTTTATCTCGGAGCATAAGTGCACCCGCCGACTTCCGTGCGTGGGTAAGAAACATGGTCGCGGTATGAAAAGATGTTTCCCGGCGCGGTATCGCCTGGGTTATGGTCAAACTTGTTCTTCCGCAACAAAACCGCGATACATCAACGAGTTACCTGCACGGAGGTTTCGCCGCACTCGACCGCGGGTGGATTCACCGGACGTACATCCGGAATTTTTATCGTCAATTCTGCCGCGATGAGACCGCGTTTAATAACACGCGTTTAATTGCAAGTTTACGACGGCAGGAGAGATAAGGAAATAAAGCTTTTTAAGTTCTTAAGGAAAAGGAGCTCCATTATCGTTTTGATAAGACAATAGCCTTATGATTTCGTTATGAAATTGTTCCGCCAAATATGAATGTTTTGCCGATAATGGTTGCACCAAGTTTACGCTTTATGAGCTATTCTCGCAAGATTAACACTTTTTTTAACTGAGAAATATCGTAACTTGTTATCCGTAATTCTTTATTAGTATCGATCGATGTATATATGTGTGATAAAGCTTTTGTTTCGTAGAAAATATTTAAGACTCGGCAAAAGGCTCTTTTATAGATTTGTCCACGTTTATTGGATATTCACGATTAGACCTCGGTGCAGGAGGATCGGCGCAAGACCAAATGCCGGCAATCCGTAAGCTCGCAAACTGCGTCCGTCGGCCGCAAGAAACTTCCCAGCGCGACGCGATCTCTGCATCTCGCAGGAGGGGGGGGGGGGCGAGAAACGCAAAAACGTGCTATCGGCAGCTGCAAGCCATTCCGCTTCATTGAAATTCGCGAGTGCAACATTACGTCGTAACGAGACGAGTAGACAACGTCTGTTTCACCCCGAGGGAACGCCCTTCCGTGAGAAGGCGATCGTGCCTCCTGTGGAGTTTCAATCGCGGAACTCACGATTTGTTGCAATCTCCGACAAAATAGAAAGTTTTTCCTTTTTTTTTCTTTTTTTGTTGTTACCGCGAGAAATAAGCACGGTTGCTCCCTAATAAGGTACACTTCATATATATCGTCACGCGACACATAATTGCATTTTGCGCGACGGCAGCGGCGCGGGCGGCGCGGTGGTGGCCGCTTTATTAAAAGCCGGTTTTGTGGTTTCAGATGAGTTCAGGAGTAAGGTGGCTTGCGAGAACGAAGTCATCAATCTCGTTTGTCATCCCGGTCAGAGGGTGGCGATTTTCAGTGCGTCCTTCGGCAGAACGCAATACGAGTCTCTGCAATGTCCGCAGCCGCTGGGCGTGCAAGAAGAAAGTAAGTGCTGCCATCAATTAATGACATCTTACGTCTCTCCTTTAATCGTAATTTACGACTTGTTGTAACTTATTTTTTTAACTCCGCCTTTTTTCATCGAGATTCCGCGACACGCCTGTTCGACATCGCATTACTCGTTATTATTATAAAGCAGTAAGTAATGCGAACATAAACTCGTGTGCTTCAACGCATTATGAACTCTCGCGTGCTCTTCACGTTTCGATATCATCTTGATTCTGTGTCGCATTGTTCCGAGTATGTCACTCGTAAAAAATATTAACGCGACGACACTCTCCGAGATTATAACTGACGTTATGCAGGCGTATCATAAATCCTGCGTGTCACTAAAGTAATGATGTCCATCATCATACATTGTGTATAAATACCAAACCGAAATTCTGCAAGTCGGGCGACAAATTGTGGGATTTTCGAGACGCTTCAATTTCTAGTAATATAACGGGGGTTCGATCGATAATCTCGGTCGTTCATTTCTTCTATTTGCCGATGAGTTTTTCTGCACAGAGAAGCCCTCGAGTCGATGTTTGTCCTAGTTTATTGTCATACTTGGCGACGAGATTGCGACTCTTTCTTTCGTGGCTGCCGAAGTTTCGGATGAGGTTCGCGCGATGTGGGAAGAGAAAATTAAAGTGAGTTCTCCCGCAGGGTATTCCTGAAAAAAGAAAGGAAGTTGAGTGTTTCCGTTTCCCAAGTGGAGCGGGATAATTCAATGACCGACAGATGCATTTGAGCGCCAAATGTGACGTTTGATATCGGGAAAGCTTGTTATTCGCGTTCGCGCGCCGGGGAGAGCCGCACGTCTCTCACTTTTAATTCAGGAAGAGCGTGGAGCTTACTTGCCTCTCGTTCTTAAGACGCAGTTTTATTTAACTTTTCAAAGTAAATTCTTTTAACTCGCGAATGAATGCTCCAGTCGACCGCTCGCGTTCCCACGACGACTTTTTGTCCCGTCCAATCAATCGATTCCTACGAAAGCGCACGAAGAGAACGCTGAAACGAGGAAACGTAAACGAGAATGGCTCACTGCGAAGACCGTACTACTGATACTTTAACGATACCATTTAATTCTGAAACATTGAAACGTTTATTTTTCACGTACACATTAAAGGATGTTCTTATTTATCTGACTGGTCTTCTCTTTTAGTTTCAACATTATATCGTGTCTCGAATTTTTAATAATAATTCCAGATTACTTTAATCATTTGAGACAATAATCCACGCATACATGATGGAACTATTCTTATAACCTTACTAGCTACAGCTAACTAACTTTAGAGATAAAACTAGAAAGACAGAAGGGAAGAATCAATTACTCTCAGTTAAGTTAAGTTATAAAAAAAGATTTTATTTTTTATTTGCCTTTTTACTCTTCTTAAAAGAAAATATTATTTCTGTTCCCTTTATGGGCAAAGGAAATTCTGGTTTTACAGTTGTATGAATAGCTCGGCTCTGTTCACGATGATCCAATAAATCTCTCCATTCCACACAATTCCTTGGTCCACTTATCCGGTCATCATCCGCCAACTCGTAGAGCTACCCTTTAACGCGAAGGATCGAAAGGTTGCTTGCAGCTTGAGTGCGACAATAAGGAACAAAATCTACCGAAATGGTGCCGCGTTATAATAGTGCTTTTTCGTGCTTCCTCGTCATGAATGGCTCGCGCCGCTCGCGGTCGCCTTGATATCCCTTTACGAGACGCGCTGCGTCGTCACGTCTCAGGTCAACTTGAGTGATACGTACATTTTCTCGCACAAAAGCGTATCGGAAACTCCAAAGACTTCCTGCTCTTCCTTGGATTCCGTCTTCCGTCTTTTCTGTCATTCTGCATGAAATCGGATCGATATATATTCTCATTCTTTCTCCGATGCGACTGTGTATTGTCTAAGAATTTTTCCAAGTCTTATTCAATAACGAAAACAACGTGTCACGCGGTGTCTTTTCAAGTCTTTTGTAAATCATAAATGGTGTAAACAGAATCTTACATGTTTTGTAAATGTTGAACGCAAGTTCGCGAATTAAGAGATCCTTCTACTTGTCTTAGACTGAAGAGTTAATTGCATGTAGCAAATGCGTTTTGCATAATGTTTACGTAATCTTCACGTGACTTTTAATCTAACCAAGCAAAGGTGGATTTATATACGTGTAACTCTTGAAAACTCTATCTTTGTAAATTTTTGTTAAAATGAGCTAGTCATTATCGTTTTACCTTTGTGAAATTGTTATTACGAAATATACAAATTTTGTTACTTCCTGCGTAATTATCGCGTTAAATGTTCTATATGGAACATCACGAACACGAATTTCTATTAGTTTTCTTATATACTGTATATTATTATTGTTATCGTTATACTGTTACAGCTTGCATGATGGACTTTGCAACGGAAACCGTAATGCAATTATGCCACGGTAAACGACGATGCTCGGTGGTGGCTAACAGCACAACGTTTGGTAGACCAGACCCTTGCAGCCCAGACAGCAAAACGTATCTCAAAGTCGTGTACACCTGCGGTGAGCGAAAGAAATTCTCTTGCTTCAATTTTGCTGTTATGAAATGATCAAATACAGTTTGTCTTGTAATATATAGCTAATGATTTATTTTCAGAGTTAAAATATATTTAAAAAATTTAATCACATATTTTCATCTTTTACGAATAATATAAACGCTATAAATATCTGTCTATTAGAAATCTTGGTGTTAGAATAAGGAACAATAGCTTTGGCTAATTTTAAATACGATTATAATCGATTACTAACAAAGAGACATTCTGTGTTTTCTACCGTTCGCAACTCAGCTCGCAAATAAGATAGACAAGTTGATGATTGAGTTGCAATAACATTATGAAAAAAATAGCGGTAATGGGTACAGCATATAGTCGTACAGAGAGAAAAGTAATTACTTATTTAAACGAGAAAATTGTACGAGCGTTTTTCCGAGGAACTGTAGCCGGCGGCGATTCACCGTTGCAATCCTTGAAAAGTAGCGAGAAAAACTGATATTACGAACCGTGCAATAACGTGTAGGGGGGGATCTATCCGGAGCTTGCTGCACAATGGCGTATAATGAGCGCAGGAACGCTCTTCCTCTGAGGAGAAGTTATTTTATTGCAAGGTTCGAAGTGACTCGGCGCGGCAGCAACGAGTCAGCGACAGCTTTAAACAAAATGACGTCGTCGCAAGGTCTTTCCTTCAACCCGGGACGGGACTCGTACTGAATTTCGTCCTCGACATTTTTAATGGGCACTCTCCTCAGGAAGGGTACGTCACGAAGAATGGCGAAAGAAACTGTTGTGAAAACTGTCGACGAAAACTAACGAGCGGCATCAGCCGGAACGTATTTCGAGCGATATTCCATGACGTCGCAGGACGCTATATCCCCCTGAGAAAACTAGAATTTTCCGCGGCCATCATCGTGATACAGGTTGCAATTTCAGTCCGCGTGTTTACTTGTTTACTTATGTTCGAGCGTATCCGCAATAATAATTTTGCGCGAGCATCGATTAACGGCAACGTCGGTTATATCGTCGATCGGGTGGCCACGTTTTTTTTTAAACTAATAAAGAATTCGCCGCAATTTAATCAAAAAATAAAAAATAAACATGTAGAACGAGTTGTGTGGAACGTAAATGCGCCCAGTCGCAATATTTGCATCGTCGTTGAATTTTCGTGCGCGAGTACACACGCTCGTGTACAAACGCTTTTCGCGGAAATCTTCGAATCTTTTCAGCGAAGCCGCGACGCCGCAATAACATTCTTCGCGAAAAGTTGCACGCGAATTGGGAGACGTTAACAGGGGAAGTTTTATACCACTACTTGCTAGATGCTTATGTCGTCCCTCGTGAGAGCGGCGCACGGTCGTCACAGTGTTACTCCATGCCCCAATTTTTTTTTACTTTTACGAACGAAATTACATACTTCGCGTACACGTACATTTTGTCAGTAAATAGCACAGTGTGCTCTTATAACTGGGTATTACTTTGTTGCGGAATACCTCGTTTACATTAATCGTAACCATTTTTTACCTTCTTAACAAAGGAAGGAAAGTGTAGAAAAGACGATGCTGTGTTATAAAAAATACGCTGTAATTTTTCTTGAAACATGTAAAATTTATTCCTACCGTGGAAACTGGCTCGTGAATTCTTCCCTATAGAACTTATTTTTAAGAAGAATAGAAGCTGAATGAGGAGAAGAAGAATTGAGAAATAATTTAAGTATCGAGATAACATTACGTATAAATAACATCATTTTCTAACTTAATATTTTTATTTAAAGTACCCATATTTAAGACATTTCCTTTTGATCTCGCTTCGATCATTCGGCACTTCGGAGTTAACGCGATACTCATTATAAATTTCGGATACAGTACAGTTGTGAAATGCATTCTCCTTCATATTTTATTAATATGATACGGATTAAAATTTTTTGATTGGAAAGATTCGAGCTGAATTTTTCGAGTTGAAATTAAAGTCGCGATTAAAATGGTAAGTGCCTCTTGGCACTGGAAGGATAGGGAGTCGCGTTGGCCCTTTCGTGGCTCGTCGCACGTCAAATTACCGGCCGTAAACGACCGTGCACGGATTATGATTCGTGCGACGTAGCCGAGAGAACGCATTTGTATGTGCCTGTGAATGCCCGCCGATGCGAGCTCATTAGTCAATGTCACTTCGGTTCCTGTTACCGACCGGCAACGTTTGCGAGAGAGAAAAAAAAGGGAATCGTCGCTCGGTATTCTAATTTGGCGGCGAGTCATGCACAGTTCTTCGTGGCACGCGGCTGTCCCGGTGGCCGCGGGCAAAATATGCGCATTCGTTGATACGTGAAAAAATTCGTGAAGTAATGAACGTCCGTCGATCGGAGTCGGTCGCATCTCTTCGCGATCGAACGTTTTGAAATATCATAAAACCACATTTTACAACGATTTTTATAACAATGTTGTTATACAATTGACTTCGGAAACGTCTGTAGAATGCTAACATAGCGATGTGAAGGTTTCATGGTCGATTTAAGTTTTTCCTTTTTCCACCCTTAAAAGAGCGATGCGTTCATACTTTTTTTTCAAATTGAGATTGCTTTTCCGTGTACTTAATGCCCGACTTAATATCAAAAAATTATACCGGATTTCGAAATAAGTTTCTTACTTATTCGTTGAACCACGTTTAAAGTAATTCGAGGTATTCTAAGGCAATATCAAATCTTCCTTCTTACTCATGCATATATGCGCACACGTTGCCAAGAGAACATGCTCGAGGAATAATAAAATGGCATGATAAGAAAGTAAGGCTTGTTGTGAATCGAATTTTTTCGCGGCGTAGATTGCTGATTCAAAAAATTGAATTGTACAAAAATTACGTCGGAATTATTTTATTCATTGCGATACTTTCGATAAAATTGATACTAAATACATATAGATGAAAGCATAATTATGAAATATTGATTATATTTTATAAATCATATCCCCATTATGTTCGGATTTTGTATGCATTTTGAACTTTACTTTAATGAGATGTAGATTCAAATTACAGAGTATTGCGTGTCGAAAATATTCATATTTGAATAAAAAAAAATTACATTATAATATTTTTTATTTATGTGTTGCAATAATATTATTTGTAATTTTTTACTTACATTTTCGAAGATTAGCAAGACAATAAACTTATGATGTAAATGCGATCATTTGACAAAATTTTTGCGATTAAAAGATGAAAACGCATGAAAAACCGTGGATATTTTATCGACGATATAAACTTAATATGTAGCGAACGACAATGCCGGAAACATTCTTTCCGTTGAGCTTGCATTTGATTGGATGACGATATTCAGAATGGAATCAAACGTACTTCCCATACTATTCATGCTATTTCTGTAAAGCGCGTGCTTTCCATACTATTCATACTATTTCTCTAAAGCACGTTGTTCGTTGTCTTCTTTGCTAAGTTCTCCCGAGGTATTTACTTGGAACAATTATCGAGCGATTTCAAAGTGTAATTGGATCCGCATGAATTATCAATGTACATCAAAGTCCCACCTCCTCCTCTTTGATCCGACACGAGCGTGGATCGTCAATCGCGCTGGAGTTGGAAGTAAAGCTCTGCAAATCCACGTTCCACCGAGATAGATGTAATCGAGTCCCTATCGATTATTGCAGCATTGGAAATATGCTAATCAGGTTAGATATATGATCAGGATATATTTATTATCAATAATATAACAAAATTGGCGAAGTACACAAGAATACGAGTTATCCATTATGATTCTGACTCGTTAAATTGGATGTTTGCCTAAACTTTACATGCAGGTTTTAGTAATACGATTAAAAATAATCGTTCGTAAAATATTTTATTTTTTGACGAAGAAGTAAAAAACTCATCTTTTGATATATTTCAACTTTCAATTCTATTCTGTACTTTTTCTTTTTCTTTTTTTGTCTTAAATTGAAACAGTAAAAATAATAAAAAAAACGCTTCTTAAGAATTACTCGGACATTATAAGGATATAAAGTCAGTGATAAAATGCTCTTTCCATAATACGTGTATAAAATTTTTAATCGTCACAAATTAGTCTCCGTACGCTAAACATATATTTTTCCGCGAGGTAATATCCGCGAAGTAAAAAATCTCTCTTTCAAGCGGAACTTATTTACAGCAGAAGCTATTAAAGAACTATGCTGGTAGGAATAAGAGAAGGGTAAACTTCAGGGAAAAAAATATTCAAAGCATGTGTTTTTTTCTGGTGGTATGCGAACTTTCATAATTTATAAGAGGCAAAACACGGTACCATCTACAAAGCCGGATAAAGTAACTACTGATTCCATTCATCAACTCTATTTATAAACGGTGGTTTATTAACCGTAAAAGTTTATTCCATCACTGTCGTTTGCACTTAACTCAACGTTGTAACTGTTTCGATTTGTGTAATTAGATTCTCGGGGCTAAAAGTTTCAGGATTTTTCATGAAAGATACCAAAGACAGATTTACCTTGTTAACTAACACTTATATATATAGAAAACAATTTAACCCAACAATAAATATTCCATAAAGTAATTTCCTGTTTCTAAAATTACATTGCAAATATTGTATTATTTTCTAATGAAATTAATTTTTCAATTGTAATTATTTTCTGATAAAATTAATTTTTTGTATTTGTGTTAATTCTAATGCTCTTCTCTATTCGATTCGACAGTAGCGACGTTCAATAATTCCAACAAAGTTTAGGTACGAATCGTTAAATATTACATAGCTAAACTTTTCCAGATAACGTTGCTTGATTAATCATAAATCATGATAATGGTTATTAGCTGGTGTTACGTACAACGAGAATGAGCAACTTGAGAATTCTCCTCTGTTATATATTACGTCTGTTATATTAATTATTATCCACGTCTCTTCAACGATAGAAGCTAAATTCGTTGGATTTCACCATCCATTTCCCTGGTACAAACTGAATCACCCGTTGATTTCACACATGGGATCTCGTTGACAAAGTGAATGTACATACGTAGCCTACATCCAAAGCCAAATCAGTCGACGCTTAACGATGTATGAATGCATTGCTTAATTCCACGGATATATACGAATACATCGGTTGATATCAGTCAATCGAAAAAAATAGATTAAGCTCATGGTTTATTTTCGTCTCGTCGCGCGCGCGCGGTTGCGGTTAATTATTACTTGTTTTTCGCAAGAGAATTGCCAATTCTCGCCGATAGTGCCCGACTGATTTTGCCGTTTTATATACATGCGTCGTCCGTCGGACGTATAAAATCATTTATGGAAATATCTTTTAATCACATTTTGCAAGATTGTTCAATTCAGTTTAATACGTTTAAATAATTTTCTAGAAGACGTTAATTGAACAATTTCGTTGAAAATCATCTTCAAAACTTTGATTGAATTCACTTTTTGCATTTGCAATACTTTCAAACTTTTTTTCAGTTTTTAAGTTGCTAAACTTTTCTTATTACAATCTCTTCCTTTTTTTTTGCCTTTTATAGAGATATTTTCGTGACCTAAGATTTTTCGAAATAGAATTCAATAGAATGGTTGAAATTGGCGGCCAGCCGCTTTTACATAATAGCCGTTCGATTTACAATAATAGGGGGCCATTGATACGCTCCGTGCTGCTTAACGAAGCGTCGATGCATCACGGCAATTCGTCTCAATTGAATTTTGACACGTGGCTGAAGAGCCATGTCAATCAACGATAGAAAATCAAGCTCTCGCGTAGCCACGAAGCTAATTAGGGATCGAAGTGCCAACTCGATGGCGCATACGGCTATATAGCTACTTTACATCACAGGGTTCATCGCGAGGTAATGACCCCTCGAATTTCAGCCATTAATCCGACCTACGTTGCTAATGAAAAATATCCTTCATGGGACGAATAATCAATTCAATCCGCGTGGAACGGAGTCATTATTCGATATTGACTAATAATTTACATTTAAACGGTATATTTCAAAGCACGGCGTTGTTATAGTTTATTAATTCTTTGTTAACTCTTGAGCCCCGCTATCTTTATTTATCAACAAGAATGCGAGCGTTTGATATTTATCGCATTGTTGTAGCTGCAATATATTTTCATTAGAAATGCGGCGAGCGCTAACATATCACAATTTATTTTGGTTACAGAGACGTATTTTAATTAATAAATAGCAAATGCACGAGATTGTTTGCATTAACGATGGATGATGTTTCAGAAATATGTGCTATATTTCTAAAACTTTACTGTCGCAAAATATTTGCGAGAGCATAAGGGATCTGTGTGTTATTGATTATATTTGTTTTAAAGAAAAAATAAATGTTGACAAGTGCCACTAGTTACTCTATCATATGTGCGCTCGAAAATTAAAGAGGAAAAAATCATACCGATTTTTTAACATTTAGGTATTCTCCAATATTGACGGCGATACGTTTTACGATATGAAATACAGGAGATGTCTCTCGAAGATAACCAAATACTTTTTGCACACAATTAACGCTGATTATAAAATTGCACGTAAGAAGGTAGAAAATGCGAATTTTGAATTTAAGTTAAACTTTTCTACTCTCTCTTTTGCCATAAGTACTTGATTGAATAGAATTATAAATTGCAACTAATAAATTAAATAACTCTCTTGATATGTCTCATATTAATACAATATTTGTTGCATATGTCTCATTAATGCTAATTTTGCGTGCATTTTGATTCTTGTAATTATTAAATTACTTTCGACAAAACTTTAAAATATATATAATTATAATTGGTTATTATTGGTATTAATTGCTTATATTTACATAATTTCATACACAAAAAAATAAATGTATCCGCGAGCTGAAAGTCACAAAAATTTTGCCTTCTTTATAAAATTTAGAGCGCGAGGTAAGAACATATTATGCCGCAAAATTGTCTTTTAGACATGTTAACGTGCGTGTGATACGTTCAAGGTCCTTTGCCGGAAATCTCTCTCGATTTCCATTTTAAAGAGCGAATTACTACATGGACTACGTGGTGATGCTTCATGGAAGATTAATGAACTAATCCTTCAGAGCCGACTCTTTCCCATTCCGATTTTCAACCTTGGATGTTTTCTAAAAAAAAACTAGTCGCACACATCGGCCATCGGTACGGTTAATTGATGAGTTGCAAAATAAAAGCATCGCGTAATACGGATGCGAGTAAATTTTATTGAACGCCGCACCCGAGTTTCTTCGTTTTCTTGTTTCACTGTAATTTGCTTCGTACCGACACTGCCAGATAATTCTCAGCTTTGAGTGGCAGTTGCCGATTCTCTTTAGTTTCCACGACAGTTGCATTCATAATAATTCCCGATCTATCTGCAGAATGCTACGTAGCCGAAAGCGCTTTTAACCATTATTGTACGTCCGTAACATTATGCGTGAGTTGTGTGCTGTTTCTAGGTTCAGACGAGTATAATTCGTCTTTCCACGTGGACGTGCGCTAATTTGCGCGCGGTGTACCGTCGACACTTGAATTATTCGATTTACGTTTAACAATTCAGGCCGACGCCGATCAATCGCTATCGTTTTCGACGTTCAGTGACGGTGTCGCACGATTCGGACATCCATATTAATAAATGCCTTAATCTATATGCATTCAGTTATTCGCGAGAAGCATGTGTAAATGGCGGTATTACGTTTCAGAGATATTAGAATTCGAGATATATTCGTATTTTACTCTTTGTAAGATTTACGAAATAAATCACCGAATTTAAACCAGTTATAATAAAGAGATTGGACACAATTATAGTCTCCAAATTGCTTCATGCAATGTTAATTTATAAATTTAATAATTAAATAATTAAAATTAATAAGCTACGTTATAATTATTAAAGCAAACAGATAAACATATTTATGTATTTTTTAAACATGAAAGATAACTAAATACATAACTAATTAATCAGATTTGAGATTAATAAAAACATATTATTCATTTATGGCGAATAATTTAAACAATATCAATTTTTTTAGTTTACATATTTATGAGAATTGGAAATAATGAATAGATTAACAGATAAGATAAATAAATGGCGAATAGATAGATTGATTTCGAAGTTTAAACATAACATTTCTGTCGTGCATTTTTATTTAGGTCATTGTATATATTTCTGTTGACAATATTTTAATTTTTCGATATTAATTTACTCTTCAATCCTTCGGACCTTTTTATTGCGTTTGTGAAATCGTACAAAATTCATTTCGTCATCGAGGGAGAGAAAGCCGAGCGTTGAATATTTTAGTATTGGGAAACGCCGTGCAAGCAGCCTCGTTGATTATGATTGCATATTTTAGATCGTAAACTCGTTAAAACTTTGTCAACCCCCCCGACGACGACGCGGCACCGGGCAGCGTTTGCCGATGTCTTTCGGAATTGAAAACATCGAGAATCGTCCAAGACTCGAACGCTTTATTCCCATCGTACCTTATCCAGCGTTCCCGGATTTGTCCGAGATCGTACGCTATTCTATTGCAATTTTTCTCATGTCTGGAACTTGTCGCCTTGGCAATCTTCAACAAGTGTCCGCATGATCAGTTTTCTTCGCATAGTAGCTATCATGAAAAATTCTGTTACACTATAGGATATATACACATTTCTTGAAGAATTCTATTACACTACAGGAATTCTCTAAGTATCAATACAGCCCGATGTATTCACGATTCTCTACGTAATTTGCTACGGAACGTAGCATTGCGAAAGTGTCTTGAGAAAAAATGAAAGAAAAAAATATTCTCGAGAAACAAAAAGCTTTTGCAATTTTTATCATCATCGTGCTCTTCTATTTCTAGCGAATATTTCTTGAAGACATACCTAATGGAATAATATTCTTGTTGTTTGCGCCTATAAAGCAAGTTTCTAAGTAAATGAATTGTTATAACTGTTATGGAGTTTCTTGATTCGATCTCTTCTCTCTCATCTCCCTTGATTTCACTAAATATCGCTATAGGCGCATTATTGCAATTGCAACGGCGTTTACAGATCATCGCGAAATCGTCAAGTTCTCAACAAGTGGTCGAGTCTTGGCGAGATGTCTATCAACTTCAGATGCCAGATATTACGCGTAACGCCAAACTGGACGTTTAGCAACTAGCTGCCAGTTGCAACCTCGACCAGGTGTACGTTTATGTATAATTCGAATAATTGAATTCACGAACTATATGAACGCAATATAGTCGTTTACAACCATTTTTGTCGTAAAATAGTCCAATCGATATCATGTATTTTTTTTTCTTTTTTCACAAATACATATTTGCTTTTTAGTTTGAAAATCATTGCATTTTGAGGGCACACATTGTTGAGCACGAACGCGGACAGTGAAGATACACACGTTATATTTCTGATTTCTACATTCTCTTCTCTGATTCTACACATCGTCCGCGTCAATTCGTTTTGCTCAATCTTTACCGGTACTCGCGACGTTAAAGAAAGATTTATATGTATATACCTATCTCTCGGTGTTTGTGCTTTCCCTTCGTGATACCAATATTTTTCTTCATTTTTTTTGTCACGTTTTATCCCATATAAAATATAGAAATCGCTGTTTTTTGTTTTAAGGTGACAGGAATATAAATCATTCATGAACTTACATGGAACAATTCATGTTACCCTGTTGTGAACGAATTTATTGCTTAAAGTGATTCATTCTTTTATTTATTTATTGTGCAATTATACATAAACATAACAGTGATTAAGTATGCGGATTAAGTATTTTCTTCATGGATATTTTTTATTTTGGAAAAGAAAGAAATAATATTTGCTCGCTCGAGAGAGAAAGAAATAGAAGAAAAGTATCTCGTTTATTCCGGTTTGCGAGAAAGCAATACTTAATTATCGAGAGTACGCCATTTATTAGAGAATAAGTATTTTTTTTCTTTCGTTGAGGTCTGAGGTAAGTGAGAAAGAAGATATACTACGCTAATTTGTTGCTTACGCAGGAAACAACTCGTTTAGTAAATGAAGAACGTTTCCTTTGAGCTGAGAATACTTTTATACGCGAATAGTGGCTTTCATATATACATGTACGTACTTTTTATATTACTACGTAATATAATATCAGAGGCTAGCATATAGCATTAATTCCCACTGGAAATCATTAAGTTGGACTTTAGTAGAATTGAGTTCTGAGGATTGAATAAGACAGGTATTTCTCGATCTGTAAAACTTTGCAATTGTGATAATATTGCTATACAGCTTTTTTAGTGCAGATAAATGCTTTGGTCTCTATTTTTAAAGAAGTCCCATATATTTTTCAACTGACTCTATTATCTTTTCTTAAAGTTCCCTTTCTACGAAGTCCGCCGCTAGGTCAATGAGCAACGATAAAATAAAACCTACATAGTAACAACTTGCTTTTTAAGATAAAAATAAACTCTGTCTCTTTCTCTCTTTTTTATCATTAAAATTCTCAGTAAGATTGATTTATTTTCTAACTTATTTTCTTTAGGCATCAAAATAAACATTCTGCTGAAACAGGTTCCAATGCGCGTTTTCTCAACACACTCTTCGTCTGTAACTCTTAAGGCGGTATTCGCTGAGAAATGACTTTCCTGCGGCAAATTAGTGAGAACAGAGAACGTGTAGTATATGCGAATAGGTTCAACAAAGTGCAGTCTTGTAGCAACAAATTCACTAGTAACTCGAGAGGAAAGTTTTTGTATTTCGTACATTTTCCTTTAACCCTCTCGCAGGTCCTTCCTTTAGCCGGGCCACAATAAATTCACTTCTGTTGACGCGGGAATTGAATTTCCTACAGCATAGCCGTGGGCTACGAGCACAGAGCCATCGAACTTTTTCACTCGATGCATGTATAGCCTTCAAGCCAACCGTCGAGATCTTATGATCGAATAAGATGGGAACTGTTGTGATTGTTGCGTTTGCCGAGCGGTCGATGCAAATTCGTAAAATTCACGTTCGTCGATTGCACGTTTAAAATTTTCTACAACGAGACCGCCCGTTACAATTGCATTATAATTGCGTTGCCAGGCTCGGAAAGCTACCGCATTTGCGTCAATGCATCGTATTACCAATGCTACTTTGACCCGAGATAACGAGATACTCTAGCCGAGATAGATCGTCTCGTTTTAATATCGGATTTCAGGATTATGTACGAATTGTGGCAACGAGAATGCACAATAGATTTGTATTTGATTCCAAATGTTGCTCGTGCTCCTACAAATTGTACATAATATATGTTGATACACGTACTATTTTTTAGGCTTCTGGAACCGTCTAAAGCGATAAAATTCAACGCGAATTTTTTCTCACGAAACGCAAGACATTCTGATGTCCTGCGTTTATATGTAAGAATTAAATATTGCATAATTATTATATTGAGACGCCGAGTTATTAATTTCAAATACGTGATACACGCTGACCACATATATAGTTTTGTAATTCGCGTAAACGATGCGATGGCGCGATATTGACTATTTTTCAGGACCATCGTCGTGCTTACGCGCTTAATGAAAATTACGTCGAATACAGCATGGAGCAAGTCGACGTCTGTGTAACGGCGTAACCGGTAGCTGAACCATGCGGGCACGCAACCTAGGCAGCAGCACTTTGATCAAGGGACGTGGATGTCTCGTACCGCGCCGCTGCATTGCTCAACCGTGCGCGTACAATGCACGCAGACACATCCTACGCGCGAATATTGAGACATATGCACGCTCGATTTACGCACTCCTCTCCGTGCACTCAATCACAGGCGACCGCCGATTGGGAAGTGCATCCGGGCGAAATTAACGAAGCCCCTTCGCAAATGAATTCATGGGCGTTTTCCCTGTTCGCTCGGCTATGGCTGTGGCTTCTAACACACATATACAGAGAGAGGGGGGAGGGAGCGGAGAACGTGAAAGAGAAACTACATCTTTACTTTTCAACTCGAATGAACTTTACGGGCTTAATGGTGTTTTTATTATTATAAAAAGCAGATATGTATAAAACAACAATTAGCTCTGGACTATCCAACAAATTAATAAGTAACATATTTCTATTTGTACATCCTTATGTATATTTAATGTTTTTTCTTTATTTTTATAGAATTTTTGACATCAAGGAGAAACTAACACTTTTTATTGTTTTAAAAACAATTAACTTTATTAACAGTGCTTGAAATAAACTACAAAGAGGACATTTAATAGGTGTAAATGTATATTTTTACGATATACATGTTTTACACTTTTACAGTGTTTCCTTCTTAATTTATTTCATTAACTAAGGCTTGCCTGTCAATTACACAGAAATTAATGAAAATAGCAATGACCAGAATAATCGTGTCTGAATTTATTTCGCGTTTTCATCTCGTACAATTTATCGCACAAAGTGCTCTTCTCATACAAGAGATACGATCAGAACGTAATCGATGCGTAATGGATATCCTATGTATTATATGCTGCTATTTACGAGAGCGAGATGACTATATATGTATGTAGGGTTCGTGTACTTTTAGCCGGGGTGGAAATCCCGCGGTTTATTAAAAATTTGAGTTTTCCCTGCCTTTGAGCACTAAATGAACGCATCTAGCGCGACGATGGCGGCTGACATGTGTGTATCGCTTGCCACCCTCACCAGTTACGTGAAGCGGGATGGAAAGGCTCAGTGGCTCGTGTAGGACTTTGCAGCGCGAAACCGTTAAGTGGTTGAAGTGAAGCGAAAAATTGTTCGCTCGCGTTCTCTGCAACATCTTTAATGCACTTTTACATACAGAATATCATCGTATTGCGTGATCTCGATAAAAATTTGCGTAATTCCTAATTTACACGTGGCTAAATTACACATAAGCGGTATAATATTTTGCAATAAGAATTTACGAATTGCAAGTAATTTGCGAAATTCATGAAATTGCAGATGAGACCTTTATTTTATTCGTGTACTCTACGAGAGAAAGAACTTATGTTAATGATTATTCTACATTACTCATATTTTTGAAAAAATCTTGAATTTATTATATATGTAATAATTATAACGTCACTATGACTATCACTTTTCGGCTAATCCAAATATCTAGAACGATATCGTTTTATACGTGCAGATATCATAGAACACTTCGAGTTTGTGGACAATATTTTTAATTGAGCCGCTATACACATATACGCATACATGGTATACGTTATCCATTGATATCTGATTTAATTCAACAATTCGAAATATCGAGACTTTATATCTATCTGAGGACATTCGATATATTCACGTATCGTTATTTTCATTTTATACATTTTATACATTCTCTTCTATACCTGCTCTTGTTATATTCCTATTTTTTTTAAATATTCAGTATTTACAATATGTCATTTATATTATTTACTAGTTTGTTTGGAAGTACTATTTTTGACTATTATTACTTATAAATGATTTGTATAAATAAATGATTTTTAGAATATTATTTATTTATAATTAGAAATGAAGTTAAAAATAGAAATTACAAGAAGCATCAGGTGTCGTAAACAAACAATTGTGCCGTACAATGAAATATTTATATGCATTTGCGATGGAATTCGCGTGGATAACGCGAGTAACCGATGATAGTAGTAGGTTTTTTTTTTAGCAAGTAATTCCTTCACTTTGTGTCTTCGCGACGATAATTACAAAGTTATTGCATATAACGTATCCCGCGCAAAAGCCCGCGCTACATGCCTTCGGCCAAGCAATTGCATTCTACTTTCTCGTATATTCTCTCTATTGAATTTCGAGCGGATCGCACAGGGCAGGGAGGACGTAGTAGTATGTGTGGCGGTAGTAATTGTACGACAAAGTGGATCCAGAATGAATATGCAAACAACAATATGCAAACATCAACAAGCAGGATGCGAGGAGAAAACAGAAGGGATGTTTTAAAAAAGAAAATAGAAGAAAAAGATGTATTGTAGGATCCAGCTAACATTTCGAAACACGCTAAGAACAGCAGCGAAGGAATAATCCTTATCTGTCTGCTCATACAATTTGAACATTTTGAACATGAAATCTACTCTCGGGGAAAGTATACATTACTGCATACGGTAGTCGTAATAAGAAAATGCAAAATCGCGTAAGTTTCATCATGATTCGTCGTTTATACATCAGTTATCGTTATTCCGAAATAAAAATTTATTTCGATAATATTGATCAATGAGAGGCAAATGAATTATATATAGTATTAAAAAAGTTCTATAATATATTTCTTAAATCTTTTAAAAGTTTAACATTCAAATTTTAATATTATTCGTAATTTTATTTAACTCAATTTTATTTTCGAGATATTATTACCAACACAATAAGAAGAGTTAATGCACGAGAGTAGTATGCCTCCGTGCCTGTTCGGACAACTAGCCTCGGTCTGTGTACAGCCAGCCGCGAACGTATTTGCATACTCGTTCAAACTACATATGTAATACATTCTACGACCGGATTCAACCTGCAACCTGGTTTTTACTCAATATTGTCGCTCGCACATAGCCTTTGTGTAAAAATTGCAATTCAAGCTTTCGGTTATTTTACACTCTTTTTCATTTCCCCTCAGGGCATCTCTAAATCAATGCGCACAGCGGAATGTTTTTACTACTCGAAAAAAACAAATAAATACTAAAGGTGTTTTTTAAGCTATTTTTAATCCTTAAAAATCCGTCTTTAATCCATTTTTATAAATCTAAGAATAAACGTGTCACAAATACAGAAAGCTAGACACGTTGATTATAGATACAGAAAACTAATTTCCCAAATATAAGACGAAGCAAATGCACATGATTTGTGAAAACACATTGTAGTCGTATAATAATGTATGATCAAAATACTTTTACTATTTTTGAAAATGAGAAAGGTATTCAGAGGAGAGAAAATCTTATTTCTGGTAAATATACATGTACAATTGTACACACAGAATAAGAAAAGCTATCCTGCGTGTATATCAAAAATGGATTCAAATGTTTTTGTAAGATATTTGTTGAATCCAGCGATTGCATTTTCTGTAAAAAGCTTTAAGTTAAGAAAACAAGAAAGCGCCGAGCATCAAACATTTAATGGAAGTTTGTCAAGCCGGTAAAATAGCTAGAAGTAAATGAGGAGGACTCGAGCGCATTTTTAAGATCTGACATGATGCTGGGCTTATGTGGTGAAGCGGAATAAAAACACTTTTACGTTGCCGCAGAGAATTTGTTCCGCGCACCGAGAGAAGAAAAGAGAAAAGGGAAATGACATGTATAGTATGTACATGAAATAGAACAAAATGTAAATGAAATGACAAATTATATATACGCCGGTGTGAAATACTGACACATGAAAATAGTTCTTGTGCGTGATCTTTTCTGCGTGATCTTTTCTGATCGAAACACACGCCTCTGTTTTATATGATTACGCTATAGTATACTTATGCGAAATGACGAATGAAGATGGATGATTGACTCGATTAATAAGATAAGAACGGTCATTAGATCCTTTAGAATTCTGCAGGAATTTAATACCTCGTAAGGCAGGTATGTGAAGAATTTGAAAATGAATTATGATGTATATTCTTCCAAAGAAAGAGGAGACGGAGAAAGGGCGTATTCTATTCGAATTCACAGGAAACTTTTATGATGATCTTGCGGAAAAGCTTCGTTCAAAAGGATGCGAACGTCGCGCTTTTTAATCCCCGACCGTAATTTACATTAACTTCTCTTTATCTTTTCTCCGTTTACAGTCAATCGATGCTTTATTCTTATCGCTTCATGCAAAGCGTGTAATTAATAACCGCGACTGGTACGCGTTCGTCCTTCGGCGACCGGGGCGAGCGATCCATCGCTCTTCATTAATCATCCTCACGTTTACACGCCCTGGCAGCCGCATCCGCGCGCTGTCCTTCCCCTCTCTGTGTTTCCTTCTCCCTTTCTCTTTTATACTTCTGCGTAAATATCATTTGCGCGGGCGGATGGCAGCGAGCGAAAGGTCGCTCGATAAAACCGGGGGTCACCATTGTCGACTGGTTAGCACTTTTTCACGTGACAAAACGATTTTGCATTTCCTGTGGTCAACGCTCCTGTTCCGGGAGAGCATGGCCGGCCTGACAGGATCCGGAACGCGAGGGACGACAAGAGCGAGGGGTTGTTTGGGTTGGAAAAAAAAACGACGAGCGTGAAATTTTCGATAGCGACGGATAAACGACCGCCGGGGCGCGTGTTCCCCGCGTATCGCCGGGATTTACATACTACATTTTCGATTACGGCGTTTAACTTTTTCGTTTGTCAGTCTTGGGGGAGATTTATCGCGCGCGCGCGCGCGCGATCGCTTCCGAAGGCGCGATTCCATTTTATCGGATATGTCATTCAGACCCTTCTCTCGCATCGAAGCGAACGAGACGAGGCGAGGCGCCCGTCGTGAGTTTCTATTCACGTTTTCGGGCGCAATTAAAAAACACGCTGCAGTCGAGCATTGTGTAAAGTCTGATGGATTTTTAGCTGACAGTCTAGGCCCTAGGCCGATTGCGTGTTTAAATTTGTCACGATAGACGAAAAATGAAATTCAGTAAATCCATTATGAAAGTACGCTGGAATATTACTGATATCTTCTCGACAAGTATTTTTTTTCCGTATATGTTACTATTTAAATCTACCAAAATTATCGAGAATATTATGAAATCTCTTCATCTCCATAAATAGCACATTTTGTAGAGAAATTCTTTCAATAATATTTCCGTCGGATTACGCGCAAATTGTAAGATACGTGTTTCCGGCGAGATTTCCAACATTTATTATAAGGCGATCGTTTTGCGTTGGCGTCTCGGTGCTGACAGCGAAACGGATGATAAAGGCACGAAGTGCGCGAAGCGACGTGCCTATATGCAATATCCGACTGCAAACTACAACATCGATGCAAACGAAGCATCCTTTCGCTCGTACATATACGTTCCTAATTTCAGAGAAACGGTGAGCGCAACTCAGCCTGCTGGCCATTCGAGATCAGTGGCGTGCCGTTACCAGGCGTCGTCTCGTATAATACCGATCCGATTTCGCTGAATACGTTCGGTGTCCGTAACAGATACGCCGCGAACAACGGAGAAATACCTCGAGGGGGCTCGTTGCAATAATGAGTGTGTTGCATTTAGCGCTCGTAAAAAAAACCTGCGGAGTACATGGTGTAAAGCGATCATTATAACGAGTACTTACTCGGTGCAATTTTTTATTTTGGAAAATGTAAACCCTTTAAAGTAAGAAGAAAAAAAAACAGTAAAAATTTCTTTAGAAGTAATTAGGATGTTTTTATTACATTATTCAGTTAAAAAGTTATATCGTTACATTTTATTGCGTACCTTAATTCGCTTTCAAACCAGCAGCAGGTTTTTTCTAAGTTCGATGTTTTGTTTTCCTCTTGAGGAAAATCTTATCCATGTCTTAATTAGCGAGTTACTTAAGTTTCAGCGGAAAGAAAGCTTTTATAAGCTTCCAATTAGACTGTAGTGGACTTTAACTTGAGGAAAATTTAATTGAAGCTATAATTGTTGAGATATTTAATCTGGAAATTTTAAATACCGAGGACGTTAATACAGGCTCTTTGGAATTTAAATTCTGCGAAGAAAACTGTTCGGCATTTGGCTTAACAATGTCGTATACATATAACATATCACTTTCAATTTGCGATAAATTTTTTTTCCAATAGCAACGCCATTCTATTTTGCTTTAATACATTTATACTGAGCGCGTCGACTTTTTGCGTAAAAATAAACAACAAAAAATAGATATCCTGGCAAAAATATCCGCTCAATTTTTTTCAAAAATGGATTTTCTTGCTACGTTTTTATAGTTTTAAAAATTCGTTTCCCCGTTTAATTTTACTCTCTTGTTCGATATTATTGTACGCAATTAAATGTCTTTGATATAATATGAATGTGCTCGATTTGTTAGGCGCACAGTTTGTCGCGTGATTAAATTTACTGAAGTTTTCGATCAAGTTTTCAACACCTTAGCTGCAAAGAGGGAACAGTTGGTGATCCCTTGTACAGTACTCAGCCGTCGAAAATGAAAAGTCGTTCAGATGGAAGACATTTCCATGTAAATCTGCATCTCGCTGCCACTTGTACCACTTCTGGCTTCTCTGTCGACGAGTGGCTCGTAGCGGAGCTTAAACTGATCTCAAAATTCCTTTCATCGTTCCGTCGACTTACGTGGGCCCCCTTTCGCGTCAAGCAAGATTGAGAGAACCTCTCGTGCATTACAGAGGTCTTATTAGCGCGTCGCGACGCGCAGAGACTTGCAAAATTTAGGATGTCTCTAGCCTTGCCAAGGTCCATACGATATATCTCCTTGATGGGACTTTGGGGAACAATTATTGCTATCCAAGCCCCTTCCGCCCTTATTCCAGCCGTCTCCACGATGGACTCATTGAAGGCTTTACCGCTGCGACCTCCCGATTTAACGAGACGAACGTTGTGATTCACGAACTATAGTGAGACGGAACGTAGCCAATTAAACCCAATTTGCGTCAATATGAGGATAATCGGCAACTTTTTGCGGGTTTTGTTCTTCAATAATATGGACAGTTAAATCTTGATTTAATAATTTTTTACAAAATTGAGAGATTAGGGATTAATATATAATATAGAACCATTACCTTCCAATTGATGTTCCGCGAAATAATGTAAAACAATATATATATGTATATACACATACACACACATACGGTTATCAATTTAATTCCACAATTTTTCTACCATTTAAGAATATTACGTTACTTGATGAATATTGAAATAGAAGAAGAAATGAGAGACAGAGGGCAGAGTTTCATAAGCGTGATATTAAATACTCGCGGTTAATTTATATGTGCATTTGTACATGCCAACATTTTATTATGAATGCGAGCATGAATGCGAGTATGATCTATACACACAGGTATGACAATTTCAGCATAATAAATTAATGCTCCCTCAAGAGAGCAGCGAAGTGGTAAAAGCCTCGCACGTCGCAAATTGCTGGTTCTCATTATTATTGCTGCTGACCGTGGCTAACATCCTCTATCCTGTATCCCGGCCGATGAGCGAGGCAGCGCAACGTTATTATGACGACCTACGTTAAGCTAATGATAACTACGGTATGCGCTAACGAGCTTCGGTATTCCTGATACTGATCTAACTCATTCTTGGCTATCAAGAAGACTGACATATCGCTGTAATAAAAGTCAACTAATTTTCACAAGTCGTAGGTAGGGTGTGTAAGACAACGCCAGTAACTATCGACACAATAATTCGACGATCATGCGATAAGTAATTATTTCATCAATTTGCGTGCATGGCACCTGCAATGGCGCATCTTGCCGGAGTATTTCCTTTGTTATATTATTCTCGCTTGTGGTGGGGTTCTAATATATCCACACACAGATTAAAGCATCGGTGTACCGACTCAAAGTAAATTTAACCCGCATTTACGGCAAGCTGTACCGCGAAATTGGTGTTAAATTACTGTAATTAATTGCCACGAGTAAGCTACACCTCATCTGTATGCGTCATTACTGTGTTCTTTAGCATTCTTATACTTTAGCAACGAAAATTCTGTTATTTCTTCATAAATTAATGATCTAAGTAAAAAAAATAATTAAGTACATCAAGTTGGAATCGCGTGATATAATTAATTAATAGGATATTATTAGTTTTTGAGCTTTTTCTCGCATAAAAAGATTGATTTATCTTAAAAAGTTTTAAACCGTTCTTAAATTAATGAAAGTGATGAAACGCAGTTCACATAAATACGCATTATCAATTTTTAATTTACTAAAGTTTTTAAAGTAATTAAATATTCAAAGGAATATAAATATACGAAGCAATATACATTTTTATGTTTTAATATATACAATTTCAACGTAAAAATTAATTTTGATATTATATGAACAAATCTACTCGATAGTGTGGTATTAATTTTGAAATTGCTTTCTGCCCGAATGTTATTGTTACTATTGAATAATATAACGCTTGAATACTTTTTTGCGGTAGAATGGTCGGGAAAATGATATTTTTCCACAATACTTCGCGCATAATGTTGCACTAGGTGGCAATAGCGGTGGTAGCTCAACCGCATCTCTTCTCCGCCCTCCGCATTTTCTCCGTTCCATTATACGTGGACGCGGGTCATAATGTATTCGCTCGGTTTAAAGCGTCATGAGCGTTCCGCGCGCACGAACGCGCCGAGCGCGCAGGGCGCCGGGCGCCAGGCGCCAAGACCGGGTATAACCCGTTGCGGCAGCATGTACTGCCGCAGAATTGGTGTTAAATTACAATTATTAATTGCAGTAAACAAGCTGCATCGTCGTCCGCGCCGGCTCACTCGCTTATGTAGTCGCGTCATTTGCCTTTAATTCGGTGAACGGGCCCGCGGGTGCTGTGCGCGCTTCTAGATTATCATGCGGAAATTTTCCGGCGAAATGATGGAAATTATTTTAAAGCGAGGCTAGCAAGATTTTGCCAAGAGTTTAGCCGTGTTCTCCTCACGCATAGTGTCTCGGTGAATATCTTGCAAGTTTATTTACTGACTGACGTTCTTAGCTAATCAGCCTGAAGAAATTTTCTTGGGCCATCTTGGAAGACCTGGCTCTCTCTCTTAGAAGCCTTGGGCTCTCTTAGGAGAGAAAATAAATATATGAGACTGGGTAGAAATTTAAAATATCGAGCTTTTAATTTTATTTTAGAAAAAATGTACAAAATATTATAGATGGGCACTGTTAAAGGTTAGAGGATGAAATTTAAACCAATACCATGAGTTAGATTTGCGCTACATTTGGGCATATATGTATATATTATATATAGATTTTGTGATCGCCATCCACGATTGTCGCTCTTGCAAAATTCTCGATCGATTATAGGCGTCGTTTCTCAAAATATCACATATATCTTTACATTTTACCTCGAAATGTTATTTCGCGATCGCAACGAAACTATTTCACGTCGCAAATTCACGAGCATACTCCTAGCGGGGCCGTGAGGTTTATTGCAAGCGCGGCGACGCCACACGTGCGATGAAAAATGGACAGCACCGTGTAAGCGCGATAACGATAACGATTGCGTATCACTTACAACGATCGGTAGCATTTCATTCCGATTCGATACACAACGTGCGCGCACGCGTAACGCAAATGCAACGTTATTGCTGGCCAGATATTAGCCGACTGCGCCCACACATCTTGAAGTGGATTTATTTGCCATCGCGCATAACGTTAACGTTTACATTTTGATGCGCGATTGACGCTCATCCGCGTGCTTTTACGTGCATTTAGAACGAACGCTCTGGAAGCCATCGCATAAATTCGTGCGAACTTAGCTCGACGCGAATGCAGCGCGCGCAGAATACGTGGAATAGAATGCCACGGGAATTCTTGAGAGGTAAGGATGCATTCGAATGTTCGAATGATTTCGCATTTTCCGCATTCGCACTCGCACTCGTAAATGAGTCGTTGAATATAATAAAATCCAGCCTGCTCGTCGCAGCATCTTGCCGTGATGTCACATAAAACGCGGAATTCAGTGTACCTACTCGCGTATCATTAAATAATTACGAGCGGAAAAGTATGGTCGAATCCGGATTTTTTCTCTTTTTACGTAATTTTTTTGCTCATGAAACATGCACTCTCCGTCTCAAATTTCAATCGCAGGCTTTTAACGGAAACCAATACCGACGCGGAAATGATTTTATCGTTGACTGTCGTCGTCGACGGATTCTTTCCTTATATCGGCAAATCTTGTACAAAACGGCGTTTCTCTATGTATATTTGATGTGTCGCTGATGGAGTCCATTACACAGCGAGCAGACTTCGAACTCCCTTTTTCCATTCCGCAGTTCCGAGATCGGTGCTACGGGAGCAATTCGAGGGCGAGGTCGAGGCGGACGAGTTGGCGCTGATGCACGAGTTCGAGGAAGGATTCGACAGGGCGGACTTCAGGGCCGAATTCAGCCCCAGTCCAAACCTCGAAGGACCGCAGCCGCCACCGCGGGACAATGTCTCGAGA
This sequence comes from Temnothorax longispinosus, assembly GCF_030848805.1. Lineage (NCBI taxonomy): Eukaryota > Metazoa > Arthropoda > Insecta > Hymenoptera > Formicidae > Temnothorax > Temnothorax longispinosus. The sequence goes on from NC_092358.1 coordinate 22,076,284, forward strand.
AATTTTCCGACCGTCAGCTCATCCCCACCTCGCGCACGGACCAACAACGACGGTGAGTTCCGCCTAGCGGTTTGTTTCTTCGCTTCTTACTTAAGAAAAGCGCATGTTGCATTACAGCAAATGTATTTCAACTGCATGTAATATATACATTTCTAACGTTTTATTCCGTACAAGAGCGAGATAGTAATAAGCCGGTGATAATGAATCACGCACATTTTAATGCTTAAATATATGTGGTTTAAATAGTTTCAGATACTTCTTATATAATTTAATTTTTGCACATGGAAGAAAATTATTTTTACAACTCTGTTTCGCTTTCTAAAATGAGAAAAATATGATCTATATTTTTTTTATGTAATAAATTATAATTGTAGAAAATATATATATATAATACGCGTGTTCTTGTTATATTATTTTATTCCTGAAAATGCAACCGAGTTATTTTTGTGCATGCTAAACTTTTTAACAAGCAAACTTGCAAATAATACCTATTTTTTTATCCATTCCATAATATTTCTATTCTCCTTGTTTCAAGATACTTTTTTCATTTGTAAATGGTATGCGAAATTTTTGCACGCACCTCGCACGATTGTATTTTTGCATGCTCGTGCTTTTGCTCATGATCGATCTGCATTTGACACACCGACCGACGTGCGTATATATATTAGACATTATCAGGCGGAAGTTGCGTCCAGGTAATACGCGTGAGTGCTAAAGGCGATTAGCCGGCTTCCGTGTTGGGATTATGAAAATATATTTCGGCAAGTTCTCCGTTCCAAAGCGTTATCCAAGCAGTTGATTAATTCTACTCATTTATAAATAATCGCATAATTGTATAATTACTTGCGGATGACGAGGTAAATTATTATTTCCATGACTAATTAATCCCGGCGCGAGCGCCGGGACATCAACGTGGGATCCATTTATACTGTACATTTCACTACGTCTACAACTGCGTTGTCACGATGCATAACGCATTTTTACATAATAAAATTATCTTCCCACGAATTCGTGTGGAAAAAGGAAACAATGAAAAGGGGTAAAGCCGAAAGTATATGCTTATGAGATGCGTTGTCCCGGAACAATGGTGTGAACAATAATATAATATTAATATGTAATACAAATTACGTTTAAAATGACATTCTGACAATTAAACATGCAAATGGAAAAAAAATGCAGCTTGGATTTTTTTGTTTTTCTGAGCTGCATTAATTTTTTTTTATCGCAGCGCTGACGAGCAGCACGACGAAGGGGCGTATTAAAGTCCATTTTTACGCTTCCGTTCTTTTCACAGCAAGGGACGTTTCAATGCATTGAAACGTTTTTCCGTTTCTTTTTTCTTCTTCTCCTACGCTCTTATCGCGTTGCGTACCGTATAAAACGTGGGAAGCAAAGCGCTCGTCTTAAAGTCGCTCTCATTGCCGGAAGTATCCGGATGTACGTAACTTTATATCCTGTATAGCAATGTCCGCAATGAAATTACTTTTACCAGCTCGATGAAAAGCACGGCCGGAGAGAGCGGCAGCATCCAGCCGCTTTATATTCACTTCGCCTCCGAGCGTTTTCTCTTCCGCTTTTTATTTTTTATGCGAATTCGCCAGCAGCGTTATACAGGACTGGTGTTATTAGCGTCGCATGCAACGAGGGCATTTTTGCGAACCCTTGTTATCATCACCATTCATTAACGCTTTCAGTCCCGTGTAATTTTTTCCGTTCGATATTTAAGCCGCGGCGTGTCCCGTCAGTGATGCAGCTCTATGCTCGGTCCGCCATGCATCAGTGACGCGGCTCAGTATTTAGGCCAATGCACTCGAATGATTCATCTCGATATTTATAGTCGAACGCATCTCGAAACGCATTTAAACGTTTTCAGCCCTGTCACGACGGAGTTTTTTCGCTTTTGTCGTTGCACCTATAACCTTGTAAAATGCCATTATCTATTCTATTAGATATAGGATTTCTCTACTAAGGCCGATTAATGGAATAAACCGACCGTTTCATCGGTTGGAAGGGTGAAACCAACTCATTAAAGCCGAGAGAAATTAGGTAAGTCGATCGGTTTAGAAGTTCAGCTTCTCAAAGATCGCCTGACCGGGCACAGTACTGTAATTGGATATGCATTCACTCGAACACTCCTCGCTGACACCTTTGCTTTGTGGGTCCGTTGACTCATTCGCTATTGCCCTCGGTTATTCACTTCGGTGGCTTCGGCAAAGTGAAAAGCAACACAGAAGGAATATACATTAGAATAATATATAGGGAAAGGTACGAAGATAAAAATAAGGAAGTAGGGAATTCATGAACATCTGTTATTCTATTGAATGGGACATTCGAAATATGGCATCTTACTGGATTGTAGTGATTCACTGACGAAGCTTACGCATCAAGATGTTACGCATCAAAATTTTTATATCGCTGAGAGAAAGTTAAAATATCACTTCGGTATCTCAAATCTGTTTACCCCACACGATATTCTTATCTACGTATTTATAGGTCAGCTAAAACAGGAATTCAGAAGCACATGTCCGCAGATAAAAATACCGATAAAGCTAAATTGGTTCAAAAGCAGATTAATGTATCGGTAATCTATTGTATTCAATTCGCGTGTAACATAGATATGTGATGGTAATAAAATATATCTTAGCGTATGTAATATATGTACATATATAATATATTATTTGTTATCTCATTGTATGCGGTAAACATCGTATGCGAGTAAACGAGAAATTCAATCTCGGCCACCAATATCGGGTTTATATCCTCGAGCCACAATTTGAGATGATAGAATATTAATTAAGGGCGATGAAGTTATGAATGAAAAAAAATATGATAGGATAAAAATAAAAGAACTTTTATAGATTTTTAAACATATGACGAAGAAGTATAGAAGTATATAGATAAGACTAGTCACTGTATTAATAAAAAAAAATCTCTCAGCTCCTGAAAAAAGAGTTGCTGCCTCAGAGTCCACGCGGCTTTTTTCAGTGTAATATCCGTAGCTGTCAATAACTTTATAAATATCCTCCTTTTTCTAACGTGTTGTTGTTAACCCTCGAGAATATTCTTTCAATTTTAAAAAATGCTGTAACACATGCGCATATACGTCACTTAATTATGTTAGAATCGTTAATTTCGAGAAAGAGAGAGAGAGAGAGAGAGAAAGAGAGAGAGAGAGAGAAATTAATATAGATCTATATTCTATAACAATGTGCATCTATCAAACATTGATTAATATTCTAATGCTGTGTTTTTAAAGTAGCATAATTTTAACGTCGGCAAAAGTTTAAAAGAGAAAAACAGAAGAAATGGATCATCGACAAGTTATTCATTATTAACAAATTATTCTTCCAATTGTATCAATGTCGTTACGTAAATTATTGCAAGATTGCACGATCCAAACGATTATAGATATATGTACTAACTGACTGCAAATCCTAAACGATTATTCTGAGCGAGAAAGAGAAGCCGTGCATCCCCCTCGAGTTTTCGAATGGGGTTATTCCGGGTTCCAGTTACGTGGCGCGGTCGGTGGCTTTAATGAGTTCGTCGACGAGGCGTGTATAATGCGGTGCGCTAAGAGACCCTCATCTCCGCATTGTCTTCGCGCGGAGACGCCAACGCGTAATGACTGCGCCGCGTGCGTCGCTTTGATGCCCGCCGTAGATTATCGAAATTGCGTTATCGTTCAACGAAATAAACCTGCGCGAACGAAATAATTGACTTAACATAATCGGGGATGTTAAATGTAATAATTTATGTCATTGACGCATAATGATAATTATTATGTTCGGGCGTGATAGATACCGCGTTCCAGTCGTTCCTATATGTTTCTAAAGCACGATAAACGTTATCACAATATAGCCATGTATTACAATGATATCTTTAAATGTCTTTAAATATCTAAAGATTTTTAATTCCTTAAATATCTTTAAAAGAGATACATGTAATATATCTTGCATTCATGTAAAAATTTCTTTTAATTTCATTTGGAGTTGTTGAAATACAATGAAAACTGCGTGTTTTTCGTGGCAACAAAGTGTGTGATTGAACTATCAGTTTGCAAGATTAATTTCTTATTAGCATTGATCGAAGGAAAAACAGAAATGTAAAACTTCGGGTAAAAGAAAATTAATAAAGTTAATTTAGTCACTGACGGAAAATGGCTTAGGGTTATCTTGATGAAGATTATCTTAAAAAGCTGACAAATTTGCTCGAAATTAATTATAAAAGATGAAAAGTCCGATCTCGCCCTCGGCCACTCACGCGTTCTTCGGTCTTCATCTTCTTCGTTCTCAACGTGACCCCCGTCACGTGTAAACGCAATCAGACAGCAGGGAGACAATGTCTGTATATATATAGACACACACAAAAACTCGACGTTCAGTTCGTTCGTTTAGCGTCCCTACCGGTCTGTATAAATTGAAGGAAAGACAGCAAAGTTGTCCCAAAGAATGAAAGATAAGATCGGAGAAGGGAGATAAATATTGTATTAAAGTTCACCACGTGAAATCTGTTACACGTCACGCGAAAGATTCGTATAAATCTGTTCCTTAAGTGAATATAAATATATTGAAATTTACGAGCAATACAATACAATCTGGTCAATAAAGATAAAAATAAATTATCAGTAGATATTATTTTTTAAACGTCCATAATGATTTACGAAATTGGATGATTAGTATCACGCGAATTCTTGCATTTTATAGATCGAGTAACGTAAAATATGCACAAGTACATTTGCGAACATATTGGTAACGTACCTAACGAATAAATGAGTTATTTCCAGTTACCTCTTTTATTAATCCTTGTATTATTGTGCAAATTCGAACTCGGATATTTCCAACAATGGTTTTACTTATTACTAAATATGTTCCGAAACTAGGTTAATTAATTTTCCAGCAGGATAATTAAAGCACATCAATATTTTTTTATCTCGTTAAGTATATTTTCCTTTTATTCGAGAAATAGAATGGGTCAACTAAGAGCCACACACGAGAGAGAAGTGTTAATTTGCAATCTTCACTTATTCGAGGTATACGAACATTTACATTGCAGCATCGCAAAATTTCAGTGGAAACCGGCCGATTACGCACGTGGTTCTGCCACAAGACCTCCGAATGGAGTATACGTGTCGCCGTCAGTGCATGTAATTCAAGCTTCTAATTAAAAGCGCTCGCACCTGCTCTTTACTGGCTTTAGTCCGAAATCATATAATTTCTCGACCGTACACGCGCGAATGCGCAACGTTCGTTATATTCGGATCGTGAATTGCAACTCCGAGTTCGAGTACAAAAGAAATCTCGCTTTTATGACGGTGACTCTGTGTACGTTCCTGAAAACTATCACCGGTGCAGACACAGCGACGAGCGACGTCGACATAGCTTGCCACCGAGAGGCAATATCCCACGCATTCCAGAATCTTATCCAATCCTGTAAGGTCGACAGTCTCTCCCTCGTTTTTCTCGATTTTCCTTATATACTTTGTCTACTACCCGAGAGAAAGTTTCGTCTTGTACTTTCGAAATCAATGAATAACTAAACTCGTCAACTCGATACCAGTCTCATATACAATATAAACTTTTCTATGAATATGTTCTACGTGTAAGAGAACAAGTTGTGGCTCATTTCAACGTATCATCATGCATTCTTGACTTAATTTCGAAATACCATAGATTGACCTAAGATCCTTTAAAGGTTATCCACGTGTAAAATTTTATGCGTAAATATTGTCGCTTTTATAATATAAAAAAAATTTATGTTTGAATAAAAAACAGCATTTGCCATTTCCTTACTTGAAACATCTCAATTTTTATACTTTAGTAAAATTATGTTTATAAAAATTTATTTTCATTAAAATGAAATATTCCGTATGTTCTTTCTACATTCATCGATACGAATATAACAGACGCGTGTCGCGCGTCTCCTGCATTTTGTGACAGTCTGTATTGGCGTTTAAAACTTCCGTCAAGATCAGTTTTTCCTTTGATCAAGATTTCGTCCGGGGGTCTTTCTACTCGCCGTCTACGCAAAAAGGGTTGAAACGGTGATCGTTCATGGGGAAAAGGTTGCGCATCGTGCCGGCGGTGCGGAATATCGGACGCGCCGGATGTGCACCGACCGAGATTAAAGGTGAAAGGGGACGTCGAACTATCGGGGGAAAAAATCTCAGATAAAGTTAATGCCACCTGATGGGCTACGATATGTGAGCGATGAAAAACCTGTGAACCTGACTTTGCGTCTGGCGAAGTAATCCCTATTTCTCTCTTTCTCTCGCTCCATTCTCTCTCTCTCTCTCTCTCTCTCTCTCTCTCTCTCTCTCTCTTTCTCTCTCTCTCTCTCGCTCCATCCCCCTCTCTTTCTCTCTCTCTCTCTGTCTCTGTTTCTATCTTTCTCTCTCGTTCAATTTCAGCATGAATCGCCGTCAACGACACGTTTTACTTCGCAGGCTTTGCAAACTTTATCGAAGGCACCGTAGATTCTATCGTGCCGTTAATTAAAGATAATGACCGAGTACACTCTCTTCCCAAGACATGACTATATTCTTTTACCCGTTTGTCAAGTCTTCGTCAAGTCAGAACGAAATTAAACTTCGCGAATAAATTACATGAATTTGCATCGTGTGTAAAGGGGATCAAGAGAGAAACGACGATTTGGTTTGCGGGACGGATGCGCTGAAATATTCAATATTCTATTTAGATACGTGTACGAAAATGGAAACTTCAATTAAGACTAAATATCGCATCTATATTATAAAAAACAAGCGCTCCAAAAATAAGAATATCACGGATCAGATGTGTATTATATAACGTAGTAAGACTTTGCGAAAGGAATTAAAAAATGCATTGGACGAACTGCTGGCGAGAAGATTATATAAATCGTGCTCTGACATCGAAGAAGAAAATCTGCTCGAACTTTCCCGCGTCTTACTTTCTTTAGAACGCCGAATAAATTTGACACATTCGATTCCAACTTACTGGCTCAGGTGGAACAAAATATTTGCGAAGTTCTTAGGCGCAGACAAGCGCCACGTCTCGTAATCTCTCACGGTCGATTAGATCGGCGGATTTAATAATTGAGCTTCCCCGCCCAGGATAGTGATTAGTGATATCGCGCGAGGAATTGTTCGATATTAAAAATGGAGTTAAATTGACCCGCCGGTAATCGGTGTAAGCGGATCGGATTCTTTGATGCACTTTCTCAACTAGAATCGGGAAATGCAAATTACATCTCAAATCCTATTAGATGGTAGGAAAGTCAATGCTTACGGAACCATGGAAGCATTTTAATAGCCGCAAAGAAGATTTATATTTGAGTCTTTTAATTTTAATTTTAGTATATTTGTACTTGAATGAAAATATTAATTTGATTGTGATTAAAGTAGTTGAGCAAATATTTAAATATTGAAACTCATCTTGTATCAACCACAAGATAGAAACAAAAGTAACAAATTCAATATTTTGAACATCTTGAATTACGTGTAGTAGGTCAATAAAATACGTAACCATACTTGATAATTTTATGTAATTTATGTATTTAACAAGTCGAATTAATAAATAGATTTAAATGATTTTCTTTAACTTTTTTGGAAAAATCTCGCATAGAAACTGAATTATATTAAAATACACTTGGACGTACATTTAAACTTGTGAATTAATGCAGAGTTCTTTAGCCAGACCTAATTCTAATTGCGCAATATAATAATCTAACAATCTGGCTATTGTTTAATTGTTTGAAAATGCTCACTTACATTAATATTAACTTTGCTAATGATCATTTGAAATTCACTGCTACGACGTAACGTATAGTGTGATAAGCGGATATTGTGTAAATGTGGGGTGTCACCGTTTTAGGCGACAACGAAGAACACCGTCAGAATTGTACTGCCGACACAGACAAATGAGGATCGGCGCATATTTCGTCTTTAGTTAAGATAAGATAAGAAACGGCACGTTTCGCGCATTAGGGCCGCAGCCATTCCTGTACATTAGCCGGCAAACAATGATAAAACTTAGCGTTGAAATTGGATGGCTTTAATCGAGTGGAATGTCTGGGGACAATCTTAAGTTATCGTGTTTCGCCGTTGTCTTGACGTAACTAATTAAGTGAATCGTGTTGGCTCACCGTAGGATGGTGCACCCGGCGTGTTTCTCGAGCGCGTAATTTACAACTCTTTACCCAATTCTTCATATTTCAACTGTAACTGGGGAAAATGCGAGATAGAATGAAATAGAAATAACGAATCATGTCTTAAATTATAAATTATAAGTGTAAAGTTACATTGCAGTCCTTAGTTATTTATAGGTATCATATATTAAGTAGATTTGAACAGGGACGATAGAAAGAGAGGGGAGGGGGAGAAAGCGAGCGAACGAGAGAGAGAGAGAGAGAGAAATATAAAATAAGTAAAACGATAATTCTTGCTAAAATCAATGAAACTAAGGAAAGTAGGTTACTGTGGCTCATTAAATATCGTTTGTAAGCCCGCATTGGCAAGCTGTACAGCGTGAGTATAATACGGCGCCAGGTAGAACAAAATCGCTTAAGTAAAAGTTACACAGCTTGATGAGAGCTTTCAGGGCACGTAGAACTTTACTTTCCCTTCTATTTACATTTTTAACTTGCTGGCCGACCCAGCGCAGCGGGCTACGCCGACGCCGTGGCCTTTTAACTCCGGCTCTCTAAGATAAAGATGCTCTCGTACCGTCAAAATGGAATAAAATTTGGTTTTATCCTCGGTCCCTTCCTCTTCGTTCGCTGCAGCGAAATTTTTTCCCCTAATTTTTACGATTGTAAAATTTATTCTACGAGAGACTCATCTAGAATTATTTTTACAATGCGAGGGAGAAGATTTTGTGATGTAACTTTAAAATTTTAATTATCAATTATTTATATTTCGATAAATTGAGCAATCTCGGCGGTTTTAATTACGATAAGCATAGATAAGTAACAAGATAAAAAATCGATAATAATCTAAAGAATGGAAGTAAAACTTTAATTTTTTCAAAGAAATATTGCAATTTTATACTTTACACGAATACAATGAGAAGTTATTTTTATTATTTTTTTTCTATGTTATTTTTCTTAAAGCATTCTTTCCGAGAGAATAGTTTTTAGCTGCTTTTATTCGTAAACATCTGTACCCCCGATAATAACTAATAAATTTCTGGCCGAGTTTAACGGAGCAATCGTCAACAGCGAAGTCATTGTCAATCAGTTAATAACGTTGTACGTTATAGTATTTAGTAAGTTTGGTGACTGTTCTCTCTCGTCTCCAAACTAGGTGGAAAGCTGTCGATGCAAAAGCAATTATCGAACAGCTGTCACGACATCAATACCTACCGCGTGAACTATTTTGAAGTAAAACTTTTAAGTTGGTAAAGGGAAATTGTTGATCCTCGTATCGAGTTCTTATCACTGGCAAACTTCGCAAACCAATTTAAGCAATGAAATTTGTTACAATCTTAACTACTATTATGTTAACTCCAATAATTTCTTTTATTGTAACTGTTGCACTCGTTGTTGTATCTTAATGTAATATTGTATCACTCCTCCAATGAAATAAAGTCACAATTGTTGCCTTTCTGGTAATTAAAACGATAAAAGGAAATTAACGAGCTATTCAATTATCGTACAGCTAAAGCGGCAATAAGTTCATTTATTTGGCTAATTGAAGAATTGGCCAAGAGGGAACGACCACGACCGTTCAAAGTCATAAAAGGCGAGGACTTTCCGTGAAAACCCCCTTTATTTTGTCCTGGTAGCGTATAAGATATTGAGCACGGATATACGAGTATATCTTGTTTCCCAAGTAAACAAGCATGATAAGAACATTTACAGACTTAGCCAATTTGAAGAGCGGAATATCTTGCAGCTGATCTCTCACGAATGCAAAGTCCTTACGCTGGTCTCTACGCAAACTTTGAGGCACGATTAATAGCCGCTGTTAGTGATTGATGTTGACATTAGTAGCAGGGCTGGGAGCGATATGACTATTTCGTTAGGGGTCGCTGCGCCAATGATCGATCCACAGTCAATATACTAACACTAGGGCGAGCCATCGAATGTCGATTAGGTGGCAACCGTTCTCTCGAATTTTAGTTGACTCGCACGGTGACAGAGATCGGGCTTCTGCCTTGACGAGCACAACGTGCGCGATGCTTTATTGCCTCTGAGCGTCGTTGTCCGACGTGTTTTAGTAGCGGATTTACACCTAGGTTTTCTATCACCGCAGATTTATGACGCGCTCGTTTAATTACTTGGTGATGAAGCGCTAAGTCTTTTCCCGAAGTTGCAATTAGTTAAATGAAATGACGTGTGTGTGTGTGTGAGTAATTATTTCATTAAACAGAATCTTGCAAATCCTGTAGAAAGAAACATTAATCTGAGAGTAGCTCATCTGTTATTTATTTATTAGACCGATAAAGTGATTGCTATATAATGGAGAAATCAACATTTTGCTATTTTCCTACTTCTTAAATTAAATTAAACAAGTATTGAATGGTGAATATTTAATATTAATTTCTTAATCTTTTTCAAATATCTAAATACAAATTGTGTCGACATTAAAACATTACATAATGTCGTGCTTATTACGCATTGTAAAATATACATTAATTTATTCGGCGAATATTTTGCCGAATGATGTAAAAGAGAGACAAAAATTTTAGTATTATTCTTTATTATTTTTTTTTTAATTCTTCTCTTTTAATTACCTTTTGAAAGATTATTGGATTCTCTCACATATAGAGCATACATATTATATCTTTTTATTTTCTCTTTAATATTCCGCGAACAAGGTACGAAAAATCTAGAGCTCTCTGCTCTACACACACCACGTATCGAATCGTAAATCGTGACCTCGAAATTGCACGTAACATATTAACACGTGTACATTACAGCTGGTCGTAAAGTGTTCAATGTCCCGCGACGTGTGAACAGGTGACGGCGCAGACCAGCCGTGTGATTCTTTTGATCACACAGTGCATGTATAGCTTGCGCGCGACTCGCGGATGTGCAACGCGAATGATAATTTCGCCGCAGCAGAGCAGGAAACGTACTAGTTCGTGCGTGGCTCGCATTAGCGACAGTGCATAACGGTTTTTACGGCGGGACTGATGAGAAATTATTTCGCCGCGGAATAAAAATGTTTACGCAGTAAAAGCAACGGCATTCGTTCCTATTTTACTCGTGATAACTTTTCGGCTTTGTCACGTCTCGTTCGCCGGTGGCGCGCAAACATGCGCTCCGACCGTTGCGGAGTTCTGCATGAAACGCTTTTTCTCCTCTTTTTTTAAAATGATAGACGCGTATTTATCGTTTTGCGCTGCAAATGTACGTGGGATATCTAATTTTGCATGCGAAACGAAATTACGTTTTGCAAATTCGAGGGATTATTTACAGCGGGGATAATTGAATATCGCTTTTATGTCTTTCGGTGTACACGCGTGATTCGCACTCGCAAGTTCGTTCTAATATACTTTCATAATTTGAGACACGCTGTTACAATAATTTTCAACGCTGTTACAATAAACAAATTAATTCTCGTTGATATTAATACGTGCTCTTCCACGTATATAGATTATTACCGTTTATAGATTATTACGTTTAACATCACAATGTCGCTTTGCGATATCGATTGATGTTACTGTACCGTCGAAAGTAACAACTTTTAAATGCCACATTGCACGACGAAGATTATTTTTTGACGATAAATCGTAAGTAGTTTACGCATCCATTTAATTAAAAAGGTGGTTCCATTTTTTATGTAATATGGCGTTACGTTAAAAACATAAAAACAGCCGAGAAAGCACCGGACCGACCGGACTGCAAGTGTGTGCATGTAGCTTTGCGCGTGTTGCATACTTCATGAAGGATAAAATATGAAATGCTGCGGTGCTGCGATTAAAATTTTATGGACAATCGATTGCCATCTCGAGCGAAAGGCACGGATTTCACGCCAATGTTTCTATAATTCTCAACGAAACGTTCAATATTAGTTGGCCACCATTTTTTTTTTCTCACGCAATATTTTTTATTCTCATTTTACATTTTCATTCTCGATATTTTTTCACCGTCGATACTCCGAATTCATGAAATTTATTTAATCTCCTTGTCTCACCGTATCACGATTTAATATGCAGAAAAACATTACTTCAATATCAATTATACAAAGTTTTAATCAATTATCGTACATAGTCATATCATGACATTTAACGCGCAAAAGCAGATATTACTTTTTTTTTTAATTCAGAATTATATAACGAGGAAACAGTCTCGTGTTAAATTTGGCATGAATTATGAAGCATAGAGCCGAATCACGATCCTTTTGCTTAAATATATTCATAACGAATGAACATAGTGTACTCGTAGTTTAGTTTCCTTTGGTAACATAATTAGCCAGCTTACACTGAAATCATATATCCACTTGCTATAAGGCACAAATATAATTACGTAACTCTGTGTATGTTTGAAGACTCACGTCAGACACAGCAATTATCTAGTCGACTGAGTAAATTCGTCTAAAGACTCATAGCGAGAACGTAGTTTTCAGTGTAATAATTAGATACTTGATACACCTTGATGACGTGTTTGTAAATATATATAAAGTTATAGTCATATTATGGCAGTTAATGTGCGTCCCATCGTTTTATTTTATTTTTCTTACCCTATTTTCACTTGCAAGAGATATATTTAGTTGTTACCGCATACACATGTAACAATTGTTTATGAAAAGTATCAGGAAAATTAATTATATTCCCATTTCTGTACTTGTAATCGGCATATTTTAAGAGACGCTCAGTATAAGTGAGTTGCATTCTATTATACTTCATCGTCGTATTTCTTATCTTTGCTTATCACCTTCGGAATACTGATAAAAGTACTATCAACACTATTCGGATTTTATTAAGCAATTAAAAGATATGGCACACGCAATTAGTCGAAGACATGCCTGTAAAAATGGCCTCTGTACAAATCTTTATATTTTTCAAAGTAGGATTTGTACATAATACGTGTCGAAATCATATTATGCCAAAAGATATGGCAGCAGTTAATGCATGCTTCATCTTTTCATTCCCTCTTTTTCTCTTTCTAAATTTACTCTATTTTCACTTGTATAAGAGATATCTTAAATAATGATATTATAAAAATATCAATTCTCTTTAAATCAGATTTGCTATGAAAATTTCATAACCAGATAGAATTTTGATCGTATAAAATAGCGACAACTCGCGTGACGGGATAGCAACGGAATTTCGCGACGTCGTCGGCTAATTGTAAGCATTCCCAAGTCACTAATTAGAAAACTAGAAACTGCGAACGTTATCTCGCTCGGGAGAGATAGCAAGCTTGGAATAACGCGGCCGGAAGAACTAGAACCATATTGTTTGAATTATGATGTAAATAACTTGAAGACATTACTAAGACCCGCGGAAACTTCCCAATGAACGCACTGATTCTGAGCTATTTTATGTACAGTATATTATCAAAATGAATCCACTGAGAGTGCATTCTATTGTGTAATGGCACGTAAAATATGGATTCTATTGAATTCATATTTTTTACTTTGTTAAACTCGAATTCTAGAAGAAAATTAATTGTCAACAATCCTAAAATATAATTAATTACGCGGAGTGCACAAGTAATTTTGATAAGTGTGTCTCAGCGTTGCGATATGCTGATACTTTCTTTGGTTTTATCGTGTCAGCGAAACTGCTTCGCGAGACGCGTCGCGTCCGAGTAATTCGTCACCTTTAAGTCCGCTTGGATCAGTCATTCTATAACGAAGTGTATCGTACGTGCTGTGCACAAAACAGAATAAGATAGTATAAGTAAGTTGAATTAAAAATCCTTTTTTTTAAATTACTTGAATGTGTTCTTTGCTCACTTATAGAATAGCATCAGCGTTTAGCAGCTGTATAGACAGTAAATGTTTTCGAAGAATTTTCTGTCTTCGTAAACTTGTCAACAAAATTTTAGAACTTGAATGTCGCCGCAATTCCGTATATTAATACAACGCATTTGAAATGAGCCGCGTATTCTTGCACTAATTACGTATACGATCTTTATATAATATTTAAATATTCCATCAATTTCCGACAACAAAGATATGGACCATTTCGCTTATACCTTATTCCGTTCTTTCATTTCCATTGACGTTCGGAGATGTCGTGCGGTTATTTCCTGAAAAATAACCCGAGCGAAAAGTAAGTCAGGATCCGGAAGACCGTGAAGCGTTCCAGGAATACAATGTGCCATTTAAGTTTCGCGATCCGTGGAGAGACACAGAATGGAACGACTTGTGTCGCGAGAATTTTTCATTTCGTATCTCAAATTTTGTCCCATAAGTATGAAAAAAAAATCATAAATTTTAATGACTATCGAGCGGCGAATGATTGAATAATCCTGTTTTTTAAATTGTAATTTTTGTGAAAATAATGTATTCAGGGTGACGGGAGCTGCGTCGAACAGCTCCCATGATTCATTTGGTAGGGACTATTAGGGGTGTTATGATATAATCAATCATTCACGCTGTAGAAGTTTGTTGGAAAAACATATTTGCATTATGCACACACAGACACAGACACATAATCGAATCGCGCAATGTATATTTACTAAAACTGAACAAAGCACTGCGAAAAACCTATTACATTCTTCATTATTATTAATCTAAATTGCAGATGGATATCTGCATTAAGTATACATATATTTATTCCGCAAATTTTAATTAATGACGCGTTAATCTCATTTAAAGCATGATTAAATAATATGAAATTAGCGAATTAATATAGCTGCAAAATGGCGGATAATTTAGATGTTATTAGATTTGCAGAAAATTGTAATTTGAATTTTACTTTGAAGTTACAAAAGCGATACATTTTCATACATCAGATCCGTTTTAATTATAACCGCGAAATACTCTGTTACGCCATCATGTTACGCAATGTTTATTTAATATATTATTTATAGTATTTTCAACGTAGATAGACACAATTGCTATATGTGATAGGTCTTTGTATCTCGCATTAAACACTATGAAATAAACATTGTGTTTGGTGGGAAATATCCATGATACTTGTAAATAACACATTAGTGACTAATTAGTCTTTCGCTATTTATTTTCCGTCTTGCATATTATAATTAACATATCGTATTTTACAGTACGACGAATTGTATATCATGCATTATAATAATTCATTTTGTATAAAATTTCCCTAATATGAAAACGCGTTTTTGAAACATTACTAATGTTACGCAATCTATCCTTTACGAGACACTTTTCTACGTCTATTACCGCTGTAAAATTGCTACGTAATTTACACAAATTTCATTCTGACGCTTTCATCCCGCGACATAATTTCTAATCTTGAAATCGATATAATTTCGGTGAGTCGAAATTTCGATGCTACGGAGACGCGCTCGAAAGCGATCTTGGTCTCTTCGTGGACAATGTCCACCAGTAGGAAAATTCAGGTTTCTCTCGTGTACAGCATTGAAAGTTGGGTTTACCGAAATTATGACGGTCTCAACGCCCAAACTCTCGGACTCTTAACGCAATAACTGCTTAACGCAAACTGCCACTCCCTCACGTTTGTTTCTCGCGTGCACAGTGGACGCGCGGTTGAACATGTTAAAGTCGCTCGGTATCGGAGCGAAAGATTTATCCTTACCGCCTTTACCGCCCACGGTTATCCAGGCGAGCGCAATGGCGAGCGACAGCCGGGCTGGTAATGCCGTATCCACGAGCGCCAGCGCATCCGGAAATTGCACTACCGTCGTCTACGCATTTCCGAAGGAGGATCACGTAGTGCTGGGATACCTGAATGAGTGGATCAATGCCTACTCCTTCATAACGAGTGAGTACACCAACGGTCGATCGTTACTTTCAGCTGGTAAAACGCGCGCTGTTTCTATCGATCCCCGACGACTCTTGCCAGGGTTGGATACGATAGGGTAGTTTGCCCCACGACGGCAGACGTTGGCGACAGATATTTCTCGTTGTATGTAGCTGCCTGAGCATCCTATGGTATACATGCCTATAAAGAAAGATACCTTGATTCTTGCCGAGGCCTCCGGTTAATATTGAACAGTTCAATTTTTTGGATGTTAAGACATATTTTATAGTCTTTAATTGTTGTATCTCAATTAGTGCATCACTTTTTGTATTTTGTCTATGGCATCCGATATCAAACTGATCAAAATTGACCGGTTTGTATTCTGGCCTCTCGATTGTAACCGCTGATTGATTCCTGACTGGCAAATGTAAGCATTGTGTGTTTGACGTTGCATTTTAGTGGCAATATTTAGTAGGGCATGTTAATTGGCTTTTTCTTTTGTTTTATGGTTCCCGAATTTTATTCGAGTGCCATGTTGGATGCGCTTGTCTATGCGTGCATAATAAACGATCTACATAGACAATTTTGCAATTGGATAAAAGCTTATGATTAAAATGCATAAGAACGAATGAAAAAAAGAGAAATGATGTGCTTTTCTTTTATATATTTTTGATAACGCTTGAATCTGCTATTGCCGATATTTCACGGAGACGAAAGGAGGAAAAGAAGAAACACGAGGTTTTTAAGTATTCGTTTAACGTGATTTCTGCAGACAACCAAGAAAAGTTCTACCTCTACATTATTGTATCGGTCAGCGCCGGTATACTGCTCTTTCTGGGGTTGGTTATCGGCCGTCTATTAATCAGCCGGCATCGCGCCAAGAGGGATGCAAAGTTCCACGCGAATAACGAGACTCTCCCGAATGGATTCACCGACGATATTTCCGAGATCGATGCCGACATCGATCTCACCACCCCGGTCGCAGTGCCAATGCAAGACGCAAGGTAAATATCTTACTCTTCGACAAGAAAAGAATGACCCTCTTCCGTTATTACGCGAGTTAATAAAATCACTTCAATGTGTGTCTCACTTTTGTTTTTTTACTTACTACTATTCAGATCTAAAATAATTGATCACTCTACACTGGAAAAAAAATTATCTGCATTTTAGTGAATATATTAGTTTGCATACGACTGTGACTCCATTTACTAAAATAAAGAAAATTTTTCTTTTCATTTCCGTTTCACTTATTGTTAGTATATGTGTACTGAAAAAATATACTAATAAAAAATTAATAAGGAAAATGTTCCTCATTTTAGTAAATGGAGTCACAGTTGTATGCAAACTAATATTTACTAAAATGCAAAAATTTTTTTTCTCAGTGTAGATATGTGTGAAATCAAAACACGAGATAGCGATAAGAAGTATCTACTCGAGATTTAAATAGAGTATAATTGTTTTGGAAATTTTTAAACAATTTTAATCTTAAATAATTTTCGTTGCTACTTTTATTTCACTCTTAATAATAAAAGAGAATTCTGGAAATTTTATCACAACCTTATCTTTTTACATTACATGGAAGAGCTTTTAATTGTATAATCTAATTATCTTTCCTGTATTTTGTAGATTGCCCGAAACTCAGTTGGCCGAGAGACTCCACGGCGAACGTTATTACGGCGACACGAGGATACCTTTGTCGCCGACAAGCATCCACGCCACGTCGGTACCTCACCCAACCAACACGGGGATGCGCGTTGATCTCGGGAACCACATGGTCGGCACGGATAATCTCCACACGATTCTCCGCACGGAGAATCCCCGGAACCTCAACAGCAAAAGCTACTACTATGGCTGACAGGAGGAAGGGGTTGTCCCGCGCGAGGGACGACCCCCGTCCTTGAGCCCGGTACCGGAAGTTAGCACGCGAAAATATTGCTTTTAATTGTGAAAACGGGAACTCGGATACGGCAGAGGCGGGCGCGCCGCACTAAGCCGCTGTAAATTACGTTGAAGACGTTAAACAAATTACCATTTGTTGCGCCGAATTATGGTACATATTGTGACAGTGCGATCTCAGATTTGTCAATCGTCGGACGCAGAACGGTGAGCGTCCGTCGATGTTCGTTAAAACAGACTGGGCTTGTATATCTGTAAACGTGTCGTCCATTTCGAGGGTTTGCGAAAATTCTCGATTAGAAATGTATGATCTATCATCATACAAAGTAAGGGTGGGAAGGGGAAGTAAATGAAATATATAGTTAGCATATATATTGTCTTGTTGCGATATTACAACGAGAACGATGATGATCGATTTGTAAATGTGTATAAGAAGGCTCGAGTGGTTTCTTCGAATAGGACTGAAAGTAGCTTTAAGAACCACCGCAAGCATTTTACATCTGAACTGTGCGTTATTCAAGCGCCCAGTTACAGAATGAACAAAATGCAATCAGACACACGTGACAGTGTTCACCGAATGTTGTCGCTTTTCCGAATCATAAAATGGTATTGAGAAAGTAAACGTATATTGCGAAATAATATTTATTTCTTGAATTATATTAAACTGTAAAATTGATGGATTGAGTTTCGTTGTTTAATAGGTAGACATATCTTATGGAAACTGTGTTATCGACCTCGTCGACTCACGATCGATTTACTCGTTGTATACCTTATACTCATACCGTATACTCAACTGTATACCCACGGAAGAAACTCACGGAGCGAGTTCCATGGAGCATATCGATAACCTGCCGGTAACATTTCGCCGATAACAGACTTCTGGAATACTTCTTATTCGCAACTGGTTCGTAGCGACCTGCGCTATATCAGTGGAAAGAAATCAACAGATTTCCAACATTTGTCTCGAGAAAGTCGACAATGTGAAAAACAACTTGGAACATTGAACTGTTTATGAGCGATGATTTTGTATATAATTTCCTCAGTATCGAAATCCAAGCAGGCCAATTTCCGTGAAGTCTGTAAAGGCAACCGTGTTAGAAAAATCCGTACCACCCGACGTTTCTTAAAAACCGATCGCCGCTTGTGCGCCAGTTGAAAATTATTGACCACCGCTGAAGGGGGCAGCGGCCGTACGCGATCACGCCCATCAAAGAAACTCAAGAAAAAAAATCTCTCAACGAACTTACAGCGGTTTTGTATATCGAAGCTGCCACAGTCGCTGCCATAGTCGAGACGATTTTTATAGAAAATTGATATGTATGTATATCACTCTGTAAATAGGGACGTGTAATGTACAGATAAGTAAGCAAGAGAGAGAGAGAGAGAGAGAGAAGGGTGGCACGGTACCGAGATCTTAAATCGGAAAACGGTCGGAGATTGTAACTGGAGGGTTGTCCTTCTCGTGCCATAGAATCGATTTTGCAATTGTGCGGGAAAGCGGGAGAGCGCGCGTCTGTCGAGCCAGCGGAAACTCTCCCTCGCGGACGATCGCAAGGATTAGTACGTAATAAACAGAGCTCGGATTTTCCTTCCTTCCTAAGGCGCATAAAACGAGTGTGCGTCTTTTCGCCGGTGATGCGCAATCTTGTTTGTCACTTGTGCTCTCTCTCAGCTGGCTATTGATCGCTGTAAGATTGTACAGGAGCAATGACAGGGTCGCGCCGCTGTTCAGCGAAATCAGAATGTCACGAGAAAGTCGTATCTAGAAGCAATCTGACGAAGCGGAACTGATTGAATTGTCTGATTCCGAATTTAATTGCATTTGGAGTCCGTCGGTTTAACGGAGCTTAAAAATACGAGTGTATTTTTTTTTTTAGAGGAAGCTTTAGCAGTCCTATTTCTTTAGACAAAGCGTAATTTTTTTTTTCTTAAATGTGAAACTTTAATTTTTACATTTCTTACAAAATTTTTTATTTTTTTTTGTAATTCCATATTTCTTATAATTTTCTATTTCTCAGAATATTTTCTGATTTTGATTGAACACGATAATATATCTACCTGTATGAGAAATGAATCAAGATTCCATTTCGTAAGGAAAAATTACGATAGATTGCGTATCACACGGGACCACGCCATTATTATTTGTATGAGCCGTATTAATGTAATTTCGCTCAACTGCCCGTAGTGTATGACAAATCCGAGCTCGAGCAAGCCCGTTCGCGTTGCTTGTTTTGTATGTCGTTCGGTAAGTCGTAATTCCCTGAGCTCCACACACAGAGAGTGTCGTTATGACAAATCGATCTCGCGAGCATCCGGCGACGCGGAGTCGCATTTTCGACACATCAGCGAGGTCGTTAACGCAATAACGCCCACACTGATCGTTATATCTTTAAGGGCTAGGTCATCAGTTAGATAATATGTCGAAGTCGTCTGAACATCAATGGAATAATTTGACACCACGACCTCGCGCGGGGTCGCGATTATCAGGGACATATATCGTTCTCGCGGATTGATTTTTCGCCGAGACGAAAAATATGTGCGAATCTAAATAACTCGTGCGAGAAGATACATGTTTACTCGTACATACACACTTACATACACATTAAACATATTTTTTTATGTAAACATAAATATTTTTTTTTATATATACACTTGTATAGTTATCTATATTTTCACACGATAACTAATGACTATTGATACAGTCGATATTTTATTTTCGTGTCTCTGAAAGAAAAATTAAAGCTCTTCGCGAGAAGGAAGATTCGTTGGATCAATCGACGTACGTGTTTCTTTTTTTCTGATATACATTTTAGCAACAATTTCACGAAATTTCTTTTTATTCATTTATCTATCTTTTTTTTAATCTTCTCATTTCCTTGTATGAATGAATATGGCAAACGAATCGATTACTCCGGCGAGCGATTATCGGTCACTGAAAAAATTATTTTCTTCCACGAAACAGGAATTAATTTTATGTTCGACGTTATTTTCTAATCTACAAATTCTACATTTTACAATTATTTGTTTTTATTGTAATCACAAGCCGCGGATATCAAATTTATAATCAGAATTACACGAAGGTTCATTTACTTTAATAGATTTAATATAAAACTATTCCGGTAACGCGCGGAATAATAAATACATTTATAATTTCTTATTTATTTATCTTTCCAGTTGTCTCTAGTCACATTTTACGTCAAGAAATATCGATTTTAAAGACTCTCCGGCAATATCACGAGCAACATCGATAGAAAGACAACTCGATTTCCGCGAGCCGGCGATTCGAATCATACCAGTGTAACCGAACGTGTAATCGAGTCGTCCCGACAGAAAATATAATTCCCGAGGGCCGTCATCACGCGGCTTATACGCTCAGCGAGATCCAAAAACTTCGGAAAACGAGTTCCTTCGCGGTCGAGATGCAATTACATAGCCTTGCGGGTGCGTGTTTTTTTTAATTGGTCTACGTTAATTAAGGTTTACGTACCGCAAAGCTGTGGATGGGTCCGCCATCCGGAAGAAAATCCTCTCATCAGCGCGAGAATGGTTCTTCTTCATTATTATTCTTCCACTTCCCACACAACGAGCCGGCTGGCTGTCTCGCGAACCCCTCTCGGTTTTCTTTTGTGCGAAATTCCCCCGCGAAATTTCAGCAACGGCGCCTTGTATTTATGCAAATAGCGTCGTGTAACATTCACGCGTCACGAGGCGTTGGAAACTCGGAAACACTTGCTACTCTCGCTTTTATTTTAGTGTCCTCTTTATTCTTATCCCGCGCGTTATTTTCGTCGTTTTATTCTCATCCAGACACCGACCGATAATATCATTCTTAAAACTCGTTCCAAGTTTCTCGTACGTTTCCGCCAGAGATATAGGTGACAATTCCAGAATACACACAGGCGTCATTAATATGTCGCGTGTTAAGCATAAAGACACACCGCGCCGATATATTTCAGCGACAGAGCGATCGATGTCGCTTTAAAGTTTATTCCGCGCCCTAGGGACGCGTTATAGTTGTACGCCGCGCGTGTAGCATTAATTTTTCGTTGAAACGTGCTGCGAAATCAGAAAAATAATTTCGCTCTCGGCAATCGTCCCGCGTTTCTGCTTAGCGGCAGAAGATGAAGGCGGCCCGATAACGTCCCCGCGCTTATCCGTCAGTATTTACATTGACAAGATGCAAATCGCACGCGCCGCAAGCATCCCCGACTCCAAAATGCAAATTAGACCTATGTAAATATGTTGTAAGAAGTGCCGTTTCTACAGTTTTTCACGCTTGCTTCGCGTTTCTCTATTTTCCGAGCCGGCACGATCAATTCTCTTTCGCCCCGCTGAATTCACCTCGCCGATCTGTCCTTTTTACGGAACGCCGCGCTTCCGCGAAGCCACCTCATTATCATATCGCGGCCGTAGCGAGAGCTCGCGCTATTATTTATTCTCGCAGCCCCATCGCGTTCGTCTAGTGGGAATGAATGAATTGTACCTTATATACCAAAGACGCTTCATTGAACGGCGGTCGATCGATCAGTGGTTGAAAAGCCGACGGATAAAGCGGCGGATTACGTTCCTCCTCCACTGCGAATTGATTAGCATCCATAAAAAGCAGGCAAGCAATGTTTCGTCGAAGACGAGATTTATTCATGTATAAATGTGTGTTATATAAAATTCGCATAATTCTGTGATGGTACATTAGTGACGAAATGTTAAAGAAATGCAAGTGCGGATGCATGGAACGATCGTTTATCGACAAATACTTGTAATAAACGTTTGTTCCACGCTGACGCCACTCTCTATTACCTTGTGCGTTACATCTATTAAAAGTCATTATAAATATGTTTATGCATGTACCGACGACAGCGCAGTGTTTTGCCAAGTAGACGAAATCGTATTTTTATTTTCGAAATGGAATGCAACAATTCCGAACTTGGGTTTCTCCGCTTGTCTGGTTTTTCACCGATACCGCTTTCAATTGAGCAATTAACGGACGAAGCCGTGAGAGCATCGCGGTATCCGCGGTCGCTAAGCGGTCTTGCGAAATTTTGTCGTGCGTTTCATCTCGCGCCTCTTTACCTCGTTCGGTATTAATTAGTCTATTCTCGTTGAAGCAACTTGTTCGGAGTGCCTGATATTACTTAACGAGAAGCGTCTATAAGTATCGTACGTACTCGCAATTTCCTCCCCCCCCCCCGTCGTCATACAAACTCCGCGTATTATGCGCAATCCTTCGCGATACGGATCCGCGCGCGGAATTGCCGGCTTAATAGCGCGCACGAGTTTAAGTTAACTCGTGCGAATCTTGGTTTCTATTTTCTTCGAGAAATTGAGGGAATCCGTGAGCAGCATAATATAGAAAGTGCGGGCGAGACGCACAATTCCTCTTCGAATTGATCGCTCATTATGAGTGGAGGAAATCGCGGGATATGCCATTTCAAAAATCTTCCAATTCGCCGATCGAAATTTTTTGCATTTTAAATTGCTACCTGACACGCATTTATTACGATTGTGTTTCACGCGTTCTTATTTCAGGTGACAAAGTGGCTCGTGTACGTACCGTAACGTTGCTTCGCGTTAAATAACGCAATGTTTTGTATGCAGACGGATGTGGGAGCGGTATGAAGACAGTATGCGTGTGTCTAAAACGTAAAGAGATCGAGAGAGAGAGAGAGAGAAAAAAAATGAGGGAGTGAAAGAATGTTGTCATATTAAGACGTTTTTATTGTAAGTATAATTTGTAAGCACATCTGTAAATATCGCTGTACTATAAATAATTGTGTACTCGTCGATTCGATTCCTTTCCGACTGCGAATCGCACGTTTTTACATTAATCGAGGAACACACGCGTTGATTTGAACGGCGACTTATATAATAAATTGTTACTATAAAAAAAATAATAGATATAACGTATATGCGCACACACGTGTAAGTGTGAGTTAATATTTTGTTATAAAGTGCAAGCGAGCGAGGCCCTCCCGCTCGCGTATATAGATCGTCGTCGCGGAGGAAGTATGGGCCACGCGTCATCTGTTAACGTCTGGAGCGACTCCGGTTCTTGAAGGTACGATTAATGTTTTCAATTTGTGTAACTGTCCCTTGGATATGATTTACAATTATAATAAATAATTTATGGAAAACGCAGCCCGCAATGCATTCATTAACTCGCCTTGGTTTTTTCTTACTCCAGGAGAAGAATGTTCATATTTGCTTCGTTTTCAAGATAATGAAACCCGTATGAAAAAACGCAAGGGAGAACGATAAATGGGCTAAGAAATAAGTTTTCTCAGCTTGGTCTTTTTTATATATTTGCCTCGGTATTTTGCAGGTTATCTTACATAATGGAATCTTATTATGCTATTGTAAGTTGTAAAAGAGAAGTTTCTCCGGCTTTATTTCAAGCGAAGAACTGTTTTTTTTTTATTTTATGAAAATTGTACTGTTATTTGCTTCAAGTTTTATAATCTTCTTGTAGAACAAATTATAACAAATTATAACATTGACCAATAATTTGCGAATGCTTATGTACTTTGGATGTGTTTGGATTATATACTTGTTTTTTAAATGCATATTACATAATAATTTTTTGCAAAGTAATTACGTTTAGAACATCAGTTTATATTTTTTTTTTAACTCACAAGTTATCTGAGTATTCTGTATATATGTTCCAAATTCTCTCTTGACTAATATACATGAAGAAACAATTCCAATAAGCAAATTGTCCGCAGTATAATAAAATTATTTATAATTATTATTTATTATTAGTATATATATTGAGAGGTACCGCATAAACAGCTAATAGCAATTATTTATATGGATTAGATTATTATAGACGATACCAATCATGTATTAATTACATGTGTGCTTATATTATTTTATTACATTATTTTAATAACGGGAACATACACGTTGCTCGGGCCATCTAGTAATTGTTGGTGTTACTACACATGACATCAAATAATGTTCGTGCGCAGATTTGCTCAGATATCACAACAGATCCGGTATCATCTGTGTCTGCATTAAACTCGTGTTTTAGAAAAGCAAAGTCTGCCGATGTAATTTGTCAGAATCTGTCAATTCGTAAACGTTTAAATGAAATACATTCTTTAAAAATTTAAATAGTTACGAAACGACAGATTTTGCTCAGTTTCTGCGGTTAATCTGTAATATTCTATTAGCAAATTCTGTTATATTTCTGCTGACATTCTATTGACAAAATTTGCAGACACTTTCAAAATCTATTCTCGACAGATTTGACTATCTGGGAATGTAAGACAAATGTAATTTAAGGTAAAGAGGAATTTAGACAGGAAGATTTAGTAATAGATTTTATAAATTTGCTATTATCTATACTTTTTTCCGCGTATCTTTCTTAAATCTGCTCGCTTTAATTAGTATTTTTTAACGCTTTTTCTGCACATTTAGTTTTATGTAACAAAACAGCCGTGGCAAATGTATTCAGATAATCAAATTTATTGAGAAAATTTGCAAAGTACGATCGATTAGATAATAAAGTACGCAATAGTGTATATATTCGCGCACGCACATTATTTGAGGTCATGTGATCATGTGTAATAACACTAGCAATTACTAGATGGCCCACCAGCAACGTATGTTTTCGTTATTGAAATATACTTAAATGTATAATATAAGCACGCATGTAGTAATATAAGTTTGGTATCGTATACAGGATTTACACATATAAATAGTTGTCATTATTGTATACGACTACCTCACTATATATATACTAATAATAAATTATCTATTATGGAGAAAGCATGGATCTCTATTAAAGATCTATCTGAGTTCCACCGTAGAGATCGATAGACGTCGCACGGCGCTATGGATGGATTGTACGGATAGATGGGCGTTATGTTCCGTGAAGACTGCAGAGTCTTCATAAAAAGATGCAACATTTTGAATTACTATATTTATGCTATCGCATTAATATACGTTGATGATTTTGATGTTGAACAATTCCTGACAGTTGAAAGTTTAATTCTGTGTAAAAACATATTCAATAAGATCCATTAGCAACCACCACCATATCCGAACGTTCACGGAAACTGCTCACCACTTGTTCGAGTGCTGCGGTAGGAATCCCTTCTACAGCGGTTTTGAATGTTGATTTTCAAATTCTCAATTGTGCGAAGGTTATTCTGGTACCTATAGACGTGATCCTTCAGATCACCATAAATGAAAATCATAGGGATTTAAATCCAATGGGGAAATCGAGTTCATGATGAAATTGTTCCAGATGCCGATTAAATATTACTCTATATTACATTTATTCTCTATATTGAATATGTTTTTATATAACATCAAACTCCCAGTTGTCAGAAATTGTTCAACGTCAAAATCATCAATGTATGTAATGCAGTAGCCTAAATATAGTAATTCAAAAGTGCTGCGTCTTCACGTGAAGATCTTGTATACATGTAAAAGTGATACAGTACACATAAAAATAACAATTAACACATGGTAGCAGCTTAATGCAGTTACGAGTAGCCCTCAGTTACAATTAAATTAGCATCTAAACAACCACAAACACGCACATATTGATTAAGGATTTAGCACATTTAACATTTAATTACGAACGATACGTCATGGTGGATGGTGCTCTCTAATCGCTTTCGCGTAACATGTATTAGCAACCGTAATCGTAATAACATGCGAGGATGATAACGGGTGAATGCATTGCACGTGGAGTTGGACTGCCCTCGCGGGAATATACCGCCGCTCGATAATAAACCGGTAGCCGAGACTTTGAGCTTGTTTCGATAATTACGCGTTAATTGCTTGCGAATTGCCAGATAATTATTCGCGAAAGTTGCCGCGCGTTTCGCTAAAATATTTTGCCGTTGAAACTTCTGCGGATTCATGCGAGGCGCGCCTTTTTTCCTCGCTTGTTCCACGCTCGCGTGAGATCCACGCGAAGTGGATTTAACTGCGCCGGAAAATTTGATTGATCGAAATCGGCATTTGTACGCTCCGTTTAATTCTCCGTTCCTTCAAAGTTTGCGAACGAACTAACGCGAATTTTGTTACGCGCAACCGTGCAATTTGAAGAATGTTTTATTTGAATTGTTCTAGTTGATTTTTCTTCGCGATAACGAATCAGTCTGAAAACGTTTACCTTTGTCGTTGGTTTCCATTTGTATAGCCAGATCGCATCGTTGCTTTTGTCAGCAGTTTATTGTGTTACCAAACCGTGGCAATAATATTTTGAACAGTTAATATAACGGATAGCGTGAAAAGTACTTGTTTCTTCAATTTACGTAATTAATATCACAATTGTATAATGAGTAGCGGTATTTTTTGCGGATTGATCGAGTCAACCGTGTGTTTCCTGGCAACGAAGTCAGAACAATGGAAAACGTATTTGTCCGAATTAATTACCGGCACGATAAGTTGGCCTGCTGATTTCCATCCAGCTGGAAAGTTAATTAAACGTTAACTCCCACATTTCTCATTTGATCAGAACGTATAATTATGATCGTTTGCTTGACGAGCGATTCAATATTCGAAAATAATAATTGGAGAATTGATCACTTTTAATAAAAATCATTATTTATGTCATAGTAAATATTAAATAGCACGTGCAGAGATGCATACGCATACGTTCTGTTTTTCTCAAATTTCTGATTGAAATTTATTAATACTGCTGGTATTTTTCATGTATTTTGCAGCAAATACCGTATCGATAAAAATTTTATAGGACCAGCATGTTCCAAAGGTGAGGAAAAATTCTTCACTGCCGTAATCGTTGTCATTTTTTTTTTTTCCAGAACATGGCCTGAAACGTGACGCGAAACGTGATACCGTTACGCGTGACAATACACTCTCGCGCGCACGAGGCCATAAAACGTGGAACATAACGCAATTATCTATGCTATAGCAAGATATAAAATATTCACGTGATCGCTACACCACGTTTACAGACTCGTATATTTGTACACGATGCAACGAGGCTTAAAGTATAGCTTGATACAAGTTGCACGTGAATATTCCATATTACGGAGAAAATGGATAACGCGTATTACGGTTCGCATGTACGGAACAAAGAATTTGAATTAAAAATTTATTTAATTCAATTAATATTTATATTCCATACGAGAAACGTGCTAAAAATATATTTATTCTGTTTTACATGATTTGTATTACAAGTTTGAGATATACAGATCGATCTAAGCTCCTATGCTGATGCACTCTTTATTGATAATTAAATGTAGCGTGAGATAAAACTTTTATAAAAATAAAAACACGCCAAAAGAGAATACAATCTGATGTACTCTTTTTTTTCTGGCGTCGCGCAGTCTGATGAAAATGGAACGATCATCGTGTTACCTCGAAATCGAGCGATTTCCTCGGCACGCACATTCAATATTAGTTTATTATCATAACGGTGAGAGAAAATTGTAAATTTTCTTGTTTTGCTCGAAAATTGGCCGTTTTAAATTATTTAGCTTTTGCTTAGTCGAGCGAGATTAATTTATTTTCTCTCTTGTTTTTTTTTTCTTAATTTAATTATATCTACCACTGTAATGGTTTCTACACCTGTGCAAAAATATACGGAGTAAATTTGAGATAATTATAAAAATATTTCGATAAAAATGAGCAAAGAAAGAAAGAACGTATATGTTTGTATGTGTATGTTTTTAATTATTTCTCGAAAAATTACAAAATTTTAATATACGCAGGCAAATAATAGAGTTATGAATTACGTGACTGAAAGGTTATTGCAACGGCGAATAAAATTATGTACATTACACAACAAATAATTATGTAGCTCGAAAGGGGCAGAGAATTTCCCAGCGTGATAAATTCGTTCTCGTGGGCGAATAATGAAACATGTTATATTCGACGAATTAATTTCAGAGACGTTATCAACGCGTCCATTCTGAATCAATTAAAAAGCTAGACTGCAATTGTGACCTCGTCGCCGAGATCGAAAATGTAATTTCGATGGAAGCGATACGAAATCGGCGAGCGAGCGTTCCATGATGAATGATTCAGGAGCGGGGCGCGGCGCACAGTAGCAGCAGCGGTTGCTGCAGGCTCTCAATGTGCGCGACGATTTTTCTCCCTCCGTTTCCCGTTGATTGCTTTTCCGTTTATATAGGTAGCGACTGCCCCCTCCCCCTCTCCCTCGTCCCAGCTCCTCGTGTCGCTTGTAAGAAACGGCAAAACGTCGTCGAAACTCCTTTCCTCATGACAGAGTCGTCGCCCGTCGTCGTTCGACCGCGATCTGCGCGACGTCGACGACAGCTTTCGTATACGGTTGCAATAGAAATATCACCGACGGTATTCAGCGGCGCGGTGCAATAACGCAAGCCACGTGAGTATATATTTGCCGACGCGGGCACAATAAATGATTTAAAATCGTGGAATCAGTGACCCACATTTTACATGTGTTCCACCGGGTGCGATTAAAATCGCGTATGCACGACCCGCATGCCGCATAAAATGATATCGCGCCTGTCCCAAACAATTGCACGTGTCGATAACGCGCGTTTAATATTTTCGTGTAAATGATGAAGCTGAAAGGGATGATAGAACGGTCCATATCGTATAACACAATTCGCGAGGGTAAGAAAAACAAAATAAATCAGAGAAATCGAATGCTCGACCGCATTTTACGATCTAAAGCGGCAAATAATCACCCAATATTTTCCGAATAATAACGGTGATTATTTGCACGCTTGTGCTTAGCAAAGAAATAATTACGGAAGTTATTGCAAGAAGAAAACGCAGCTTGAGCTACGAGAACATCTTAAGTATCATCGTGCATTCAGGCAGGCAGGGGCAGAATTAATCTAATATTTTATGAAACACATTTTACCTCTCTGGTTCCGTGCTCTCGCTGAATCGTCCAAATTCCATTCAAATCCATTTAAACTTCCGCTATTATATATTTAATAATTCTCTATTAAATATTTGTGCCAAATAATTTCAAAAATTTTATTTAAATTTATAGCATATTTAACAGTTTTTTATACTTTGATGTGCAAAGATAAAACAATTTTATGTATGACGAAATGCGTGACTTGTGAATTTTTCAAAATTCATTATGATTAAATTTATCATGACATCGGTGTACTCTAGAAGAAGCGCTTTTTCACTGACTAATGATTTAAACCGTTATTCCAGTTTTAAGCAGAATTTCCGGTAGTCAAGCTGCAATGCAGTAAAACTTCTGTTCGGTCTCGACTCTCGAATGAAATTTTACTCTCGTTGCGTTAGGTTGGTTAAACATTCAAAGATTTTATTTTATCTGCCGTCTGGAGGACGGATCAAGCAGGACGAAGTTCTTGAGTTAAACCGAAAGCCATGGTGCGCACCTGGGCATGTCCCACTTTACTCGCAAAGTTTACATGAACTGAAAAGCAGGCGTTTTCATAACTCAATAGCAAAAAGATGACGATGTACAGCAATGAATAGCGAAAACGGTGTGCAGCGATCAAACAAATTTGAAGAGTCGACGACTTGAATACGAAGCGTTTTTATTAAAGTTAAATTTCAGTATATAAAAAACACGTAATATATATAAATTTACAATACGGAAAATTGCACGTTTTGAGTGACCCAAGATACGGTGCGACAAATCGTCAAAATTGTACCGTTCCGTTTGCTGTATTTGCAAAGAGGATGGATAAGGCGACGAAGCAGATAAGATATCGAGAGGGAGAGGCTGAGAATACCATTTGCATGGAATTACATTCAACTTGAGATACGTCAAAAGTGCAGACCACTACCAGTAGCACTCTCGGAAGTTGGCAATAGAAGAGGGATGTCTAAAGGAAGTGCGCCTGGGTATTTGTGCATTTACACTGCAGTCGCACGTACACATCATGCAGTCGGACTATATCGGATTACGTACGCTATCGGTAGTGATGGGAATGATACGCCCACGGCAATCGATAAAGGATTTAAGAATAAGACCATTAGAGTATGACAGATATATATACCAGAGAGGGAATATGTCGATAGCTTTGGCACACACGCGTGTTAAGGTATTATCTCATATATATTTTCCGGAAAAGGAATTTAAACGTTTGGAAGGTTTTAAATTCGCACGCTATCGCACAATTTCTCTTCCTGGCGATACATACATATTTCAACGTAATCTCGCCAGCGAGGCGTGTACGCGCTGCACACAAATTCACGCACGAGCTCTGCGGTAATTAATGCAATTATCTTTTCGGTGGTTCCGCGCGCAACAGCGTGCCTCGCCTAAAATACACCAAAGAAGATTAATTTTGTTGACTGGATAGTCGGACGTACGTCGTTTATATTAGCCGGAAGATTACAACCAGATTGCAGCCGTTACCGCGCGCGCAGGTCGATATACTCACCGTCCAAGGTCCACGATGCTCCTGTCGTCCCGTCTCGTCTATTCATTCCCCTCAATCTCGATCACTCCTGCGTCAACGTTCACGCGTCCGGAACGACTCATGCGTAAATGACGGTGAACAGTGCGTGCGTTCAACAGTAAGCGACTTGTGCTTTTGACGCGTCGATGTGTGCCGGGGGGCGTGTGAACACGCGACCGCGTCGCGTCGCGGTGCGAAAAGGCGAATGTAATCAGATTTCTCTCAGTCTCTCTCTTCGCTTTTTCCGCTCTCTCCTCCATTTCTCGCTACATCGCATCGCGCCTACGGGATTACAATGTAAGAACGTCACGTCGCACGGTCCTACGGTGTGCCATGAATATGCAATCGTACGGGAGCGTATACGGGAATAATTCTCGCGCTGCACGCGATCCCTTTCCGACACGTAACGTGCATTAGCGATGCGCAATGTTACGCGAGAAAGAGTATCATCGAGCGATTTTAAAACGTCACCTGGAGCGATGAGACTTCAATACGCGTCTCACAGTATCGATAAATTCCTCCGTGCCGAATACGCTGCCGGAATTGAAAACTCTGCCGCGCGAACTTTTTTTTTTCCAAAGCTAGAGCCTGCGAGCTACAGAGAAACTAATGACAGGGGCCTCCTGCTTTTGTTACGAGTTTTTGGAAGTTTTGTCCGCGAACGTTTTTGGAAAGCGCGTTTCGACCATTAACAATCGTGGAAAGCACAATTATATGACGAGTTTTACAGTTACGTGTACCTATATATTTACGTGCACGTGTTTGTATGTAACGGTTGGGATCGCGACAAACAAAGCACCGTCGTTACGGACAGTTTAAAATGTCCCATTTTTATAAAATGTAGCCATAAAGAGAGAGAGAGAGAGAGAAACATAGGAAAAAACGTGGTGAGATAGCAAAAAAAGATAATCGCACTGAATGTTGCGCGATGTTGTTTCATTAAATATGATGATTCTGTTGATTCGCCAGGTTAGTAATACATGACATTTCACCTAAGCTATTACAATAGTTTAACAACGAGCAGCGAATTTGAATTCCAAACACCAGGTGATCCTTAATTTCTCACATGGAAAGTGCTCACAAAAGGTGTTACATAATTGTTATCGTTATGTATACTGTATCACTTTACATGTAGACAAGATCTTCACGTGAAGACGCAGCACTTTTGAATTACTATAATTAGGCTACTGCATTACATACATTGATGATTTTGATGTTGAACAATTTCTGACAACTGGGAGTTTGATGTTATATAAAAACATATTCAATATAGAGAATAAATGTAATATAGAGTAATATTTAATCGGCATCTGGAACAATTTCATCATGAACTCGATTTCCCCATTGGATTTAAATCCCTATGATTTTCATTTATGGTGATCTAAAGGATCACGTCTAGGTACCAGAATAACACCTTCGCACAATTGAGAATTTGAAAATCAACATTCAAAACCGCTGTAGAAAGGATTCCCACCGCAGCACTCGAACAAGTGGTGAGCAGTTTCCGTGAACGTTCGGATATGGTGGTGGTTGCTAATGGATCTTATTGAATATGTTTTTACACAGAATTAAACTTTCAACTGTCAGGAATTGTTCAACATCAAAATCATCAACGTATATTAATGCGGTAGCATAAATATAGTAATTCAAAATGTTGCATCTTTTTATGAAGACTCTGCAGTCTTCACGGAACATAACGCCCATCTATCCGTACAATCCATCCATAGCGCCGTGCGACGTCTATCGATCTCTACGGTGGAACTCAGATAGATCTTTAATAGAGATCCATACTTTCTCCATAATAGATAATTTATTATTTTTAGTATATATAGTGAGGTGATCGTATATACTATGATTACAACTATTTATATGTGTAAATCCTGTATACGATACCAAACTTATATTACTACATGCGTGCTTATATTATACATTTAAGTATATTTCAATAACGAAAACATACATTGCTCGCGGGCCATCTAGTAATTGCTAGTGTTATTACACATGACCTCAAATAATGTTTTCCGTGTTTCCGTTTTCCGTGTAGGCATTATGGTTGCGGTAGACAACGATATAAATCATACCTTTCTACGTTTCAAAAAAACAGCGCTTTTTGTGAAAGTGCTTAATGTAAATCTTACTGCATTATATTGCGGTACGTTTTGTCACGCCACGGAGAATAAAACATAAAACTTTTTTTATGTTCCGCGAAGATAATGCAAAAGTTTCATATCTTCTCATCTTCCGTCATGACATGCACTATTTTATCGCCCGGCGGCTCAAATTATGTTTTTAATTTAGTGCAATATATCAAGAGACACGGTAGTGTCCTCGCGCCAAGTACACGCGAAGCGAAACGCGAAACGCACCGTGACTCTTTTACGCGACGCGACGGTTTGCGATATTTTCTAACAGCATTGATGGTTACTTCGCACATTTTTCGTGAAAATAACGGTTGACCGCGAGCTCTCTGTGTCAAATAAATATTTTATTCACAATTGTATCGTAGCTTTCTATTTTGTGGTACTCTGTTATTGAATCTAGTTAAGTAGTCGCGACAATATTCATGATTCTTCTTGTTCCCGTTTTCAATATACTATAATATTTGGCCTTGGCCAAAATTATTATGCACCAAGGCACCCTACACGGAAAGAACGGGTTTGCTGAAGTATCTAAAAATTTAGCTATTAGATACAGATCTGAAAATAATTGTGTTGTATTATCAAAATAATTATAGTAGGTCGCTGAAGTATGATGATAATACTGTAAAAAATTTTGATATTTTAGCAATCAGTTTGAGTTTTCTACATAATTATTTTAACGGTGCAACAAAATTATTTTCAGATCTGTATCTAGCTAAACTTTTAGATATTTCAGCAAAACCGTTCTTTCCATTTATTAAAATAAAGTGTTTTTTTTTTAAGTAGCATTTATTTTTGAAAAAAAAATGCGTTTATAATAATGAACAATCCAGTAAACAACAACCTCTAAACAATAAAAGTCTTTCTATTAGATTCAGTACAGTATAATGATTACGAGGGTGCTTAATAACGTTATCCAAGTTCATTTCGTTTGTTTGGTGAAGTCAACTGTCATAACACATTACGAAATATTATCACCATCGACGGTTATGCGACAGCACTTAGAGCGGACATGCATTTTCCGCTCTCGCAGTCGCCGCGCCGCGCCGCGCCGGTGCTCCTGGCTCGCCTCGTCAGCGAATGCAGACTTCCGTCAATGTCGCATAAAGGAACGGTCGAGTATCCTCCGGGCTACGGGAATGGCGTGGAGTTGTTCGATATGCGTCTTTGTCTCGCGCTCTCACTCGTGACAAATTGTCTCGTCCGAGGGACTTTTCCGTGCCAGTTACGTTCGTAATATGCATCGCGCTGCAGTTTCCGAGTTCGCGGGCGGATCCGAAGCGAGAGAGCGAGAGGTCCGCCGGCGCTGCCGTGTGCGCCGGTGCCTTCTGTGAATGCGTCGTTAAATTTTTTGCAAGTCCAAATATACGCTTATATACTCGTTTTCGTGGGGAAAACTTCGCGGAATAAATGTGTAAGAGAGCTTGTTCCTCCTTTCCCTCTTAGTTTACGGGATTTTAAAGCCGTTATACTAAACCAACCGGAGAATTTAATACGCATTCGCATGCTTTTTATGATACTCCACTTTAAAATGTATTAAGAGCGACAGAAAGAAATGCGAGTTATATAGTATGCTGTACCTATATCTAAAAAATAACTCTATGATATTTCGTATTCTATAGCTCTCACACGTTAAATACTTGCGATAAATCTTTGCGAAACAGATCAAGTTTTTCCAGTTCGTTAATAGACAATGAGAGCGTTTAAGTTTTGCATCGAAAATACTTTCGCGCTTTCCATAATGTACATTTCCGATAACGTGGACGGTAATCGCGGGATGCCGATCAGAAAAATCTCATGTTTCAATTTACTTCACTGGCGCGAGCGAAGCAATGCATAGAACGAGTTCTTCTTCGTGTAATTTCCCGCTTTATGAGGTATCCGATAAAAATCTCATCGTGTGATTCCGCGCAGCTCCCTCGTAAACTAGCTCCGCGCTATCGATTTCTCATTTGCCCTTTACACAGGTATTCTATAAAACTGTTTTTTTATTAGCTACGAAAAGTGCGCTGTCATAATCGAATTTTACAACTGGAGCTTCCTTACCTCGTCTTAAGTGCGACGTAACTTTGTCCTTTCGAGCTGATTAAAAAGAAGATATTCTGGAGATATTGCTTATTTATATTTTAAAAAATACCAAACATTATTATTATTCAATATATTCTATTTGCATCATGTTAATAAAAGAAACATTTTATGATGACAATGCTTTTAATTTAGCAACATTATATATAACATTATTACGTAATCGGTCGTCTAGCAATTAAAGTACACCGATATTTGCAAAGGTGGTTATTACAATAAAAGAAAATGAGTTGAGTCTTTTTCGCTTCCTCATAGAGGAAACTTTGTTTTTTTTTTTATTTATGGAAAAGAAATCTCTTTACATTTTTAAACGTATCTTTACATAAATCACAAGTTGTAATCATACTTTTGAAATATAAGTATTACATTTAAATATCCAATTTATTGTATTTCATGAAAAATTTAGCGATACAGAACTAACATTCTTCTTCCACCAAACTCTTCAATTTCGGCCAACTCACGTCTATATGGTCATCGAGTGTTTTGCCCGTATCCTCGAGAAAGCCCTGGAGAACTCCTTTCCGCTCTCCGTTACAAGCGATCCCGAAAAATACGCCCGCGATTGATCGGCACGCTGGGCGGGAATTCCAATAAGAACAACGGCGTTATTTACACTGCTGCTGTAACAACAACAGAAGTCGCGATCAGCAACTTGGCCAGTATAAAAGGAAAGTTTATAAACAAGATTTATATCTTTCAGTTTAGAATTTATCTTAGAGCTTCAAACGGAATGACAAGATCATGTGTTTAACTCGTTCAAAACAAAGAGTTTTTTTTTAATAGACGTAACATAATGTATGAGAAGATTATGTAATAATTTATCGTGCACACATTTCACGTTACTTTATAAAAAATGTATACATCCATAACGGAGCTACTTTACAAATGGTTAGGCGATATAATGCAAAGCATACGTTCCCTGCCTTCGGGTAAGTAAAATTTATCGAAGTGGGATAGTACGGAATGCGATAAACGGCTCGATTTCCTGCAAATCGATTCACTTATCGTACGGCTGACGTACCTGAACCAAGCGGCGCATACTGCAATGGGCATGCCTCAAAGGCCGCTTCTTCCCCAGTCGTTATTGCGGGGCGAAAGAGCGTTGCCGCGCGTGTCGCTGCCTGATTTATGTATCCGACACGACGAATCCAGTTTATGCAAATATTATTGCAGCTGAATTGGTTTGGCAGCAAGCCCGATCGCGCGTACCGCTGTGAATCTTCCAACGTCCGTTGGGGGAATGCCTTCGAACGTCGCTAACGTCGTTTTTTTTTCCCTCGGGAAGATCCATCTGCGATCTCGTATCCGAACCTGTGTGGCTGCTAGGTGTCTCGGAAAATAATTAGGCCGAACACACATTTGGCATACGTCCACCGAAACAGTTTTGCTAATTGTGAAAAATTAAATATGGATTTAAGGCATTTTCGCAATCGGGCAAATGGTCACCGACGATTTACGGAGTTTTTACTCGTTATGTATGAAAACAACGTCAAACAATGTTTGCATACACTGCCAGTAATGTACGGGCAATCGTTAATTTCATGGATAAATATGTAGATAGAAAGATGAACGCGAAAAATTACTCTAATTGGATGCAAATATAGTTACCAGGTGTGTAGCCGTGAATTAACCGAGATATCTCGGAAGGATATAATTCGACGAGCTCATCTGAAAAAGTTTCAGGGCATAATCATTCGCAGCGATACAATCGCCGTCATGTAACTTGATCAAAAGCGTTACCGCGAGCGACGTAGAAAAAAGAATAGTGAATAGCGCCCGGGACGTGGAAAATCACTTTGCCGAGAGAGATTATCGGTCGACAGTGCCGAGATGAAACGTTGAAGGTTCGCGGGATGTGGAGCAACCGCCCCGTTTTGTAAAAATTTGTGACGTCGTTCTCGATTCCTGGCGAATATTAAATTACAAAATTCCACCCGATATTTTCGACCATAGTCCGTTTTAGGAAAAAAATTTTTTTTTTAATTGTACGCATTGGAAAGAGAGAGAGAGAGAGAGAGAGAGAGAGAGCCGTGATATTCGCACAGTATTTCTGAACGACATATAACATTTCGGAGCTCTAATTACGACTTTGAGCACGGGATATAGTTTTGACATTTCCTATTACGAAATATCAACTGAAACGAGCGATATTCATGAATACGTTTATATGCTAACATAGAAAATATTTAATCATGTGCTGAGGCCACCGAAAAATAACGATCGCGATATAATATTAATTTAATTAATTCCTGGAACCCTTGATATATTTTACGAAATAATTTCACGGAATAGAATTTGGAAAGATATGTGGTCAACAGACCATGTATGCGAAGAAATTATGATCATCATGATGATACCGCAATGCTTTAAACTTAATTTACTTTACCTATATATACGTAGCGATATCGTGGTCTTTTTCCAGGTCAGTAAAGCACTAATTCAAAATTTGGACTAAATAGCCCACATTTCATGTTACATTTCTGCAGTTGCAGTTACGTGCTAGTTTAGAATTTAACTTCTAATCTCTTTGAATACCGAAACGAGCGTAATGAGACAAGAAGAATATCGTCGGTTTCGCTTTGAGAGTTAGGTAACATATATGGTAACAATCCATAAGCATATCATTATAGGCAGCATATGCACAAAGTGTCGAGTGAAAGAATACTAATGGTTATAAGATTCGAAGTCTGTTTCATTTTGTTCGAACGCGCCGCATTTTTTTCAATTTCCTAGTCAGCGATCGATAATTCATGCACGATCGATTGACGGGTTCTGGGATAGCCCTCTGAAAAAGTGGGGCACGCGACCGTCGGAGTTACGCGACAGTATGAAATCTAAAATCGATATTTGGCGCCCCCCGCGCTCGCGAATGACAATCTTCGTGTCGATCTCGCGTAAGCACCACTTCGCCGTGGCAAACACAAAGAGTATACTCCCCGATACTGACGAAGCGCGGAGTTTGCATGATTTCCGCGACCGCGGGTTCCTTCCGTGGCGAATAATTTCAGCTTTGTTCCAATGCATACGGAATATTACCATTGTTAAGCGTGAAAATGAATGCCGTGTACAAATAATGTCTCGAATATCTTATTGGTAGCGGCAGAAGATATACAATACAGAGATGAAATGAAAATTTATAAACCGATATAATTTTTTGTCTTTCAGAAAGATTCTATGCCAGAAAGGTAATAAAAATACAATGAATGTATTCTATAATTTAAATATAAATTATATAAGCATTATATAGAATACAATGAATGTATTCTATAATGCTTAAATTTTTATTTTATATAATTTCAGAGACATAAATATTATGGAAATAATAACTTATAAAATTAAGTTTTTTAATTTTTTAGTTTAAAGATAATGAATGTTTTATATTTCCGCTTTTTTTTTCGTTACAGAAAATGTCGGCAATGTTTACACTAACCGTGTTCATACTCATCATTTTTATAAATAATCGAATAAATGAAAGATACATCATGCTCCGTGCGCGTGCATCCTTGATGCTAAACAAATCCCCGCGTTTTCACGCGAACGCATCGAAACGGAATTGGCATGTTATACCTGGGCGATATGTAGGTCAACGGCTGTATAATTTGCGGTGCAAGTTGCATGATTAAGTGAATAGTAGATGTGCACTAGCCTCGAGGAGAGAGAAAGCGAGCACGGAGTCGGTCCAACGAAAAGGGACAGCTGGGCGATATATACATTACCTTGACTGCTTTAAAAACATGACCGACTTGTAGCATTTTACGGTGATCGATTTATTTATACCGGGGACCGGCGGCGTTCCGCCGGCCATCCGGGGAGATTAATCCCGCGCAATCTACGAATCTATGTGGATTTATATTGGCGACAACGGCAATACGGGAGACGGGAGTAGAGAGATCGTCGACGTGTGGCGTAACGCGCATCGGCTCTATCGCGGATTACGCGACGTGGTTGGTGCATATGCGGGGTCGCGTCGGTGGTCGCGGGGTGCACGACACGGAGCGCGGACACACACAGGACAAACTGACGGCGTGCAAACTTACGATATGAAAGGGTTGAAGAGAGAGGGCGGAGAATGAGAAGGATGACAGCGGCCAGTAGTTATGCACGGCGATCCAGGTCAAAGTTGTTCTCATCATGCCTGTAAACCGCAAAGCTGATCGGCTAATGCGACTCCGTCTCCTTTCGTCACCCCTTTTTTTATGTCGCAAATGACCCGCTTAAAAATCCGACTGGGAATCGTTTCTTCACTCGCGCTTGAATTTTTTATTGACCCTGATTTGGAACAGGAAGATATGAATCGTTGGGTGGGACAGTGATATAAGGCGTTTTTTTCTTTTTGCCATTAAAGAAAATGAGTTTGCGAAAGTGCCATTGCCATAAACGTTATTTAAAATTAACTGAAGAGAGAGTTCAAGTGACTCTTGAATTAAACATCACTCGACTTTTAACGGGCTATGTAAGATCGTCATAACGCAATTCAACTTTTTTCTTATAATATATCTTTCTGTAATATCTCTTTAATAATTCCATAAAGTGTGAGATAGACGATGTGAAGTTTTATTTTACGTTGTGAATTAATTATACGCAATAAAATTATATACGTTAAAATAATTATATCAAATTTAATTAATATTTTAATAACGATTCACATGTCAATCCAAGGAAATGGCACTTTGCCGCAATATAGATAAAAAAAATCAAAGAGAAAATGATGTGTGCTTATATCATATACAATGAAGCTATTCTGTAATTTTTTTGTTTTTTAGACGAAACTATTTTCATGTAATAGATATACATATATTTACAAATTTAATGAATAGTATATAAATCTGTTGTGTTGTGTTGTGAATTAATTATATGCAATAAAGTTATATATGTTGTAAAATAATTAAATCCAATCTAATTAATATTTACCAAACAATTCACGTAACAGTCCAAATGGCACATAGCCTTAATATGGATAAAAAATCAAAGGGGAATAAAATGATGTGTGCTCTTATCATATAATAAAGCTGTTCTGTAATTCTTTGTTTTTTGGACGAGATTATTTTTACATATAATTAATAAATTTAATGTATAGAGTATATAAAAAAATCTATTATTTTGCGTTGTAAATTAATTATACGCAATAAAGTTATATACGTTGTAAGAATTATACCCAATCTAATTAATATATTTTACCAAATAATTCACATATCAATCTAAGGAAATGGCATATAGCCCTAATATAGATTTAAAGTCAAAGAAGAAAAAAACGATGTGTATTTTCATATCATATAAGTAATGAAACTGTTCTATAATTTTTTGTTTTCTAGGCGGAACTATTTTCATACATATATAATGTATAAACTTATAATGTATAGTATATAAATCTGCCGGTCTGATCCAAATTACAGCGCGCGTATATTGAGGTAGCGGCTTCCGGTACTTTCGAACTATCGATTACTGAAAAGTATACGTACCGAGTAGCCGAGCCGCAATACGCCGCGAAGTTCGGAATATAATGAACTTGGCGAACTTTCGATATTCCGTAGCCTCGAAAGGTCGCAGCTACTTATAGCTGTCGAACAGCTGCCTTCGAGAACCCATCGAATTCTCGAATATTTGGCGAAGAGACCTCACCGTCTTGCGCCGCAGAAGGGTCAGTAAATCCAAATAACTATATTAACGAGACTTGCGTGTCGCCGTGTAGTATCGTCATGCCGGTCGGTCCGACCTTCTGCGTGGAGAGAGAGAGAGAGAGAGAGAGAGAGAGAGAGAGAGAGAGAAAGAGAGAGAGAGAGAGAGAGAGAGAGAGACGTTCGTCTTGTCCTTAACTTGCGAGCCTGCCCCTCGACTCGTGACAAAAAAAAGATCGGTGGGGGTCGTGGTCTTCGTGGGAGGTGAAACTAGGTCGCTCCTTTTTCCACGTTCTTTTTAAGCCCCGCCGATGAATCGTTTCTTCGAGCTACCTGTTCCCGCGAAGAGCATTCCCCAGCCTCTTTTCCGTCTGAAGTTCCTGTGTATCGAAGATCCTGTGAGGTTCTCATCCCTTCGTCCCGTATAGCGAGCGCGAGATCCACTTCTCGGATTATGATTTTCTTCTCTCTCTCTCTCTCTCTCTCTCTCTCTCTCTCTCTCTCTCTCTCTCTCTCTCTCTCTCTCTCTCGATATCATTTTTCTCTGATGTTAAGAGATCTCTCGCACGAACGTAGCTTATTAATCGTGCGCCTTAGATTTAAGCCAGAGTATTGATGATACAAATCTCTTTCACGTTCTAAGTATACGAGAAAAACATTTCGCAATCAGTCGACATCGTCAGGTAGGAAATTATTTTTGCGTGTTTATGTGAACCTAAGGGATATGAGAATTTTACCATAAATTATCAGAAGTAAAATATCGTGTTATTAATGAATAGAATCTCTGACAGAAACGCATACTCATACGCATACACATATACATGCGGCAATCTCGTGCACACTTAACAAACGCCAATTTGCATAAAGATCGTTACGCTGGATGGCGAAGTTAAGAGTGTTCATTCAAGTCTTCACCGCGCCCAGAAACTCAATGGGCTGGTGGTACGTACACCGGGGTGTGTGCCACACCCTTGCAAATAGGCAATCGTTCGTCGAGAATGACGTAGTCCTCCGCGATTAGGTGGGATCAGGAACGGAAAAGGGTCGCGTGATAGGTGTCGATCGACGGATGGATGGAAGAAAAGGGCGGCATACGCGATCAATGGCATGGGACGGAATAAAAACAGCCCGATTATGGGAGAGATCGATCGGGGTGCCGTCACTACGCCACTAACATCCGGGATTTAAACTGGCGACGTGTATGCAATTTCAAGTGCGGTCGCTATTAACGGGGACGTGAATGGAGGGCGGAGCGTTTCGCAGTCGGGGGCGATCGAAGAATTCCATTTTTAAGCGAGCCACCACGCCAAATTTGCGTGTTACGATATAATTAAGGGATAACATTGCAGATTTTATAGCGATCTCCATCATTAATCAGGGTGGAACAGCAAGAAATGTGTATAAAGGTAAAATTTCTAATTTCGTGATTGGCCCTAAAAGCACCGAGTTTAGGGAACTTTCCTGTAGTATTAATATCGATCGTAAGAAGACGGGAAGACAGTCGGTAAACGTTATATTCGAGAAGTAACAGTCGGTAGAAAAAAAACGTAAATACTCGTTTTATACTTTACAGAACTCCGGGGGATTCGTCCTGAGAACGGAGAACACTGCTGGGATCTACAATAACGCTTCCGCAAAACCAACAGTCTTTCTCCGGAAAAATTTGTGTGATACGTGCAGATTTACTGCTCGTAACATACATGATACCGGCCATGAAGACTGGCAAGAAACACGGGAAAAGATAAAAGAGGATGCGTATGTGGCTGTCATGAATAGAGATTAGTATTTTAATAGCCGTAAACAGGGCAGTACATTAAATATAAAATGAAATGTTGAAAATATTGAAACGCAAGTCTCTACAATATCAGCATGTCTAAACCAAACACGAAATGAAATTGAAATTGCATTGACTATATATAAAAATCCTTTTAACATTTGACATTTGAATAAAATTTGAAATTATTTTTAAGCTGCTTATGTTCTTTCAATTAGGGGACCCAACTCTTTTCTGAAATTAATAACTTAGAAAAACTTTCACGGCGCGGGATTATACTCAAATATTGAAGTGTTAAACGTATTTTCCATTTTATATAACGTCGCTTAAAAGCTTGATAAATATTTCCGAGCAACATTATTCATCCGGGGCTTTTTGACAGTTGAAGGCCTGCGGCTTACCCTTTACCCTTCCCTTTTACGAGAGAAACTTTTTACATCATTCTGGAACGGCTTTTTCTTATCGTATTACTCGAGATTCTCGATTCAACCATTTTTATTGTTCTGTACATTAGGTACTCAAGAGAGCCTCGAGGAACAAAATTAAAAATTATTTACTTTGGAAACTTGCAATCAGATACACAATTATTCTGGAATAATGAATCACTCTTCAAGAGAGAAACTTCGTTTTTACGTTAGATTCGCCATCTGT
The DNA here is from genome assembly GCF_030848805.1 of Temnothorax longispinosus. Taxonomy (NCBI): domain Eukaryota; kingdom Metazoa; phylum Arthropoda; class Insecta; order Hymenoptera; family Formicidae; genus Temnothorax; species Temnothorax longispinosus. The sequence goes on from NC_092358.1 coordinate 22,119,640, forward strand.
ATGCAATGAAAGAATAATTTGAAATCAAGACAAAATGAAATTCGAGCGAAAGGTCAGTTTAGGTATGTGCACCCTGGGGCTTCGTGCTGCCAAAGAATCCTCAAGACGTTTTACTCCTTTTCCCGGGAAAGTTTCCACAGTAGTTACGAACCTGCTGCGCGCGTCAGAAAATTTCCTAGTGGTTATGACGTAAAGAAGATGAAAGACGTGTGGAATGTCGGGCAAGAAACAGTTGCTCCTCAAAAACGGGGATAGCTTTTATAAAACCTCATATATATCACTTTTATTATTCTAGATGTAACATGTTTTGCTGCTTTTACAAAATCAGGACTTGTACATCGTACGTATATATATATAACATTCTCGTTGCGGCGAGTAGCAACCCGTCGACGGAATTTTTCGAAGCTTCTCTGTGGAAACGCGATTGACTATGCGGCGGTTTATACGCGGCGACGAACTATATCACATAACTGTACTCAATTTCGATACGAAAATAAGTCCAGGAGAGCGCTCCTTTAAGCACGATGTCTAGCAAGTCGGCGACCAGTTTGAGATTTAACATAAAAGGACTGCAACCAACAGAACCTAAAATTTTACAAAAATTCTTTTTTTTTATAATCTATTTTTACTAGAAAAAAAATACAAAATATTTTTAATATCTTTTTCTATATATTTATGAATGAACGTTTACATAAATAACACAGCCTATAAGAATGTAGCAATTACGGTCTTTCCTCTATCGTCTTTAAATCTTGAATAAGATATGACTCGATATATCATTTAGAAAATAATATAACTTTTCTCGCGACAACCGAGAGATATATCATCATAAAATTAAACTAAGGTAGAAAAAAAATGAAAATAAAAAACTTGATGGATTGACAAGATCTGTCGATGAAAACGTACGTTTCTGATGTAATCGAAGAGCAGGTGTCCCGGCGAGAAGATTTTTCGATGGCGCGAAATATGTCGATGACACCTGTCCAATCCGCTATCTGCGGGCGAGATTTTCTGGAAAGTTTCAGCGAGAGAGGAAATGATATCTCGTCGAATGTGCGGATGATCGATGCGAGGCGGGTCACCAGAAGCATACATCGCTGGTTATTGAGCCATCTAACCGCGTTGTACGGCTATCGCCCGGGCAAACACAACGACACACGCGCCGGCAGGAAACAATATCGCGCTCTGGAAACATTAATACCGAATATTACGTTTCGTTCGATTGCAAACGGGCGTAACGAATTTTTATGAGCAGCTTTACAAATTATTTCAACGATTTAATTGAGCGTGCGCGACAGCGTTAATTTGCGAATTAACATGCGAGGAATTTTGCATTTATGTCGGTCCGCGATATTCGCTCTTTTTGCATTGCATTTAATTTGTCATATCTTGATCTCTCTATACTTTTATGAGACATTTTATGATTTTTTTTTTCAAAACAGAGGACCATTTTGAACATACGCGTGAATAGATAAAGAAACAGTCCAATTATTGATTGTCATTAATTAATAATTTGCTGCTGCAGAAAAGGAAGATATTATAGTACTCTTAATTCCGAGATAATTACTCTCGCGGCCGAGTTTAATTATTTAAGCCATTATCAGCAGATGCGATTAGCTAACAATTTCACAAATTAAGTATTTCGATCGTTCTACGTGGAAATTCCAAGTAGAGGAGAGGCAACGGTTTGAATATTGAAAACTCGCAACAAGACAGGGTGATCCGCGAGGCTTAATGATAAAGCAGGGAGAGCCTTATCGTTTCCGAGATTGTTCATTCGTCGGAATTGCCTCTGACTTCTATAATCTAGGTTAGCCTACAATTAAGGTCAGACCGACAAGGAGAGATCCGCGACGAGAAAGGACGGCTAGAACAGATTGCATTCGCGCGAAGGACGCCATGCATTCAACCCCGATGGGGCGATTTGTACCCCGAGTCGATTTCGAAACTCGGACGCGCAACTTGCCAGACATCTGCTATTAATATGCATGTGTTTCATTAAGGATAAGTAATTGCTTCTCATTACCAACACGGGAGTTTAGATGGTAAACCAGAAGAGACAGACGAATTTGCCTCACAATTCGGATCAATTATCTCGTATAAATTTCGTATAAATTTTACCGCATCTTCTTCTTCTTAAGTCTTAAAATTTTGTAATTAAAGGAATAAAAGTTCTTGCTTTGATCCCCTTATTCATTTATTATGCACGTATTAGGCGTGATTCTCCGGAAGGTATTACGCGCGCGTTCCTTTCGTCGTTCGTCGTTCGCCACGTGATATAACCGCCAAGTGGGACCGATCGGATTGCTACCGCGCACATACGTGAACACACACCTTACAAACGTTTTCGGTAGAAATATCGATTTTCAAATATGATTTCCCGTACATTATAGCCTACGCATATGTATAATAATAAAGTATCTCACAATCGATTAAACTCAACAGTATATACTATGATTAGTAGAAACGAACCCTCTGCGATTTAGACCAGCTAAATGCCAACATCGGGCGGCTATTTAACGTCCTTAATTAAGTCACGAGCGATACCATGCCGCATCATCTTTTATCCCGCGAGCTCCCATTCAATGAATTCGAGCCCTTTGATTAGCCTAAAGCTCGTCTAGTTTACATTTGCGCACACTTATTCGTATGTATGCGACACGAGCGCGTGTGTTGTGTACGTGTGTCGTGTACGTGTGTATGTGAATACGTGTGTGTGTGTGTGTGTATTAATGATTCGTGTTAATTCAAAACGCTACTAATTACAAGTATAATAATTTATTAGCTCTGTAAGTTTTTTCCTATCACGTGGCATCCCGTCTCGGATCACGGGAGATCCGTCGACCGTGCCAAACCGAACGATCCCATTGATCGTCGTCATCGTCGACGATTGCCTCGATCACGCGATATAACAGCATTGGCATTGGCTCGCCCCTCTTAATTTTCGTGCGGTGTCAAGACGCGCAAGCATCGCGTGTCGTGTACGAGGAAAATAGTAGTTCTTTGTGATACACCCTCACCAGCGACCTTGACGACCATCCGGGTCGCTCGCGAAGTCAACGTACAAAATCCTTAACGAAGTTTCGGCTCGTTTATTTCTTTAGACATATCTAGGACAACGGTCATTAATTCCTATGAGATGTTTTCCTTTACTCGCTCCTCTCTTTTTCCCCGGTCGTCTTTTTATTATTATTAGTATTTTTTTTTGGTTCATTAAGCTCGTGACCTTATTAATGCGGCTTTTTTTTCTCGTGGCTTGTGGTCAGAGCTCTCTCCCGGCATCAATATGCAAGTTGTCTCCGAAAAGTGCCAATCAAACGTTAACCGATAAACGTGCACTTGCAATCTTGCGTAGATAAGTCGGCTTGACGAAAGGCAAAATACAGTATACAGGTTTGTGTCCGAGCTGCATAAATTTTCGTTTATCAGATAAGGCTGACGGCATTTTTCCGAGACAACCGGTATAACATAGGAAAATCGCCATGGTGCTCGATTCCGCTTAACGTGTACATTTGTCCTTATCGACGAAATCGCGGCTCGATTTGATTACGGGTCTTTGATTAGCCGTGCCGGTGTGTACTTTTGATTAAAGTTTTGCAAGTCTGGCAGTGCCCATATAATTAATTAAACGCATCATCTCGGAGGCACGCGCCGAAATCATCAAACGCTCGATCCTCCCAAACGTTCTACCAATTTCCGATCGGACATCAATTAATTGAGTAGACGCGTGCCCCCAACGTCACTCTTTACCGAGTAACTAGAATCTATCTATATTTTAAGCTAGTTTTCTCCTATAGAGTGCGCGTGTTGAGAGAAAAACGACAAATAACGACAGCCGTGCGTCTCTGTTTCAGATTTTATATCCGTTACTCATATATCGTCTCATTATCTACGAGTGGCTTTTGAAACACGAATTGTTTCATTTTCGAGTGATCGAGTGAGCGGAATTATATAATTTTGGAAGAACGAAGAATTTCACTTGAAATAAATGTAACCACCGAATATATGGAACATAACGTAGTGTAAAATAACATCGTTAAAACTGTTTTAATTAGAAGTTAAACTGATATAAATAACAGTATATCTCCATACATAATGTTAATGTTAGTATTGATATAGTGCAGGTAATATATAATTTTATTAGTACAAAATGTAGGTCGCTATCCATTTAGTTGCGTATATACATCCCGCTTGTACTAATCACATCGTGATTAGCGTAATATATCCGTACGTATAACATTCGTACATCCGTATAACAAAAATACACGCAATTCCACGGTAGAAAGATTCAATCGAAATCCGCGCGAGTAATCGAGATACCGAGTACCAGTCGGAGATTATCACGTGCATACGTTTTGCAGCGTACGGCTCTTTTTTTAAATTTTTATCGCCCGTACCGTATCATGACTTGTTTATACTGTTTCACGGTTGTATCGCGTTTAAAAACAAAAAGTACACGCGGGTACAACGGTGAGCGAGATACATTTGCATTAATGTATCGCCGCATCGACGAGTGCAACAGATGGCACAGATTAAAAAACGAGTTATCGATTGCTGTTCTCTTTTTCCCCTCTGTCACGCGCGGACCGTCCGTTCGCCGCGACGATTATTTTCGTGTCTCCGCGTATCGCTTTCCGCAACGTGGCCCTTGAGGGCCCATCTTCGCGTGCCATTATGCCGCCCTCGCGCTATCCCAAACATCGTGTGACACAATCAATGCCAAGTGGAAGTGGAACGGCTTTGCAACGAAATGCGAATGCACTTCGCGATGTGTGCACGCGGCCGTGTATAACGCGTTCCGCCGCTGTCGTTAATTGATTTTTCTCTCTCTCTCTCTCTCTCTCCCTCACGCGACACAAACATCCGATTGCCCCAGATTCTCGTTCAAGATACGTGATTCGTGAAAACGAGCCATCTGAAGCGCTCGCTGTGCGCTGACGGTGTCTGTGATCAGATACCTTCGGAAGGGTCGCGACTGCGAAATAACGCGTTGTCGAAGCGCGCGGATGCGTCGGGGCGAAACGATATGAATTGAAGCGCAGTGCTGTCGCTTCGCAATTGATAAATAATTAAGGGTGATTAATAATTAAGCTGCCGCGCGGGATAAGCCATGAAAAATAAAAAGTAAAAATATAATTTACTCGTTTCTGCGCATAATTAGTTTCATCTACGCATTTTGTTCTTTTCTAAATTGTAAGAAAAATACTGCAATTAAAAAGTGCTTGGATATTATATTTTAGCGAACACAACACGAACGTTAACGGAGTTTTTTTAATAATTGAAATTTTTTTCGCTCTGCTAATTCGTTTAATGGTTTGATCAGCAGCAAAAGGCAGAAGAAGAAAACGAGTTGGCCCTTGCGATCCTTGAAAGTCTCAAACAATAGAATGTTCGTATATAGCTTCTTTTTATATATCTCCAAATCCGTGTACAATAAAGCGTAGAAGATTCATATCAATCGCGTGGAATATTTTGCAGCGGTTAGATTGCAGCTTCGCCGATGTAGATTTTCTAATTATAATTTTCATGCGAATTCAGTGATGAAATCTTTTTCGATTGCACGGTTTCTTTAAAATGATACTAATTTATTGTTCAGACGTGAGTTTAACGAATAACTATTTTCAAATGTTTTAACGAAGGCTTAATTTCCGATCGAAAATTTTGTTACGTTGATCGCTGCGGTATTTATGCTCTATCTAGTGTGCGACAACGTAATGCAGCGTTCGATCTTCCGGTTCCGCATAATTTCACCGTGCACGCCGCATGCCTGTCGACAACTTGTGTCATAAATTTTGCATTCCGCCGATAATTAAGCACAGACACTGCATGACTCAGCCAGAAATCTGAAATTAGAGTCTGACAACTGATATTGCAGCGTGACACGCGTCATAAGGAAGTTAATAATATTTCTAGTTCAACACAAACTTTTCTTTAAAAATTAGCAAGCTGTATAAAAATAAAAATAAATAATATTGCATTGTTATGCCGCTTTTACAAGGTAACGCGATTCGTATAGAAATTCGTATCACGAATTGAAAGTATGGTATTATAGTGGAAAGCCATCCAATCGGAGAACACGGAACATACACAAATTATTTTTTTACTTAAGAGATCATATCACACCTGGGCTACGTATTCGTGCAAATTCCATGCGAACTCGTAAGCGCAAATCGCGTTGCATGCCGCGGCGAATTTCAGTGGCTCCAAAAACCGCTTGCCTCGTAAGCAGAAAGAAGCTAGCACGCGAGCGTATACCCACGAAACTTCGCGTATAAATATCAGTGGAGGTAGAAAAAAAAGGAATGAAAGCCACAGTGCGGCACGAGCGCTCGATTATCATTCCGAAATATATTCGAGATGCTTTCGCTTATCGCAACGCGAATAATTCTGTTATCTGCGCTTAAATTGCCCGCAATTTGTGCTTAGGTGTTCAACGGAGAGCAGTCTCCAAAAAAGAAAGTGGAATCACTCTGCACATGAATCGTAAGCATCATTGGATCGATCGGATCGTAATTGCAAGTCAATCATCTGTAAATGCTCATAAATTGTTGAATAAATCGATATTGTCAGCGTTAAACTGAAAAGATTTAAAGATAATAAATTAATAATAAAAAAAGAATTATGTCGTGCGAGTAAAATTGCGAAATAAATCGTTTTCCCAGGAGTCATGAGGATGCAGGGCAATATTAATCGCGCGTATAGGACGTTCCAAAATAATTAAATTTGATAATGGAAATTTCATCCGCTCTCTACGGACACTTGATAATTTATTAACAAGCGAAACCGGCGCGCGTTGCGCTTGATTTCGCTTGTTAAAATTTACCAATAAAATTCGGCCGAACGAATAATTTACTCGTCGAAAAGCAGAAACGAATTCGGCGCGGTAATAAATGTCGCAGATCTTGCTTCAAGTTGGACGTTGATATGGATATTTCAGCGAGATGAATGCGTTTTCCGCGAAGGCGTACAATGTAATACTTAACTCGGGTGCGAGATGCATCTGCTACCCCCTTCGTACATTAATCACCGTCGACCCAAGCGCGCGCGCGGCGCGCTCCTGCCTCCATTAGGTGACTCCGCGTACAAATGAACTGCCTCCGAGTGTGCAGTAGACGCTACTAGCTACCCGAAAAATTGATATCGTTTATCGAGAGCCAATTCGGCCGCGGAAAACGGAAGGCATATGTATAGCCCAATATTCGCGCGGAAGTTGCACGGGCGCTTACGTTTTTTTTTTTTTTTCCCCGGAGAGGCGGGCAATAAATACGAGAACGCAATTTGCATCGAAATCTGACAATGGCCGCAGCAAATTCGTCGCTGTTAATATTCCACAGACCGCGTAGCCGTAATATCTAACTACGCGCGCGTGTCCTTCGTGAATTGTCGCTCTCGCCGCCACTTGTTTCATTAACGGTGTCTCGCGCATGAATTTACATATAAATTAAGAGCACGCGGACCTCGGAAAGTTTCCGATCTCTCTCGTGAAAAATGCAGTTGTCGTGCAGTTTCTTTGCGCGAGTGTCAGCGAGGCGCTTCTCCTGACGCGACTCAAGATCAAAGTTCACGTGCGATAGAGAAATATCGAACCGCTGCATAACGCGTTATCGATCCTGTCCGCAGGTTCTCAACTACTTCAATCTATCGAACTCACAATCAGTTTCCAAAGCTCAAAGAGAAACGCATGGTGGAAAATATTTGCGACCTGTAGGTCGGGTTACAGAAAATTTAATGTCGCGCAATAATGAAACGAAGTATAAAAAGTCCATGTCTTTGATAGCTTCGGTCAATTCTATTAGTTTTTTTTTTACTTCTGTATCTTTTAAACTTGATACATCGAGAAAACGAATACAGTTAGAATGCCTATTTCGCCTCTGCGATTCTCTGAACTCGATTTCTCGCCCCTCTCCCTCTCTATCTCTCCCTTTCTCATTTCGACGTTTTCTCAAGAATAACGACCTTCTAGTGGCAGTAAAATAAATTGGCTGTCGCGAGGCCTACAGTCGTGCCTGTCGATTTCGCAGATAGATTTAAGATAAATCCATTTATTCCCTGGCCGACGAACGAAGATCTCTCGTGAAATCTGTTTCTCATGCGTGAAAAAGAAGGAAATTTACGTTGTTTGGATAGAACTGCAGAAGTTAACGAAAAAAAAAAAAAGAATAAAATATTTTTCTCTAGATAAAGAATGTGTGTAACATCTGTTTGTTACCGCACGAAAGAGAATTAATTATATAATGGAATTTAAAACGATATAATTAAATATAATTTTAGAGATTTTTTTTATTATCAAAGAGAGCTTATACAATATATTACTTCGTGCAATATGACATTGCACGAAGTAATAGAAATCAATAGAATTAAATAAAATATAAAAATTCAAATAGAGAATATAGAAGTAAACAGAAATAAAGAGAAGATAGTTTCGTTCATGCGACATTATTTATTAATTATATTCTGTGATTTTATTAAAGCGTAAAAGTACTCGGTTTTTAGTATGCCCGATATTTTCCTGGCTAATCGTGACCGCGATACCGAAATTCGGAAGGGCTCGCACGTGATCCTCGGCTAATTTTGCGAACGTAGACTTTTCCAACCACGCGCGGAACCAATTGGGACGCATTCACCTCGCCATACTACGTGGCAGGAAACTTTCAATAAACGTGTGAGCGTGCGGCTGGTTGTACAATCAGTATACGTTACGTTTACTGATATTATACGACGTATTCGGCATTTCCGCAATTTCGTATATGTAACAGGAGCGTAATTTTATTTGCGACAACGCATGAATTCTTATTTGCCGAAAATATTTGAGGAGCATTAATACGCTTTATCGTTTCGCGAATTTCGTTGATGTTTGCACTTAATCCCCGAGCAGACTGGCAAATATTGATTGCTGAATTCAAATTCTGTATGTAGCACGCCGAGAGAATTCAAAGCGCGCGGTGTCATCAAACGAAACTAATTAATGCACACGTAGGCCAATAGTGATATTGTTTACGGTACAAAGATGAGAAATTATAGAGTATTATATTTTAAAGGGACACGGTTTTCTTCTTCCCTTTTTAAATTAACTGGGCAGTTGATTATCCGTATCGTAGCACTGTTCGAGTTTCCACTTGTTAACGAAGTATAGAGCGTATCTTGTACTCTCTTGTCGTATTCAATATATAAAAAGAAAGAAAATATCCGAGAGAGACTCGTATATACTCCTCTCTACTGCATAAGAAGGCATCTTTCACGATCTGGTCACGCAAAAGAATATTTCCAGAACATTATATCAATAGTTACAAAAATTCATTCAACACGTGATTCCGTTAATATAGGTATATAACAACGTAGATTTTTGTGTTTATTCTCGTCCTGTACACGATAACCAATTTGTACGTACCTTTCTTTCGATCGCGCGCAATACGCCCCACGCGCACGATGTTTCTCGTCTCGTTGCGCGCTTTTTATAATTTCATCAATCACACCGCTCAATTACCAGCTCGTGCAGTTGACGACAATTACCAGCTGCGAACCGCCAATTTGTACCAATTAACCACGCAGTAACCATTGTGGTAACATCGCAGTAACCGATGTAGCGACTGCCGCAGGGGCCCCCTCTACTCTTTAATTATAGTCGCCGGGCGAGTCCTCGAGAGGATCGAAGGATCATTTCCTTGTTCCTGCGTCTGTGTGTTCGTGTGTGTTCCTGTGTGTGCCTGCGTGTTTACGTATGCGTGTAAACGCGAATGTTCCGTTTGTACACGTGTGGTGGTGGTGGTGGTGGTGCCGAGTGGGGACGGTCGGAATAAAATGCTGCCGGAAAACATGCGGAATTCAACGAGCGATTCAAGGACGGTCGAGGGCGGGAAGAGTGAACGAGGCCTAGAAGTCGGATTGCGACGTGGCCAGGGCACTCTCGGCCGTCTCCTCGCGTCGTCATAAGGGCCTCGTCACCTCGCCACACTCGCAATGCGTCGGGTGTCCACGACGGTCCACGCGGTTGCTGATTGAGTGGTCGCTGTAACAGAAAGACCGAGTAAAATGATTAACACGACGAAAAAGAGTCGGAACAGATTTAAAGTCATTAAGATCACGAGAAGCCTCTTACATCGTCTTTGCAAATATAAAAATGAAGATTGAAAGAGTCCTCGTTTAGATTATAATAGTATAATGGTTATATAATGATTAATATTGCAATATATTGAATTTCTTTGATCATATTAATTAAAATTAGTATTAGTAATTAGCTGTGCGCAAGTGATCAAGAAGAGAGAGAGGTGAAGAAGTGAAGAAGTGAATAAAGTTTCTCCGACAGAGGCAAGCATCGATCAAGACATAAGTATAAATATAATGTAAGTTATATGGGTATATTAGATATCGTTTCTCTTATAGAGAATCTTTCTGTTTTACTCTCTTAATAAAACAGAAGGTATCGGAGGAAATTTTCTCATTAAATTATGGAGAAAGCCGTGTAGCTGTTTTTTTTCGAACAAGAAGCAGCGAGTTTAATAAGCTCTATTAAAACAGTTTAATGTCCGCGGATTGCAAGTTGATGAAATTGCAAAATCCATTTAAGTTATATTGAATTTACGGTATATGCCAAGTGCATATAATTTATCTCGATGTTAACCCTTTAGGATGGAAAACTTCTATTGCGTCAGGTACGGCTTCCTTATTAAGGCACTTCGTTAAATCAGTTGAGATGAGATTCTTAGAAATGCAATTTGTTGTAATGTGTAACGTCGGCGCTTCCTATTTTCTGCTTACCGTAATAAATTTACGTAGCGAAATACCTCTCATCTCTCTAGAAGCGAGGAGAATGGTAAAGAAGCTGTTTCTCTCTTTCTTTTATATTTTAACAATATTTTTTCTTCAGTATATATATTTATGTGTTTTTTTTCTTTTGAATAATAAATGCATTAATTTAGAGCGCGAAGATTAATGAAAGACTTTTAATTTGAAGTTCTGCTCTCAACAGTGTTTTCTACCTTCTCGCTTTAATAATGTAGTTTCAAAAATCTACGAAAGGAACGCGCACAACGTAATGAAACGATTGAAGACAATAAAATACACGGCGTGGAATCCTCGATTGCGCAACGACGAGCTCGCTGTTATAACGAGTGAATAATCGAGTCGTTCCGCCTCGCCGTTTATACTGTGTATATACGCGGAACGATGGAATGATTTCGCAATGTGAAAGATTCTTTCATTTGTTAAAGGAAAAATGCATTTCAGTGACTTCAGATATATGCATTTTAGATGCAGTTAACTCGATTCTCTCTCTCTCTCTCTCTCTCTCTCTCTCTCTCTCTCTCTCTCTTTCTCTCTCTCTTTCGTGCGCGCGCGCGCCATCAGCATACGCGAACCCGACCATGACCAACGAGTGTGACCTTTTCAGAATGTCAATCAATGTTACAAGCCGTTGCGTGACAGCTGAAGAGACGACGGATACGCGCCCTTAGCCACGCGCGCGCGACTCCCGCGGGACGCAAAGTTATGATTACGAGCGTCCGCGATATGTCCGTGGGACATAAATTTTAGGGCCGCGCTTCGGCTGACATGCACGATTGAAGTTCGAAATTTGAGCCGCTGTCGAGATGAAGGCTATGATAATTGGAATGAATAAAATTGCCATCATTTTTAAGTCTTACGCCGAAAATTTGTAAACCGCTGCCGTTTGCAGTCCCTTTACGTCTGCGTGGGCTTTGCGATTATGCGATTAAATACAACTCATATGAATGCGTATATGAATCAGATGTGACGTCAACGAAGCGATATATGCCGACAATATTCGCGCGCGACGGCTTGCGAATGTTATGCAACAATTATGCCATTCGACATTTGTTCTGTTAGAAGTATGTTGATTGCCACGTGACATTTTTTAATCTTGCAATGATGATTAAAAAGAACTTCGCCATTATTATTTTTGTTTTAGAAATAGAAAACAAAATGGATTAACAAATATAATGAAACGCTAAATTACTATACTTATCTATATGAAATTCCTAGATAGAATTACTTTTTAGTATTATTGCAAAATATTCTCGTTGAGTATTCCATTCTTTCTTTACTTGAATATGCTATCATGAAACGTAATAACTCTTTTATGATGACCGTATATATCACTGGCACGTACCTAGCCAAAATGATTAAAATGCTACAACGAAGGGCTGAGGAATGAAAGCGCTCGCTGCGATGTATTGTGATATGCCTTATCCTTTTACGACTTCATTGAATTTTTGCCACAATGTGGCTCGCTACATGAGAATTGTTACATTTTGATTCGCTTTGAGGTTTTCTCTTTTTGGTATATCCTATTACTGCCTCTAGTCTACGGAAACCACTTCAACCCGAATTCCGCGGATTGCCTCTTTTGATTATGTAACGTAAAGAATAGAGGATAGCCAAATCTTGGTTACAAAAGGCTCCATTGTTGAATTGAGGACCGCCGACGTTCGCTCGTGCGCTAACACTCAGGTTGAAGCTTAAGAATATTGCATATTCATGCGGGCTTTCCTCGCACAATAGAATGACACCGTCATCATAAAAAATACCGGACACCTTACAATTAGAATTAAGTTGATGGCTTAGGGGATAAAGCGTTTCCCAATTAGTTTAAAGAGAGTCCTCGACGTTGCCTTAAAAGATTATTTAAACATAAATAATTATAATTGATAAACATAAATAATTTATTATAAAGATGTTTAAATGTAAGTAAAATTAATTAAATAGAAACGTTGTAAATAAATTAATCAAACAAGACCGACTTTTCCTTAATAAAAAATTATTCGAATATCTCTCATTTTTTAAATAATTTCTTAATCTTTGATATTATAAATTTAATAATATTTATAAATTTAATAATATTAAATTTATAATATCAAAGATTAAGAAATTATAAAAAGAATGAGAGATATCCGATTAATTTTTTATTAAGGAAAAGTCGGTTTGAATTTTTTTATAGAAATACGTTGTTATAATCGGATGAGTTTGACTTAAAATATCTCGCGGAGTAAAAATAGCAATGATAAAAAGCAATAAAGCACAGGAAAAGCGTAAAATAATTCTTGCGAAAGATTAAAACTATCCACGGCAATATAGACCTGACGTAAAGGGTTTATAAGAGAAATAACGAAGATTAGCACGTCGAGTTGGCGGAAGAGCTGACCGGGATGACAGGGATGGTAGGAGGCGGGATAGCAAATCGCCGTGGGTGATGAGGGAAAAAAAAAAGAATTCTAAATGCGATATCACCATGACCTACATCGTCCCGCTGAAAAAGAGCGGTGAATACTGAGTATAGTATTGTCAGGCGCAGTAGTTGTAGACCGATGGTATCGGACAACGTCGCTCACGCAGTGGTTACTACTCAATAATGGCCCGACAACGCTTAAGTTAGATTGCGTGCCGATCGCGATTCGGCGAGTAGTGAGCAGGAATTTTTTTAATTATTTACTATTCCGTCACTTTTTCACGTCCAAACTGTTCACGTCACTTGTCGATTCACGTAACGATATCGTTCGCTTGGCGCAGCTCTCCCCATTAGTTTTACTTCGCGGTGTATTATAGTAACAATAATTCAAGCTTGGAGCGCGTAAATAAATGAAGAAAAATAGACGGAAATAAATTAAGAAAAATAGAAAAGCGAAAGAAAACAAAATCAATAAGTAAGACCGAAAACTGAGTACAAATACGATTGTAACGATTTATTTGACGGTGTAATAAATGGAAAAGTAAGCGGATTCCAGAGACTTTTGAATTAAACATTAAAACGGGGAAAATAAGAAAGCCGGATAGACGTGATATCCAACTGCGATAGTCTAAATCGTTCTATGACGTGATGTCATATCAGTAGGAAATCGATAGTGAGTGAAGTACTTGTTACATTTACGAGCGTGCAACAACGGGACTTCGATAAGATCGTCATAAAGTTCATCGCAGGCTTTAGCGCCTTATTAATTCAAACTTTCATTGTAACCAATAAAGTTACAAGTCCCCTGTGAGACCAGAAGTGATTTCTACCGTCATGCTTAAACGTTACGCGTTCAAAGTTTAAAGCAGTACAAATTGAGCGAGACAATTCGATAAACTGGTTATGAATTAATTTCTTGTTCTATTTTTCTCATGTTCCATTCAATTTCTTTTCGATATTTTACGAAGGTTATAATTTCCAAATGAAAATAATCGAGAGACAGAGTGGTAACAGTATAAAATAAATCGATAATAATTATTTGAATATGTATAATTGTTTTACATAAAATATATATCGTATCGTCAGTCGTATAATAACATTTTTGCTTCAAAATTTATTTAAATTTCACCTTTTCTCTTACAACTCTTCAAGTCTCTTAATATAAAATATATTTGAAATTAAATCTCGTGTTCTCAAATTCGTTCTTCCCCAGAACAAAGCTATTCACATTTCAAAATTTTTTTCGCTTTTATTGGACAGTCGCGATAATTGATGTAAAACGAACTTTCAAATACATAGAAGCGTAGATATAAGCGTCGTCCACTTTTCACTTTGGCGTTAAAATTTCTTCGGAAGGTAATGCCGCTTGGCCCGCAGGGCTGCATTTTAGATGCAGTTAACTCGATTCTCTCTCTCTCTCTCTCTCTTTCTCTCTCTCTTTCGTGCGCGCGCGCGCCATCAGCATACGCGAACCCGACCATGACCAACGAGTGTGACCTTTTCAGAATGTCAATGAATGTTACAAGCCGTTGCGTGACAGCTGAAGAGACGACGGATACGCGCCCTTAGCCCACGCGCGCGCGACTCCCGCGGGACGCAAAGTTATGATTACGAGCGTCCGCGATATGCCCGTGGGACATAAATTTTAGGGCCGCGCTTCGGCTGACATGCACGATTGAAGTTCGAAATTTGAGCCGCTGACTGCACGGCGTTTAATAATAAGGACTTCGCCGTCAGCAGGGGACTGACGCGGGTACCTGGAGTTGACAAGGTCGAGGACGACGTTTTGCTCGAAATACGACGACATTATACGTGCTCGCTTTTAGGCAAACTAATTCTTAACCGACGTTACCGGGGAGAATGGGAGTTGAGATAATTGTGCCGTTGGGTGGTACAGTGGTATTACTCAACGGCAAGTCATACATATTACAGAGAGAGAGACCGTATTGTTCAATCATTTACCTTGATCTTTACTAAATAGTGCCGCAATGCAAAGTAACTGAATTTTAATAAGCCCTTTACAAACTTCTCTCTATTTCTTAAAGTAAGATTTAGATATATCGTTTAGATATAGTGTACTTAATTAATCGAGATTAACGTTTTGTTGTACTTCTCTGAGTAAACCGTTTGAAAAATTTTAATCTAAAGAGAAAATATATGACGGATATTAAATGGAAATCTAAGTAAGCACGTTTTTATACACCGCTTCGTTGTTATCGTTACTAATAATCCTCGACCCGCAAGCTCGTACGAACCGCCGCTTTAGGCTATAAATATGGATTCCATTAGATTAAGCGACCGCCTTTTCAGAGCCCTTGCCAAAAATCCAATAGATTAAGATAAGCTGGATACATATAGTTTAGATCGCCATACCCCGCAGTATGGCAGTACAGTTTATAATTATGCCCGATATAATTTAATCGACGAGTTAAATTGCGGTATTCATAGCAGCGTTAAATTGTAATCAATGCAATAACAAATGTTGCAGTTACGGTTTGACGTGCGCATATGATTTAAACCATATATCATTTATTGTAATTTAATAATGCATCATAATTTAGTAATTCATACGTCATTATTTATTACAATTTGACAAACAATCGCGATTGTATCAAACGGGAATGTACTGACGACCTTCGTAAATGTAATCATGGCAATCGAGGCACGCATGTGATAATCAAGGGAGTTCGGTGTAAAGCTTTCAGCCCCGACGTAAATTCGTTAGTGTCACGCTAACCAGAGCACGCACGAACGCGTACACATATACGGTGTTCAGAAACACACGAAATTCGTGAGAACAGGAACGTTAAATCGCGTTATTGTCACCGCATTATTTACCGATAACGGAAGAATGACGCACGTAAAGGAAATTTTTACGAAAGCATGCGGTGATGATCTATAATTACTGTTTTATTGGTGATATTTATCGCATATCTTTATTTCTTTATACTCGCAATCCTTTTATAGAAACTCTTCTTTAATTTCTTATCTTGAATTTTATTGCAAATGCCTTTTTTTATATTAAAGCGCGAGTATATTCCTATATTATATCCTTTAAATTTTGACTCGACGGTTTCATACTCGTTTATTTTATATGCAAAACCATTTTTTTTACAAGCGGTAAAATACCGTGTATATACTTGGATTAAGTTTGATCACATAAATCGGCAGGAGGGCTCGAGATTTATTACGCATAATCAGAGCTAAAAATAATCCTAACGGCGTCGTGTGCCTTACTCATGTCTCGTTTCGATCCATCTTCGCACGTGACACCGTCCGCCGGTGTCAACTCCGTACTCAAAGAATTATGAGACGGGGACTCGGGATCGCGTTGCAATATAGCCCGGCCTGTTTTATTCCGCGTGCGTGGGACGTCGCTGACAGCGATTTTTAAGATGTGCTCCCTATTTTTTTACACGGACCACTCGTAAATATTCAACGGACCCGCAAGTACGTATACCGCTGCCTACGCAAAAGCTTTATACCGCCTACCATAATGCGACCTTTTCTTACTACATGCAAAATTACGCTAATGCAATATCATAAAAGGCGCTCCCGGGCACTTTCTTCCTTTTCGTTGAGAAGGTAAAATTACGAGGAAAGCCAACGCCAGAAATTCAATATACTTAACTTTTAAACCCACGAAAGGATACATACCAACCAGTGCCAACAGTTATCTTCTTTTTTTTATAGTGCTATTTTGAAGACATATTTAGAGTTTCAAAATCAAGACTGAGACGACAAGTCACTTCGCCGCGTCTTTCGTGGAAATAGTAAGGGCGCAGTTCAAATGATAAAAATGCGACGTGTCTCATGTACAAATAGAGGGACAATGGGCACATTTCTACGTTTCAATTGTCAACTCAACCATGATATCGCATATAGTAACGCGACATTCGTTCAAGTGAATGCCGAAGTGGCTTTTTGACACATCTGGATGCAGAAGAGCGATAACAAATGTACGAAGGAACCGAGAATTCTTTGCGCGCATTCTCCGAAATCACGTACAAAGTCGTCGTATCTATTCACCACCGTTCGAAGGCGTGGCTTCAAATTTTCAAAGGAAGTAATCTCGAGTGAACCTGAACAGAATTTTGATGTTTGTCCGTTGTCGAGAACAGACGGTGAGTTTTTTGGGCTAAAAACAATCATTTGTGCAAACTTTTAGCGTATAACTGAACAAAAAGATATTGTCGTTATTACAGAATCTACCGTACAATCTTAAAAAATGTTACTTAATTTTAAGAAATTGATAATAAGTGGTTCTGTAAAAAATTTATTTTACGAGAACAAAATGGCATTAGTGTTATGATTATATTTTCTTCCTCTCTTTTTTTTTAAGATTAGTTTTTTAGTTTTTTTGAAATACCGCTATATATATATATATATATATATATATATATATATATATTTAACATATATATCGATTATTATCAAGTCTGTTAAATAATTGCAGTATTTTGTACGTATCAAAAATTGAACTTTAGAAATTGATTCTATAAAAATTATGCATTTGTTGTTCTCTATTATTAGAACACAAGCTGAGAAAGGACTGAATTATTTGCGGAGCTCTCTTGTGACCAACGGGGACGGAAAGTTTAAGCTTCATTAGTCTCCGAATAGATTCGTCGCTGTCGCAGCATAAATAGGATCGACTTCAAATCCGTTCAGGAAAGGTTCCCGAAGCTTAACGTAATGTGCTGGAAAGATTGCGCGCGGTCAATGCCAGCCTTGTCGTATATATATATGTTGGAAAATGGCTGGACATGGTGGAAGCGACACGGCGGTCGATGATGCCGTGTGCTTATATCCTGAAAAAAAGTTAGAGGTGAAAGTTCCTCTCTCCCTCTCTCTCTTTCTCGATATATTAATACTCTTTGGAGAAAAACTGGGGCAATCCCTGGCACCACCGGATATTTCTTTGACAGATTTTGTCCGCGGAGATTTCACAAAATTGATAACAGACCCTCCGAAATGTCTTTCAGCGGCAGATTCAATTTAGATTTATATGTTGCCCGCGGTACATATGTACAGTCACATGTTATTATGCTTCTTCTCTACTTTTAAAAGTTTACGGGATTACCTATTTTATTCTAAGCACGTATGTCTCTGTAAGCTCACTTCTTTCAAAATTTATTTTTATACTTTATTTTTATATACTAATTAAGTATTAGAACTTAGAACGTTACTGTATTTTGCCGAATGTAACGATCGTGTGGAAAGTAGGATAACCTCGGGGAAAGCTGTCGATTATTAATTGTTTTTCGCGAACGCGAGATAAAAAATTAATCGTTCATTGAAAAATTCATCGTGAATTAATCGATTGCATCAGCTGCCAGGTTATCAGTTTAACACGCGATTAAAACATTGCGGGCGACGTTGCGCTAATCGGTGAGATATTTTGCATAAAGCGCCGTATCGACGGCGCTCTAGAATAAATTTTATAAAGCAACATGAAATTATGCAAATATAAAACTTCGCTCGTGCGATAACTTAAATTTTGCCGAGAGCGATTTTTGAAAAGACGTCAAATAATATTACAAGCACCAGTTAACAGAATGCGAATGAAAATTAGTAAAGCTAGAAGGTATAGGAATGAAAAGATCTTTTAATAATATTTTATTAATTATTTTAATTATGTTTTAAAATTTTAATAGCATTCTTTAGAGATAAAGTGAATGTGCACATTTATGTAAAATTGCGCTCGTGTAATTATCATTTTCAATTCATAAATGTAGTTTCTGTCGCGTACGCAAAAAGAGTGCGCGGCACATTCTATAGTCTCATATTTTCGCGAACACGTTCGCAGTAAAAAAAAAGGGCCTACGTGGCGTAACGTTGACATTTTAATGTCGAGTGTAAACTTTAAGATTTGCACGTTAATTAACTTTAGCGCATCGCCACGAGCCTTTTCGCAGCGGCCGCCGAGCTAATCACATTTCCAATTATTCGTGGTGGAAAAATTGTGTGCAGTTCCGTTCTTCAGGTACTCGTAACCGAATCGCCACGCTTTGTTCTGGACGGATGTTGGCCGTTACGAAATTCAGGTTAACCGCTGATATAGAACAACACCGCCGAAGCATTCACGTGCAGAATCCCGCGAATCCCTGACCTATATCCCTTAAAACATCGTATCGCCATTACGTGAGCCGCCTCTCGCTCGCGTTCTTCACACACGAACATCACATGTATAAATATATATATATATATATATATATATATATATATGATATATTTAGATATATGTTGATATGAATTTTTTTCATGTTTGGTGTGGGGAGCTCGCCCCCGAAGTTTGTCTCCTTATTTTAGTTACACCCTGTGTGTGTGTGTGCATATGTATATATATATGTGTGTGTGTGTATATACACAGGGTGTAACTAAAATAAGGAGACAAACTTCGGGGGCGAGCTCCCCACACCAAATATGAAAAAAGTTCATATCAACATATATCCGCAAACCCACATATACACACACACACACACACACACCCACACACACACATATATATATATATACACACGTACATGGGATCACATATATGTGATCACGTAATGTCGTTTTACGGCGTCCTCCTCGAGATAGGGAGTGACCGTGGAAATCACAGCAAGTGCTCTTATTCGTAAAGGGAGCCTGTTTCCTTTACGGATAAGCCACTTCCGCGACGGAAGCCCGTTTCTCTCGACAGCGTTGGAACCCGATAAAATTTCGGTCCGGGAAACTTGCCCGTGCCATCCAGCATGCGAAAAAGGTCGCAAAGAAACGTAAGCTTATTTTACGAGTTATTGTTTAAACGGACATTAAGAGATTCCTATCGGGAAAGTACACTCGAGGTAGGAGAAAATATTCCGCGCGTGCTCTGTATAAATATAATTGACTTCCTTACATTTTCTGATAACATCATTTTCTTAGAAAACTACTATTTCGCGAATGCTATGACGGGTTTAAACGCGGTGTACAACGTGAGTTATAACAGAACTTAAGAGGTGCGCTTTTATCATCATCAAATAATATAGAATAATAAATGTTATAAAAATATTTTTGTAAGACGGCGCGACACTTTTCCCGCAATGTCAGGTTCGAAGCTATAACTTGTTTAATTTAAATGCAGACTTTTGAATTACAATCAATATGACAAACACATTAATACATTATTTTCTTTGAGATATTTTTTAACATATTTGTTTTTTATTTGACAGTGTTTTTCAACCGTTTCAGCAGCTCCTTTGTAATAGCTTCTTCAAGGCTTCTTCAAAGATTACCATGTGAAATTAGAAGCGAACTTGTTGTTACACCGATTTAACGAGATTTCCTTGAAACGAACTCTCTCGGAAAGCTCGCGACAAAATTTTCCGCGAGAATTCCGCCACAATTCTACTGAGAATCGCACGTACCCTATATGTGGACTCATGTTCGAGAATGACAGCGAGAATATATGCACATCATGGCGGCTATATCGTGATTACGTAATGGAATAGAAGTTTTCCAAGTAAGTTCTAAGTCGCTTAGTTTCAGACTCAGTTTAGTTTACCACGAATGCAGAAGTGGTTACAAGACGAGCCTGTGCGGGAGAAACTTTGGATCCGATTATAGAGTTTTGAAGCCCGATTTCCGCGTATCGGTTGTATCCCGCGCATTAGGAGGGCAGTCCTGCGCAAGTTAATTACTTATTACGTATCCTCAGATATGAGCACCGATGCGTAACAACGTGTGTACGATATACGTTGACTTAATGCGAGAGTGGGTATACAAAGGTCGCCACTCTCGGGTTTATATCCATGTCATCCTCAAAGGGGCGATTTACAGCGTGTGTAGCTTTATAGCATATTTATGAAATAATTGGATCTGCATATCCAATCGTTCTGCTGTTGACCCATCTCTCTTGTGGAATAAAACAATCCGGAGCAATCGCGTACATTAATAATATAGAATTGCACTTGGGATAAAATTTGCAGCTGTTTTTTCAATTTTTAACCGTCTTAATAGTTTGTGCTAATTGTCTCGGAAAAGTTTAACTTGTTGCAATAAAAGTTTAATTAGCTGAAGCTCTGTAATCTTCCGTGTTAAATAATAAAATGTCCGTTGGAGCTCGTTCCATAAAATAGCTGAATGTGGATTAAGTGCAGAATTACAAACAAAAATGTAAAGGTCTCGCTATATGAGATGTCTAATACGGAAAAAGCGGGATACAAGAAGTATCTTTTATAATTCTCTGTTAAATAGCATAAACTGCAGTTCTAAAGTACGATTTGTTTCGACAAGATTCAATCTTCATTTTAATGAAATTGTATCGTTAGATTTAAATTTATTTTTGTATTAAAAAAAAACATATTGCGATCCCCATTTTATAAATGAGCAAAGCACTCTATATTGACCCGACTTAAGAGCGAAAAAAACTGAAGGCAATTATATATTTTCGTAAAAGTGGCTCATGAGCGATCTCGGAAATACAGCAAGAAGTTGGCGATCAAATGAAGTTGATTCCGAGTTGGAATGCGTCCAGGAACTTTTAGCTAATAACAATCGATGGCGGGAGAGACGACGTTCGGTTGCTGATTCAAGTTTATCTCGCCGACGAGATCAATCTCCATCCTCGGAGCACACTCGACCTCCGTTAAATTCTCGCCTTTTGTCAGACGTCACCGCTGCGCGACGTGAAACAGTTGTTATCTCACGTTCGACGAGACAGAATAATCGTTGGATATTCTGGCGGGTAGGACCGTGAGAATCTTACAACTCCCATTACAACTGGTGGAACATAAGTTGAAGAGCGAAGAAGGTCTTTCTTGAAATTTCACGCGGAATTAATTAAAGTCGAACGCGATACCACGGACGTGTTATTACGCGGACGTATGGAAGTTCCCTCGGCGAACTTTATCGATTTCGTCATAACTTTATTTACCTTATCAAAGACTCGTTCAGCTTTCATTGCCATGGCGATACATCACTGTGCGGAAATCGATTCGCATGCTCGCGCGCGGCGATACACCGCCAATGCTATATGTGCGGTAAATTTTAAAGTGTACTAGCTCGGATTCGATGGAAATAATTAATCGGAAAACTCGCGATAGGGAGAATTAATTATAATTTAAAGCCGAGCGTTTTCGACGCTTTCGACGCTTTGTACGTCTATATTCTATAATCTATATGATGGAAATTTAATATCACTTTTATAAAAGCATCGTGTAAAAATTAATTACCGCGCCGCGCAATATCGCGCGCGCGCACAAGCGTTCTGTATAATTAAATTAGGAGAAAAATTACGGAACGTTATTAATTTGTAATAACGCAACCCGCCTTAATTCGACGAATTGGAATACTTAATGAAAGTCTATACCAGCTGGCTGCTAATGGAAACGCTATGGCGAGTAATTTTCCCTCACAGACGAGGGCTGTTTCGATCGTATTATTTGCGATTCGCGTATATCGAACAGCTTATGGTTGCTTAGCTTCCGCGATGGGACTATGCACGGCGTGCTGTATTGCGGCGCGCGACGCTCGCCGCGTTGTAGCTTATTGCGTCACAAACGTAAGCTCCAAGCTCTTGAATTAACCAACAACCGGAAAAATCGAAGGTGCGTACACGGTCCTATGTCAATGGAAAGAAACAGTTGGAAAGTATTTCCGGAAGGCGACCTCCGCGTGAGTGAATCACGCTTCTGATCGAAGTTTACGCGGGTATAAATACACGTGTGCAAGCTTATACGAACGAGACCGCTAACTTTTACTTGCGCAAACGTTTTTCCGGGTTGCGGCTGGCGAACAACAAGCCGAACTACGACTCGTAAGCGTAGTCGAGTCGTTTTCCGCAAAGAGTTCGTCCAAATGAAAGAGAAAATATGCGAGTACAATTATACTTTTTATTCTGCGAACGAAATTAAAGAGAGATAAATGTGATAATTAAATCGATTAATTTTTTTTTTTTTATCGATTATTGAGCACTTATAATACCGAACGTATCGATGTCGGGGGATTACAATAATGCGAATTGTAGGGTCACTAAATTAATTCGCAATGACCTGCGATGGACGTTAATAAACGAGCCTTTAGATCCGGGCCAAATCAGCGTGCTGTCAGTGTCGCTGTATTCAAACCTGGTCGGTGTGGTATTCGGAAGATGATATGAACTCGAGTTTCAGTCAGTCGCTTTTAAGCACTAATTTGCCGCGGATGTCAGCCCGAACCGCCGGAATACTTGCCTCGCATATAATTTCGCCGTTACGAAGATGAGAGAGACGGTGCACACGATAATATATCGGGGAATTTAATATAAACGTGTGCGTGTGCAATTCGACAGAGTGGTATGTGAGCTTCGAGAAGCAACGCAATTCGTGAAATGACACCAGCGTATATCAGGTATCAAGTTATATAAAACAGGGCACGCGGAAGAGCAATTAAAATAAAATCAAATCAAATATAGATTTATACGCTTTATAATATTCTAAATAAATATACGTACTTGTTTATTTATTAAAATAAAATGTTAAAGTGAATTAATATTTATGTAAGAAACAAATTAATATCGCTTTTGACGCAATAACAATTTTATTGTTACGTAATACTTTCAATAAAATTTTGCACGGCAAATTGCGATTATGCAACATCGATGTAATGTCGCTTGCAGATTTCCAACAATTATTCTCAATTATCTGCGTTTGTCGAGTGAAACGTTTCGAGCAAAAAACGACATGATGTTCCACACCGGCGAGTGCGGCGTACCGTCGGAAACGCGATCAAAAATTAATAGCGCGAGGCGCATAGTGCCAACGACGGCGAAATCATTGATGATCCGATGGAAACTAGTTTCCAGTTTAGCCTGAGGCAGTCGCAAGAATTTCCCGAAGTTCCGAACTGTTCTTCATTCTCTTTGAACGTATATATCTATTCCAGATCAGAGAAATTTCAATAATTAAGGACAATCAAATTAGCATATTAAACGCAGTAAAGTTGTATCTCCTTCTACATCTAAAGTTGCATAAATTAATTCGTAATGATGTTCATATACGGTTTAGGAAGAAGAAATCGGAAGAAGAAAAATCTTGAGACGTTGAAATGTGTGCTTTAAGAAAAATAGAAAACTTTTATACGATGGTGTTATATAGCACGTAATTACATCACCGAAACGTATATGAAATTGAACCTTTGAAAGATGGATGAGATATTTGATTCAAATGTAATTTTTCTCGACAAAATTCTCTCGCTACGTTATCATTTAAAAAAAATTTTTTATCCATATAGACGCTCGTACTTCTGTCACAGTCATATATTTTTAGAGACATCGAAATATCTGAACTAAAATGCATCTATATGATTCTTTCAGTATTTTCACGAGAAAAAGATCACAGGATACCTTTTCCGAAAATTGATAGTGAGTACTCGGAGATCCGCTATCAAATATTTCCAGTTTCTCCACTTCTCCTCATAATTTAATATCATAATCCGTTTCGCCGCGCCCGAAGGATAAATTGGCAGCGAGGACAAAACTGGAATAGCGTATTCTAAAGCGCTTTCGGTTTTTTTTTTTTATCAAATAAAAGGCTCGCTCTTCTTTAAATCCCGCGGCGTCAAATCGACGTAAAGCCGTCCCATCTGGCACACACAACTCGTACTGTTCCAGCCGTAAAAACAAACCAAGAAATTTAATTTCACCGCGGCTTAAGCGGCGCGGCACGGCGGTTCGCTTGGAAAACGTTGGTGAATTTTACCTCGATTTTACTATATGACCGCAGCATCGGTTTGCGCCGCGGGCGGGGTCGGGAGCGGAGAAATAATATCAGAATTTTATTTTAATTAACCGAATTTAGGTATTTATCATGGGATATTAAATTCTCCTCGTTAGCCGCGGTAATTGGACCCTCATTTTCTTCATGTCGCGAAAGCGGAATCTTTATATTAAAGTGCTGGCACGCCGCGCTGCCCACGTTTTTTGTTGCGCGCCCAAGGGAGAGCTTTTCCGAGAAGCACAACAAGTCGCTTGTGTCCAGTAGTCTGGATGCCACCGCGAATTCCCCAGCAGCAACTTGTAGCTGTCAGGCAAGTATATTTCTGACGCTCGACTACGGACGGGAGAAAAAAAGCAGCCACGACAATGATGCCCATTACAAAAACTGTTTTTTGCTGTGAAAATGTGGAAATGTGAAACGTCTTCGCGGGAAAAACAGATTTTGAGAAATTTTGCAAAAGACTGAATAAATATTCGCTACTTCGCGTGCAAATGTTATTTGCAAAAATAGTTCTCCCTGTTATGTAACAGACTTTTTATTTTCACAGGCGCGAAAAATATATGCAAAAAGTGAATCTTTCTTCAATATTTATTTTACATTCTATCGTTATAGTCTTCACAGATCGCGCTCATAGAGAATAAAACAAACAACTGACTGATAATTCCTCGCTGGGTAGGTATATAACGAAAATAAAGGTGATAAGACGGCAAAACAGTGAGTATCGGCCAATACCGAGAACGAATAGAGCGGAGTGCATTTCCGACGCCCACGCCAGCCGTCCTTCGAGCCGAAGAATGGCGACGAAAGAAATGCCGCAAGAAACTTACGATCTCTCTTTTTATTACACTACCACCACAATGTCCTTGCCGAGCTGCATTCTTCTCGACCGACCACCTTGCATCGGTCACGGATTTTTCTCGCCCCGTTTTGCAAGCCCTCGCAGTGTTTAGTCGCTTTTTTTTCCCCCGTTGTCCTTCCCCCAGCGAAACGCAGCGGATCGATATAATACTCCTAAGTGACCTGTTACGACACGTATTACACACATGCAGTATGCACACCTATATTCGCCTGAAGCAATCGCGATATTAAGCGTTAGGATAAATTTACTTGTTGTGGAAATATTGGCAGATTTGCAAAAGGTGAAATAAATAAATAATAAATAAATAAGATAAACAGCATAAAATAAATTAATTAAACGTTACACCCACTAACAATACAGGAAAGAGAAAGAAAAGAAGAATGCGATTGCATTCTATAAATTTATATTATCTATCCTGTAGTATACAATCTCTCAAGCGATGAATGATGCCCCGTACGTTCTCTCGCTGATCCATATCGGCATTTCCAGACACATAATTTCGAAGATCTAACAGAAATTCGCTTGCACACTGCAAGCCGAGCTTAGTGGTTCTCTGAAACGATTTCGTTGGAATTGCTTCATTCGATTTCCAGGGAGACCGACCCTCCATCTTAACTCGCATACTTCATTCAAGTACATACTTGCACCCAACTTCTTACTCGAGAAAATCTAATTTATCACTTACGTACCGCAAAATTTAAAATACAAGTTGTAACAAGCCATATTTCCGTAATTGCACATTGAATTATTTTTATTACTGAAAGATAACTTTAAAACAAAGTTGATACAGGTCTTGCCGCAAGATGATTAATTCTGAAAAGTGAACAAAGTAGATAAATATAAAAAAATTAACGAGAGAGGCGTTCTTAAAAAATTTTGGCAACAATCTACCTTGTTTACTTTCCTTCTAAGCTATTTAAATTTAATTTAAATAATCTGGAATTATTCTTTTGAATTAAAAAATGGAACACCGTACTATATTGACCGTTTCTCTCAGTATTAGAGTATCCTTTTATGTTTAGTTTACGTATAATACGTTATTAAAATTCAACGCGCATTTTTTAGTCATACACATATTTCATATGTAATTCGTCATCGTACACGTGACAAAATTATTATTTCACTCAGGATGCATGACAGAAATTAGAATATGAATCCAACGATGAACGCACGGAGAAAATAAATTACCAAATCAAAATAGTTTGTTGACAGTGTTGGCGAAAGAGGAGGAAAATACTGACTTATTCTGGTGAATGCATGAATTCCATATTTGAAATACTTTTCGCCGTATCTCGTGACTGCCCTTCACTGGGAACTGGCAGCAAGACGACAAGGGACACGATCGATGAGCGGTGTTTCGCCATCTGTTTCCCCGGACCGCTTGGGAACTCGATTCAACGCTCTACACTTCGTGCATAACTTACCCGAGGGGACGTGATAAACGTTATTAGGATCGTTTTTACGACCGGCCAATGGGCAAAGATTTACCGACTCGCGCGCAAGCTCGATATACCTACATCTAACGTGCCTGAATAAATACTGAAGGCGTCGATCATCGTGTTCTGTCTGCAGAAAATGCGGATCGACCAATTTAGGATCGTTTTGCCGCGGCTCGACAAAGTTGACGACTGGCATAAATTTGAATATTATCACAGCTATACGCGAACCCTGCTGTAATAATGTTACAATTTATAGAAACACGAGGGTGCTCTGAAATGTGGTCTCGACGGTACTCGAACGCGAAGGCTCAACGGCCCTCTAAAATTCCGTTTTCGGATTTTCGAACACGTTTCAAACGTTATTTACCTATACATATACGCCTCACTCTGCGGTGGCATTTGTATAAAATGTAGGACAAAAGTTACCAATGCAGGCGAAAGGAATGTAACGGAATTGAAGCAACACAACTCGATTGAAATCAAAGCTCTTTAGAGTACGTGGGTATATAGCTCTTCATAGAAACGTTGTCAATTGGTGGTGATTAACGTCAACACCGATGAATAACCGCAGTTTAAGTGAAGATAGCGGTATATTCGCAGAATATACGCCGTCAATGATTATTATATATGTCACGTATGGTTTCGTTGCGTAGTTACATCGCTATCGATTTTAAGTTGCGTTGCCAGAAAAATTCGCGCTATCGATTGCACTGTTGTCCCCGTATACGCCCTGTCGTCGAACATAGTTCACACATTTTTAATTGATTTTGATCTCGGGCGTTTCACATGGCTGTCATAAATAATCGAGGCGCGGATAATGAAAGGCAAATTCTTTGCGTGGAAAGTCAATCTTGCTCACCGAAATCATATACGTGAAATGCACTACAAAGAGACGCGCCATGACCTGCATTCCACTCTTTATATTGTTTCCAGCGACTTTTCCTCATCACGCGGCAGACGGTAGCAAGCTTTCAGTGGGATATCGCGAAGCGTAAACAACAACAACGTTGACACCGTTTCGAATAATTTTGAAGGGGGAGGAAATCGGCGCCAGAAGTTCAATGGATAATTTTTCAGAACCGCTAAGTTATGAATTTCCAAAATTTTTTAAAGAGATATTACCGAGGAGGGTCTGCGACCTCAACTTTACCTCTTAACTTCAACCCTTTGGTCACAATATATATTATATATAATGCGCAATATTTCCATATAGAACTTTTCACAATTTTGTTCAAATAATAACTCCGTTCGGAGATAAATGTAGCGATAAAAATGCGATTAGTCTTCATTTTAATTACCAAAACTCGTGAAAGGGAATCATTATCGCGATGGCCATAAAAATATTTTCAACTTTGCTTTTCAGTGTCGAAGACATTAATCTTACTTCCAGTCCCTCTGTTAGAGTCGACTCTTTTAATCTTAATTAAGGGCAAAATCTCATAAAAGCCTTTGATAATATTTCTCGCCGATTCCGCTCGCGTTGAGATGCCGTGGAGATTCGAGTTTACTTTTAAAAGGGCTGGAGTGGCGCTACACGGCCGGAACGTACGTCAAAAGCAATTAAACTACAATCGTGCCTAATGACGAGCTAGATAACCACTTCCACACCGATCGTACCGAGCAGTGGCGCCTGCCACTACGTGGTAGATGTGTGCGATATCGTGTAAGATCGTGTGGCGTATGTGCGTATGAGCATGTAAAAGGACGTATTGGTATGTGTGTGTAACGCGCGACCTCGGCGCGTCGCGAACTGATTTAGTTTAATCGAAACCGTAATTCTCCGCGAGGTGGGAATAAACGCGTCGAACACGAGCGCAAGATTGAATAAATAGTCAATAATCGCAGGGATCCCGAATAGGTCGTCCGTTGTAATAGCGGCGGATAGTGTAAAGGATTGTTGCCGCCGCGGTAATCGAATAATTTCTCAAGAAGTTCTGCCCTCCGTCCCTCTTCTGAAAAGTCACTTGCGCGTAACTTGGTTGATGAACAAAATATTAGTACAGATAACAATGTGGAGGAAAGTGCTATGGAAACACATAATGTTCCGTCACGTTGATCTTCATAACGTTAAATAAAACAGTTAGAAAATTAAGGTCTATTAAATTTTATGTCGCATTGCGATGATGTAAACGCGAATTATATATACGCATCAAGATACTTATATTTTCTTCTTATATAATTCAAAAATTTTTCTCACATATTACTGTGACATCATAAATTTCTGCTTCATCTAAGAATTTTGTTTTTTTTTTCTTTCAATTCCCGAGAGAAATTTTATTTTAATCATTTTGATTACATTTGTCCTGCAATTAAAACGTATCGAATGAGAGTACTATTTAATTCTTAGTCAACCCCGAGCTTATTTCAAAGCGCGGTAACGCTAAATTTCGGAGAATTTGAACGGCATCTCGGAAATGCCGGTTTTCCCACGATTAATATGCCTTTTAGTTTCCGTTATCCTTCTCCATCTGGTTAAACCCGTTGCACGTTAATCCCTGCGGAGTTAATCTTCCTTCGATGTATCGCCGCTACCGCAAGCGCCTCCACATTGGAGGTGGAGTTGGAGGCAGTTATATACGCGCTGTGCAACACGAAGCAATTAAGCACCGGTATTGCAACTGTATTTTGCGTGCGCTCCGGTAAAGTCAGGCGCCCTTAAGCTCCGTCTGATCGTACACGGGCTGTAAAATCGTGCGTAACTGCATGTGCGGTTCCGTCGCGTGTGTGAGTTACGCGTATACGCGTTTATAACCGATCGCGGTAACCGATTGCCCGAAGAGTTATGCAACGTACAGTAATTATTGCGACAATGTATGGCAACGAAATGTCAGTTATGAGAAAAATAAATAAATAAAGCTTTCACAAGTTGCGTCGAAATAAAAGAGTAATCGTGATATATCACGAGAAATCAGCGTAATGCGATTTGCAAAGAACGCTTTGTGTCTCATGATGGTTGCACAAGATAAAAATGCATTTTCTCTCTCTTCGCGGTTTAAATTGTAATTTGATTAAATCGTTCGTGGTCGACTTTATAAAAGAAAGATTACGTTCCCCCTCTGCGTTCCCGCACGCGGTAAAAAACACCTTTCGATACCATCATCGATTATGAGTCATCCGTTAGACACGCCAACGTTCTTGATAACGTATATATGCGATGCGAAGTAATGACGTGCACACGAGGATTGCAAACAATCGTATCAGCGTTTCAAATTAAGTAAATAAATATTTAATGGGATTGTAAAGCTAGCGGCACGTGCTTCTCGCGGAATGCAGGACAAATGCAAATTGCAGGCAACTGCGTCGTTGCGTGTGTATGCGCGAGACAGTGAACGATCTACCTCATTTATTTATCCCTCTCTCGATCACTGCCGATTTTTTTTTTGTACGACAGTTTTTCGCCCCGTCGCGTCGCTGGCGATTCGCGAAATAAAGCAGCCGTAACTTCATGCGTCCGAAGCGTAACGGAGCGGCATTGCTCAAACGTCAAATTAACCACCGCGCGCCACGGTGGAAGCCATGCAGTTTGCGCATAATTGGAAATTCCAATGTTTACTCTTCCCATATCCTGAATGTTTGCCCCTACAGGATAATCGGAATAAAAATAAAACTGTAATTTTCTACACTAATTGCTTTTCACGTAGATGTCAGTCTAATTCTAAGTATCACGGAATAAGGGAAATGTAAAACAACGTGCTTTAATACTTTCACTTTGTTAAATGTATTATTACACTTTACGTGTAAAATGTACGTCAAAATATTATCACATCGTATAAAGAGCTTAGCGATATATGCAGAATATAAATTGGAATACATAAAAGTAATCGGTTTCTATTTTATTTTCTAACTTTCTTAGAAATTCTTATTCACTGAAATACTGCCATTTATTTCTCATTATTACATCACAGACCATTCCAATTGAACAATCTGTCCGTGCGTATATCTAAAAATATAAGAAGTAACAATTTTTTAAATAGCAATTCCACAATATCTTTAATTACAATCTTTCAAGAAGGCATTCAACGAATGGAAATTACTTATAAATTAACCCAGCAAAAGTATATCCTTTTGTAAGTTTCTGGCCAGTCTCCAAGGTATGAAAGGAGAACCAGCCATGAACGTCATCGAGCAACGAAAGATTACACAAATTATGGTAACTTAACTTTTACGCGGGCATTCTTCTCGACTAACTGTCCTCCGGTATGTTCAAAGAGGTTACCTCCGATGTGCCAGTTTAAAATCTCATTCATTCTCTCGCGCTAATAGCCACACGGACACTTCAGCAACGCCGTAAAACCGAGTTCCCGAGATATTCTCTCATTCACGTGTTGACACGTAGCTACGGCTCTTTCGGAGCACTGTTTCAATTAAAAGTTCGAGAGGATTTTTTTTTTATCCCTTTCATCCGCTTATGTATAATACCATCCCGGATGGTCGCAAAGTTAACGAGTATACGCCCAAGTATTCTACTCCTTCCCCGTTCCTTCCGAGAGAGCCCGATTCTCTCTGATTCTCAGAAAAACAAATGTCAAATATACTTCTTATTATTTCGCAAGACGTACTTTGCGCGACATAGATTCGAGAAAGCTATCTCTTCCTTTCCTCTCTCTCTTTCTCTCTCTTTCTTTCTTTCTTTGCGGAAGCGATTCCTTTTCACGGGAAATGGAGGTGTTCCTTTATCGCGATTACAAGTCCATTTAACTCGAATAATTTATACACCGTAAAACTCTCGAGCGAAAAGTTTGCCGTAATCGTTAGCATGATGATATCACACGAACGTAGTACACCGGAGTGAATTTTTCCGCGTTCAAGAAGAATTTCTCGTATTTCATAGCACGGCCGGGGCTTATCCGTCTGTCCCGTGGAAATTCTGAGGAAGAAGGATATACGGTAACGGAATTTGCCGTACTTCATCTTTACCCTTCTTTGATACGAAACACGATCTCCAGCAACAGTGACACGACAGCGGTATCGTGTATCGCGTCTTTTCTCTGCCGCACACACGACAAATTTCGAGGGATATCGTTGCACGGAGATCAAGCAGCGTGACATGCAAAATCGTCGATTTAATAGGTCGCTTCGAATTGTCCTATAAAAATCCCGGTAGAGAATTCAGGAATACCACACGCCTTCACTGTTTCTCACAATATTTTATTTCATACTCTTTTCTTTTTCTATATATCTTTATATAATCCTTATATAAATTTCATAACGATCTTATCTTTTACTTGTACTACTTAGAAACGAGAATCGACGGCGACAATTTCACTGAAAGTCATGAAAATGCAAAAGTATGAACTGCGGGAAGTGATATACATTCCAGTTTCATTCGGATAGAACGCGATTAACCGAGATAATTCCCCCGGAACCCAGAGAGTCCGGGCAAACATAATTACATTATTACGGATTACAGCGATTTGTGCGGACACAACTCCCGTGGCCTGGGCGAGATAAAAGCGGAAAAACCCTGGCAACAAAAATACCGTTTGTAGTGAAAACGCACGCGATACGTTCAGTAGGAAACAACTTTGCGAAGAAAGATGAAAAAGAAGAGATATAAAAAGAGGGGGAGCGAAGAGAGAAAGAGAAAGAGAGAAGGAGAGAGAGAAGAAAAAGAGTGAAAGGCAACACGGCCAGGGTCGCTGGTTAATCCAAATCTGATGTATGACAGTCGGGGCTGCCATTTGCTAGCTGTCATCCTCGCCCCCGATCCTCCGTCTTCTAATACCATCGTCGTGGAAATGACAAACGGTCGAAAGTAGAAAGATAACAAGGTAGCTTTCGGAGAGGGAATGAGCCCTCGAGGCTCCGCGTTACGTTGAATCGCGATGCTTAAAACAGCAGAAATTACTTCTGACTTCAATCGCACATCTATTTCTCGCATTTGCCCCCGTCGCTCGGACGTGGATTAATATCTCACCCTCGGTAGTGCCGTAGCGCAAAACTCGATAAGTCCATTTCCATCAGCGATTCTTCGACGTGTGCGACGAGAATATTATAGAGATGAGAGTATATTATAGAAATAACAATACATATATAATTCTTTTTGTTCTCGCTGCCTCTGCGGGCTGTTATTACATTAGCTTCTTGACACGTGATTTCTTGGTTCAACAATCTGGTCCCTTTTATTTCTCTTAATACAGCGTTGATCTGTGTGAGGGGGGGAAATCTCATGCGGTAGCGGAAATTCAGCGGTTGAGCGAAATAGTGATCGACAGACACACAGCAAGTCAATATTTGTAAGTCATATTTCAAGCAATATGATACTTAACAACTCTGGCGTGACTACCAACTTTGGGTATTTTTATTTCAAGTGG
Organism: Temnothorax longispinosus; assembly: GCF_030848805.1. NCBI lineage: Eukaryota > Metazoa > Arthropoda > Insecta > Hymenoptera > Formicidae > Temnothorax > Temnothorax longispinosus. Next base: position 22,153,155 of record NC_092358.1, read on the forward strand.
TTTTGTCGGGATATTCCGTTCAAGTACTTTAGGCAGTCTTGTTGATGATTTAGAAAAATTGCTGTAATACATTAACAGGATTTTACACGAGGCACTTTCATAGATATCTTACCGAGAAAAATGTGATTTGTTTCGCTCAACGACTGAATTAAGTAGAAAAATTAAAGGGGAGAGGAAAAAAAGAACATTCGGAAAAGTGATAGATCACGCGAGTTATACGCGAGGTACGCGCTTGCTCTATATGCTTGTTCACGCAACGTATCAACGTTCGTGAGAGAGAACTCGATTATTCCGAGTGCACGGAATTACTTACGGCATCCGATCGATAATTAGAGATCTCTTTTTACATGTTCATTGCGTTGCACGGAGAGCGCAGTCACGGCTTTCGGCAGCGCACTCCGTATCGTTAATGAGATGAATGCGCCTTTTGGAGCTAATTAGTGGAGATTACGAGAGAGAGATGATGAATCGATATCCGATTTCCGTTTCTGCGATTCGCTCTTTTCTGTAATAATATGATAAATGTGTATTTCTATTCCTAAGGCAGCGCCTCCGTGTTCCGTCGTGTATTCAAAAAGCACTAGTATTTGCGGCAAAGCGTTTTGCATGTAAATCATAGCGAGTCAGAGGAAACGTTGGTCTGTATCACTTTGCAGCGAATATTAATGAATTAGCATGCAGTAACAAGCTTTCTCGGAAAAACTTAGCAACCAACACAAGCCAATATAAATATTTAATTTAAACGACGATATTGCGAAAGCGGAGGAGCGTCAAAGCGGATTTAATAATTCACTCGATAAATGATTCTTCTTATTGTTTAAATAAATCATCGATAGTTTTCTATTTTTATTTTGCTCTCGCGCTCCAAGACTACGACAGTCAAGTATTAATTTTCATAAAAGGAGAAAAGACTCTTCTGTATATTAGCTGAAAATCTGATTTGGAAAATTGTAAATGATTCTAATTAGAACAGTGGACAAAGAAAATGATTACGATTACATTTTCGTAAAATTCTTGGCAATATAAATTTTGAATAATATATATAACGTGAATAAAAAAATAAATTATTTGCCAATTTTTTAATATAAAAATAGAATGAAGAAACGCTAAGAAGATTGTTTAGTTTGATAACACGATCATGTAAATGAATATTTATGCACAACGGAACACGAAGATTGATAACACCAATCAATCCTTGAAAAATGATCTTTGAGATACCTTCTAAGGCAGTATTTGCAGCCGAAAGAGTTTAGCATCGTTTCACGACGACGGTAAGTACGATGGTAGTAACATCATTGTTAAGTCGTCATTGTCTTACGTATGGTTTAGAAAGTTTATTTGCCTCGTCAAATACACCTTCTAAATCGGACGACTTCTGGCACGCTTCTAACCCGTTATCGATTTTTTATACTCATGCAGCAGCTGTAATATTACAATAATTGCTATATTAACACCAATTTACCAGCTTCGTGTGTGACTTGTCATTATCGTGAGAGTATTATTAACTCGATTGATATCAGCGCCCGGATTTCCGACGCGTACGTACGTTATCGCGTTTCAACAATTCTTTAAACAAAGCACTTTTATACCGTGTGTGACAACTCTACTCTACTCTACTCTATTCTAGATACGTTACATTCAAACTAACAAAGGCAAAACTTTAACTCATTCCGCACAAAACGTGTGTGTATCATGGACATATGGTTACTAGGGCTAATGAACAATCCGTATACGTCCGTCAGAAAAAAAAAATTGTCTAGGTATATACGAACGAACGTGTGTGTGTGTGTGTGGGTATCACTGGCTTTGTACTTTGGCGAAACTAATTACCTGAGGTCGTTGCCCCTGGATCTTCTCATGCCGCGCGGCGGGTGTCGCGGTGGCGGCGTGCACCTGCAGTCACAGTGCATCACACACAGCACGACGCTGGTCGCGAGAGTCACTACGAAAGGCGCCGCGAAGAAGTGCATGATGATGGCGACCTGTGCCTCGCGATTATAGTTTGCCATCACTATGCTACCATTCACCCGGCTATAATGGCAGGGAAACTTCGCGCCTTCGTAACCCAACTCGCGGGTGAAGTTCTTGCAATCGACTGCCGGCGGATATCCGCAGCCCTTGATGTTCACCAACAGCACCGCCTCGACATCCCCCGGCGTGGACACTGCTCGACAAAGACATGTTTTACAGCGGAGATTAACATCGGGGAGGGTGGTGGATTTGGAATTTTTATGCTCGCCGAGAGCACGCATGCAATCCGCAACGTTGATCTACTAAATCGGAATGTATTCCAATTTCTCTTCGATTTCCCAGGCGATACATTCTATTTTATAGTCAAATAGCGATATAGAGAAAGAGGTGGTTTTGAATTTTACAGATTCCGTCCGTTACGAATTGTACCTCGCGTTCAACAATGTTGTTTCTAATATTTGAAATCATATTACGATTAATTTTTTCGGATTTTCTATTGTACTTCGTGCTTTCCTGCCTATTTCTCTACGGCATTTCTTTAACCTTTTTTTTTTGCCAATCTGATTTAACGTCCAATTTATTTTAACTTCGACTATTATTCTCAATTGTATAGCCGCACAGAAAAAAACAAGTGTCGAATCAACACTGATATACTTGTGTATACGCAACAACATATATAATTATCTTATAAGATTTTCAACTTTTTCTTCTTGATTGAACTATAGAAAACTTCGTTTAACTATACAAATGGCTTCATTCAAGTAAATTTTCTTCGTTTAACGCAATATAATCTCGTTTTAAAATTATATATTGTTGCGTGTGTATATATAATGAGTATAATACCAGTGTTGATTTGATACTTCTTTTTCTTTCTGTGCATGTGGAAGATACAAGAAGAAAAGTGAAAAACGCTAAGGAAGACTGCGACTTAGTGATCCTACCGGCAGTGACGGTGCCCAGATCGGCCGTGGCGTTCGCGGTGGTGTTCCTGCCGCCGGTGTCGTTCTTCATGCTGGCGTTACTCCACGGCGTGTACGTGACGTATATGTGAGTGCAGCTGTACACGTCACTGGTGCATCCCTCGCGGCACGAGCTCCACGTACAGTTGAAGAGACCGGCGAGGTCCTCGCGCCGCGAGGTCGTGCAGATTACCGGCTCCGGCGAGAAGTCCGCCGCTAGGGTGCTGATGGCCGGGTCGACGTAGAGCGGCACCAGGAAGAGGAGCGCCGCGCCGCCTGACGTAGCGACGAAGGCCAGGGCCGATGTCGCGTAGAAATTAAACCGCTGACGGCAGGTAGGCCGTGGCGGTCGGCGCCGCGACGCGCCGAGCCCGAGCTCCAACAGCTTGCGCTTACGACGTAGCTCCCGCTCGTGGAAGTCGTACTCGCCGCCGCTGTCCCGACCCTGATTCCGATCGTGTTCGCTCTGGCACTGGCTGCAGCTCGCCTCCAGCAGGAGTTCGGAGCTGCTTCCGCGCATCACCCGGGAGACGGCTTCTCTCCGAGATCGAGACGACGCTACGCGGCCAAGACTCCTTCTACTACGGCTTCCTCTTCTTCGGGCGGTCCTGGCTGCTGCTCGATGCCTCGATTCTGCGACGATTCATCGAGCGCGCCGATCTACTGGCCGATCATCGCTTCGTATACGGTTAGACGCTATAGGTTCATGGAGGGAAGGGGTTCTTGATCCTCCGGGATCAACTGTCGAACAGGCACGCATCGATCATCGGTTTCCGCGTGGACGACTCGTCCGGCAGAGTACCGGGGATCAAGTGAGCTCGATCGCGATCCCGTCTTTCGCTAGGAAGCATTGAGCGAGGCCGTTTACCAACTCGTTTGCTCGTCTCGAAATTCGATGCACGGTCGTCGAGGCAATTTCGTCGTGTATACCGGGGGGGATTTTATCGAACAATATGAGCTCCTCGATACAAAAAATTTGGATATAATTTTAGGTGTAGCTTATACGAGATCCTCGATCGACGACGCCGCGTTATTGTTTCGTCGATGTACGCTCGATCGTCGGGGATCTCCTCCCGAAATCTCGAGGAGCATCATGAAGCAAGATCCTGCAAACGATGCCGCGCGCTTCGCAAAGCTCCATGCACGTCTTCTCGCGACGGCCTTGGCTCGGCATCACGCGAGGATTCGATGAATTCGATTATCGCCTTCAAGTTCGACGCTTGCTTGAACAGACACTTGTAAATCTCGGCATCGTTTGTGTAGATAGGCCACGTACCACTCTGCTCCACCGAGCCACCTTCTCTCGACTCTCCTCCTCGACTTTTCAACCGTGGAAAGTCTTTACCTTATCGCTATACATAACGACCTTGCACGCTTTAAGGTTCCTTCGGGTTATCAAATTGAGCCGATCGATCACGACCTTTCAGCCACTGCCGTTTTGCAGGAAATCATGCATTTCTATAATGCGCGCGCGTAGCAGCGCGCCCCGCGCACGTATATGAAAAAATCTTCGAGAAGAGACTGACGATGATCGCTTCACGCGTTAGAAAAGTCGCGTGCTATTTTGGAAATTGTTAATCTGTTGATCCCAAGTTAGGCCTGTTCGTTCGTTTCTTTGTTTATTATTTTTTTTATCGGTAAGGCGCACGTTGTGATATTTGAACGACGGATATCGAGTCAAAGGAATTCGATATCGCGTATGTGAAACTTATACGACAAGCAGGTCGACGTGACGCGACTCTCCCCTATGTACCTTGCTCGTCAGCTTTAGAACCGATCGTAAAATTATACTACAGGAAGCCACAAACCGTCAACGACATTTCGTCTCCGCTAATGAAGGAGCTTTTCATCCAGGACGTTGCGCTATTACTATCTCGCCAGGTCTATCCGCAATCAACAGCGGTCGCTGGTATATACTTGACGATCCGCCACGCGCTCCAGATCGATCCACCCAGCTGTCTGTTTCCAGCGGAAAAAAGAGTAAAGGTATTCGACGTACTCTTTCAGAACCCGTGTGAGCCTCCGCCGGTGAATCCCGATGGTGCCATGAATCCGCGATCTACCCGTCGCCGTCCAGCTTGGCTCTCGCGCCGAAGGACCATTCGCGGTAACACTTAACGGGTCCCGTTTAACACCAGCTCCGCAACTGGTTGCCACGCAGCGGAGAGATGCCTGGCATCGACGTCGGTCGCGTCGCGATCCTGAAATTCCTGTCGCCGCACGCGACTCCCCGTCGCGTACACCCGATCGATCCGCCGCCGTCGATCCTTCCTGGGTGCATAGGACACACTCACACTCACCGGCCGTCGCGATCGGATCACGGGGTGATCTCGATGATCCTGCGATCTCGAGAGGGGAAGAGAACTGTGAAAGGGGTGAAAGCGCGACGGACCGGGGGGGGGGACCAGGACAGATGTTTCGCGGGGCCTTCTCTTCCTCCTCCTCCTCTCGCGTACGAGCACCAGCGCGTTCCTGGCGAGTGCCGTCCGCCTCGCGGATCGCGGGTTCAAGCGTGACTATTCGACCACCTCGGCGAGGAGTCCTCGACAGGACAGGCTGTGGTCCGAAGCGACAGGGCGGGGTTCTAGGCGCGCATGAGCGACGGGTACAACCCTCTCGCCCTCGTACCCCATCGTGCCACCCCCGCGATGCATTCTCCTTGTTTACGCTCCTGCCTGTCCCGCCTTGCTTCCTCCACGTCTTCTCTATACGGGATGTCCCGAAGCCACCGTGTGATGTTTCAACAGCGATCGAAACTCATTGACATGTCGACGTGAATTTCTCGAATTCTGAAACGAGATATAATTTCACGAGACCAACTCTTACACTTTTATCAGAAAGTAAGTATATTTGCGTTTACAGGAAAATTATCTGATTTAGAGTTTAAAATACATCACGTTTTAGGTACAAAAGCGAGCCAAATATTTGCATAGAAATTTTAAATATTTGAATACTTGTTCAACGACTGTGGAACTTCAATGGAAAAGAGAGGGAGAGGAAGAGAATGTAATCACATTTAAATTAAAACGTTAAAGATTGACGACTCAGAATTGAAGGAGTTAGACTGTCAGAACATTGAATTAAGAAATATTTCAAATTAAATAACGGATTAAAGGTTCCATTTAATTACGTGTAGTTCGAGTGAGTTTATTTTCGATCGTTTGTAGATCAGAAAAGACATCGATATTTCGATCATTATTTTAAGAAGAAGGATTTCTTCAAAATTTCGAATGTGTGGAAAAAGTCTCCAAAATATATTTACCCGATAGATCTAGGACACTATATGTATATATGTCGCGCGCAACCAGCGTGTTCTACTCTTTTCCCTCTCTCGTTCTTCTATTATCATCTTTTAATTACGTCCTGTAATGAAGCCAATTTTTTAATCGTGGAGTCTTAGCTCTCTCGCGTCACGGCGTGTACGGAGAGGTGATGTTTTAAGGCTCTTTAAAAATCGTTTGACGGAAGTTCAATACGGTTAACGAGCGAGTTTGCATAAAATTAAGAGGCAATTCTACGACGCAGAAACGCGAACTACGGAAAGTTTTATTAACATCAATGACTTATTCTAATGCTTTCAATTTAATAAAAAAATACGGAGGGACGATTCAGCGTCGTGGGGTCCGCTTTTGAGAGATTTTGCGAATTATTAGAATCAATTAAAATATTCGCTTATCCCTCAGCCACGGGATAGAAAAGCAACCATTATAGTCTCATTGTTGGCGTTATCGATCTTCTCTGCATGTCTTCACTTTTATTTACGGGCCTCTTGAAAGTACATTCTACGTACGGAGTCTACTTTCGCTGTAAAGCAGATTTTATTACCCGCTATATGATGTATATAATATACCGATAATTTCCGAGACCGCGGGTGTGGGGAGATGGGTCTCTGGGACGCGATCTACTTTCCCTCCAGAGAGTCGTCCCGATTGTTACGTGTACGTGTGTGTCACGGCAAAACTGCGCGATCCTCGCGAGAGCGTATATCCCTGGCTTGAACGATCGGCTGACGAGCGCGTCCTAGATCGCCGGCTCCGACCCTAATTCGCCACTTGGATCTAGCGACAGGAATGCCCGATACGTGGACGACCGCCCGGGAATTTATTATATCGTTAAACTCCCACGCGTGCTTTTCTGCCCAGATTGCGATCGGATCGCGCTTCCGGCGGTATAGGATCTACGACCCGGAGAGCTCCCGTGATTTAGGTGACGGGCCGGAAACATTAGGTCACACCTATATCGTCGACTGATAGCGACGACTCCGAGGGAACGCGCGTGTCAGCATACTTATCAAAGTTCACACCGCTCAACTCCGTGTGACACTGACATTCTACATTGATTGATACGTATGCCGTAAGTTTTCCCGAAGTATGCGATAACTTGGGCTGACATTTCTCGAGTCCCTCCAAAGTTTAGGACAAATTAGTTTTTGAATACGTCTTTCGCATTACGAGCGGTAATTAATTTTTTACTCTTTTCTGTTACATCGAATTAATTTTAAGTAAATAATTAACTGTGATTTTTATAACAGCGTAAAATATCGCAATGGATTTCGAGGATCAAATGTTAATAATTTAATGCTAAATTAAATAAATTTTGTTTGACAAACTAAATATCGAAACATTTTATTCTCTCTAAAATTCGTATTATATTTTGAAAAATGTTTTATTTTTATAAATTAACTAAATTTTGCTGTTTTATCTATATATGCACAAAAAATATACTATCAATTATAAAAATATCTGTGCCTTGTCAGAGGCAAAGAATCGTCGTATCCCGAGTTTTTATCAAAATTAGAGTTAATACTTTTTCTACAGGAGTTTAAATTGAATAAATATATTAAGAATTTTTTATATGTCGACATTATTATTACTGTTTAAAAAAAGTCATATATTCTAAAATCTTCATAGAAATAATAAACTTTAAATTCTGTTTTCTCAAAATTTCTGACAATGAAGATATAATTTCTCACCTCTAATACATATATGTATTTATTTTCCATCTTTTATACAACTCTTTTTGCTCGAACGGAACGTGTTCACGTGGTCGCCTGGGGAATACAAATGCAAGAAGTGCACCCAGAGTCCCTAGTCAACAACACATTCCTGGGAAAGTTGGCGAACCTGCTAGGCCAATCATCGCGCGCCGCAGCCGACGCCTCAACCAATCCCGTCGTTGCGTCACCCACAATGCATCGCGCCGCAGCCAGAAAGGGAAACTGCCATATTTAATTGCCACGGCTCCCCTCGTCGGTCTCTTCGTTGCCGGACGCCATAGAGTGCGGTCGACTCGTACGTACGGGACGCGTGACGTAGGAGCTTCGGTTCGGTCGAGAGCAGAAAGTGGAGAATTGGATTTCACTCACGGCACGCGGGACACGGAGCAACGATGGCCGGGACGGAGACCCCGAACGTGAAGTCTGAGACGGCGAACGCGCCAGTCGAGAACAGCAGCGAGAATATGCGCGATCGGAACCCGCCCGGCGGCGGCGGCGGCGGTGGCGGCGGAGGAGGCGGAGGCGGTGGCGGCCGCGGACCTCGCGGCCGAAAAGGCGGTACTCGTTTCTCCGGCGGTGGCCGTGGAGGCGGCCCCGGTGGTCCCGGTGGTCCTGGAGGTCCCGGCGGCAGGAACAACGAAGCGGTAATTTTCTTTTCTTTCTCACGACTTTTTGCGACTTATGTACCGCGAGCTAAAAAATCGCCTGGCGTCAAATGATCGCCGCCGCGTCGTACCGGCGCCATTACGTTGTCCGGCGAGGCGAAACGTAGTAATTATTTTCGGGCCGGCTACGCGCCCCCCCTCGTCCCTCGATCCCGCGTCCCTTCGATCGTGGATCGCGAAGATCGCGCTATTTCCGGCGCGTCGCCGCAGGCCGCGTGGTGAATATGGCGATTATATACGTAGAACGCCTCGTCGTGGCGCATTTTTGGCGTGACGAGAGGACCGCGCGTCGAGATTTTTCCGCATTCGTTTGCCGATGTGGGAAGATTAAAATAAGATAGCTCTCGGGAGAAATACTCCGTTTTTGGCGGGATGGCGGGTGACTGTCGAAATTGGAGTCATGGTGCATTCGCGATCGGCGGCATTACCTTTGTTACGCCTGCGATAACGCGTTAGCATTGAATCTGAAAACGTTGGGACGATTGAAAGGATATGAATCACACGTCTTTAATTCTCACTCCTACGCACTCCCACACCGGTGGAGTAAATGCAAAATGGCGTTCCTTGCATCTAAAATGGCGGTGAGCGTTCTTAAATTCCCGCGTCGCACGTGCCTCGTGGAGTCGCTAAGAGATTAAGGTGTTTTTATATTATTTTACAAATGGAGAGTTGATATATTAAAATACTTTGTATAGCAATAATACGCACTTTGATATTCACGTTAATGCATATTTTGTTAAGTAATTACACGTGTAAGCTCGTGGAGTTCTTGCTAAGGGATTAAAATGTTTCTATTATTTTACAAATGGAGAGAGTTGATATATTTATTAAAATACTTTGAATAGCAATACTACGCACTTTTTGATAATCACGTTAATGCATATTTTGTTAAGTAACGAAACTACACGTGTGAGCTCGTGGAGTCGTCGCTAAGAGATTAAGATGTTTCTATTATTTTACAAATAGAGAGTTGATATATTTATTAAAATACTTTACATAGCAATAATACGCACTTTGATAGTCACGTTAATATGCACATTTTGTTAAGTAATAAATTACATATGTAAACTCGTAGAGTCGTTGCTAAGAGATTAAGGTGATCCTAAAGCCGTGATCCTAACCGGTTTTTTTTCAGTTTTTTCTTAGCACTAATCTTTTAATTGGCTTTATAGAAATGCAAAATTCTTGTCTAGAATTAAAGTACGCATCAAAATCTAGGTCATGGTGGTCGAATTTATACGTGGTGGTCGTCACGTATAACAAAAAATATTAATTTTTTTTCGTTTTTGATATAAATTCGACCACCATGACTCAGATTTTGATGCGTACTTTAATTCTAGACAAGAATTTTGTATTTCTATAAAGCCAATTAAAAGATTAGTGCTAAGAAAAAAACCGTTTAGGATCACGGCTTTAGGATCACCTTAAGATGTTTCTATTATTTTACGAATGGAGAGTTGATATATTTATTAAAATATTTTATATAGTAATAATACGCATTTTGATAATCACGTTAATATATGCATATTTTGTTAACTAACAAATTACATGTGTTAACTATGAAAAAATAGAATTTAAATTTATTTTAAAAATTGCTATATAGAATAAGATATACAAAATTATAAGAAAGGGTGTATTTAACGAATTATACATGTTTTATAATGATAGATTATTCAGGAATACTTTTGATTTTCTTCTAGATGAAAATGAATGACTCCATGGATGGAGGGATGGATAATCCCATGCCGGAAGGTATGAGTGGTGGCATGGGAGGCGGTATGGGAGGCGGTATGGGAGGAGGTATGGGAGGCGGTATGGGTGGCGGAATGGGTGGCGGAATGGGTGGCGGTATGGGCATGGGTCGCGGTGGTGCAATGCGAGGAGGTGGCAGAGGTGGTCGCGGTGGCGGCGACAGAAACATGGCCAGTAGATCGCAAGACGTAAGTTTACATCTTATATTCTTTGTATATCGTTCACCCATAGTGATTATACTAATGAACTTGATTATTTTTATCATTTTTAGGATCGACTAATGGAACGCGTTATGTCTATCAGTGGGCCTACTCATGAGCTTCCACCACAGGATACGACAGAGAAGAAGTTCAGTGGCCGAAATCGTTTGTACGTTGGAAATTTGACAAACGACGTGACCGAAGAAGAAATACAGAATATGTTCCAAAAATATGGAGAAATATCCGAGCTGTTTGTGAACAAAGAGAAAAATTTTGCTTTTCTCAGACTGGTAATTATACGAACCATATATAGTTATTTAATAAGCAACATCGCTGCGCATCAATTTTCTTTGTGACAATATTAAATGATTATAATAATTACCGTTTGATATGAAATGATAAGAATTTCTGGCTGTATAATTTTGAAATGATCACGTTATAACTACTAAAATATTTCGTGTTTTGCAATTTCAAATTAAATAATTGTTCTTCTTTTTTATGTTCTAGGATTATAAAGCAAATGCTGATACAGCTAAGCGCGAACTAGATGGTTCAATGCGAAAAGGGCGTGCGCTGAAGGTACGCTTCGCCCCTCATTCATCGACAATCAAAGTAAAGAATCTTACAACTTGGACATCCAACGAACTCCTTGAGAGAGCCTTCAGTGTATTTGGCGAAATCGAGCGTGCGATAGTTAAAGTTGACGATAGAGGTAAAACTACTGGCGAAGGAATTGTTGAGTTTTGCCGGAAACCATCTGCTCAGTTAGCTCTGAGAAAATGCACGGAGGGTTGCTATTTCGTTACGGCGTAAGTTAACATAACTTTTGATAAACTTCGATAAATCCCCGACGCCACGCTTGTTTGATGTGTTCTAATCTACAAGTGCCTAATGTACAATTTTAGGGGTATAGAAAAATATAAGTTTCACATAGGAAACATAGTTGATTAGTTTCATTGATCGCTGTGTGCTGACACGTGAAATACAAATTTATTGTGAAAAAAGAGATGCTGATTTGAAAAGTGAATGTGTATATAAAATGTAAAAATTTCTGTTTCAGTTCCCTTCGACCAGTAGTTGTTGAGCCATTTGAGCAGCAAGATGATGTGGACGGCTATCCCGATAAAAATTTACCACGCAAGAATCCAGAATTTTTCAAAGCACGTGAGATTGGACCACGCTTCGCGCAAGTAGGCAGCTTTGAGCACGAGTACGGTACGAGATGGAAGCAGTTGCACGAATTATACAAGCAGAAGGAAGAAGCACTTAAACGGGAAATGGCGATGGAAGAAGAAAAACTGGAAGCTCAAATGGAATTCGCCCGATATGAACACGAGACGGAACTTCTGAGAGAACGTACGTATTCTAATATTAATGTGTAAAGTACTGCCTCTTCTTCCTTTATGATTATATGAATTATCATATCTTGTATTACAGAACTGCGAATGCGCGAGGCGGATCGCGAAAGACAAAAGAGAGAATGGGAAATGAAGGAGCGACAAGCCGAAGAGCAGAGAACTCGCGAAGAGGAATTAAGACGACGCCAACAAGAAGAAATGGCGATACGTATCAGGAGGCAGGAAGAGGAATTGCATAGACGTCAACAGGAAAACAATTTGTTTATGCAGGTTTGTTGAGTAATAAAATTGTTTAACGGCATAAGTTTAACATAACTGTTGACAAACTTTTCGATAAATCCCCGACGCCACGCTTGTTTGATGTGTTCTAATCAACAAGTGCCTAATGTATAAATCTTAGGGGTATAGAAAAATATAAGTTTCACATAGGAAACATAGTTGATTAGTATCATCGCTGTGTGCTGACACGTGAAATACAAGTTTATTATGAAAAAAAAGATACTGATATAAAAAGTGAAAGGATATATAAAATATAAAAATTTCTGTTTTAGTTCCCTTAACTTTCTATATTGTATTTTTTCTTGAAACCACAGGTTTAACATTTCAATTATTGTGTACTGATGGTTGTATTTTTTTATATTCTAGGAACAGGCAATTCGCAGTGGCGGCGGCAGCGGCGGCAAAAATTATGATTCTGTCAGTAACAATGATCGTGATGGATATGGTCAACCTGATGGTAAGTAATGAGTTTTTGTTTTAGGAAGAAATGATTTAAGATTACGAAGATACAACTATAATACAATTGCAATCTATACATTATATATATCGCAAATATGTGCAATACAGCTGTACAGTATGTCTAAACTTACATAGAAGTATACAACGATTTAAGGCTTGTTTTTTCAGCATCGTCATAATTTTATATTCTGTACTTTAACAAATATGTTTTTGTTAATTTTTGCAGGTGGAAGCGGCATGCCAGTGGTAATGTATCTCTTTCATTTATTATTTTCTTCCATAACTTATTATAGCATTAAGTTTTTTCTCGTAACATTTGACTTTCTTTTCTGGACGTGTTCTTTTTTTCTTCTTGGGCGGTACAATTTTGAAATGTATTCTCATGCGTTTCGCGCACATCTCATTTATTACAATGAGCGGAATACTGTGTCGTGCATGACGAGATGCAATTATTTATCATGGTGTATAACACTATAAAGTTAACTTAGGAGGGTTGATAAACCCTGATATTATCCCCCAATTGAGCATGCTCTTCAATATAAGCAGAGTTCTAATGTCTGCAAAATTAACGAATAATATTTGTTAATAGTTTTTTATTCAATACATTTATGAAAAAAAATATATATATATAAATTTGTTTCGGATATTTGTAACATGTGGAGGAATCAATAATGTGCATAGTATTTAGACAACAAAAAATGACACTTCAATGACTGCACGGAGTGTCACAATATTAACACTGATTTTAGTTACAAATTCTAAATGATCTCCATTAACCGGCTTTGCCGTTTGCAAAGATCTGTAAACGATTATATAGCTATTTCTGCTATTTAACTCCTCAACATATTTTCTACTGACGAGATACGCTTTTGTTTTGCATCTAATTTTGATGCACGGATATTCGAATTTATATGATCTACTGTTTTCTTTAAGATGCGAAATCTTCGATCGGAAGTACCGATGCCGATGACTTTACGCTGAAAGTTTTGCTCAAAACCTCCGACTTCTGTGTTATATGTATGAACCAGCATGCGAACAGCGCAATATCTCAATTTTATCGCAGCGTTGACGCAAATTAATGAACTGTGACTTTCATAACAAACATTTTACTGCTCTTTGCTGCAAACATTGCAGCTAGAAATAGCAACCATAATAATCATCACCGTTAATTGACTTCCGCTAATTGACAAACGATTAAATTTTACTTAATAAGTTTTGTCATATACCGATTCAATTATTAACATATATATTAATACATATATTAATATATTAATATATATATTATATATAATATATATATTAATAATTATTAATATATGTACGTAGGACACTAGACAGATGTTCTGTCGTAATGTGATATTCTTGATTTTTCGAAATTTACTTCCATAATCGTGCCACACTTGGCCTATATGATTGTAATATATATATTACTAAAAATATATTACAATCTAAACTCTTTATGCCTTCGAAAGTGATTTAGATCTATAAATATAACTGCCATATTGGTCTCTCCACATGATTGCAGACAGGAGACTCTGATCTATTATTCTGTTGTAGTCTTAAGAGCAATTTTATTTACTATGGAACATTTACACATTCATAATTTGGTATTATAGCCTTTACATTTTTTGTGACAAAAAATGAAAAGAATGTGTGGCAAAAGATTCACGAAGTAGTACGGTTCCATAGTAATTCTACTGACCAAGAAGTGCCCAACTAGACCTTTCTTCTAAATAAGTATATTAAGCTATTACTCTTATAAAAATATTTCTAAGGAAATTGAATCGTGCATGCACATATTTCTGCAGTCTCCAACTAAGTTAAATTTGAATCTTGTTTATTTATTCTGAGCTTCGTATAATCTTGAATACTTGGAAGCACGTTGTTTATGGAATGCTAATGCTCTTGCATATTTTGACATATGCTCATTGTAGGAGTATTTTATGCATAGTACTGATTCGCAATACGATACATTTTTTTGAAGTATTACGAGCACAACGGAGATAGAGCTTGCTTCGAGACCTTGATCACGTCTCTTTGCTGCTCGCGTCTTTAGTGCTCGGAGCTTCAAAATTATGTGGAAGCTTAATGTCAGTACTTTACTGTTAAGCAATTGAAATTATCTCCGGCGTTTTCTCTCTAATGTGCGAAATCTGATTTGCCACACGATAAAATGAATTCATCGTTTTTATTGGGAGATATTTATTTTATATGAGGGAGATATTTATTTATTCATTAGGTTCTTATTACTCTAATTACTCGAGGTAAACTCGTTCATAATTTCTACCGAATATATAATTATATGACTAATAATTACGTCACTCTACTATTGGGGCTGGGAAATTTTTAAAGAAATTCTATTTAGGTCTACACACTATATAGAATATACAGGCGTACAAACTTGCGTTTGTACTATGTTACATTTATGTACAAACCGATACATCGACAATTTCTGCTTATTCATTGTGTGATGTGCAAAATGAAATGAATCTCATTCTTACTCTTATATTGTGGGATCTCCAATATATATTGGCTACATTATTATCAAAATAGCAATAATCCTTATATCAATTGAATCAATTGAATATCTTAATCGTGCTTCAACTCTAATTTGAAATTCAACTCCACAATACGAAGTATAATAAAAATAATCCACGATTATATTTAATGTTACGCTTGAAATGCAATTTCCGAGCTTTTATATTTTGAGTTGAAGTCACGATTAAGAAAAGTAATTGTACGTGTGCGATAAAATTATAAAAGATTCGCGTAAACAGCTACACCGATATTTGTCTACTCATATATAACCAAAAGTATTGTCTGTCTACGTTGGGCATTTTCTTGGTCTGATTAATGTCACAGAACATATCCGCCAAAAGAGATATATTAGTAAGAGCTGTATTTAATGCAGTTTTACTGCCATGGACACACAAAACAGCAATCTAACATTGTGTTTTCCCCTTTCTTTTCTATGTGATTTGACGAAAATTGACGATGACCTGTGCTGCTGTCAAACATGGATGGTCGCCCTGAATCGTACGGAATGTACTTATATGGTACATCCGCAATTCACGCGCACACGCGTATCGTGCGTTCCTCTGATGCGAACGACATTCTCATCAATGATTAACAACAAACTCTCGGCTTCCCTATACGATTCGCATTCTCCGCGCGTTTCTATAGGACCCGAAGTCATTTATGGACGCGTACAATATGGATCGCGGTAGTCGAGGGGGTTATAACGATGATCGTGGGCAAATAATGGATTTAATGGACATGAGGGTTGACATGGGTAATATGGGCGGTGGTCGTGGAGGTAGCGGTGGTAGTGGACGTTGGCAAGGAAATGATCGAAATCGCCCGGATGATTATCCTAGCAAACGCCGACGATATTAAACATGCGCAGTACAAAGTCTTACTTCGCTGATTTCTTGACACTCTGCAAATCGTACTATGTCCTTCGTTCATTTCTCACTTTTATATTACTTGTTTGATCTTGATAATTAACGAGGCAATGGGGAGAGAATAGTGTTGAGAAAATCGAATATTATTTACAAGCATAATATTGGACATCGATGGCAGTAATATACCGATTTGAGATACTCGACCTGCGAATGAAAAATGCGTGAGAGTTTGGACTTAAAACACAAGTTAATGTTTTGATACCTTGACGGATTCTGTGTCCTCCAGATGACATTTCTTCTCGAGCATGTATTTCGATTGAATATCAATAACGATGGTGTTATAAAAAAAAAAAAAATTAACGTCATCAGCTTGTACGTTTTAGAAATCTGCTTAAATTGCTGTTTCTACGTTGAGATTTATGCAAAATATCATCAATTGAAAAGCAATATTTAACATACCCGATATTTTATTGGACACAATTTATTCCGCATTTTCATCTTCTACTCGAATCATGACTTAAACATCACAAATTTGAATCTTACTTCATAATTAATATGTGTATTTTGTATTTGACATATAAATATTAACGAAATATTGCATAAATGCCCATAAATATTAGACTCGTCAAGTATAGAATCATGAATAATTTGAATTTTCATATTTCATTTATATTACAAATATGAGATACATACATTTACTACGAAGTGAGATTCAAAGTTACAATTTATTTAAAGATCTTGGGAAATGTGAATGATATTAAAAGATAACAATATAATTTTTTGTTTTACAATATATTTTTGTTCTGAATATCATAGCTTTATTAAAAAATTCGTTCATTCTAAATTTGTACTGTACCATTTTTAATCATTCTTTCGATAACCATATTATACATTATTTATTATTGAGAGAAAGCTATAATTTAATTTTTTTTGTTAACTTTGAAAGATCGCACTTTCCTTACTTATTATTTTATACTCTTTACCTGAATTATGAAAATATCAATGTATAAGCGACGACGCAAAGACGTCATAACTAGAATTTAATTTTTCAATCAAGATTTACAATACTTGGTTTATCTTGAAAATTAGTATTGTGCTGTACGCCGAGCTATGCCGAGTGTGGTGGTTGCATCGTGATATGCAAACTTATCAGTTTTTAAATATTCAACAGTAATTACTTAGTATATAAGTTATTATACATACATATATATAAATATATATATATACATATATACGCAGTGCTATCTGCAGACATAATATTCAATACTTTGTGAAGAATCTTAATCTATCTATAGCAGCGTGATTAAAAAAAAATAAAGGTATATAATACACAAACTTATATATCTTAGTTTCTAATATCAATCAACATTACTGTGTCTTCTATGAATTGCATACATAACTGATTCTCTGTAAATTATAACTAACTGAATTATAACTGAATTACAGATTACAACTTTTGCTACTACTGAAATATTTACATAAATTATTTGATGATCTTAATTTTGCTTTCAGTTCAACGATTTTCTATATCTTCTACATAGGAAAGGTTTGATGTATTGATATTCTCAGAGAAAGTTTCTCACAAATATCTTCGGATGTCTGATTTATTCCTCTTTGAAAAAATCTGATAATTATTTATTAATTGTATTTTATATACAACTTCGGAAAGTTACGATTTATAATAGTTATAGACAAGACAGTGCGTTTGGAAAAATATACAAAAGCGTTCTGTAGAAAATGTCGATAGAAATTTCATACTGGTTGAAATTTTTCTAACGTAAATTTCCTAATAAGTAATTAATATATTTAAAATAGCTTTCAAAAACTTTTTTTAATTGTAGTGAGAATCTGAATTTATGTAATTACTTAATTATTATAATTATTATATCTGAAGTTTCTATTTTTTTATACAATGGGTGTGAAAAAGAGATTGCCTTCCTTTATAATGTAAAAGTTGCAATATTATAGCATCTATGATTCAAAGATCTTATATTATTGTTTTGTTTTTCCAATTATTTGTAATATTGGCAATTTTGTCTGTTACCTTGATTCTTTAAGAATCATTATGGATGATAAGAAAAAAAAATATTTTTCATCTTCAAGAATCTTCGACGTTCCAGTGCTTAATAATATTTATTTAGAACTGAATATAATTAATCAAGAGTCTTTTAACGGAGAGGAGACTACAATCACAAGATAGACTTACTTACTCGAAACTGCTAGTCAATGAACTACCTGTTAACGAGGTGAGTAGATTTTGTAAAACTATTATGCGTAATCTTACTTTAATCTTCGGGTGGGACGTTAAAACATTCAAGCAAAAATTACAAAGTGATAATTTATTGACCATTCACTAAGAGTCCCTCAGTAAGATTATTATTGCGCCTGTTATGAGTCTCTCTTTCAGAAAATTATATTATACGCTAGAGAGGGAGAGAAAGAGCGAGCAAACTGAAGATTACTTTGTAACGTTTGCTGACAGACATTACTGTTGATTAGAAATTATTATAATATGCAACTAATATTTAAATAGGTAACTTTATATTTCGTGATACTTTCATCTCCGACTCGCTTAAGAAGGAAACATTAAATCTTGGTCTAAATAATTTATATGATGATTTAAGCACTTATCAGCCTAGACAGCACTTCTTTTCACCTATGACAACCACAATATCTGGACACGTACTTTGATGAAAGGGTTGTCTTGGTCTAGCTATTGAATCTAGGCTGTGATGACAGATAATCAATTAAGTAACATGAATAACAAATTCTTACTTTATGCCACTTTGAGTGGCAAGGAATACCACGATGAATCTTTTATATCAATTCTGACATACGGTTTTATTATATAGCGACAATCTCTCTCGAAAAATAATTTCGTGAAATGGTAGATGGTCACTGACTATGTAAGTGACTCCATAGGAAGGAAATATTTTTAGCACGCAAGGATATATCTCGGATAAAAAAACTAAATAGAGGAAATGCAGATGTTTGTAATTTATTAATTCTTAAGATGCGATGCAGAGCTTTAAGAAATATTACGTGTGATGATAGAATGTACATAAAAACCTGAGAAAGTTCAGAGATTTGTGAAAAGAATCTCCATGATATTCTTGATATATCATAATCTTGTCAAAATTATCTCTTTAACGCGATTATAGACAAGTTACTTACTTTTTATTGCATTGTTAAAAGAAGCTGTTACAGAAAATACAAAGTTTTTGTTGTATTTTTTGAAATCTTCTGCGGTTTTTATGTATTTTTATCTCATTACCATATTATATGACAGAATATTAGAATACACTAAAAATTTGTTTTGGCTAACAGAATCTGTAATTATTTTGGAGCACAAATTAGAAATTACCTATTAAATATATCTGATTTATTTCAAATATAATAAATTTAAAAAAATTTTTTTTTAATTGACAATACAATTTATGAACTGCATAATATATTTATGAATGCTATGAATGTTTCAATTTGTCATATTTCAATACATTGCATATATTTTATGACTTATCATCTGTAATCATTTTTAGATTTTTCATTTAGTATTCCTTAACTTTTTAGAATCTAAAATTTAGATCAATATGATACTTTGGGAATCATATACATATATTTGTAACCTATTTAAAAACTTATATAATACATATCTAACATATATACATGTGAATTACATTATATAATACTATAATTATTTTTAATTACACGTCGCTGATATAAAATTAAATTAATATACTTGTATTAAATTTTTAACGTAATTTAACGTAATTTTTAACGTATTAAATTTTAAAACATAAAATTTTCTGTTAACTGCTGTACTTACCGAACGATGCATATTTTATAGACTGACGGTAATTGTCATTACGCGGATATCCAATTTCTTAGAACTGGAATCGCCTGATTACAATATCTTTAATGAACACGTATTTATAACATGTTGTATGTTTTCAGATTGCAGTACCAGGTTGATCAAGAAAGTGCTGACAAAATATAGGTATATTTTTAAATTTTTGATAAAATATTTTTTATATTTAATTAACTTTAAATATCAATCAGAGCCTTATTATACAAAAGTTTGTTGTCATATTCTGATTGACATGGTCAAAGTTGTTTGCGGTCAGATTTTTCTTTTGTATAGACATGCTTTTAGAATTGTTAACTTGCTTTAATTTTTGTTGTATATTGTCAGCAGACTTTTTCTTTACAATATTGCATGTTATGAAAGATATGAATTTTTTCATTATTTTAAAGATTCGTGATAGACAGATCGTACCGATCGCATTTATAAAAATTCTATTGAAACTGATCAATATTTTTTGCATTTTATATAATTTATATAATTTTCTTGCAATTTATAGTCTGAATTCTGAGGTCTTGAGACGATGGTTAGGCTTGATGTCCTTACATGAAGTAATGAACTTCGTGTGTCTAAGGTTTGTATAATCTTTAATTTCTTTCTCTGCATTTATTGTTTACGATTAAATCCTTCATGTTAATTCTCATCAATTTAATAATGATGATAGATTTTATAAATGATTCTAATGATTTTAATTATCCTAACGTGTACTGAATAACTAATCAATCTAATTTACGTGACCATAGAATTACACGTATATCGCTAACTCTGCTATTTGTTATTTCTGTATTAAAGGGAAGTTTGTAATGAAGAAGTGACGTAAATTGGTCTGGTACACGATACACACACATAAATTGCTTTAAAAAGGTGAGAATATTATTAGAAATATTTTTTTAAAAAGTGTGCATACGTTTAAATATAATGCATATTATATCAATTAGAAAGAAAATATTTAATGTTGTAAATATATTAACGTTATAATATATAAAATATTATCAAGACTGCAATGATGATATTCTTTCGGGGCTGAAACCTGATGTCAAAAATCTAATTCCAACGTGTACATTTCTTTTAACTGAAGCATGTCTTGAACTACATTTTATTCAGTTAGTTAATTAATTTTGTCTGCACTTGTACTAAATAACTAATCAATATCTAATTTATATGATATAGAATTACACGTATATCGCTAACTTTGCTATTTGTTATTTCTGTATTAAAGGGAAGTTTGTAATGAAGAAGTGACGTAAATTGGTCTGGTACATGATACACATAAATTGCTTTAAAGGTGAGAATATTATTAGAAATATTTTTTAAAAAAGTGTGCATACATGCGTTTAAATAGAGCATATTATACCAATTAGAAAGGAAATATGTAATGTTATAAATATATTAACGTTATAATATATAAAATATTATCAAGACTGCAATGATGATATTCTTTCGGGGCTGAAACCTGATGTCAAAAATCTAATTCCAACGTGTACATTTCTATTAACTGAAGCATGTCTTGAACTACATTTTATTCAGTTAGTTAATTAATTGTCTGCACTTGTACTAAATAACTAATCAATATCTAATTTATATGATATAGAATTACACGTATATCGCTAACTCTGCTATTTTTTATTTCTGTATTAAAGGAAGTTCGTAATGAAGAAGTGACGTAAATTGATCTGGTACATGAAATACATAAATTATGCAGATTATGCTTTAGAGGTGAGAAAATTATTAGAAAGATTTGTTTAAAAAGTGTGCATACATACGTTTAAATAATGTATATTATATCAACTAGAAAGAAAATATTTAATGTTATAAATATATCAACGTTAATATAAACTATTATCAAGACTGCAATGATGATATTCTTTCGGGGCTGAAACCTGATGAAAAAAATCAAATTCCAACGTGTACATTTCTTTTAACTGAGGCATGTCTTGAACTACATTTTACTCAGTTAATTAATTGTTTTTACTTGTTTTTCATAAAAATGTTTTGTATGTATAGGGTATTGCAAGGCGCACTCTCTCTCAACAAGAGTACTTTTCAGTATCAAGTAGTTGAAGGCTACTTTAACTTTATTTGTAGAAAGGTACATTATACTTATTAATTAACCTATATTAAACTTTTTATTCTCGTAGAGTAGAAAATCAAAATATTAAACAAGAAATTACCAGTTCGGTTGCTTTTAGCTTATTATATATTAGTTAATATAATTAACTAACTTTCCAATAAAAAGAATTATTAGCATTATATTCGCGGGAGGATTAAGTAAATATAAATTACACAAATAAAATGTTTCTAGTTTTGTATTAAAATTATGAATAATTAATTATGAAAATGATGAATAATTGGCTAGAGTCCTGAATGAAAGATGAGAAAGCACTCGTTCACATTTCTGATTTGTACGACATCTCAATTTTTATCGTAAACATTCATTTACGAAAATAATCAATTTCTATTTGTTTGCAGCATTACATGCAGTACGGGCCAGCGGTTTGAAACTTAAATTATTCAAATATTTATACGAATGTTTTATATTTGAATAAATATATTTTATTATTAAAATAATGCGTTAATCGATTTATTTTATTAAATTATCTTCCGACTTATATCATAATGCATTATTTAGCGGATATGAATTGGAGTCAGCAAGCAAGGACAGATTAAGATAAATAGGTATTGATATCTTAAGACATTTTAAAAAAATATAATAATAATATGTGTATATCGTGAAAAAAGCTTTGACAAAACATTTTATTGTTAACCGCAGAAAAAGCCATATACACTTTCACACAAAATCGATCATAGTTCGATAATAATATTGAAAAATTCATAATTGAAATGTACATAAATATAAAGACGACGATGATGTTGCACGTTCCTCTTGTGTGTGCCAGAATTGTAGAAAAATTATCCCGAATATTTTTCGCAACACTCGTTGAACAACTTATTATTCGGTGATGATACGGGCGTGTATATATATAGTTCCTTTCCTTCATTTAGTAAGATGACGATGCTAATTGTGTTTTGAGGTGCGCTTTTATAAATTCACAGAGCTTTGACTTCACATATGAGATGCGATATATTTAAAATCGAATACACGGCCGGAGCGGGTGGAAGGAACGATTTTTGGTGTTTTGCGCTTCTATAAATCTATCTAATCCTATATACTTTTAGCCGCGACGGTCAAGTGCCATATAATATATTTATATATGTATATATATATTTTTTTTTTTATTGGTACTATCCGAACGCAGCACGCGCACCTTTGTTTTCATATCGCAAGTTAAGTACAGATTAACAGTAGCGATTTAAATGTTCACACACATTGCGTGCTCTATTGTATAAGTCTCTATTTTTTTTTGTAATTTATATAATATATACCTCTTTTCTTCTAGAATTCCTTTGCGATGACCTTAATTTTTTATACGACATTTTATTTCTCTTACTATCGTATTGCTCAACCAATGCCTCGAGAAACCTGCGCTCAACTTGTACCAATAAAATCCGAGCGTCCTTCGGTTTATTTTCTTTCCTCCATCGTTCAACATTATATCTCAATTATACTTTTTATCTGTTAATACTTATTAAATATTCTTTTAATTATTGTAGATCACAGACAACTTGTTCTTAATCCATAAAAACAATTCAATTATCTTTTTATTTTTCTCCATAGATTACCGATGTGTATTGAATGTGCCTTTCACGGTGGTGTATCGTGTATGTGTCGTGGGTATTGCTCGGTGTGTGTATGATCGCAAAAAAACAGCACGAATCCCGGAAACGTAAACCGATGTCGAGCGATAATTACATATGGTTTTTTTCCACATCTCGCCCAGTTTATTGCCGCATGGAACACCAATATATTTTCGAGGATGAAAACTCGAGGTTGTAAATGATCAAATTATACATTTTCAGTCAAGTTTTTAGTAAAATTTCAAAGTTTCGATACAAACGCTATAAACTAAATGCTCACGTGCATTTCGAAGTATTACCTGGGTACTCCCAGAGTTTCCATGCGGCAAGCGTTTGGTCGATATCCCAGGCGACGTTATAATGCTAAAATCATAACGTAACGTAACAGCTAATTATGTTCACGGCCGACATTGAGACGATAATAAGACTAGCCGTTCTTTTTAAGCCTGAGGAGTAGCACGAAGCTTATTGCGATTTTGAAATTATCGCGATTACGATTTATTTTAAACCGTTGGGCACCAAGTACATTTCATCCTTTGAGGGGAAATTTCTGTACAGAACAGCTCAACATGTTGTCAAATATAACATTGTTAAAATATACAAATGGTACATAACAAAAAAAAACAATTTAGTGACTCTAGGTCTGCCCTTTTTAATTATGTGCTCTCAACACCTGTTTTCTCTTTTTATTTTTTTTTCCTGAAGAAACAGCGCATAATTTCTCTCGTTTAAATGCAGAAAGCGTACCTAAAACAACAACAAGCCCTACCTCGGTTTTTTATCTCGAGAGAAGCCCTCACCTCGCATTATATACCGAACGTTCCTTCGCCTTGTGCATTCGTATCGATTTAAATGCGCAT
The DNA here is from genome assembly GCF_030848805.1 of Temnothorax longispinosus. Lineage (NCBI taxonomy): Eukaryota > Metazoa > Arthropoda > Insecta > Hymenoptera > Formicidae > Temnothorax > Temnothorax longispinosus. The sequence goes on from NC_092358.1 coordinate 22,177,616, forward strand.
ATGTAGCAGTCGTAAGACTCGCGTAAGGTACCCTACGTTTCTTCGTGAGTGTCGGTCAGGTACCTGAAAAAACCGTTAGAATTTGTGCGTGTGGAGATCATAGACGATACATGGACGAGGCCGCAACGGGGTGCGGGGGTGGACATTTGCGAATCGCGCGCGTTTTTTTTTCTTTACTTGCAAAAGCGTGTCGCCAGTTAAAAGTGGAACGGACGTGATGTCGTCGGTGTGTCTGATAAAAGTGTCTAACGATGCACGCGAGTGGACGCATCATGATCACACAGCAAGCGAATTACCTGATAATACTCATAACGTTTTTACGGTATTTAGCTCATAGTTGATTAAGTTCTTTAAGTCCATAGCTAACTCTCGTGACTTTTAATATACAGATAGCGCGCGACGCCGAGCGAGTGGACACCTCGCTAAGCGTCCCTTTCCCTCTTCTGCGTTCTTCGGATGGACGTCCGTTCGGTAATCGTTGAGTGAACCAGAGGGAACGTATATACTCGGTAAAATGCGCTTCGTTGCAAGTTTGCGTCGGTCGTTTTGAGAATGGCACGAGTCCAGGTAACTTTGAGATTCAATCAGTTAATATAAAGATATAAAAGAATCGTTTACGTAAAAACGATAACCGCTTCTTGTATAAAAACAAGCTTCTTCAAGTTTCGTAACGTGATACCATACATAGATAGAAACGTACGTTCGAGAAATCGATTACTTGCACAGGCAGACTTATAATCCACCGTTAAATTTATCATTTATACGACGTGTAAATTTTTAACTGACAATTATTATAGATTTATACAATTCAAGAATAGACTCGTGCCGTTTCCAAAGCAACCGATTTGCTTCCTTTCTACGCAGAACGATCGCCTACCGTCGCGGATACATCGTGGAAAATCGTTTAAAAATATACGGTGTACCCGAGAACGCGCTACGTGTACGACAGTAAGGACAGGTTCTTCATGGGATGCGATATACAGGCACGAGATTCGCGAATTGATTTCGTATCGCGAATCGCACTTAGACAAGCTACGAAGAAGGCATCGTGCGAGGTAAATCATCAATCTGGCGCGCGGAATAACGACTGCCGCGTGCCAATGTTAAACATTGCAAGGAAACGAAGAACTTTTTTGGCGCATATACGTGCATCGCGCTGAAGATACCGCATTCGTGAGAGTTTCTGCCTCTCTCTGGCACGACAGTCTGCGACAGAGTTATCGATACACACGACATCGCAATTATTGAGCTATTATCGAGTAGGAAAAGGTATGTCGCGAAATATCGTCGTGACACCTGCAGATATAAGTCGGCGCTTATAACGGGGACAGATTTACGATAGAGAAATGGCAGATTTTAGTCAAGGGTCGCTCTCGAATCGCGCCGTGTATTCGCGCACGATTCGAGTTCGCTCGAGAGAGTACCGAGTGTGTCTCTGGTTCACTCCGTGAATCGCGAGGGTGGATTTTAAAATCGATCCTGAGACAGAAAGATAACTTGACTCCTTTTCTCGGTCGAGGAAGCTTTCCTCGGCCGCTGTGACGCCTCGCTTCTTTACGGACGGCGATGGAATCGCCTAGTGTGGTCTCCACGAGATATTATTCAGACCTTGAAAATGCCGCTTCAAACTGCTGCCGTCGGCCCAGGGGGAGTCGAGATACTCGTCGTCATCGTCTTGCTCAAGTTTCTGCAAGTTAAAAACTAATATGACACTTCTCGCTTAATGTCCTCGCTTAATTCCTCTTAATGAGGAATATCTCGGGTTTACATGATTTATTTCGATACTATTCACCCCCCGCGCTTGAAGTTGTAGAGATCATCTCGGGTTTACCTTATTTATCTCTATATTATTCGCCGCTTAAAGAGCGAGATTGAATTATTTACAAGTTAAATTGTTGGTTGTAGAGAAGATTAACATGAATGTAATCACCTTTCAACTATTAAGAACGTTACTTCCTGATATTATTTAAATTATTTCCTATATTATTTAAAAAGTAATTTACATAATATTTTTAAGTGCAGCACTGTATTATGTTGTTAAGATTAGAAGATCATTTTTTTTTATCTTCACCGTGTATCTCGATCGAGTTCACCCTTAATGTTTCGCATATTGGTTCAATTCGTGAATTCGAAGCCTCGTTGATATCCCAAACTTGCTCGTCTGTGCGCATAGAGCGCAAACGACCCTAATACCTCGCGGTTTCTGCAAGCTCGCGCGGTATTCGCGAAGAGACGACCGCGAGAATTCGGCGAGGTAGGAGAGAGCTCCGAGGGCTGTCGTTTGGAAGCTATGGGGAGGGCCGAGAAAGCAAGGGTGAGTTAGGCGGGGCTTGTTGGGTCAGAATCGATGCTCGCGTCCTTGCCTGGTCTCTCTCAGCGTGGCCTCTCTCACGCATCCCGTGTATAAACGACAAAACCGCAGGTCCCCCGTTTGCGTGGGGGCTAACTCACGATTGATCATGAACACGTGCGAATTCGTGCCGCACGGAAACGTGCATGCGTCGAGCATGCTCGGGCAAAAATAGATGAATTAAAGTAATATGTTGGGAATTCATTGTGTAGGATAACACATTTCTAAGCCTTGAAATTTCAATAATTTGGCTATTTAAAATCTCTTTTTTATTCACAGTTTTAATAGCAGTCTCTAACGAAGTTAAATAATTTAATTAAACTGAGATTTTTGTAATTGCTGAAAGATTTCCCCATCAGTAAAAGGAGTAAAAGGATTATTTATTATTTATTTAATCTTGATTGTGAATAATATAAAGTGATTTTGATATACTGAGAGTAGAAATGATTGCAAATTTAATATATTTTCACATAGTGGAAAGTTTTTGTTGAATAAGTTTTTTAGGAAGATAAAAAGATGGATAGTCTCAAATGTCATGCATTTGCCTCAACTTTCCGATTTGCAGAATAATAATTGCAGTTCTTTCTCGCTTTCTCGCTGACAGACGGCAAAATAAACTGGGGCAAAGTAATATAAGTAGCTTTGCATGAAGGAGAACTACTACTCGCTACTACATCTCCTCGGCAAACATAACGGGTCAGACATTGTCGCGTGTGTAGTTCTCTTCGAGAGTGGAACGGATTATTTGCGGATGTAGAACGCTCGTTCGCGTCCAGTATCTGCTCAAAAATGTTTCATCCTTCCGCAGCATATACATGTTTCAGAAGTCGTTTATGACTTTTCTTGAGAAACGTTTAGAAAATTGTACTCTCCCGTGTAGAAAGATCACGAAAACAAATTCGTTACGCTGTCGCACAAGGTAAACTCGCGAAGTTTCCGCTCGAAAGATCAGACACGAGGAAATAGGGGTGTTTGATCGTTGCTTCTGTCGCTGTCGTTGAATGGTAGGTATGAATCGGGGGATACTCCGGATAGATTACTCTGTGTATATGCGGTTGAACGATGGTGGGAGAAAGGTAGCGGCGACTCGCAGTCTATCGCGCAGCCGTTCGACCTATATATCGCCCTGCATCCCGAGTCCGCTATTTATAGATAGATGCGCCGGTAGTGTGGTCGAGAGCACTTAACTGCGCCATCATTTTATTACATCGGTAGCTTTTTACGAACAAATTATTCTTATGAAGTTAATCGCGAATTTGAAAAAAAAAAAACAGTTGATGCGAAGAATAGAGAGGATGCGATTTCCCGTGGTGGAAGATACTTCTCTATTATGACGCGTACTTCCGTAGCGATTCATCGAACATTCGATTTAGAATTCGTGGATCAATTTATCTTCCACGAATTTATCCTATAATCTCCATTCTACACCCACGGCATTCGAGTATATCGCATTCTCGTCGGAAGTTTGGATTGCTATACAGTTCGGGATTCTCGATTATTAAATATTGAACGATGTATGTCGTAGGATTTCTGTAATCAATTCCTCTGCGGACCTTTAGAATCCGCGGCACGATTAATCCCAATTTAAAACGTGCTGAAATAACGTAAATCTCTGACGATGAAACCGAAATGACAATCTGACATGTACGTGATCTGACATATTTTTACGTACAATATATCTGGTATTTTTTTTCTTTCGAGTCGTATTTATTCGTGAAACAATGTGTATATGAAAGTTGAAGTATTCTACGTTCGTGCGTCATTAAATGTTCGTAATGTATTGATTACTCATTTGTCTCATTGAAGAGGCGTACGTTCCAGCGAACGTCTTTACGTACAATGCCCTCAGAACGTCGATATTCATAAAATTTATCGCGCTGTTATTGTTCAAACGACGCGTTTCGTAATTGACGGCTGCATGGAGATACATGAATATTTCGAGCTGTTTGTGAACAACTTGGCACGCCGCCGCGCCGATCTGATTGCTCGCAACTGATCAATTTTATACAGGGGGATGCTTGTTCACATGGATTATCGAACACCTTCGGTTCGCCGCAAACCACGAAGGAAATTGACTGAATACTCCTATGGCAACGTCATACCTGAACATATATAAACCGTGCGGACTGCGGAATGACATTTATGCACTCGGCGCGCTGTTTCTATAGCGAGTCGTTCATTCAGACGATTTTATGCCCGGCGTAAAATTATTGCATCCGAGTGAAGCACTTAAGACTCAAGTTAGCTCTTACGACAACATAAATATCTTTCTGTGATTACGAAGCAGACGGGTAAATGGGGTAAAAAAAAGACAGTTTTGTTTAATTTTATGTTGTGCCTCCGAACATTTTGTTAATCATTTTTCATGTTATTCACTTTGGCCTGTAGTCTCAGAGTTCACTTTTGTCGATAAATGCGCGCATTTATTTCTGAGATTCATGTAACATAAATATGCTAAATGCGCGCATTTATGAAAGTGAACTGAGAATACGGGCCTTTATGTATATTGTTATGCGGAAAGAGAGAGAGAGAGAGAGAAAGAGAGAATTGCGCCGTAATAGCTTCTCTGGGGCTCAGGCAGGATTACCATTCCTAAGGAATAACTCTAAATCGTCGGCGATTGCGGTTAAAGTGATTATGCCTGTTCACAGTTAATGCTTAGAGCAAGTCTTCTCGAAGCCCTACGGAAAACCACGAAGACACTTAAAAGCTTAGATCGACAGTCAACAAGTAAGATAGCGAGGTCTGGCCGGTCTCTCTTTACGTTGACACGCGTTCCTAAAGTCAATCGATACCACACGAGATTTTCGGTGAAGCGGTGCTTACCCCTGAGCGGAGAGCGAGTTAGGAATCCCGTCAAGACTTTCCCTGCTGATGTCGTCGGCCATCGCGACCTTGAGTTGGTGCCCGAAGCTCGCCAAATCCTCCCTGAAGGCTTCACTTCCGGGCGTCAGTGCACCGCTAGTGGGCGGCAAGGGTGTACCGTCGCCTTCCCCTTCCTCCCCTTCCTCACCCTCTTCGCCACCTACGAGGACCACCTCGTCTTCGTTGTAGATCTTGAAGTAGGCGATGGTGAGGTATATCACCGAGATTATGAAAGACGGTATCGGAATTGCCATCGCGTACACAAGGTTCATGTACACCTGAGGAAGCGTTTCACACATGTGACCAGAGCTTGGCGGAAATTAATATGTGCATCCCGGGGTTCTTTTACCCATGCATCGAGACAGTGTTTTGTGGAAGGAATCCCGCGAACGAATTTCGACTGAAAGATTAATTTAATTACGAATAATTTTGTAATTAGTTACTCGAATTACTGATCACAAAGTATAAAAATAAAAGGAACTAATTAATTTGATCATAAATAAGAATAAGAAAAATTATATAGATCAATATTGTTTAACGGATAATAAATATAATCCGAACAAAAGAGTATAGTGAAACTGAATGTAACTAGACAAGTGGTAGCAGTCAATGTATGATCAGCCGTTTATAGAGATATTTGTATTGAGAAATAACTAAGCGTTATTTTTCAATCATCTTTTCCAATTAAGAATAAATTATATAAAAAAAACGTTATTCGATATCACTATGGCAATTTCATTGCCAAGACACGGCCGAGTTGATCCTGTAAAATGACCTTTCTATAAATTTCTATAAATTTGGCGGCAGAACAGTCCCGAGAGAGAGCCGTGTTATTCGCGCCACGTGATCCTATTTCTTCCTGTCGTCCATTCGTTCGAAGGATTGGCGGGCTTTTCCGGGATCGCCGATATTATCGGCGGGTTTATAATAGCACGCCGGCCGCACACACTTGTGGAAATTGGATTTCTGCGCGCCGGGAGAAATTTTCTTTTCTTCCGGGCGGCGCATCGCGCGCCGCGATGGCTTCCGTCTTTATTGTCATCGAGCCGCCCATTCAACCGCTTTGAAATGCATTGTCCGTTCCTCGTGCGGACGGTCGCATTTCCGTCGCCGTTAACGCTACTCGCGCTGTGCCCCCACGCTCGGAAAATCTCCTCTTCCGCTCTTTGCTATCGCTTACATCTTCTACGTGTGATCTTTCGCAATGTAATTCCATTGAATGAATTAATTAATTTTCGGTGCAGATGCGGGAGAAATCCGTTTTACACCAATTGTCTCGAAATGAGGATCATTTTCAGGTATCTACGGCGTCGAGGTCTAAACTCGACGGAAATTATATCGCTTTCAACACGTAGTCGAGATTATGCGAGATTCATAAAGAGATGAACCCCAGACATTCTACAGGAATAAACGCGAGACTCATTTGCAGCATATAGAGCCGCGATCAAAGTGACAGTCGGGACTGTCGGGAGAATGACTTTCGTGAGAGTGTCTCTGTGTTTCCAGTTAGAGCCGATTCACCGTTCTCCGCACGAACTCATTACCGTGATCCATTTAATCATTTCATACGAAACAGTTTCGGCCGGTATATCACGCTCCGCTCCCGATAGGCAGCCGCAGTATTGATTCTCAAGTGCGCGGCTCAAGTCCCGGCGTTTAACTCGGGCAAAAGTCACATAGCACTTCTTTCGCGTGACTCGCACATACCGATATAGATGGCAAATCGCCTGAACTATAATCCGGTCACCGGGTTATAACACGCCGGGAAGCTAAAGCCACGTCAGTGGCCGACGGATGCCATCGCGTCGGCGAAGGAATTCGCACATCCAGGGATTTAGGGTTGGAACTGGAGACAGACACACATAGACGCGACGAGAGAGAGTGTCCACGGCGTGGGAAGTGTATAACAATAACGGCCAGAGACCTGCCACATGTCGAGGTCGCTGATGACTATCCCGGGATCCACTTTCGAGTAGTAACAGCTAAAGTTCTGCCCTATGTTGGCGTACTGCCGGTAGAAAATACTGCAATTCAGTATTGGAGGGTATCCACAGCCTTTTACGTTGGGGAACAGCTTGGCCCCGGTGAAGTACCACACGGAGTCGTTGCCCATGAGACCTGCGAACTTTCCCTCGTTATTGTTCGGCAACGGGGGAACGCGTTCCAGCGGGAGAACCGGAAGAACAAACCGGACGGGGGGGGGGGACAAAGAAAACGTATAATGACTTCTGTATACAATACGCTCTCACGTTCAGCGAGATGAATCGCTGAAGTTTTACCGGAGAAAACTTATCCCTCTCTCGCGGGTGCTGTAACAGTTTTAGTTCTCTATCTATTGGCTTCGTTAAGTCCGCACCTGTTTCTAACGATTTTCGCACGTAGAATCAATCAGAATAATTCATCGCAACGAAGACTTTTCAATTCCGGTAATAATTGTAAAATCATAAAATATGACAAGATATTTATATAATTATAGATATAATGTAATTATGAAAAGTTAATACAGTTATCAATAGTTTTAAAATTTTACTTCAACGTTCCTATTATTTCTGTTGGCTCTTTGATTGGATAACAGAATAGGATTTTATAATTTTATGACATTTATAGCGTCAAAACGGTTCTGATGCATATGTAAAATATCAATTACACGAATAAATAGCAAGCTTCTCTTTTCGAAAACAAATATGGAACGGATTCAGATGATCGAAGGTAGGATTGAATCTCAAATCCTCGGTGTGATATCACTTTGTACCTGTAGGGAAAGATTTCGGCAGTCCGTTCTCGTCATCCACGGCAAAGTTCTCGTCGCCGTCTTCGATGTACTCGCCTAAGGAACGCTCGTAACGAGGCATCCGCTTGTTCTCTTCGTCGTCCTCGACACTTCCTACCGCTCCGCCTTCCCCATCCGACCCCTCGGTCGTGTTTTCCGGTAGCTTATAGTTGACGCGTATTTGCGTGCAATCGTACAGTTCCTTAGTGCAACCCTCTCTACAGGATGTCCATGAGCAATTGCTCGTACCTGGACTCAACGATCATTCATGGAAATTGCCGCGGCCGCGGAATACACAATCCAAGCACAATACAAAGAACATTCGCGCATGAACAAATAACTGGAAAAAAAATGAGTGACACATCCAAAAATACACGTACGCACATACATACATCAAGTCGTAAAAAACGAGTGAAAGCGTGAGACAGCGGATTGAAACATTGACAATTCCATGAAAATGGATAATTCTTTATGAAAATTTACGAGATTGAAGTTTGAAGCTTGCAACCGTCAACAAGCATTACACACAATTCATTCAAGAATTTATGAAATATTCGTTAATTTATTCAAATTTCTAGATAATCGCTATATCCATCACCGACGTGACGTTTAAATGAAAAAGTAATAACTCACAGTCGCAAATTTATTCCAGATATACAGTCAACGCGGATAGACACACATTGCGAGAGGATAGATCCGCCGTGTGAAACGAATATCGGAAACGTGCATGCGGAGACCAGAGGCGAAGACGATGGCAAAGCAGAGAGTGTCGGAGATTGAGCCGTCGTCCAGAAAGTGTTTTGCATCGTGACGTAAAGTTGCAAGGGATGTTGACACGAGGCCGGTGCTCAATCGTGAAGAGCACCTGCACCCCTATTGACGTCCGTGAAGAGAAGAAAATTCAAGTGACGAAGGAGAAACGAAGGGAGACTCGAATGAACGTGAGCCGCGGGGGTACCAAGAGCACAAAGACACCAGTTGCGTCGATCTTATCACCACTCGCCGCGGCCTCTCTTTCCTGGCTAACGATTGACCGGTTCTTTCGATTCCTTTTATATCTTTGTATTTTTCACTCGATAGAGAAGCTCGTTCCCGCAAATGTTATTTAACTAAATTACTAAAGTTTCGCTGGTTCTCTCTTTCTGGATTAAAAAAAAAAAAAAAAAAACGAAGGATTTATTCAAATAACGACTACTAATAAATTTATGATACACATATATATTCTCCTGCGAGCCAAGAGAAGTCCCCTGAAACATGCAGAGAAACGACGTTCTCTGTTCCTCGGGAATTTTATGTCACGGTATTCATCTAATGGAGAATTAAAATTCATAGGACAGTATTAAACTTTTATGTTAGCTATTCACGAACGTGCGGTGGACGGCCCGACATGAAAGGCAAATGCGTGCCATCGGGGGATAAAAAATTCATAGGCTTTTTTTTTTTGTTACAATCTCCGTTGAATTTATCGTGATCCAGAGCGAGTTAGGGAAGCATTTCCCAGGCGGCGAAGGAAGACGAAGTAATTACGACGGAACTGCGCGGCGTTCTTCAACGTTTGCCGTTATAATTAAAAGCGCAATTACTTCCGTTATTGTTGCCCATGTGCTGATCTTCCTACGACTTCACTGCTAATCAGAGGTGGATGCGATTGCTGTTTTATGCCAACTAAATAAATTGTGATACGATAAATATGAAATTAAGCGCGGAAACGTCAGCTGTCCTGTACGGACGTTCTTCGTCACTTTTGTTCGGTCTGGGAAATAGCCTTTCCAATCATTCATGAAACTCGCATATTTTGACGCTGACCTAATTCTATAAATGGGAATTTACGTCAATTCCTGGTGTAATACGTTTATCATTGTCTGTCACGTGAAATATTTTTAGAATAAAATAATACATAATTTTCTTTGGGAAAAAAAAGAGTATCATTTTTTCTAATATATGTCGCAAACTTTTTTATTTTAAATTACGCACGATATGTCTCTTTTACCAGTTATGTCACGGTATTCATCTAATGGAGAATTAAAATTTAATGAGATTAGATGTGATTTGGACGCGATTTTTCTACAACTTTATAAAACGTCTCTCATCACGTGCATACAAACGCAAAATGATATATGTTCATACCAACAAACACACATGCTTGGACATAGAAACAAGAAACGTGAAGGACTTAGATTGCGCGCGAAGGAAGAATTCTCAGAAGAGCGAAGAATAGAGAGTTTACACAACACATGCAACGAGGAGCGACAACGAGAGCGAACAGGTGTGAGAGATAAGGGTTGCCGATTGTTCACCTCTTCTGGACTCAACGTCGATGGTAACACACTCGGCGGGTCGAGTGTCGAACTGCATGAAGATGGTGGTGAAGGCGGGGTCGATAACGAAGGGGACCAAGAAGAGGAAGGCGAAGAGGCTGAAGGTGCTGAGGAGGATGAAGAACGCGGTCGTGTAGAACAGCAGCTTCTGCAAGAACGTCTGCTTCTCCTTTTCGTCCGCCATCTCGGAGAACAAACGGCAGTGCTGGTTTCGTGCTGGGGGCTCCTAAGCGACGTCGTCGCCGTCGTCGTCGTCGTTGCCGTCGTCGTCGTCGTCGTCGTCGTCGTCGCCGCCGTCGTCCTCGGCGTGCCTGCTGCTCGTCGTCAGACGTCGGACGTCGAAGAGACGGAACGATCTGCAGGCAATTCGCAGGTATTTGTCCTCCGTTGCCGTCTGGTATCGCGAGTCGAGTTTTCTTCGTGCCCCGAAAGACCTCGCGGAGGAAGAGAGAGAGAGTCACCCCTCCGAGAGATGATTTCTCTTACGGAAATTCCCGGGGGTTAGCATGCGCTGGAATGCTTCCGTTAGAGGTGAGATTCTTTTGTACGCATTGTGCAACGAGCGCCATTTATCTTGATCACCTTGAAGCGACGTATCGATTAAACGACTTTTTTTTCTCTTCTTTTGCGACGTACATTCGGTCGAATGATGAAAGAGTATAATTTTTTATATTATCTAGGGGTTGTGTGATATTGTTTCGCGGTCTATTTTATTCTTTGGCAAACTAGGGGCATGTACGTATATATATATATGGGACCTGTAAATGGCAGTGGAAATAGACGAAATCAATACTATCATGAATCTAACATTTTTTTATCGTATTCATAGATTGCAGTAATCTTTTTTTTCCCCATTGGAAGGAGGGAAAATTAACGATAGTTTATCTAGCTCTTAAATAATCCAAAGAGCTCCGTTTTGTTTAAAACAACAATGTTATATTAAAACTGAGACTATTATAAATTTCAATTCATGATTTGAATTTCTCGTAGTAACAACTTTATAGAACACCTTTAATTTCAACGTAGGTTATTGCAGGAAGCAAAGGACAAGGAAGTGCCGGACAATTACGTGTTTCCAACTTGGTCTATGGGCACTATCGGCTTTCGGCACAATGACGCGATCGTTCGATTCTCATGAAAGATAAATGAGACGGACAATACCTATTAACGTCGCACATAACTTGGTTTTCATTGAATTCTTGTTAGAGAGAAGATAGAAGATTTCTTACAAGTTTTATCATGGATATTTTATTGATTATGTTTTATTATTAAATTTTACTCAATTTTTATATTCATATAAAATTTGTAAGGGTCAGAAAGACGGAATCTGTGCCTCTTAAAATGTCTCAAGCCTTCAGTATCGAGGTAAAGTTGCTCCTCAAGTTTCTTGGTCATCGAAGGCAATTCATGGAATTTTCCGGCGGAAGTTTCTGACGTCCTAAAGAAAGACGAAATGACTGTTGGACTCAGGATTGATCCCGGCCCTGAGATCCAAAATATTGCTTCGCACGTTATTGGATTTTATTTATATACTGTCACACATTATACACAAGAGAGAATAAGGATAAAACTTATAACGAGTTTTAAGGAGGTTTATGTGAGTTCACGTGGAGTCGTTTAATCGAAGGGATTAAAGACTGTATCGTGTCCTTCGTACTTGAAAATAATTTACTCATGTAGTTTATCCTTTGTTTAAAAAAATCAATTAAATAAAGCAATTAATTAATATAAATAAAAAGTAAATTATTTATGTACCCCATTAAAAATAAGAGAAAGATAGCGATTAAGAAAAGCGTTTTGTACGTCGTAATAAATTGATTAGTAAAGATGATAAAGTTATTGAACATTACTGAAAGTAATCTGTTACTTTGTCTAAAAAAATAATATCTACTTAATTTATGCTGTTTACTGAATCTTAATTTAATTACCAATTGCGACGTATGATCATAAGATCTAATAATTGCTTTGCTTATACATTGATAAATTTATATGTATAAATATATATAATGTATATTTTTTTATAACATCCACAAAAAGTGCTTATACAACTTTAATAACTTTTTCAAGCTTACTACGCTTTTCTAATGCATGATTTACGTCGGGGGTATACCCTATTGCATAGCGTGTCTCTATTGCAAGTCTATCTAACCTTTCCTTTGCCTAATGTAATTTTGATAGCACCCGGAGTAGATAACAAAAAGTCAGGATACTTCATAGTTGTCAACAGTTCCTAATAACGAGAAAGTTGTGAAAGCATTATCTTATTCTCCGATTTTACCGCAATCACTAATATTAAATAATTATAAACGTAAATATAAAAAATAATGTGGCGCAACTTCTTTATAAAGAGATATTCTACTATATATTAATAGTTCGATAGCGAAATCTATTTACGTAACTTCTTTTCTCGTACACATCTTTCAAGATTTACATCAAAATGAAGAAATGACTTTATTCGCACGACTACTATTTATTTTCTTTTCATAAAATAAAAGAAAAAGAAAGGAATAACTTTGCACCGCGTTAAGCGATAATTTTAGAACCACTTAGCATCTAAGAAAATAGTCAATAAAAAGCTTTTTCGTGGATATTCATGAAAGTACAAGGCTTATGAATTAATTTCTTAGAGGTAAACGTGATTCTAAAAGCTCCTGTTTATCGTGGCGCAAATTTACCTACATAGAGGCAATATGTTATCCTACTTAATAGTCTTCGAATGTTTACTCGCGAATAACTTTTGCTCTCGGCTCGCGAACATTTAAATCTCTTCTTTACGGGATCTTTGCGATAATTTGCAATATTTTCGGCGTTTTGTTTCAAGACGTTATCTCAGGTGAAGCTGGATCTCAAGCGATTCAAACCCCGAGAATCTCTCAATCGGAGCGAGTCACGCAAAGAAAACTCGACCAGTTCCCTTCGGAGTCGGACGTAACGGTACCCCCTATGTAGAAAATGCGAATGCATCAGGGCTCGGCGCCCTCTTCCTGTGCCCCCTCATCATCATCATCCACCTTCTGCTACTCCTCTTCCCGCGTTCCTCGCTCCTCTGCCCTCCTGCCGATCTCTTCGTCCCCTACTTCCGCGCACTATGTCACACTGCTGTCCACCGTGCACATTTGTCTCCCCCGCGACACGCAAATCACCACGACGCCCTGGCCCGCTGCCGAAGGATGATTAAATCGGGGAAAGGCGCGAAAGAGAAGAAGGGTTGCAAGAAGAAGGGATGAAAGAGGGACAGGGTGGAGGCGAAGAGATAAAAGAAACGATATACCGTCCCGCGATACGTGGATCACGACGGGATCCGCATAGCGTGCGCTTTCAGCGACGAGCTTCCATCGGCAGACCTCCTACGGCAGAGCCAAGTCCGCGTGTGCGCGAAGCTTTTATCCTGGCCGCGGCGCCGACGGATGCCGGGCTACTGCAGTCGGTGGAGCTTTCGGGCGAGCTTATTTTCAAGCGATACCAGCGCCAACGACGGTACCTCGTAGCATCGACCGCCGCCACCACCGTCGACGACGACTACGACGACGACGAGGACGACGACGGCGCGATCGCCGTCGTCCGGGGCGACCCCCGTAAGCCCCTATCACCTTGCGTTCCCTCTTCTTCGAAGAAGGCGCCCCTCGCGCTTTCTTTCGCGATTACCCCGGCGTACAATTTATTGCCATTGCTGTCTTGCTGGATGGCATGCTGTTTAGCAATTTATATCGCTATAACTGTCTCACGAGCTTCGCACGAATACGAGATATCGAAGCTTTCTTTCCCCTTCGCTTCAGATCTGTTTTTTTTCTTTTCTTTCTCCCAATACAATTTGCCTTTTTTCTTTTAAGACTTTTTAAATATTCATTAATCATAGGAGAAGGGCAGAAACGTTAAAGTATGAGATATCTTAATGTGATTTGGATCTTTTTTAGAGAAATATGTAAATTTCAAACATACGATAAACTATATAATTTGTATTTATACAAGTAGAAATGTATATTCGATTTAAGACGTTTAACATATAATGAAACTTTGAAAATTAAATCTCCGTTTTTTAAAATTAAATCCTTTAATGAAATAACAATGTAAGAAAATTGCATTTTTATTTTTGCATTTTTTTTTATTTTACGCACGACACAATTCTGTAGATTATTCTACAATGTTAGAATTATCTTAACAATTTTTATCTCTAATATTACTAGTGTCTATTTTTTGCTATATTTTTCATTATGCTTGTTTCTTATTATTTATTCGATGCAAAATACCACTCTTAAGAAGTAGTTCTACCATCGATCCGAGAATTTCGAAGGATCGGTTGAGAAATAAGAATAGGGTAAGGAGATTCGAGCTATTCGAGTCAGTTAAAGATAAAATCGGATAAAAATTTTCAAGCCAAAAAGCCCTCTCTACTTTAAAAATTGAAAAGCTCCTCTCTGTTATGAAAATTTTTTATCCGATTTTTTCTTTAAAATATATTGACTCAAATAGTCCGTCCTTATCCTAACGAGTTGCAATTAAATCGGAGTTGAACGCGATGGAGTCATGAACCTCGCTTTGTTTATGTAGGAGGAAATAACGGAGATTTTATTACCGCTATTTCAGCGTTAAGACCAGTGTGTGCTTTAATCTTGAATTCCTAAGTCCATATTTATAGTCGCGTTTACTTGAAATCTCGTCTTAAGGGAATACCAAGTGAGATACTCGGAATGGAGATTCTTACTTTGAGACGCAAACTGTTCGATGTAACGACTTTAGATTAGAGAACAGCTGCGACTATTCAGCTGAGCATTCGATTATCCATGTAAAATTTAACTTGACATTCAAGGCATATCGATTAAAGCGGCGATAGGTGCTTCTTTTCAAAATCGATGTCCAGAACTATTTATAAAATAATATCTGCATTTATTCTTAATAAAAAACAAATTTATATCTCAGAAAAGACTCAGAATTGAAGAAGATAAAGGACAAAGAAATCTTCTTTATATGCCAGATATACTTTCCTTAATTCTATCTGACAACCAACTGTCTGATATCCTTGCGATTTAAGAAGGAAAACCAATAAGCGCTCCCGGTCTAGTTGGAGTTTGGAACAGTGACGAAGTCACTGAAACGAAATTAAGCCCTTCGCTTGTAGATGAAGTTCGCTTCATCTACAAGATGTAGAAATTTTAAGAGAGATATACATATCGAGTGGTTTCAATCTATTGCTGATGGTTTCAATGACACAAACTTATTTCAAGTACCTATTAATTAATAAATACGTTACCATCCCCTAAATGCTATTTTCCAAGATGGTTTGAAGAGTTATTATTATCGCGAATGACGTAACGAACAATTCTCCAGACGATCGGTCGAACGGGTATCAATATTAATTTCCGTCTGACGACGAAGAAAGCATCTGTTACCGCGTAATGCAGCTTCCGTCAGTCACTAAAATTGTGTAACTGCTTCTAAGAAGGATGTCGACCGACTCGCAGCGGCTTCCATTAACACGGCGAACGCAGTTTATTGATACGCTTTTCGATACTTCACGTTGCAGTGGTTGCGAAATGTGGAACACGGTTTGCATTTCGCGATTATCGAGTCCAATCACGTTTAAATTTAGTTAGAGAAATTGAATTTTGCTTTTGATCAATCAAAGAAAAGCGAGGTGGCGGCACGAAGAAAGAGAGATGTGACTGTTCTATAAAATAAATTGCTAAAAATCAATATATCTATACTTTCGATTAAACTTGTTATCCGAAAATCAAGGTTTCACAATCTTCGATATTTAAATATGAAATCGTTTGGACAATTATCTAATTATTTTACAAATTTTGAATGCTATTTAGACAGATTCGGAGACTCTTTTATAAATCTTTTATATTGCTAGTCTTTTCTATTCTTGTACAATCGAGAATATCGTCGACCATCTTTATTAAATTGGAGGACTGACTATACTTGAGTGCAAAGTGCTCTCGACTTGAATGCAATATCTAAAGCTAAAAACTGCTCATAGTGATGGTTCGTTATAACACATTACGAAATATCTATCATTTCACTAATTTATTTTGATTGATCTTATATTTATTGTTAAGGATTAATAGGATAAACTTTTTGAAATTAATGTGAATTTCTGAGTTATATAGAGCAAGAGAAACATTCATTCTTTCTTTTTTAAATAAAAGTTCCAAGAAAATTTTTATTACATATTTATTACAAGAAATTTACTAGGCCAAACTTTTGACGAATTTTCTGATTAAGATATATATTTTATCTTCATGTATTAATGATTAGAGACATTTTATGATTTGATATAATTGAAAAATGACAATTTTTACATGAGTGTAGAAGTCATAAAAAAACTAATTGGAAAAGAGAGCGTTGTTTTCACGAACGCGTTGCAACGTGAAAATATAGAATTTTTAATTGTTTCTAACAAAATGCAGCGTTTTCTGTGAATGAAAATGTTCACGTGAATCATCGTGCAGACAATAGTAGAATCGCTATTATACCATCCCTCTTTATCGGCGACATGGCGCTAGGTGCCACACTGACATAGTGAGACAGATTGACCTTAACGATGTAACCGGGGATAGTCCCAGGCTGATTCGTCCCTCTCGTCGGCGGTCCTGCGGAAAATTGGCCGATAGCCAGCGAACCGAAATGTGGGCCGTTCGTTTTTATGCCACGTCGAACGTAAATGACACTGCCAAGTCTTCGCTAATTGTCTGATTCGTACGAATCGGTACCAGTACAACTTTTTGTTTTGGCAGAGACAAACTGAAAAAACCTCCATGCCAATGAAAGTATACATATTAAACGTCGAGATAGAATAGCCAAGGTCACGATCATAAAATTATTGATTATAGAACTTCTGAATAACTTAATAAAATTATAGTATAAGAACAATAAGAGATTAAAAAATCTTACACTGTAAAAAAATTTTGTAAAATTATAGGTAATTTTGAGACCCACTATAATAGGTGTAAATTTCCACACATTTTTAATTTGTGTAATTGTAATACAAAATTATTTTTTCCTTCCGTACTGTAATTTTGTAAAATTACAACCATTACATTGTATAATTATAACTATTAGTGGGTCTCAAAATTACCCACTATAATAGTTGTAATTTTACAAAATTTTTTTACAGTGTATGCACGTATATATTGTTGTATACATTTACAATTTATTCTTTTCAAATCCGAGTCCAAATCTCACTAAATCCGAGTCCAACGATTACAATCATAATTTTATTATTATAAAATTCAGTTTGTTTAAAGACAAATCACGTTGGATACCCGACAATAATACGCGATCTGATACAGCGAGGGATTTCACGGTAATCCCATATCGCAACAATATTATAACAGACGATAAATCTCGTGAATCTTGTTAATTCCCACATGATTAATTGACAAGAGCAATTGATATAATTCTTTTCCCACATAAATTTCACTTTAAAAAAGACTTTATTTCCAGTACTCAGTTATGAAAATAGCCATATTTTATCAGTGGTTTTATGACGCTCCTCCAGTTGAATATTGTCGCAAGCTGAAGGAATAAATTTGAAAATTTCTCAAGTAAAGAGACGAATATATCTGCATTAATGTATGAGCTTCTCGGCGCTACATTTTTGTAGGTATAGAGAGCTCGAAATGCGGAAGAGCCGGAGGAATGGATTATTGGAGATATCGGACGCCGTTTCTATTTATGGCCATGAATACGCGCGCACGAGTGCATGGATGCAAATATATATATCTCTCTCGGACGAGCCGTATCTGAACGGTGCAATCTTAACACCCTTTCCAATACCGACTAAATTAACGACGCGCTCGAAATTAACTGCACGTGCTTAGCCCACGTGCCATTTTCGTGTGGTCAGTTTCTGTCCCTGAACACGTTCCCAGTGACCAACTCTCGAGAGAAAATGCCGAGGCAATCAAAGAGGGCAGCCGACGAACCAGCGGATTGGAACAGTAATTAGGACATTCCCAGGATTCTTGCGCGTAACCAGTTCCCGCGAATCCCCCAATTGGATCGGCGAGCGAGCGATGTGAGCCCAAGCGCGCCTAAGGAACAAGAATCAATCGATCTCCTCCGACTTTTTATTTCCCAGGCCACTCTCTTCGTGTGACGTCAAAGCGCAAGTCGTCGTTTCTTTCGCGGAGGAATCGCCGTTGTTGATCGAAAGGATGAGGAGAAGCGACGTCGAGACAATATACGGGAACGCACGCGGGCGGACGAACGAGAGATTTCGGTTTTCGGTGTTGGGGGCGCGGACTGACCCGTTATCAGCGAGACCAACGGGCGAGGGTATCGAATTCTCATTCAGGTCAATCCTTTTATTCCCATAATCGACGCGTATACGTGGGCGGCTCGCCCACCGGCATGGCCAGGAGAGATGAGCGCGAGCGTGGACGTGCGTGCCGCCGCGCGGCTTTGCCTCGCGATGACAAAACGATGGTGTGTTGGTAGCAACGCGGGGTATTGATTTTGTGGTACAATACGGCAACTGCGAGGTGGAGCAGTTGCAGCTCCAGTACGACCGTCGTACCGCCATATTTGTTTCCCTCGGCCGAGACCGGACTGCGGGGAAAGAGCGGATTTTCTGCGGTTTTTACGCCGGATCGGCGAGTCGTCCCGCCGTTGCGTAAGTAACAGATTGAAGATCCGGACGCAAAACCCCCCGTGCAGTTCCACACGGGCGTTCTCCGACCGTTCTCACCCCCGCGCGAGGAGCGCGCGCGGACTCCGAAGCGCGTTTAGCATCCCCTTTCGGCGAGAGCAGGTGGTGCGAATCCGCGCTCCGGCGGGAGGACCGCGTAAACAACGCGTGACAGGTGCTCGACAGGTGATTGTCTCTCGGCGAAACTACTGCCGCAACTTTTTTCAAGGAGTGCCCGTATACTTTCCGCATACCCGATACGTGTTTTTTGTCGTTCGATCGGCCGCGTGACGCGCGCGAATCCGCGACGCTATCGCCGGCTGATCAATGAGGGGAGCAGGAAACCAACGAGTCATCTCGCTCGTTTTATATCCGCGAAGAACGATTCCGTTGGTGGCGATCTGTTAGTGAATCACCGAGTGAATTTGTGAGTCATTATAATTTCAATGAGAATAGTTTGAGATGCAGCAAGGGGGTAATTTCAATGACGTGTACCTTCAGTGGATATAATTCACGCGCGTCAATGAAGAAATGACGCAACGCGTGGGAAGAAACTGATAAGTTTTCCCCCATAAATGTTTCTCTAAATTAAATGTATCTTCCCGCGCGAGATTAAAACAGTGCCAGCGTCGAATAAAAATTGCAATCGCGGGGTAAGCCGTTCCCATTTAATCCGCTTCGCGTGTTCTTTGTTAATTGCGTCTCTCTGCTGCAACAAATCAACGGAATCTTTTCTTTTTCATTGCAGTCGGAATTTTCTTTTCTTTCTTTTACGTCGTAAGAAAGTGTTGTAAATTATAAAGGAATGGAATCACCCGAGTGCGGTCAGGTCCGGTAAATCTAGGGTCTGACCAATCGTAGCGCGATCGATCGTTCATTCTTGGCTACAACACGTGTCAATCACGCGTTCGCCTGTTTGGTTGAACGAAAAATCAAATAGAAATCTTTCTTTCTCCTCGATATATTTACAATATCTACATCTGTAACTCTCATAAAATTAATTTAGAAGAAAGAAAAAGACTTTAATTAACACATAAGTCGATTTTTAATATTAATCTTTGGTGCAAAATAATTTTATCGTAATGCTTTTGCACTAGATTATTCTCTTATTACACTGAGAAAAAAATTTTTTAGATCCAAGAAAATATTTCTTTGAATAGTCCTATAATAACATATTTACTTAATATAATCACATATTTATTTAGAATTATATATCTTTACTTAAATTAAGTAAAAATATCTAATTCTAAATAAATATGTGTATTGTATTAAGTAAATATGTTATTATAGGACTATTCAAAGAAATATTTTCTTGGATCTCAAAATTTTTTTCACAGTGTACTACTTTATTTCTCATTGCGTTATAAAACGCACGATAAGTCATATATCACGGCATTAGTCTTGGGGGTATTATAAGATAAGTATCTGTAGCTTTTTCGCGTAACTAGATGTAAAACATGTTCTGTAACATCGGTAGGTGGAATATTACCGAGTGATATTAGAGATGACGCTTTATGCTGGTCCACCGCGGTAGATTGAGAATACATACGGGCATACATATGGAAATATGTTCGCGTCGCGAAAAGTCTTTGCGCTGAATAATTTAAAAGCAGGTGATCGATTCTCAGGTGAGCCGCAGAAAACGCGACAAACTCTATTGCAGTCGACCTCATTTAAGATTCGATCGAACCGCGCGCAATTACACTGCATAACATTGATGCGCATTTTCCCCGATGTTACATATCTGGAGAATTATCTGTCTGTAAACTTGTGAATTTTCTATAAAAGGAGATTGTAACGGAGATATTCTATTTTATAAATACCAATTCAACATTCCTTTACTTGGAAATTATTAGCTTTAATCTCCGAAGAATATTCTCGCCTGCCTCTATATTCTTCTTTATATAGAGACATGCATCTCCAGTTTAATTACGATGTAAGAATTATCTTGCAGATCCAGTTTTGCTTTATGAAGAACCCAAAGACATATATGAGGCAATTATCGCAGAAATCGTCCGTGTTTTCCCGTGCCGATCGATACGAAAAATTGTTGACACGATTCGAGTTGCGTGATTCCGTGCGAGCGTTAGGCGACGAGTCCGACGCGTGTGTATATTATACATTTGTGGAAAACCGCATAAAACGGGGGCGCCATACCGTCTGAGCCTGGCGCTCGATAAATTTACACTGCGAACACCATAAGCCTCGTTTTGTTACCCTCGCTCACGTTTTATCAGCGTTTTCTCTCTTTTCTTGTTCTCCATCCATTCCGGTTAAATTGCCACATGTTGCGAAGGTCGTTAACGGAAGTGTGTCACAATATCGCGGCAGATTTATTTTGCGTAATGAAGTGAAAAAAGGAACTGATTTTCGGAAAGAATTCTGTATCACAAAAATGTCTCTTGCGATCATCCGCCGAGAGTCTTGCTTATAAAGCCTCTGCAATGTCAACGTTGTGTAAAAAAAAATGTGTGGAAATTTACACTTATTATAGTGGGTCTCAAAATTACCTACTATAATAGTTGTAATTTTACAAAAATTTTTTACAGTGCAGAAAGGAAATTACATATTGTACCCTTACACTTGCGGAGATAAAATATTTTATGTGCTTCTTGGAGAGAAAATGTATACTATACGATATTAAAGAAAACACGTAAAAGTTTACGACCGATATACCAAGACTCCCTTTGGAACGGCCGCCGGAAATTGTTTTCAGCATCGATCTACAAGACGTAAAACACCAATATAAATAACGGTCACGCAGTTTTTTTTTTTTTTTTTTTTTAGATTACAATTGCAGAAACACGGAAGATAAAGAAACAAAGTTACACCGCGCTAGGTATTGCCGTCATTTTAATGGCATGTGAAACGGATGGTTGTCGACCTAGTTTCGCCGTTACACCTAGATCTCTTAGAAACTCTTTGCATAGGCCATCACCCGCAACGCATATACATAGAATCCACATTAGAGGAATGCATCAGCTGGGAATTATTCCAGTTTCGTACTTCGATGCTTCGCTTCAACCTACTTTGTTTTCAGCGATGATTTTATTACGATTTCTCGCATACCTGGTTACCTTTGAAGTTTTCTTAGAAAAGCGATTTACGTATATTTTTATTCTCTCCCGGACAAGACAATGTCCAAAATAGGAACATGAGACGTCTTATATCCCGATTTTGGACACTGTGCTGTGCTTTACCAGCTCAGTCTTTAATTCGGAACAAAAGTTTTCAAAAGATGTAATTTAAATTCCAATTTAAGACTTTTAAACAAACCGTAAACCTTGAATCCCTGAAAATCAAGAGAAAGAACAGTACATCGAATGTCTCGCTCAAGAGTTCCATATTTTCTAATGTTCTCCAACTCGCATCGTCGTTCGACGACTCTTAACCCTTAAAGCGCACATGGGGTGTAGGATACCCCACTCCGAACTTTGTGCTCTGATAAGTCCCATTAAAATGTCTTTTTCAATAATTTTTTAAACAATGTTAATTTTAAGAAATCGCTATAACTTTTGTTTATCCTTAAAATACATTACTTTAACTTCATTCAGAAATTTTTATGCAATAAAATAGTCAATAGCGTCGTTACAATACATACTTAAAGACACTGGGGTATCTCATACCCCCAGTGCGCTTTACGTAATTTTTCGGAGGTGTGCGCTTTAAGGGTTAAAAGAAATTTCGAAAAATCGCGACCAGTTGGTCCGGATCGGTCGGAACCCGCCATCTCTGGAGATCACCCCGCATCATCCTCCCTCAGACGTTTTTCGTAGCCGTGACGTCAATTGCGGTAACGCTCACGGTATACCATTGCAGTCCGTCGACGCGCAGTCGCGCGGCACCGCGATCAATGCGCGTCCTCGCACGAGGGTGCCCGTCGGCCGTATATTACACGAGGACCGGGAACAGAACATGCGCGCGGGTGGACTCGTCCTGCGGTAAAAAGGAGAGAGAGACTCACGCGCGTGGAAACCTCTGACGTGGAATGCCGATGATGCAAACGCACCCTCGCATTTCTGCGTGGAGCGGGATTCGATGAATTCGGCGATCCTGCGAAACGTAAAGACCGAGGTAGAAAGCTGAACCAACGCCGCGCTGTGTTTGTGATGTGACTACGGAATGTTGCGACGAAACGGTTCTCGCGACGCTCCAATTCCGCAAGATGTAGAAAGCTAGTGCCAGGCAAAGGGTATCAACCGATTAATTTTTGGTGGCTAAAACGCTCCATTCTGATTAATAAAACTGCCTCTGTTAAAGTATAATTATCATTTCCCATCCAAATACCTAGTGTTGTGGGACTTATCGGCAAGAGTGCAGTTTCAGCTTACGTAACAGCCCGTCACAATAATGATACGCACGAAGATTTGAAGATTTTTATTCGGCATATCTTATCAGGATGTTAGAGAAGTCAAGAGTGATCTTTCGCTTCTCTACAAATGTTGATAAGATCGTTGAAGAGAAATATTAAGAATCCACGACGACTGACTTATAGACTCTAGACAGCTAGTTAAAATCATCGTCGAGTCTTCTCCAATCCGTTCAAACGAATAAACAGCGAATGTTTATCTAGCGCACGCACCACCAGTTACGCTTTTGTCGCACGTAAGATGAACAAGTGCACGTAGACAATCGATTGGTGTGCGATCAACTCAATCGGGGCAGGATGCCGAAACCAGTTCCGGTGGAGAATCTGGTGATACCGCCGCAGGATGGCCGCATCTGCGGTACGATCTGCATCTGCCAGATGACGATGGTACTGTCCTCGGTCGCGCTGGTATACCTGACGGTCGCGATCTACATGCCCAGCGGACGGGCGTTTCAATCGGGCATCAGCGAGGTGCCCGCGATGTGCACGACGATTCGGGCGGTGAACGCCGACAATTGCGATTGGGGCAGCTGCGGCGAGTGGTGCCTGTCCAAGACCTCCGGGCCTTGCGTGCAGATCCACGTGAACCTACGCCGAAACGGGTCCACGATCCTCCTAGCGAACTGCACGAACACGACGAACAAGACGTGCTACGGTATCGATCAGGAGAACGCGAAGAAATCCAAGTGCATCGCGGACGAGTGTCGCAATTTGACCGGCACGTTCAACTGCTCCGCGGGCACCTGCATCAACATCACCGACGCCTTCGAGTGCATGTTCCACGACACGGACCCGCCCCTCAAGTGTTCCGGCCGTCGCGGCAAGATCACCTGCATCGACATCGACGGCCTGTTCAATTGTAACCGCGGCACCTGCGAGCGCATACGCACGCCCTACAACTGCGACCGCAGGTGCGTCGACATCCCGACCAGGAATAAGAACATGATCCTCCTCAGTGGGGACAAGGTGTATCTGAGCCAGTGTGAACGAGCTATAGACGTAGAGACTAATCGCGAGATCTGGCACGAGGATCGTGGAGACGTCATGATGGCCTCCTGCTACGGGATCTTCAACTCCACCTTGGGCGTGGAGGCGGTAGACTGCATCAACGGTTCCGTGCTGGAGAAAGATCTGCTGAGCGATCTGACGAATTTCACGTACTTGTCCTATCTGAATATATTCGCCACGAAGCCGTTGGACAACGACAATCTGGTCGCGCCGCCGGAGCAGAGCCTGATCATCGCCAACGAGAGCCGACTGTTGATCAACCTCGAGGGATGCGTCAACACCCTACGGGACGAGTGCAAAGAGTTCCTTCACGAGTACGGGAAGGACGGGTCCGATCATAACGCGCGTGCTAGATTTCCGTGTTACTACGCCGAGGCTAACACGGGCGTCGTCGTGTCACGATTCGATCTAGAAACGACCTATAAAGAGTTCTTGATCGCGCTATTGCTGCCGAGTATTCTGTTTGTCATCAGCTGTGTGACTCTGATCTTCTGTCAGAGGACAGTCGTCGTCGGGGACGACGCTAAAATGAGGTTCAAGGGCTCGCCCGGGGCGCTGGTCTCGATAGAGAGAAGCGCGTCGGGCAACTTAGGGGATGCTGGCGGAGGAGATTCCGTTATGGCGCTCTGAGATCCGTCACGTAAGACATGTTTTCGGCAGAAAATAGTTGCGTTTTCAGGCATGGTGTTAGCTATTTACATTGCCCTAATCAGTCCTTTCATATCACGAAAGATGTTTCGATTCCCCGTTTTGTAGTTTACACTATTTTTAGAAATTAATTTCATATAATTTTCAGATTATCCGATTCCCCCCTTCCCCCAACAACATAATCCTCTTCATATCACATATCTCATATCAAATCATATTTCTTCTCTCCTTTTTCTCTCATTCAATCGGAATTTCAATAATCGTTTTACGTGTGATTGTCATAGTAATAATAACTTTTATATATAATTAATTTATTCTTGTCATATTGTGCAAATTTCTTATAGTTTATAAATCTAAACCATAATTTTATTAAATGGCATGACATAATATAAGGATACTGTAATTTTAATAAATTAATTTTAATAAAATTAGACCTAAAGTGATATATGTGAATTGAATTATTTTTTTTCCAACGCTGCATTACTCTCTAAAATACTTTCCTTTCTATCTATCTATCTATCTCAGGAAAAGACGACACGAGCTTTGAATGTGTGTAGACTGTAGAGTATGTCAAGACACATATTTTTTCTGATACAAATATTAGAGAGATGAACAGAAAATGCATTCAACATTCATGTATTTAAAACGTATTCAATTCTTAACAAAATTCCACTGTCATAATTATAAAAAATATGTGTATGCGACAAAATTTTTAAATAAACATTTTATAACATTAAGAGCAATTCAAAAGCATCCCTTTTGATAAATTTTGATAAAATTATCTGTAAGTATGTCATGGAAATTATCTTTAAAAAGAAGTACTTGCGATGTATACATGCGTATATTCTCAGGAATATTGTCGCATTAAAGATGTATTAGTTTTTATGTTACTAAAGAGATACAGCGTAACATTATTTCCTCATTTTGCAATTCCCAGATTATAAATCTGATCAACGTTATTGGCAATAAAAGTCGCGAAGTAAAGTTTCTAGTTTGGTTCAACGTTATTAAGGTCAATTCAGAATACCGAATTCAATTTAAACAATTGTCTTATTTGGGCTAAGGATATTTAAATGACTTATTTAAATAGACATCATCACAAATAAATATCGTTAAACAGATTAAACTCTAAATTGATTATCCAACAAAACCTGCATTAGAACGAATGTAAGAAGCTGTTATTTTGAACTATTCTACGAAGTCCAAAGTTCATTAAATTCGGAAAGAGAAACTCGCGAGCTATTTATTGATAGACAACTTATACGATCACTTTTATTAATAAATTGCAATATAGATTTTAATGTTGTGTTAACAGGCATTCCCCTCCTGGAGGAGAGTCCGGCTCGTCAGTCGATATTCTCCCTGCGCGGGTATTACTGAGGTGTGGGGAGGGGGGGAACGCGTGATAAAAAAAATTCTCATCTTGCAATTCAGTAAAACAAAAAAAAAGCAACACGTACACATTCCTGCAAAAGTATTGAGAAAACGAAGCGAAAAAGGGAAGCGGTCAGACAACAAAGAGATCAAGAAGAATTTATCTACTCGCACTGCCTGCACTAAATAATTGAAAGACCGCACACGCATGCTTATGTGACACGACGAGCAGGTGTTGTCACGATATCGAACGTATAATTCCGCACGATTCTCTCGTTCTCGAGAAGGAAGTAACAGCTCAAGAGAGAAGATTTACTCGATTTTGGCGTTTTTTCACACGTGACATTCGTAGCTCTTAAGAGGTTCCCCTTTTCTTGATTGATTTGCCGTGACCAATAGCTAAAGTTTAACAGCCAAGAGGCGCGCCTTGCTGATGGATGATCGACTCGAGACGAGCTCTCGATAGCCTGCTTACTTAACGATTCAACAAGTCAACGTAACCAGAAGTGCGAACGACGACGCGAGCAACCTAGCAATATCGACGGAGAAAAAGTCGGCCTACTCAAACTTGAAGACCTTCACCTCAAGAAGCTTCATATTCAAAGCTTAGAATTTTCCAACTTAACGCAGTTCTACGTCCATTAGACCTACCTAAATCTAATGTCGATTCTTGAATAATCGTATTATTTAATTAACTTTATCATATTATATCTTGTTCAATTTCGCAGGTTTCTAGATTAATTATTTGACTATCTCATCTTATTATATCTTGTTCAATATTTCACAAGTTTTTAGATTAATTCTTAAATAAATCAAGTTGTATTCATCAAAATCGCAGATCGTTTAATCACAAGCCTTATAGTTATAATATTTCACTCGTTTGAGGAAAATTATTTCCTCCTCCGCTGCAGCCATCGGACAAGAAAGAATCACGGGGTGAATCAAGGTGTCGTAAGTGAGCCATAAGCACGTCTCTTCGGACGAGTCCCGACGCGGCCGCGCGAATCGTGGCTGCGCGCATCTTTCGAGAAACTTTTTGAGTAAATCACGAGTAGGGTCCACGTGGACCCACAAAAAGCTGCAATCATTGATTCCGACGAATCGACGGTGATAATGGGCGTTCAGGTGGAGGAGTCCAAGATAGGCGCCTTGGTCGAGAAGGCCAAGTTCTACACCTCTGTCTGCATGGGCACCACGGCAATTCTCGCGGTCTTCGCCTTCCTGTTTCTGATCCCGTTCGTCGTCGAGCCGGCGATAACCACCATCCTGGCGGATTTCTCGCCGCACGCGGTTGCCTGCGTCACGACGGAGCACGTGTACGCGGAGGGATTGAAAAACTGTTCATGGGCGAGCTGCAGGGAAGGTGATTTCTCGATTCCTTTCTCATATTTTTTACGTTTATAGCATACCGTCCGAGTGTAATCGATGATATCGTTATTAACGTCATAGGTTGCACTTCGGCCGCGCTTCGTTGTCATCAGATCAAAGTCAACTACACCAGGCTCCCGTACGAGGAGTTCGTGGCGAAGCCGTTGGGTTCAGTGCCGTGGGACGTCACCGAAACGAAATTCTTCGTGAACACGGAAGGATGCGGCTACCCGCCCACAGTCAACTGCTCTCTTTTCGCGAAGAAGTACGCCTACGAAAATATGGGAAAGGTATTTCCCTGTTACTACAGCAGAACGCATCCGGAGACAGTTGTCGCAAGGTACGATCAGTGAGGCGATGCATGGATTTGTCAACCCAAAGCATAATGCGCTATCTTGCTTCTCGTATAAAACATAGACGTCATTTTCGTATATTAGAGAACCGTATCGGTTTGCACGATCATCTATCTCTGATTAGCAAACAACTTAGCCCGCTATTTTGTGTCCGCAGATATTCGTGGGATGAGAATCTGAGGCATTTGGTGCTAGCCTTGATCGTGCCTATAGTACTATTCGCCGGGACGCTCGGCGTGCTGTGCTACTGGTATTGTCCGCCGATGAACAAGACCTGCGGCGGGTCGAGTCGCAATCTCATGGACAAGTATGCTAGAAAGGAAGAGTAAGTGTATGTATGCAGTGCCCGTTGCGGGCTAGCAGAAACTGTATTTTATACGGAATTACTTTGAAGTCATTGTCGCTACGATTGTCGAGATCGAGAAAAACGATAATCGAATATTGTAAACGAAAAATCGAGCGTTGGCTAAAATTATATATTTTTTTAAATTGCATCACACACATTTTCTCTCATTTTTGGCTCTTAGGCATTACACGATTTGCAGGATTTTAATTGTACTCAAAGTAATTCCTCTGTTCATTATGTGACTTTACCGTTTATTCCTCTTTCCATCTCTGTAATTTTTTTTATTTCTCTTCGTTCTTACAGCATCTTGGCAGAGGACGAATTCGAGGAAGACGAAGAGGAATACTGACTGCTACCAAGGGCTCACCCCCCCGCGCGGGAGTGATCCCAGCGAAATAATCTCCGAATGGCTCCAGCGTACTTTACTTTCTAAATTTAAGTGAGCGAGTAATAGCGTTTAGAAAAAATACGCGAAGAGCGGCAAAAAGGATCTCGTTGTTATCGCTTCTTATCGGGTTTATTCATTATGCTTAACGCTACATCCGACTTTTTTGTCTTCTAAATCTGTGATTCGTGCTTTCAATAAATGGAACATACGCCTAAGTTTTATGTGCCAGCGACATAAAAATATTTATCTCTTTCTATCTCTTCTTCTCGATATTTCAATTGCACCGATATTAGTTGTATGCACTTACGCGAAAGAAATGTAAGGTCAGATTCATTTGACGGATCGGCAATCAGAAGAATCGCTTGCGCGAAGAATATACCTTAAATTTACGATGTAAAGTGGGCCATGAATATGAGAACTCGGATTTTTCAATTATCTATCAGTATTCCATGTGAGTTTCAAGAGGCTCGAAACATGCGGCAGTGTCAGAAAATAATATATTATGCATTAATGAATACGCAATACATAATACATTGGATGCTAGTACGATATGACACTCGCAAAATTATTCGCAGCTGATTATTAGCAGCGTAGTTGCGCATTCTAAAATCTTGAAATGAAAATCTAGAGATTAATTTATGGAAGTAATTTCAGATAAAAGCAATTACGAAACGGTGATGATGGACTTCCGTGTGTTTCGAGGTCAGCCGTGATAAAGGCGCGCCTTCCTACTTACGTGATAAAAGTTTAAGCAGTACGATAGTTTTTAAACGGCACAGAATTAGGTTTTGCAGCAGCATCGGATTTAGATTAAGCTACGTAACCGTGAATTTACGATTGGTTACATAAGCTGCCTTTATGACGATAAATCGATCGTGAAAGCAGTACCGATGAAAGCAGTACGAGCAAGTGGCTCGGTGCTAAGCGAAAAATATCTTCACTCTTTCGTCGAGCTGAAGAAACAGACTCCAACGCGGACTCTTATTAGGCTAATCACGTTACTCGCTACACTAAATTAATTGTCCTATTCGTGCCTCCCGTTGTAATTACTTTACCAAGTAGAACGAGCAATGGCTGCTTCTTCATTTTCTGACGCAGGACTCTGAAAGCTGCACTAAATTTTAATTTCGTAAGAGTAAAATAAAACTATGATAACGTTCTACAGAATCGACAAAGAAAAGCGATTCGTAAATGTTATTGCTGATAGTACAAAGGCAAATGTATTGAATGGAAATTATGAAAGTGCTTTATGAAGAAGGAAATGAAGCAAGTAACGTGGTTTGCTTACAAAATCCGCTTCCGCACCAAGTAACGTAGGCTAAGACTAGGCTATAAGTTAAGCCTGTGAATATTACCAATCGTAATTCTATCGAAATTGATATAAGAATTGTTACGAATTTTGTACGCGGACGCAAGTCACGTCGTGGATTCTATATAGTCAAAGAGAGGATATATTATATAGATATATACGAATAATATACGCGTATATTAAACGCACGTGAACGCTGGTACGCATTGTGCGCATAGTTTATAGGGCTAGAGATATAACGATATATTTTTAAGTTGGATTTTCTCTGCAGGGACGCGCAAACTACATTCCATAAGCTACGAAACGACATCGTTTACTATTGAATGCTCGCCAATCGCTTTATAATAACATTTATTCCATCAAGCGTAATTGCTTGCAAGTAAATTAATATATCGCAGATAATAATTTATTAGTAACTTTAACCGAGAACGTCATTAAAGTGAAATGGAATTTTCAGATATGTATTAAATAATTTGAATATTTGAAATCAATTATGATGAATGTGTGAAGAAGTTGCTTTCTCTCTCAGTGACTACAATATTAATTAGTTTATGTTTCTCAAAATTGTTTTTGTCAGTTGATTATTGACTTCTGCGCTATAATTACTTAAAGAAATTCGGAAAAAAGGAAAAACACATAAAATAAATATCAAATATTAAATAATTTGAATACGTGGATCGAATTTTGATGAATGATCAAGTTGCTCACTATGATTGCAATATTAATTAGTTTATATTTCTCAAAATTGTTTTTATCAGTGACTGAGTTCTTTGAAATTATTTGAAAAACCCCACATACTTGACAGAACTGATTTTAATAATGGTTCTAATTAATGTTTGTTTCGAAGCATATGGAAACCATGTCGTAACCCTCTACATCTAGTATGGTTGTGAATCCTTACTCGGCCTTACTCTAGGTGTCCAGAGTGGAAGGGCTTCCACGAGGTAGCAACTTCCCATGGACCCTAATGTTTTGGCACTCATTCCCCACTTGAAGCTTGCTAGTCTATAGTTTCCGTTCGATCGTCTCCGAATCGTGGATGTCCGTCGATTTCATGTCACGTTAACTACACGATTTCGTCCGACTCGATTCTCTCTCGCAAGTTGGATGAATTTTAAATGAGGATGCTGAATTTTAATTACGCTAATATACATCGATAAGATAATAAAGAATAATCAAAATTAGATATCGGATGATAAGTATTAATTCGAAACATAATTAGAGCATCGAATTATATAAATCGATTCTTGCTTCTCTTCTCTTGCACCCTTCTTCGCGAGAACATTTGCTCAAAGCGTTCATAATCGACGAAACGACGGCGCAAATTGAATTCGCGTACGCTTTCTCGCAAAAGTCACATCGGTTCGCCACATCGCAAAATTTTCATCTTCAGTTAGAATTAAAACTCTTATGTGATATTAAAAGCTTTCAAGCGCAACACCAAGAAATCTCGACGCGGACAATCCAGGAGCAAGTAACTCGCGTATAGGCACAATTTTCGCATCACGTATCGGTTCTAGTGCCAATAAAAATTCGCTAGCTCGACTAGCCGGTCGCAATCGTCATAGGCAGCGTTATTTATAGATCGCACGATCTTATCGAGATCGCGAGAGAAGATGTTTATATTAGAAACTGGAGATCTCAAGCGGATGACTTTTCTCGGCTGAGTTATAGGAAACGCAATTTTGTTTCGCAAAGAATTAGAATTGAAATCTTTAGAATTTCCTTAATCTTCGAATGATTTTTCGACTCAATTTTAAATTATAATAAATATCAGAATTTTAAAATTATAATAAATATATCGATATAACGGTAACGTTGCAATATTTAATACAATATGAAAAATGATGATACACATACCTAGCCTACTATGAAAATATCCTATAAAGAGTGTAATATATTTAATTTCTCTTTAATACTTCTCGAAAGATTAATTAGATAGAAAGTTAATCAAGGAAAAATTCAACATACAGATATTTGCTTGGGATCTCTCATTAGATAGGTAAACAAATTCTAGTATAAATTCAAATAATTTATACGCGAGGATGATGTAGAGTAAATAAGCGGTTAACTGAGTAATCTAATGGAGCACGAATTGATAATAACCGAGAATATTGCGAATTCTATTTCCACACGCGATTTAGCTATCGTACTCGATTTCTGAAAATCAGCAGTGCTGCGATGCATTATTCGATAGTTTACCTTCACATATTATATACCACTCGTAATGTTATTTGGCTGCTATAATAATATTCGCACTATAGTCGGATATTTATCATGTCCCTCACATCATGTCCCTCTCTCTTTTTCTCGCCTCTTTCCTCATATATAAAAAAAAATCTATAATATAAATGAGAAAATACTCTTCGAGACGCTTCCTTTCTCTCTACTCGAAAATTTTCAACTCGCTTCTTACATACTGAATCATAAATATTGTACATAATATATATATACGGTGTGTATATATACAAATAAACCACATACTCGCTCTGCGATACAAACGGACTATTGTATATAAGAGATTGTACGAGTTCGTTTAAAATACATAAAAAGAATGTTTTCTGTTAATCTGATGATATATTATTTTTCCAGTTTAACATTCCCGATACGTTTCTCAAAATACCACGAATTGTTTTGATTTTAGGTGAATTAATTTAAAAGAAATTTTATATTAATAAAGCTCATGTTAATTATAGCTTTCCCATAATTTTCTTGATACCTTTTTTTTTTAAATAATAGCCTCAAAAAGTGAAAGTTATGATCTCTAACATTTTAAAGTCTGCCAATGAGGAATTGTGATAATAAAACTCAGATACGTTGCATTTATCGACGTTACGGTATATGAAAAATCTATCTTCACATGCATTATGCGAAGATTACATAGCATTAAACAGAAGACATTTGACCTTTTGCTCTGAAGGTCGTAGAAATGTTAAATGTTAATCCATCGGAACTAACACTCCACCCTACTCGACTGATATCGAGGGAATGAATCTAAATCGATAAAACAGATATCAACTGACTATATGTGCTATATGGAACACTTGTATTTATAATTCATAGTGTACGATGAGAGAATAGTTTCACATTTCCTAGTGCAAAATTGCATATTTCATCTGCTGATTCTTGCAAGTACAATTGAAATTAAAAAAAGAAGAGATAAGAACTTAATTGACACTAGAATTAACATTATTTTAACCTGCATAAATATCAATTATATATTATATTAAATAAATGTAAATTATAAACAAATTATATTATAATTATTAATTTATTAATAAAAAAATATATATATCACTTTTTGAAATCGACTTTGAAATCAGAAACTTATATAACTTCAAAAGAATACAAATGAATTGAACGTCAAACGTCATGTTTGCAAATGTCGCTGCATGTAAAAATATATTAAAATACTTTGAAGAAATAATCGTTAGCTAAAATAAACTGTACTTTATATTCAAGGTAAAAAAAAATAAATAACTTCGAAAAGAAGATTAATAAATCTTTGTTACTGTCTCCTGTCGTTTAAGCAGTCATATCTCAACGTTCCAGAAGTTTTGCTATTTAAGCCCCTTGCACAATGCTATAGGCAACAGGCAATAGGAACAGGGAATAGAAATCAGAAATCATGTATAAGTGCAGAATAAACAGTGACACAGGCAATAGACACAGAATTTCCGTCACATTGGAAATTCTGTGCCTATTGTCTGTTGCCAACCAATCATAGCATTCGAATTATTTAGGTTGTAATTAACGATTTTTTGGTTATTTCCTGTTCTTACTGCCTGTTGCCTGGTATTGTGCAAGGGGCTATTATTCTCGCAACCACAGAATGAGATCTGTGAACCGTGGGTCGTTTCGGGCATTTCACCATGAAAGAGGATCCCACCCCCCATGAAAAGCGCGATATACCGCGCAAGCTCCGTGCGAGGGAACTCGCGAACCACACGGCCAACTAGCAAACTTGTTTTCAAACAGTCGTCGGAGCTGGTCGGTTGCATGGCTACCTCGCGCATACTCGCGTGAACGTGGAACTCTTTTTCGGGATGAAAAGATCGCGACGAACTGACAATTGTTTTGCAAGTCGCGGACGGAAATGATCGCGAGATCGTTTCTTAACATCGATGATCCTACGAGGGACGCGTACCGATCGCATACACGTGTGAAATTAAATTCTCGTGGCTAAATGACACGGTTTATTCGTGATCGAGTGTTATTTGTGCAAATATAATTAGCAATCAAGTGTAAAGTTTTCGGTAAAGTATGGAACGGGATAACGATGAAAACGAGTGAAATTGCGTCGACATAAGAAAAACGGTGTTAAGCAGATCCATTCCTTCAATTATGATTCAAAAGATTCATCTCCGAAATTTTAAAATGCAAGAAATTTTCAAGAAAATTTTATGAAGACTCGCTATAACGACATAAATAATAATCGTTGTATCATGCGGATTTTTATTATCCGCAAAATACACAAATCGTCGAACTTCTACAAAAGAATTATCTTAATTCTTTTTTGAAAAAGAAATGCAGGTATTTACGTCAGCTGCTGA
This sequence comes from Temnothorax longispinosus, assembly GCF_030848805.1. NCBI lineage: Eukaryota > Metazoa > Arthropoda > Insecta > Hymenoptera > Formicidae > Temnothorax > Temnothorax longispinosus. The sequence continues at coordinate 22,212,267 of NC_092358.1, forward strand.
AAATCGGTGATCGAGCAGAAAAAAAATTCATCTAGAAGAGCACTTGATATCCATGAAAAGTTAAGACGCGCAATCAGCTTAAAAGTAAAGCGGCTTCGATTTTATCGGAGATAAAACTCGCTTCGAACGAGTAGTAAATACTCGCTTTAGTCAGACAACGAATATCGAGAATGTAAAAAATATTCTGCAGTTGCAGTTCTTTTTTTTTTGAGGAGGATGCGGATGGACGAATAATAATTCTGCAAGTCTAATCATTTCTGTTGCTGCATCGGCAGCTTTATTCTCGATAAAAAAAAGGGGGACAAAAAATCATGATAGATTTTATAAAAAACGAAAATCAGATTTAATGAATTTATGCACGCAATTTAGGAATCAGATAGCGCACGTCTACGGCAATAATGGCAATTCCAAGAATGAGAATCCCAAAGGTATTATGGGCAAGATAATCGGTTATTCCAAGGTTACTCGCAAGTGGAACAGTCATTAGGGACTTCGTCGTGGGTGTCCCTCAGAGAAGTGTCTTTCTAACATCGAGATCGATTGCCCACTATAAAAAAAAAAAACGCAAAAGCCTACTACTTCCTGTCTTCTATTTAAATAATAATGCTGACATTGTTCTAAATACTTAACGGAAGGTAATTTTCTTCAAGGAAGAAAATTTTGCGTGACGAAAAATTATAATTAGTTTAAAAATTTCTGGTGCGTTAAAACGTCACTCTTTTAATTGTACAACGGCCTTTTACTTGTTAATTATACGCCAGCAAAGTCTCGGCAACGACGCAGGGAACGACAGGAACAAATTCTAACGACGTTACTTCCGACGGTAATGGTGCGGCACAGAAATCCGGATCAATAGCGCATTTTTTAAACAGTTGTTTTAAGCGCCCACTCGAGCGTCGCGGTAATGGGATTACCATCATCTAATTCTATACTGTCCTATGTAGAGCATCCGCTCGCAACTATACGGCTAATGAAGTTAACACGTGGTAATTGCTCTAAGTGCATCAGATAGATCGGACACTAGAGCGTCTAGCGAAAGAACGGCGGGGGGGAGGATCCGCGCAAACACAGGAGAAGACTTCCTCGGCATTACACGCTATTGTGCGCTCGATTGACGAACGGTCGATCACACCGGCTTAAATTCCGATCAGAGAAATGGGGCAACCCGCCAGCGATTCGGGAGAACTGTGAATCACTTGCCTAATGAGTCACTCGCGTGACACACTTGGAGCTTACTACGAATCTCCGGTACATTATCGTTGAATTGTTAATGTTACTGGTAACTAATTAACTTCCAAGAAGAAAGGAGAGTAAGAGAAAGTTACAAGTCGTTCGTTGAATTCGAAATCGAGCAGACTGGCGATTTTTTGACGAGCGCTTTTTTTTCATTCGTCAATTTTCGTCGCTGCTGGAGAAGATTAGAAGATTTGAAATTCTAAGTGTCATCTGACGCTCTTCGAAACGGCATGACGATCGTGCGTCACGACGTCACGCGTGTTCGTGCCCTATAAGAGGATGGTAGCTATAGCGAAATCATCTAATCGATGGAAGTCGTGACATACACACCCACACACGCACTTGTCGACCGACTTCGCGACTTGTACTTTTCAAACGGAAATAGTATGCGGGAAACGAACATAGATTCGCAACGAAATATTCCGGCTGCGCACGTGTGCATTCCAGCGGGTAATATTATGAAAGTGAAAATGGGGCTGTTGCGAACGATCGATTCCTAGCGCGAAGCGAGAGTGCGGTCCGTTGCTCTCTCGATTTCTCGGGTTTTTCTTCGCGCGAGACGACGATCAAACTTTTACGAGGCTGCTATAGCACGACGGTAATGAAATGTCGACATAAAGTCGCTTATTTTTTATGTCATGCGCTCCGAGAGGAAGCAAATATATAATATAATATAATACATATAATACATGTGAGATTATTTAACATTATCTGACAAACGAAATTAGTTTATCAAATTTGGAGAGAATTAATTTTTGGGCGGTAACGCATATCGATAAGAGAATAAAGGTCAAAACTCCAACGAGTGAGATAATTTTTCAACAAGTCCGCTGCTGGAATTATCAATTTTTGGGATCACGTTTACGCATAAATGTGTATATGCATTTGATTGATGTGGAATTAAAACCCCGTGGAATTTAAATAGAAAAAATTCAACGGAAGATTTAAAAAATGGGCAGAAAGCAGAAGCGCCGCCTGATACCGGAACAGGATCGTAAAATTTGCGGTAGCATATGCTTCTTCCAGTTCACCTTCGTCATCAGTTGCGTGGCTTTGGTTTACCTCAGCGTGGCGATCTACGCGCCGTCGTATAGGTAAAACAAAATGACATATTACAATCTAAAATTAGAAATTGATTTCTGGCATGTAATCGATCCCATTTTCGTCGAAATACGTTCGACTGGTAGACTCTATATTAGCTTCTATCCATCCAAAGGATTTGTTCCTCGTGAAAGTTTTCTCGCACAAGACTGCGTTCACCGTGTAGGATTTATTAAAGATGAAACTGAGACGCTATTCAAGTCAAAGATGTTATTCGAGATGAGGCTGTGGGGAAGATGTTCGCAGCTTGTTTCCACGAGACGTAATCCGAGAGGCGCGTTAACGACGCCGGCGTAATTTCAGGGCCTTCCACGTTGGCATCGAGCCGGAACCGGTGATGTGCCAAACCGTTAACGCCTCGATGGTGAATAATTGCGGATGGGCGAGTTGCGGCGAGTGGTGTTTGACGAAGACGAGCGGTTTTTGTCCCCAGTATCACGCGACCGTGAGACGTAATGGCACCGACGTGACTTTCGAAAATTGCACCAAGTTCAGCAGTATGGCGTGTCCCCAGGTGCGTAAGAACGACGCAGCATTACTTTGTCGTGTTCTTTCTTGCTTTTTGTTTGAAAGTCCCATTGTGTTATAATTTAAATGTTGTCCAATCATTTGAAAAGCTCTCGATAAACTATTGTGGCTGCGTTTCGATATTCACTGCCAGTACTGAAAATCTCTCTAGTTTACGTTAGAGTCCCTCTAATAAGAGTCGCGACACGTAGCAACAACTTTTGATTGGTGCGCATTTTCGGCAAAAGCACGAGAAACAGAAAGAGAAAGAGATATAAGAGAGAAAGAAATGTATATCACTTGTATATCGCTTTCTCTTTAATTCTCTCTTATTTTGTCGAAACTCAAGATGTCGCGAATCTTATTAGAGGGACTTTAGTTTACGTCGCATACACTATGGATTTTCAGTACTGGCAGTGAATATCGAAACGCAGCCTATATTGTGCACAAATATGTAACAAGTATTATAAATTACAGATAAAAATATGAAGTTTATAAATTATTGACAATTTGGTTTTAAAAATGCAGAATGCAAAATAACATTTTAAGTGCTACAACAAGAACATAAAGATTTAAAGAAATGGGAAATAATTATGTTGAAAAAAAGTTTTTAATTGATTTATTTAAATATTAATCTAATCTTGACTAATTTATTAGTTTATATTAACAACCTGATTTTGTTCTCGAAGAGGAAAACGTGAAGCATGAAATTAACAACGAACTGAGATAGATTGCCATTAACGAGCTCGGCATAAAATTTCCTCCGGTCGGGAACATTTACGGTATAAGATCTGATATTAAAATTTTATGATCTCCCTCGATGATTCTCGTTAGACACGAACAATTACAATCTCGTATAATTACCCAATCAACTCTTGGAAATCTTTAGGCAAAGCTTTCTCGGGGAAAGACAATAACGAGCTTTGCTCGAATACCCCACTGGCCATAATCTTTCCCTGGAAACTTCTTCCATTTGACGTAGTATGAAGGTTCTTAACGAGTGGCGAGGACACACGTTTACCCTTCGGATTCCGATCACTTTTATTTCACGGTACGTTCCCAACCAAGCGCGACCGTGAGCTTCCACACCCGATGCTTTCTCGTGGGCGTAGGTCTCCATCTCGTGGGAATATTACATTTTTACTGAAGCAACGTAGGCTCCAATTTCCTCGCCGTGCCGTCAAACATCGATACCGCGGGGGTGATGTTGCGGAAGATTCATACGAATTGCATATAAATAAACTGTAGCGAGACACTTGCTGTGTTATTCGGAATTACTTTCATTATTAATAATAGTTTCTTGAATTCACGGCTTTATTAAAGCTCAAAGCAATAGCTTTATACATTCAAAACCATCTTTTAAAAATCAATTTATTATTGTTTTCCTTTAACTCTATCCTTGATAATGGTAACTGTAATTTATCATATAATGTCGATACTATACTGACCAATACTATATCTCGACAAGATTACTGGAGAAAGAAGGAATATGAAATACTATCAATCGATCAATACTTGTCAACTTTGCAATCTCCGTAGGAAATAGATGTCACCCGATATAAGTGTCACGCATAATATGCGTTAAAATATATTTATGAAATACAATCTGATTAAATAATATAATTTTATTCATGATTCAGATATCAAAAACTTTTTAATTGTTTTTAGAAAATATGAAAATCGCACTTCGCTTTCGTCTTGCTCTTAAATTTCCATCTCATGTTCTTATCGTCTCCTCTATATATTGATCCATCAACCAAGAGACATCGATTACAGGGATGGTTTTCAGCCCGTTGAGAGCCTAAACCTCTTGCAATATTCACGAAGAAGAAATGCCATTATAAAATCCATTGCGTGCAATATTATACCCACAACATTATCCGTCATCGAAAGTTCTTAAAGAAAAGCTTTCTTCCCTTGTAAGCAATATTAACTGCTTTCGTTGTTTATTATATCCGATTGTTTAACAAACAATAAAGAAATGTGCTGATAAAAATAGACATGATAGGTCGAAGAGGCAAACAATATGACATAATCTTTCACTATACTGTAGTAGCAGTACGTTATACAAACAACTTGCCATTTTCAACAATGTTTGCGGATTAGAAGCTTTATTTGCGAACGGCTATTACATCCTTCACAAATTGAAAAATTTTATTATATACAATAAAAAAAAGTAAGATATACTAATTTCTTTCTCTCTAAATCGCGTTATAATAGTATTTTAATTAAGAAACTTTAATTAATTATGAAATGATTATAAACTTGTCGATTATATTCTTATAGTCAGAATGTATGTCAATTTTTGATCAGGGAAAGGTATTCGCGACAGAGTCGAAAGATTTCAAGTAATATCGTAAAAAACGTCTAAAAATACCCGGTAATAATGATTGGGATAACCCAATCTAAAGTAAAAGTTATGAGTTGGGAGGATACGAGTCATACGAGTTATCCCCGAGGGAGTGCCCTATGAATATGAATATTTAGGCGCACGGAATCGTACTGTATGCTGACCTTTAATGCTTTGCCAACAGGCCTGAAACTTTCTGAAAGTAATGGGATTTAATTAATGGCGTTGATGAGAAAAAGTCATATAGCGTGTAAAACATACATGACCGTGCCTTTTACAATCGTTTTGATAATGATGTCAGACAAACTTTCATAAATCATAAAATAATTTTCCTAATAAATTAATTAAATAATATTTTTAAACAGAATAATTTTATAATAAAATTACGGACACACAAACGTTAAAACATAAAATATCATTTAATTCTCTCTCGCAGGAATTACGCAATAAGAGAATAAAATTAAAATATATAGATATATAAAATAAAAAGAACTCGACTAATTAAGTATTAACATCGTATATAATTAAAAACTTTATGTTTAAATATTTTCAAATAAATTTTATCCTGTAAGTAAAATAAATTTGAGACTTAATTGTCAAATTATCCAAAAGATTCAGAAATGACAGTTAATATATATAATTTAAATTATAAATAAAAAAATTCCGACAGATTAAAATCACAAATCCACTGACACTAACTTTAACACATCATGATACGTAGTTTTGTCATATAATTAATAATGATATAAAGTAAGAATTCAAAATGAGAAACGTCGATAGGCAAACATGAGGAGCATGAAACGGTACAATTGCAACAACGGCAGCGAGTGCAGCATGTTGACGGGGGTGTTCAACTGCAGCCTCGGACATTGCTCGAACATGAGCGAGCTGATGCTCTGCCATCACAAGGCCGACGGCGTCGTCATCGATAGCGAGAAGGACAATATGAAGCTGAACGGCTTCTTCAGCTGTCAGCACTCTAGATGCACGAAAATCAAGAGTACCTTCACCTGCGACCGATACTGCCCGAGCATTTCCACCAGCGACGTAAACGTCTATCTAATGCACGACGACAGTATCATATCAGCCAGGTGCTCCCGCGGAATGGCCTTGAACAGGGCGAACGGTAGCCTACCCGGTATCAGATTGGACAACCCCGTTAAAATCTGGGACGAGCGGAACGGCAGTATTTTCGCGAGCTGCTTCGCCGTGACGAACCACGGCAATATCATCAGGTAATGACGAATGTTAATATAACGAAGTCTTTCGACGAATAATAATTTTCCACTTTATTTAAATTTATTCTCGTTTAAAATCTCGTTTCATTAAATCACGTCATCTAATTATATGAATGGAATAATTAAATATCGTTAAGAGACGAACATCATTAAAATGCGATTGTTATATAAAGAGATATATGTTAATATTTTATATACGTATATATACAAATAATTATATTTATACAATAAACGCAAATTTTGTATTAATTTTTTAGATATATGTTACGTGGTGAATTTCTATGCCAATTTTTTATAAGGGTCTTCTGTCGCTATTAACGCTACATTAGCTATTGAATTCCTTGGCTCTATCGCATCTTTGAGTCTTAAATGCGCACGTAGAAAATGAGAAGAGACCGAATGAAACGTGAGACTCTCGAGAATTGGATTGCTGATAGAGTGAGGCTTTATTGAATGATTGAACGGAAAATATATTTTTGCTCTATTTTTTCCTTCCCGTAAAAACATTGATAACATTATCGTCTTAGATATTGATCAAATAGTAAAATTGAAATTTTATGCACGAACAAAAATAAAACCGTTATACGGTCATCACGTAAAATGTACTTGATACACATTCGTGGATGTTATTCCAAGCGTTCTCTCATTTATCACCATCATGTTATTTTCAAGCTAAGGGCTTAAAATTTTATTGAATTGCCAGGAAGTAAAAAAAGATAAACATGCCAATGACGGAGAAAGGGACAAAATATTGGAGGGGGGGGGAACCAAACCCAGTCGCAGGATCAATGGTTGCTATGGAAATACCCTATAGCCTATAAGAAGCTGGTATAAAGAAACGACACAGGTTTCGCGATAGAAGTAATTGACCCCAATAAAATTGCTTACAAGAAAATATTTAACTTTAGTTCGTAATCCTCTCTAAACCCCGTATCAGACCACAGATTGGGATTGAGAGTGGATTTGACCAATTAGAATAAAGTTCATTAAACTTGTGATTAAGTTTTCTTTATTTTAATTGATTAAATTCAGTCCAATCTCAATCCCAATCCGTAGTCTGACAGAGGCTTAACGGATATTAATCGATTCAAATATGTATATGTAATAAAATTTTTTCATTAAAAAGATTTACAAAAATTGCAATGTTTCATAATGTGCGTGAAAAACATTTATCTCTTTATATTTTATTTATATTTCTCTATCATCTTCATCTTTATTATTATTTTTTTTTACGTAAGGAGATCGACAAAATTGTCGATATGCGTTATATCGTTACCGCCCCTGTTACTTTCGCAGCACGGAGGACTGCGTGAACGGCACGTTGTTGGACGAGATTCCGATCCCCGAACCGTCCATTAACTTCACGAGCTTCCTGAAAATTTACGAGAAGACCCTGAAGCATCCGGTGGATCCCACAAATGCCTATGTCCCGGCACAGCAGTCTTTGACAATCTACAATACCTCGCGATTGTACATCAATCTCGAGCGTTGCGTCAACACATTGAGAGGCGAGTGCAGACGATTCCAGTTTACCCACGGCCGCGACGGCGATAATCAGACCGCGCAGAGCAGATATCCCTGTTATTACAATAAGGTAAGGCATTTTCTGTGGAAAGATTCAACGAATACGTGAGGATTAAACGGATTCGGCTCAGCGATCTCTTTTTCCGGCAATCCCGTTTTTTAAGTAAAAAAATATATAATATAACGTTTAGAAACAGGCACATTTATTGCGTAAAGCCATATTTCTTGATAAAAATTGAATTTTTTCCTTAAAGAAGATATTCCGGCATCTCGATAATTTTTGTGTTTTGAGCAATTATTAAAAAAATGCATCAAATTCAACAAACAGGGCAAAGGCGTGCAATTAAATTAATTATAGAAAAAAATTATTATAATTTTTCGTGGCGAGTAATTTCAACTATTGTCGATTGTTATTTCCGGTATAATAGTAAAACACTAATAATTTATAATGTGCGCAATTCTTATTTATGCGGATACATATTATGCAGAACAACTCGTTATTCGTGGTTGCACGTTTCGATCTGAAGAAGACGCGAATGGAGCTGTTGATCGCTGTTATCGTGCCGGCTGGAGTGTTCGTCATCAGCGTCATCACCCTGATTATCATCTCGCGATCGGTGCAGGTGGGGGACGACGCGAAAATGCGATGCAGATACTGCGTTGACAATCAAGAGACCCGGGGCGAGGACGAGGGACTCGTGGAGGCGACGTCCTCCGCGACTCAAAGTCAGGCTAATGAGAACGAGATCAGAAGTATGACCCTTTAGCAGTACAAGCCGCTTGGCACGGGCGCTACACTGGGTTACGAAAGGCTGCCGTTGATCGACATGGACGACGCTGAGGATTCTTTTTAGAAGAAAACGCGATACTTGATTTTCAAGCGGTCGCCGTGCCGGACAGATCCATCCAACAAGAAAAATCTTGCGAGAGACAAGCTCTAAAAATGAAATCCGAACACAAATGAAGCATGTGAGGCAAAGTTAAATTCTCGGATGGACATTAACGTCGTCTTCCGGAATGAGGTGCAATCAATTTTTCTACAGTTACAATGATCATTGTAATGCGTAATAACGTGGACGTTACAATGATGTGACCTGATCGTTGTGCTTGAAATGAAATTCAACTTCAAGTGATCTCTCTGCCAATGAAACTCATCGAAAGTAACCCATTCGGGGTCCAAGTTAATAATACCGACTCTCTAATTAGATATCGATCGGATACATTTTCACTGTTGCCTTCGATGTATCGCTATCACTTTGTTTGCGCGCCAGACAAACGTACGGACACTGGTATCACAATCGTCGATACATTAGTTTTAAGATTTTGCCTCCAGATATATATTTAAGAAACTTTCATTAAGGTACTTGTGTAATATACGATTGTTTATACGTGTTTTAACGAACGGTATCTAACAATGATGGCGTTAAACAACCGTCTTCGCGCAATGTGTACGAATGAAGTGAAAGATGAACAACATTAATCAACGAAGACAAAACGGAATGAGTGATGGAACGAATGGATAAACGCTGAAATATATGTTCACTGCAGTAAACGTCACTCCGCGAAAATATCTTTTTTTTACGCGATAATTGCGATCTTTGCGCAAAATGTGAAATAATCAAGCTTATTTTGATGTACAACGTATAGAATAACACGGCGACTTACAATTAGAGCTCATTTAATATTCGGTTATCAACGAACGTGCATTTATATTTTTTCTACATCCACTTATATTGTGCTACACTGTAGTTGACTCCGTACTACTGTGATTAGATACATCTAATACCGCTGGTAAAAAAACACTCGATGCGATTTCCTATTTCTGATACGCGAGTACTACGACTGCCTATATATGCGTAAATTATAGTTGTACAGTATATTGTACTACATACTTGCGATGCCTAAGTATCAGTACCTTACGATGTAAATATATAAAAATATATATTATGACATAACATGCTTTCAGCGAGACATTTATATATTCGTGGTAATCGACATTGCCTCAATTTTCGTGCCAGTTTCGTGTCAGCGTGTGTTTCAAGTCAATCAAAAATATGATCCGTCGCGTAATAAATATTCAAAATACTTGATACAATTAACAAATATGTATTAATTAGAAATATGAATTTTTATAAGAGGAATAACGCAATGCCATAACATTATTTTTTATTTTTAATTATTGGTTTTATATTTCACACTTTTATTTTTCATAATATCTTAACTAAAATAAAGTAAAATAAATAATTTTTTCAAAATAGGTAATTAGCACGAAAAGCCATAATTTAATTTGATATTTTTATTCTCACAACGATTTATTGAAGAAAGAATGTATATATTTTTTTACTTTTTAATCAAAACTTATGAAAAAATTGTTAGAAAAATACACTCGTATAATCAGCAACGTAAGATACCGATTTAAATAGGCAAGAATAAGTTAAAATACCTAAATCTCACGCAAGTGATACACGTATGCACGTATGCACGCAAGAAGAGTGGCTAAAAATAACCGCGCAACAAGAAAAGAAGACTTTTCTGATGTCACTGTACTCTATGTGCCTTCTTCCGCTTTCGATGGAGCCATCAATAAAGTATACCTATTAATATCTGCGAATACTATAAATTAACCGAAGAGACAGGCTCGAAAGGAAACTTTTTCGAGCTCTTTCGCTCTCTCGGAAATAAATGTTCGCAGTTCCGTTACTTCTGTTATTTTGCTCTATTACAAAATTAGGGAAGTTCCGATTTGTAAATAAAAGTTTAATCTAGCGTGTATCGCTTCTGTCTATTTAGAAATCATTAGATTGATCGTGTACTCATGAAAACAATGTGATCGACGTACGAAATGACGTTAAAACGGACAAAGAGATGAATGATTGGAGTAATTAGCAGATCCTCGAAACTATTTTTAAAGAACACCGATTATAAGGGAACAATGCAAGATTTAGCTGTTGGCAAATAAATATACGATTATGCAAATGACGAATAACTGTATATATATGATTAATTATCTGTCTAACTAGATAAAGAGCTAATCCTCTTTTTGTATGTAAAAAATTATAGCTAATAGCTTAGTATATATGTGTATATAAATCGTGCAATTATGTGGTATGCCTTTATGTCAAATGCATTTGTGACATATATGAATGTGCCGACTGTAAAATATAATTTCTTTTTTTTTTAATAAAGTTTCTTCACGTGTAAATTACCGCAATTCTTCCTTGCATATTTACCCGCATCTCAATTTATCTTCCGCGTTAAAAATAAAATTAACTCGCTCAAATTTACCTGTAAACAGTTCAGAATAAACGTTGCGTGTCCGCGTGATTGTAAAACACGATACGGAAAATGGGGGCAATCGAAGAAAAACTACGTCGAATATTTATTCTTTCCCTGTAATGAAATATGGAAACGTTGAATTAAAATGTTTTGCCGTTTAAGAATTCCCTCGCCGTAATAGAAACGCGATGCGCACATCGTTAAACCGTAATAAAATAATATCGCCGCCACCTTGCGTGTCACGGAACACTTCGTGCCGAGGGCATCATTCGAAGGCTCTGCTGCGCAAGAACGAAATGGTTCTCATATCTGCCGTTCACTCATAATACGCTCATGCAAATTAATCTACTGCGAAATCCATTTTCTGACCTTGGCGATACAAATACAATTTTACCTCTTTATAATCTTACACAAAATTGCAGAGCGGATAAAAAATTTTCTTTCAAAACAAAGATTCTCCATGGAATCTCCTTATGATTCATATTTTTATGGAAATATAAATTATTCTCTTTGCATTTCGTTAGTTATAATTAATAAATAAATGTAAAACATGATTTTGATAATAGAAAATAGTTTATATTAATATCAGGAGATAATTCATATTTATAATATTGTGACTTCTAGACAATCAATTATCACGATTAAGTCCCAATTTTTTAACTTATATTCTCATCATATAATTTCCCTTAAAAAAAAAAAGAATCGTATCGTTTTGATAAAATAAACAATAAATGCGATAATTGAATTGTCATCAACCTACATTCGCAGCAACTGCAGATTAAAATCAAGTGCGTCCTGTCAATCGCGCAGCTTGTCGACATTTGAAGGGTTCTTCATAATGCAGACACCGTTAAATGCTCACGCATCTCAATATACAAAGAGAAAGAAAGAAAAAAAGAAAGAAAAGAGAGAGAGAGAGAGAGAGAGAGAGAGAGAAGTAGAGAGAGGGAAGGGGAGAAAGAGAAAGACAGAGAGTGAGAGGGGGAAAGAGATGCAATAAGATAGTATTTCCCATTTACGCATGTCCCATCAACGCGTCGCAAAAAGCTGGAACTGACACGGTGTTTAATGGAAAGCCTTAGCTGTTAGATAAACATATAATAGAAGCTTTCAGACGTCGGTTACGTGATATTACGTGATAGGGCAACCAACCAGCGAATAACACGAAAATCGAGATACGATCACACGAGCGAATTGTATCATAAAAGACGAAAGGGAGTTAATGGAGTTATATACATTGAATCAGTAAACTTCCGTAGAGGTAGAGATATAAATAGAAATTGCGCTCTTCACGCATTGTTAATTATAAGTAGCTGCTTGAAAATAGCAGCTTAATATCGATATGTGTCCTATGCCTATTACGCTCAACAATGAATTTTTGAAGAATGCTAAATCAACGTACAGTTTTCTTCTCTCACGTAACTTTGTGAGGTATAGTGTTCTGTAGAAATAATGAACGAGCGTGGATATATTTATCACGTTACACAATAGCATACATGTTCTTTTGTAGATATATCAACCGAAAGTAAACCAACTGTCTCATGGTCTTATAGTCGAAAAACATCGATCATTACATTCTGTAGAGAGATGTATTCCAGAATTATGGTAAAAATTATATCACGTAAAAATTCTACCGCGATAGAAATTCCGCTTTTGTTTTCCAAGGGAAAATATTGGAACTTAGGGACGACATTGAACAAACTGAACAAATTACAACCGTTAACAAACACTGCGGTCTCTTTCTGTCAACCTCCCAAGAAAAGCAAATGGAACGTCATGAAAATTTCACAAACGCAATTTCTCGTGCGACACGTGCCGACTAGACCAACGCGATTATTCTTAATGAGAATATTTTTTTCCGTCCATTTAAGTTCTTTTTACGACGGGGTAAGATACCAAGTACCGACAAGCAATCGATTTTATGAATTAAAGAAGCAAGACATTAATTTCTACTGTGTCCATTGACCAATGCAATAAATAGCTTTGACGGAATAATTAATTATTACAATGTCTAAGAAGTTATAATGCCTTTCTTCTAATTAATGTATAGTAGCAGGACTAGTTAAAACCTTTCTAGAGAAATAATTTGCTAAGTGATTTGAATTTGACTTTAATAAAGAAGCATGCTTCAACATCAATATGTCTATGTGCTTTAGGATATTCTTACTGTTATGTAATAATAATAATTGCCGTTAATGTTAATTTATTATAACTATTATTGATTTTAATAATTTACAAAATTAATATACTTACTACTGCTATTTTTTGAAAATTTAAAACAATTTTGCTAAATTATTAATTCTGTACAATACATAAAAAATTCAAAATTTTAAGAGACAGATCTATATATATTCTATCACATTCTTTTGGCCGCAATATATAATTTCCGCACTTGATCAAAGTTTGATTAAGTTTATACTTCCATCAAAGAAACGACGTAAAAAGAAGCAAGATAAATCTTTGAAAAGCAATTCAATCAGTTTAGCCCTTGACGAAACTATGACCTATGATTATTCAAGCAAACAATAGTTTGGGAAGATTATCATACCTGTTGATATCTAAAGAGAAATGTTCATGCATCCCACATAGTTTAGGATATTTGATTAAATAAAACATGAAATATTTAAATTAAGTTATCTTAAAATATTAGCGTCCTTTAATAGATTATTGATTTTTGTACGTTCGCTATACATTGAAGTCGTACTGAAAGCTATTTGCTGCGACTCCAGATCGATAATGGAAACAATGGAAATGGGACATTTGCTGCTATGAGTTCGTCACACCTACCTAGTCTCTGCAATTGTCCCCCTGACGACTAATTTAAATTAATATGCATTTATATAATATTATATTACGTTACTTATTTTACATTTAAATTACTGAAAAGAAGCACAAAAGTATTTCTACGTAAATAAATAAAAAATAATTTGTAGATATTTCTAGATATGTACTAAAACAATTAGATTACAATTATTACGTGTAAAGAAGTTCATAATTTGAAGATATATCTTCATAATTTGAAGATGTCTCCATTTTAATATAAATGGAAATAATTAATGTAGGGAAAAACTTTATGTTTCGATTTTATGTTGTAAATTAAACTGTCGCCTTGTATTAAAATATTAGTTTAAATTAAATCGTACTTATGGATCGTACTCGTGCAATTCTGAAATTAAATTTATTTCTATCCAATGCTTTAGAAATGTTAAATTATTCAGTTTCAAGAGAGAAAATTCGCAATCGTGGAAAGCACGTGTCAACATAAGATAGCTCAAAAGATCAGTATCAGCTTAACAAGCCCGCGAGCTGTTTTTGAAATAAGCCACCCTAGTTCGAATAGGGCGTGCAGAGGACACGCGTGCGATCGATAGGCATGCACTATCTTTTCCTAAGCACGATCAATGGAGGCGTCTTATATAGAGGCGGTACGTTCTCGCTTTAGAATACCTCATGAGTAGTAATCAAATCGATTCCGCTTTATAATTCTTTGACATGTATTGCAAATTACAATACAGTTATTTTATTGACAAACTATTACGAAACTTAGGAAATTCTGTTATTATTTTTGTTTGTAATTTGCACGTGCATTGATTTTATTGATTTTTGAACGAGCAGTTAGGGATAAAACAGAACGCGTCAAGCTCGACTACAGACTTGATCACCGTTTGTTGTTAATGTCAATGTTACTTGATAATTCATCCAGATTCTTTGAGATTCGGCGTTTATATATATGTTTTTACAATTGCTTAAAATGCGTTTATATATGTTTTTTACAATTGCTAAATTTTATTTGCAGCGATAATAATAAAATTATACCTTATCCTGAATGAATCATCAGAGATTTTCATCGATGTGTAAGAAAAAGTACTTACCTGCAGCTGTTCTTGACGACGATACGCGTGCAGCATTAATTGCTTCCGCTCGTCTTCCGACATTAACGGCTCTCTCGCTGGTTTTCCAGATCCTCTCTTCTGTAGTTTTACGATCACCTTGGTCTTCTCGTTATTACCCACGAAGTCCTTTATCTTCTTCCCAGGTAATAATTCCTTCCCGGAGAACCACAGTTGAGCCAGTTGCACATCAATTACCTACAAGAAGTGCGTGCTTTTACACATGTCAGAGAAGATGTCGCCAATTTCTAGCTTAATTTCTTCGCGAACAACATATAAATTTAAAAAACGTTTTCCAGACTAAAATTCTTTTTAAACGCCCGTAAAATATTTTTTAAACGTTTAAAAAAACGATATTTAATTAAATTTCCCTATTACATATTATATAATAAACATTTTATAACTCTAAAGAGTGCTTAAAAAATTAGAATATTTTTCAAATGCCAGTTTTAAAGCGTTTGTGTTGTTTTATATTGTCATATCGTTCATCAATTTTCAAAAAACAATACCTCGAGAGATGCTTGAGTACCGGTGAGATCTTCGGTATTCTCAAACTCTTTACGTATCACGTCATGTGGCGGAAGTCCCATCGGATAAACGATTGTCACGGCGCCTCTTAACAAGTCCAGAGCTTCTTGGACTGTCTTCTGGGTAACCAATTTCTCTTGTTGCACTAATTTCTGCGAAATAACATTGAAGAATTTGTTGAACAGCCAGGAGTTTAGCAAGTGTAAAATGTGTATAACAAATAAAATTGGATTTACTTTCGATGTCATGGCACGTGCATCCTCGATAGTTTTCTTCAGCACCTCCTGCATCTTTTCGTTGGGTTGTCTACCGTTTCTACGACCTGTATTTATTTAAACTGCTTGTTAGTCTTAATCTATTATGTGAGATGCATACAATTTTAAATACAATCTAATTTATTTGCGCATTCTTAGCAAAATTTTATATTGCTAAGAATTGGTATCATTGAGATACAAATAAAATAGATAATTAATATTATAAATTATAAACTGATATACTAAAAAACATAATGAGTACATCATACTTTGCTTAATTTACTAGCTTGGTAGGCCCATATTTCACACTTCTAACCTTAGAAGATTAACTCACTCTTCGTCTCTTTCTAATATCCGTTTCTACCAACACCCGCCTTAATGTACATACGTTTTTTCGGTATCTTCTAAGTGCATACGTGGGTCTGTCACGTTCAACGCTATTTTTCTCTACCTTAAGGTATCTTAAAAAATCTAAAAAAATTCGTGAAACAGCTGTCTACATTGTAGTTGACGATTTTATAATCATTTTGATAAATATCGTTTATTTAATATTTTCTGACAAGCTTGCAAGTTTCACAGCTACAAACATCACTTAGCTCGGTCGCCGTAGACCCATGTATGCACCTTAAGGGTTAACTTCAATCTTGGTTTAACTTTTACCTTTTATCTGTCTCTAATTTTAAGAACTAGAAAAAGATGAAAAGTAAGTTAAACCGCGATTAAAGTTAATCTACATTGGTGGAAATGGACACAAGGGAGATGTTATAGGAAGAGACAGAGTGGAGTTAACCTAAGGTTAAAAGTTAACCGACGTTTGCGGAACTGGGCCAGTGGGCCTTAGATATTATTGAAAGAGACTCAAGCTCATTATCAATTATGAAAGACGTTCGTTTTTATATATTATAAAACCTATTGTCCGGTGTCGGCGAACAATATATGTTACATCGTTACATGTTACACACCGATCTTGTCTCTGTTGAAAGTCCAACCGCCCATGGGCACGCACTTGTCGGCCCATTCGTCCTTGAGCTTGAGCTCCTCAACCTGCTCGTCCGTGAGGCCCATTATGTCAGGCGGTAACATCACGCCGTGCTTAGCCAGCTCCTCGATCTCTATTTTTCACGAAAGAGACAGCCGTGAGAAGACGAGCGTACGAGAGGGAGAGTGAGCGCGCGACCGCGGCCAAGTTTTAAGTCCGTATAATTATTCCGCGTGACTAATATCACACCGATGCTCAGGATAGATGGGTTCATAAACTCAGGCAACTCGACTTTCTTATTACACGCTGTTATTACCGGCCGCGAGTGTGCCCCGAAGAGATAATCGCTAATGGATTTTTCACGTTGATATTCCGACTGCGAGGCCAGGGCAGGGTCTGACGCCGCGGTTCGCCGGTTCACCTCGTGCCACAAAAGCTCGTAAAAAAAGCGTAAAAAAAAAAAAACAATCGGTTCTGTCCTCGTTGCTGCTTGTACTTGACTTAGAAATACTGTTCAACATTTTCTATAGCTTTGCTCCAAATTACTGAATATTAATTCTATATAAGAAGGCAACAGTATCAATTACGATAGTCTATATTGAAAGGATTTCATGCTCGTCCGGTATATTAAATCTTATATAAATAAGTAGACTCAAAGAATGATTTTCTTTATTTTTTAAATTATTAAAATAGAATTATCAAAATAACCGAAATAATTCGGAATTTCAAAAACGTATATTTTATCCTGCTCTATAATAAGTACTTAGAATAACTTGCTTTTGTGAAGAATACATATAATAAATTTACCATAACAAATTCTCGAAATCTTTAAACGACCATTGTAGATCACTGCGATGTCACATACGACATCGTCCACACTCGCCTCCACGTGGGTATCATATAAAAATTGACTGTCGTCACCTTTCTTCACGTGTAATCTCACCATTTCTGTTCGGGTTGGAACTTTTGATCAAGACTGAAATTTCTGCTCGATAAGATTAACGTACTAAGTCGCAATTTAATATCTTCGCTAACTCGAGATTTTTAATTGAGACAATGAATATATTATGACTATCAGTTCGATTTAAATGTTAAAATATTCGGCTAAGTGCATCCAGCGAGTTGTTATGAGGAACCACGAGGAACTAAACAAGTCCAAGTATCCAACATATATTCATATTCACCCAACAAAAGCAGCCTGAACGACAGGAAGGGTCCATGGTAACACAAGCTATCGATTAAACAATGCGAATATAGCTGGCTATCAATCTGAAAGAAATTGGAATGAAAAGGTCGTATATGCTAAATGCTGAAAGAAAAATGAGAATGACCAGACAAACAATAAAAGGGAGACGGATCGATAAAAGAATAGGAAGATATCACTTAATGAGTATATAACTTTGTGTTGCTCATTATTATATAATATACATATTTACATTCTAGTGGAACACGGATTACAAGAATAAAGACGTTCATATATCGTTACAAATATGAAGAAACGTCGACGACGAATCTCTATTGTCATCGCGCTTCTACTGACGTTTTTGACACAAAAATATGATATATTTGTATGATTACTTAACGTCGATATATAATATATATAGTAGCAATTAATAATATATTTTTTAAATATCCTCGGCGCAACGCTGCACAATAAAAATCTATGTCGTAATCCATAATTCTCGGCTATAATGTAAGTGACTAGTATTTACGTTAAAATACACTTAGAGTTTCAATTCGATGAGGTGCATCTTACGCAGGTCATTTTCTGTTTGAGGTCCAAACAAAGGTGATCCATGGACGTAACAAACGAATTGGTATTGATCCGTCTCATTTCGACATATCAAATAAAGTTTTGTCGCATTACAAATTATCATTGAGCAACGCGCTGATGCACGATGGAACTTGGCATTCTCTTTCCTTACATTTTTGTCACTTTTATTTCGCACGGCTAACATTCCGTTCGGTTATTTGTTACGCCCACGAGATGGTCCCTATAGTAATTGTTGCATACGGACATGTCAAACAATTAAACATCCTAAGCGCGTGTCTTTAAAGTCGCGGGCGCAATTGGTCGGCTCGCAACGATTCCGGAACAAACACGGCGAAAACGGATATTTTTTTTTTTTTCATTTTCATAATTCATAACTCTTAACATCGATACGAGTAACAATGATAATTGCTTATGTCGAGCGGAGTCGTTCGCCACTCGCATGACAGAACAACGAGATTTGGATACTTATGTTTTACTCAAAATCCTTTCGCATTGCTTGAACTGCCGCGGCGATCGTGACCCCGGCGGTAAATCTAACGATAACGAGCAGAACTGCACGGTGCACTGATTTGTTTACGTCAATCGCTACACGCGGAATATTTTTAATCTCACAAAACTAAAGAAATTTCGAATATTTTATCGATTATAAGTCAAAAAAGTAAAATTGTTTGATGTTGTAAAATAATAGATATAATCGAGACATTTTCTCGAAAAGTTGTAGCCACAAATTATTTTTGCTTAACTGTATCCTCATGACGTATTTTTCCACACAACAGACAAATGGTGTGCGAAGCAGCGCATCGTGCAATTCCGACAATGAAACGACGTAATCTCTTTTACATACATGTAACAAACACGTGCTTATAAGAGCACATTTATAAATAGACACACGTGTAAATGCGTACGCGACATTTACTTATTCGCTCGTCTATGTGTGGCAACATTTATGAGAGAGGAAGGAAATTCCTCAATCGAGACATATGCCAACTACTACTTGTGATACACTATGTGATAGAAAAATTGGCATTTGGTCCAACAAAAATATACGAAATGCATATGAAATTTGTATTTTCAGACAGCACCCTATCTAGGCTTCATCCCATTTTTAGGAACCTGACGGAAACATTAATCGATCAACATTGTCATTACAAATGTATTGCGTACGAATACCGTCAACTTAGATGCGGTTTCATTTACAGCTTTCGCTGTAACTAATTGGTGCATTCTACAAGTCTGAATGATCCTGTATAGCGACATTTTATTCTGACAAAACTCGGTCCCACGGATTCATTTGTTCATCTTAAAATTTTCATCAGTTATGGAAAAATGTTTGACACCAAAGTCTAATAATAAAATTTTGCTGCACTAAGAAATAAAATATTTAAAAAACAATTTCAGTTATATTGTAATCTCTATATTATAGTTTGTAAAAGTCGAAACAATGACATTTTATATTAGGAAGTTTTTATTGATTAAGATGTTATGAGAAAATATAGTTAATATCATTTCTTATCTTGGTCGTGCTTTCACATATCTCTATATCTTATTTTTATCGAAAATATGAACTTGCTACAGTATGGAATAAACCCATGGAGTCGCTATTCTCATATAAACACATACACATAGTCGTCGAAAACACCGAATGACGTTCATCTTCTATCACACAACCGGAAGCGTTTATATTTATCGACCGATTTTTCGATCTTTTAGCATTAAAATGCGATCAAATTAAAAAACTGCAGCGTGACGCGATTTCAGGAATCACTGCGATCGGAATTTGATAGAATTGATAAATTCTCAAACAACAACAACATTAAAATTGCAAAAATAACGTGTCGTCCTTTGTATCCCAAAATAGCTGATTTCGACACGCGTGAGCCATCTTCATTATTAAAATTGCTGACTGAGATTGTTCATTCTCATTCTTTATATCCCGCCCCTTCCAACTTTCATGACAAACGGACGGTAAGATCTTTGGACAGTAAACGCGCGTCATACGGGGCATTCTATTACTATACTACTATATGATAAAATAGATTGCTTATCTCAAGTTCAAAAACATTTGCTGAACAAAGCTAACTACGACATCGGTGGGTTTTGGTTACTGATCGATCGAGATTATTCTTCATCGATGGTAGGCTGGACTTGTAGTGCGTCCTTTAGGAGCCTGTGGTCATACTGCTCGTCGGGTACTTGAAGAGTGGACATAGAGGAGGTGGAGGAAGAGGCGGAGGAAGAAGAGGAGGAAGGAAAGGAAGAACCGTGCAACGATACCTGTTGCACGGTACCCTGTTCTCAAACTTTGCTTTCGGGCCCATCGGTGGTATGCTTGAAAGAATTACGGATTTTGCTTAAGTGAAGAGCAGCGATGTGTCCGTAGCTCTTATTGTACCATTCAGGTGTGCGACCCCTGAAAACAAAATTATTCCAATTGGATTTTTGTCTAATCCCAAGTTTATTTAGTCTTGTAATTTATTTCAAATAAATTATATATAATAAAATAAATAATTAATTTGAAATAAATAAAAATAAATAATTTGCTTTAAGTAAATTTTTGTAAAATACTTCTAAGTAAACGTTAAGAGAGTCGAAGAAGATTAAAATTATTCAAAAAATATTACTTTGTATCGACTCTGGATAAATGCATAATGCGGGATTTGCCGCTGCCACATGGTTCGATAAGATAACGTGAGGCCAAAACGATGCCACGAGTTCCTCCGAGCATGACAGGGGCGTCTGGATGTTGCACGGATGTTTCGACAATGACGCAAGCACCTTTGGGAAGATCGTTCCGCCAGGATCTGCAAAAATTAATTATACTCGTTAGAAACTGTAAACATTTTTGTAAATAATTCAAATTCTCGGAAAATAAAATATTTATTTATAAAAATACAATAATGCTAAATTGTGTTTATGCATGTATAAAGAGGAAGAATAAATAATTTAAATATGACAAATGACGTAATTTAATAATTTTATTAAAGCTTACCTTACTACACAATAATCTCGAGCGGGCAGCGGACTCATGTTCCCGGTGGCGTATTGGAAGACCTCGACATTGGTGTCCAGCTTGGTCACCAGTCTGTATTTTAAAAGTTGCGGATCCCAGATGTGTCTTTCTCTCAGCACACGATGTAACAGCTCATTTGGCGGAGCTTCGACTTCGGTTGACACTCGCCAGAGACGAAGCGGGTGTCCATCGCCGACCTTTTTGTACGCCATTTCTACGCTATTGTCGGCAGGATTGCTTACCGTGACCCAGCCGCGACTTCTGCTAGAACGGATTGCAGTCTCTGTTTAGCGCGTGCGCATCCTTTATTATTCTATTTATATTATTTACTCATTTGACTTGTTAGACTCAATATACTGTATCTTTCATACTCTTTCTTTCATTATATTTATATTTAATTTAAAAACATATAGACCCGTATTCTCAGTTCACTTTTATTGATAAAAACGCACTTTTATTTTTGAAATACCATAGTATATGTAATGTAAACTATAGAATCTCAGAATTAAAAGCAAACTGAGAATACGGACCATTATGTATTTTTAAAAATTCTAAAATTTTTATCCGCTTACATTAATTTTATTTTTAACATTATTTACTTTCACGTATGAATTAAACATAATGATGATATGTACTAACTTTTCTCGCGCTTCCTTCAGCAACGCCGTGGTGCAGGCGTACAGGTAACCCCTCCAATCCTGCTTCAATTCCGAGCCGAGTTCCTCCAGCGCAACCGGAATGCTCTCTTCCATGTAATTAAAGTGACACTGCGTCAGCATGTCCGACGAGACCTGAAAGAACCGGAAGAGGCTTGAACCCGTGCCCATCCCACTCGTTCGCGCGCCTAGGATCGAACCGAACCCGCGAGCGATCGCGATCGACGAATGACGACGCTTCGGCACTCACCATGAATAATTCACGATGCAACTTGACCAGATACAGAAGACAGTCGTGAGCGGCTTTGTTTTCCGACAGTTCCCGCTGATCGGGAATGCCCACGGTCTTTCGCCTACGTGGCGACACGCTGCTCGACCTGTTGGTCACGTTCGTGTTGCTGTGGTTGAAATGGAACAGGCTCGGGGCTAGACACACGGCCAGATTCGAGGCTGTCATTTGGTTGTAGGGCGAGTTGCTGGCGACGTGATTGAGGAAGTCGAGCAGAGTCTCTAACGCCTCACGATGTTCATCCGGAAGCAGCAACAGGACGCACTGCACAGCATCAGGTCGCAACTCCACCGGTACATCTGCGAAAAAAAAGCGATCCATTGCAAAGTCACGTTTCCCTCTTCGAGCGGTCTGTAAACTAGAAAACAAGCTAGCAAGAATCGCGCATACTTACGTTGAAAGATGGCGATAAACGTCTCCGAGAGCTTGTTCGTCAGCAGAGCCTCCGGCAACTCCCTGAAATACTGTTTGACAAGATCGGCGACGTCGAACGCCTGCTGCCCGTCAAAATTGATATTGTCTCCCTGGGTCTCCGTCATAATTTTCAGCTTCTGTATCCTCGACTTGACGCCGCTCTTTCTGAAGATGCCCACCTGATCCAGAGCGTTGGCTCTCAGCCATCTCAGAGCGATCTGGATACACTTAGGTAGAGCTTGACCGGTTCTCTGTAGAGACAGCAAGAGCGGCACTCCGAAGACCGTCTTGTCCTTGTAATCAGGCGTCTTGATTTTCCTGATGAACTTCGGAAGCTCCCAGTTCCAACCGGTGCGATGAGTCGGACAGTACCGTTCCATGCACGCCGTGAGTTTCAACAACGCCAGTTTCCTCAGGACCAGAAGTTGTCCGCACGACATGGAAGCCATCGCTCTAGGACACAACGGGTCCAAGGGTTCGGGGTAGAGCGACCCTCTCTGGAAACTGTGCCACCTGACAACGGTGCCCTGCTTGTGCCTAGGCGATTCCTCTTCCGGTTCGGAGTCCCTACTGGCCACGGTGGAGCCACTCTCTTGACTGCCGGCTAATTCAGAGCTCCTGGACCTGGATTTTTCTCGGTAGACTGTTACCTCCTTAGACAGCGACTTGTCCCTATGCGAGTCGTCGCGGCGTCGGAAGCTCTTGCGCATCTTGTCCTCCCGCTTCGAGGTCGCCGCCTTTTCCTCCTTGTCCTGCGCGAGCTTGTCGCGATACCTCTGCGACTCCTTGCCGAGGTTCAGGCTGCCGCCGCGGGTATTAATCGGTGCGTTCTTCGCCGGCGTGGAATTTTGAGAGCGCTCCTTGGAACTTTGTGAACGCACGGTCACGAACTCCAGCACCTTCGCGTGGTTGCTGTTAGCGTCGCGGAAGTACCGATGTCGCCAGTTCGTCGGCTGGCATTCGGAGTCGCTCAGCGCGCCCTGGTCCTCTCTGCCGCGATGTAGAAATCGGCGGGCGCGATTCATCTTCGTGCGGGTCGGCTTCGGTGTCGGTCCACCGCCCTGCGAACCGTCCGAGCAGTAGCTGGAGGAGTCGTCGCCGAAGGGGCTGGGCGCGTTCGCCAGCGGCGACGGCGGTAAATGATAGGGTGAGGCCGGGAGGGTGACCGGCGAGCCGGGAATTTGCAGAGACCCGGCCGACAGGAGTTCGTTGAAGGAGACCGGTGCCGGCCCCGTGGGCGACACGTCCACGCAGTTCAGCTCCTTCATCTTCTGCTGCATGGACATCACGTCGAGCACCTGGGGTCCGCTGATCACCACCCCGTCGCGATTCTGGCGCTTCCGCCGCCGCGACTTCAGGGACTCGACGCGCCTAAGGAAAGCCTTCGCGCCGTCCCGCAGCCTCTCCGAGCCGGACCTGCGAAATCGCGTGCCGTTCTCGTCGGGCACGGTTCCCGGTGGCAAACTGCCGTACCGCAGATTCTCCAGCATGGTGTCTTCCGCCTCTTCCGCCTCCAGACGATCCTCGATGGAATCGTCCTCGGACGCGGCGTTCTGCCCGGCGATCGCCTGCAGCCTCTCGACGTTCGCCGGTGTTACGTCGCCTATGCGCGACCAGCGTCTCGTCTTTTTCTCG
The DNA here is from genome assembly GCF_030848805.1 of Temnothorax longispinosus. NCBI lineage: Eukaryota > Metazoa > Arthropoda > Insecta > Hymenoptera > Formicidae > Temnothorax > Temnothorax longispinosus. The sequence continues at coordinate 22,236,928 of NC_092358.1, forward strand.
AAGGTCCATTTTTCGCTCAAGGCGCACTGCGTGTCCTCGTCGGATTCGTCACCGCCACCACTCTGTATCATAAATAACGACACAAAATTTAAAATAAAACGAGTTTTATATATATAACAACCAATATATTATGATAATTATAATATATATCAACATGATATTTCCTTGAAGTTGTATTACGATGTTCTATAATAAGTAATAAAATTTTTAAAAATAGTTTATTAATTTTAGCCACGGCTAAAGCATTAGATTTGAACCGATTACTATAATTACTATACTATATTTATAACAAGAGTGTCATAGTTATTCTGATTGACCTAAATTTATAAGCAAAAAACGCTGGCAAAATGTGATTCACCAGTCTGAATCACGATCCGGATCCAGCTGAATCTGGATCCGGGAACTCGATTCGAACGAGAATTCCATTCGTACGTGCGGCTTTCGCGAGCGGGGGGGGGGCCTTCGAGCCCATTTATTTCGCGCGGAGGATAATCCTGTCGCGCGCAAGGTGCGATTCCGGCAAGCACAAAGTAAGTAATAAACTAGCCGGTCGGCGCGTGTAATCCGTAAAAGCCTGGGCGTTTCTTCCGCGGGATTACGGCGGACTAACAAAGTGGGCCCGAAAGAACATATGTGACTCAACGTTATCCGACGTTTATACGGGAAAGAAACGTTACGCTCGAAATAAATGATACTTATCGAACGCTTAACGAACGATGGTGTTTCGTAATCGGTTCGTAAGCAACGAAATTAAGGATCGCCGGCCATTGGAGAACAGGCGGATCGCGCCCAGTGCTCTATAATTAATTGTAGAAAGTCTTCCGTGCGCACTTTTACCGCTCGTAATCGGCGATGGGGTTCTTGAGGTCGCAAGTCAAGCATTTCTGCTGCCCTCGATAGTAAAGAGAAAAAAGAAATTGCCGGCTCGATAACCACGAGGTCATCAGCTCGCGTAATAAGAATTGAACGGTTTCCGAAGGAAACCGTCAGACCGGGAGATTTTTCGACGGAAGTCGCTATTATCATGTTAACTATGCGTATCAACAAGGTAAAAGGAAAATTTTATTATTTTATGAAATCAGAATATTGCCAAAAAATATGAAAATTAAATAATCTTGTGTGAATGTGATAGGTATATATAATAATTTTTGTCATATCAGTTTTGTAGCCCATCAATTAAAAAGTGTTACAGGAGGAAACATCCTAAATTTCCGTAACGTCAAAACAGTTTACGTCCTAATTATGTCTCCTAAATTAAATTTCATTGTGCCGTCTGAAATTTATGGCCGGCTATTACGGACTTACACCATTTCTCCACTCAACGACCCGTCAGACGAACTGACACGAGCCCGAACCGTGTTCCTAATTCATTTTGGGAAGCTTCGCCATTCGGGAGAACGATCGCACGCTTTTATTACCGCGGTAAATCCCGTTTTATATAGGAAACACAGCATTCCCAAGGCACAGTTACGATATACGTCGTAAAAAAATAATTTACTAGAACGATCTCGCGCGGCGCGACGCGGTGGGTGACGCTCTCGAAATGGGTTTACAGGTCTCCGCCGCGGTGGACGAAGGAAACGAGCAGGGCTTCGCCTTTTCGCGTCTCTCGCAATACCTCTCGTTTTTTCCTCGTTCGATTACGCGACGCGAGTGACCGAATAATAATGTGAGGCAGCGCTTCTTCTCGAGGATGTGGGCCACGGATAAAAATACGCGGCATTGCACGTGCGGGATATCGGCCGGGAAATAAAGCGTGGGCGACGCCGGCAGAAAATAGATTTTTGAGATTTCGGAGTGCATTTCGCGCTCCGTGTTGGCCTAACGCTGCAAGGTGGGGCAGGCTTTCGAAATCCTTCCGTCGAAGCGACGGAAATAAAATCGGCCGGATGACGTCCGACAGCGACGTCGTCGTCGTCGACGGGGACGACCGCGGTGACAAATGTCGGGTCTTTGATGAGGCCTGCGAGGCAAGGTTCACGCCGATGTAAGGCGCGGTATAATTGCGAAACTATTTTTGCGTCGCTAATTATTCCTTCCGGTGGCCCCGTGCGGGATAATATAAATAAAACCGCCCCCTTCGCGCGCGAAAACGCATAGGAGTGGCACGTTTCTGATACTCTTTTAGTGGTGCAAAACGGGCTGCCATCAATCATTCTGCAGAAATTGGTTTTATAATTTATTTAAAAGTGATCGAGACGATTGAGAAGAAATTGCAAAACGCACGTTAACTCCGATAATACAAGAATGCAATTTTTACAACGCTATTTCTGATTTCATGCATTATCTTATAATAAGGATAATTTTTACTCGAATTAGAGGAGAATAAAGGGAAATTATATAAGAAATTTTATTTATATCAATGTTTATGTTTCAAGTCAGCGCTTTAAAAAGAATCGCATGATTTTCCTTTCGATAACCCGTCGCATTTCTTGTAAATTGTGTATTCGTAGCGCTCCGAGAAAATCCCGACGGAGAGCATATAATTCAAAACGTGATCCTCGCTTCTTAGATGAGAAACGCGCGCGTGTGTGTGTGTGTTAAACGGTGCCACCGTGCAAACCGTGCGAGGCGTTGCCGCGGTGAGAGACCAGGTCCATTGTCATGTAGCGTGGATCACGTGAGATTTCACACACACGTACGCTCCGTGTGTGTGTGTGTGTGTGCGCGCTTCACGTGAAAATACAAAGGCGTCAAGTTTCGTAACTAACGAGAAGCGATGTGTCGGTCCTATTGTTAGAAAGCCAACCGTCTCCGGGGCGCACGAAAAGACGCCCATTTCGGCTTAGTCACCTTATGGGGAACTGACGAGATACCACGAGAAGTCGCAGGGGTCACCGTGTCGTTTCTCTTTCCTCGGTGACGGAGCAACCGGGGCACACAGCCCGTGCTAGACGAGCTGATCGGGAAGACGGATAACAGCCGCCGCGCCGGAACGAAAAGCTCTCGGATGCGTGAATGCCGATAACGACTTTCCGGGCTAACACAAACTGGAAGGCTAAATAGAATCCCTCGTTCGTGAATTACGATAAATGCTTGGCATCATGACAGAGAGAGAGACTGATGAGAGTACAAAGTATCCATTATGCTTTCAACGCGTAAAATTAATGGTTTACATTGGTTTATTGACACACACTTCAGAAGCGTTTAAGTTGATGAATTTCGACGTACAGTCCATATTCCGAACGTTTTCCTTGATATAAACGCAATAGACCATCGTACACTCGATTAACAATAAAAGAGATCAATAAAAGGAATCATACTTCAGTGCTTCCAATTTCTATATCTCGTGTCTAGTTTCGATTATTTTTACTTCTTCCCCGACATTTCGCCATCATTAGATATTATACCGGCGTCACGCCTGACGAAGGGCGAGACGGCGAGACGACTCTGCGAGCCAGCGACGAAGGCTATATGCATTTACGTCGAGGAGGATCGACGCAATAGACATTCTCCGTCATCCTTCTCCGAGGAGGATGCACCTTTCGTAATGCATCTAATGCGCGAGCATCGGACATCGGCATACGACTCTCTCCGTCTCCCTCCCTCTCTCTCTCTTTTTCTTTGTCATGCAATAAGTTTCGCGGCCGATTACCGTCCGTTCGGTACTTAGATCGTTCGCTCGCATGCACGTAGGTATCTGCGTTTCCGTTCCGGCGCGTTACTACGCGAGAGACGTGACGATACCCCCATACGTGAGTTATTTCCGCGCGGCACTCAACGAGCCGTGTCGCCCCGCCGTGTGTACGGCCGACGTCACTTCCGTCTAAGCAGGTTGAACAAACCGTCCGTCCGTCGTTTTTCTGGGCCCGGACGGCCCGAGATATACGCGCAAATACATCTCGCATACATGGAAGGACACTCGTTACGCAAGAGGAAAAAAAATTTCAGTTTTACTTCCGTCGAGTGTGTCTTATTAAAATGCATTTCTCATTTTTTTTTGCGACTTGTTTAATGTCTCTGCGAGAGATGCGTAATATTATTTTGTTACGTAAAACTTACGTAAAACTATATAAAATCATAATCACACGCGTAATTATTTTACATTATAAAAATTTATTATGCATTAAAAATATATGACTCGAATACACATATCATTGCCACTTTATGGCGCATAAAATGTAATTATACGTGATATAAAGCGACAGACTGGTCTAATGAACATTCTAATTCTTTACTGTCTTACAAGCAATTATAACAGACGCGCACAAATTGTAGTAAAATACTGTATCCATTTGTAAATGGACGTTGTCGGAATAATTGGTCGTGTTGGATTACCAATTAACCAGCTGTCGTATCACGCGATGGCATTAATTTAATTTACGACCCCCAGAAGAAAGCGGTTTGTCGCAGAAGGTAAATTCAGGAACTCCCCCTTTCACAAAATTAACATTGATTTTAACGCAGCTGTTTAGTTAAATTGCCCTATCTATGTATATCGTTCTTTAAGTGCGACCGATAAAGTCTCCAATTTAAGAGCGAGACTTAATACACGGTGAGTATATTAATTAAAATTCGGTTATAGATGCAGCCAAAAACAAAAACAATAAATAGAATGTTGCTCAAATCATAAAACAACGACCATTCCGTACAATATTACAACACGCCAAATTTTGAACATGATAAATTAGTAGAGTCTAAAAAAATATCTGAAAAATACAAAGTGTTGATCAAATTTATTTAATCTGCAAATATTAAATGTATAAACATTCATTGTTCCGAATATCCTTATACATGCAATGCATATATTATTGATAGTTTTCTGTAATAAATTCAGTAAATCCTATATATATGACTTGTATGTTGGTATTCATATTCGCAAATCAACAATACGATTTAGCAAATTGCAGAAACGAGCGATGCAATTGCCAGTTGCGCCATGAAAGAAGGAAATCGTGATGCCGGACAACGTCGAGGAAAAAGAGGTCGCGGCTACAAATTCAATGACGACCGGTTGATACGGTCGCTAACAGGGGAGCTTATATTCGATGTTTCGCGTAAAGAAACGACCGCGGCACGGCAAACCGTACGATCCTCGAGGGCTCGTCACTGAATCACGATTGTCAATGAAGAAATCCACGACTGCAGTTGCGACGACTGCAGCCGTGACTGCATAGCCGCTCAGCGATCAACGGAAATCCCTGGAATGTCGGTCTCCTCTACTTCTTCTGCCGTCGTCTCGTTCGCAAGTACGACGATAACATACTTTCGAATCGAGAATTTTAACTCGCGGAATCGACAATGCGCGGCAAGGAACGCGGGCCAGTTTTTGCTCGCACAATTTGTTCGCGCTCGTTTCTCGAAATGCAACGGCCAACAGTAGAGCGTGGAAAAAGTATATCTGGAGCGTCGAAAAGATGTGGTACCCGTGATAATATTTTATTCCCGACAGAATTCGTGAAACCGATTCTTAATAAAAAATTCCACATCTCTTTCTCTCGTTCTTTCTATAAATAAATCCAGGAAAAACAGATTCGTATCGAGTTTTCCTCAAGTCTATTTTGCGCTGACTGAAATGCTGAGGTCTAAGTTTAAAAATTCGATACACGAAGAGAGAATTTTTATCGCGTATACCACCCAGAGCGAACGAAAACATTCGGAAATCTAGGTCATCTCACCGCTCTATGGTGGTTGGTTCTAAATTTGGGCCGTACGACCACCGTCGTATTATAGAAGCTTGCGGCCTGTCGCGATCAGTGACACTCGATTTGCAGTGGCCTAACGAGTACGAATGGCCCGTCATTGTGTGGAACATATATCACGAAATTCAATTAGCCTAACGTCAAAAAACCGCCACTCAAACGGAGGCCACGGAGAGATATTTATGCGTCATTTTCATTAACGAAACGCCCGTCCAATTTTAAGAGTCAAAAAAGTAAAATAAATGATAGAAGTTACAGAAATAAAAATACAAATAGATATATTGAACAGTACGTAACGGTCATTCACATGTACCTAAGAGACTGCATGAATGTAACAAAATACCTATACTGAGAAAAAAATTGTCTACATTTTAGTAAATATTAGTTTGCATACAACCGTTACTCCATTTACTAAAATGAAGAAAAAATTTTCCATTTTTTCTCAGTGTATTAATATCGACTTAAAACCAAATTTTCATTATTTTTTATTTATTATGTAATTTATTATTTCCATAACTTTTTAATTTATTGTTGACTTAACTAACAAACAACTAGCAAGTGATATGTTAAATTCCTTTTGTATAAAATTACAAATCTGTATAAATCTCGCTTCCTCGAAATAGCAAAGGTACGACGACGCGATCAATGTATTTTCCTACGGAGATTCCGCGCGAATCCCCGCAAGAAAATCGCGCGATGATACTCCCGTCACGCCTCATTAATCCCGACCACTTCCATCGTCACCTCCATCGTCCCTTACTTCCGGTATCATTAACTAACGAGCGGTTCGTGGGGCGCCCTAACGGTGAGTAAATCCTCGTTTGCGAGAACCAGCTCGCCCGGTCGGTCGATCGATCATTCTAATCGCGAGGAGGTATTAGGACAGCGTCGGTTTCAGCGATAATTCTCGGCTTGGAACTCTCGTAGGAGTTTCTCCTGATGCGCGCACTGTGTGTAAATAGCACGCGGCTGCATCCGGTGTAACAGAGACATTCGAGTGGGAGTCAGATCGATACACGCGATGCGTTTCGATGCTGCGATTAATCTCGCTATTAAAAAAAATTACCATGTTGAATTTAATATGTGTGTTGCTTCTCTCTAATTTTAAAATAATTATATAATATATGACACATTATTTAGTTTTTTTTCTCTAAAATAAAATTTAATAAAGTTTACGATAATCGCGATTGACGTTAAAACGATTAAAGATTGACGGATTGGCCAGACTCCGATTTGAATGCTCCTACGTTTGCGTATACGACTTCGTTGCCACGCCAAGGCTTCGCGCACGACGACGGCGCGCGGCGCGGCGCGGCGCGGCGCGGCGCGGCGACGCGCTGTCTGCTCCGTCAGCCGTTTCTCTCGATGCTTCTCTCTCGACTCTCTCGCAAGAGAGAAATCATTTCGCAGCATCCCGCTCATCTTGTCCCTTTGCCCGAGGCGGTGGGTGCGTGACACTTGTTTAACACGCGTGACGTGTCCACATGTGTGTGTGTGTGTGTGTGCGGGTATAAACATTTCCAAAGAAAAACATAAAAACGGAGAAAATGCCGCGGCTCTTTTTATCGTTATTTATTACCATGAAAATGTCGCTTATTAGACGTTCTCTGAAATAGATCCAGAGAGTGTAAGAACGTGGTATAAAGAAAATCACAAGGTACACATTGCATTTCACATGAAATTACCGCGTGCAAAATTCAGGATTAAGGTATAATCGCAAAATGGACTTAGATTCTTAGGACTTTAAAATAGAGAGAGTTAATTAATTATTAATTGTGATTTAAGCCTGAAAATCGCCAAGCTTGCAAGTTTTTAATCCTGCGAATAGTCTTGGTATTTTTTGAACGTTATAAAAAATATCTCTTTGGAGCTTCATGTATTCAGAGACTGGCTTCGATTTCTGTCTTCGTGTTACATACCGCAATCTGCGGCAGCCGATCCCCGACTTTTAACATCGTTTGACGTAGCGGTTTTTAATCCGACAAGTACCCATTGGATTGCGATTAAGTTGCGGCGCGATACAACGGTTCCGTGCGGTCGTTGCTTAATTTAAACAACCGCAAGACGTATCGCGGTCTTCATCACAGTATGACTTACGCTAATTGACTTCTGAACGGTCCGCGATGGAGATTTATGGTAATATGCCGACTCTCGGCCGCGAGTGCTAATTGCTCGCGGTTCCACGAGCGGAGCAGTCGCGATAACTGCACCATGCACTTGTAAATAAAGCATCGCGATTTGACGGCGGTCGCCACCCATCGTCGCGAATGGGTGCATGTGGTTAAATACTAGAAAGAATCTAGCTTCTAACATGCCTGGAAAGTAGAGCCATATTGTAGAACTCCGTTTTTTTTTCCTAACAAACGACCAGTCTAACGATTAAAGCATTTTTATACCGGTATCCCTGCAGTTGTTAGGAGTTGATTAAATTAATATAATATTAGTATAATCTTATATTAGTATAATTGTCAGAGTTAATTAATAATTATATACTAATACAATATTAGTACAATTTTATAGTAGTATAATTTGTACTGTGATAATAGTATATTATTAGTATAATATTATTAGTAAATAATAACACATTAATTAATAGTGTGTTGTTATACAAGTATTTATAGCAAACAGTAATTTATAGAGATAAAGTACGACAACGAGTACATTTAGTTTCTAAAATTCTTGGAAAGAGATGCATTGAAGATTCCGTTATGCCTGGTGTTACAATCCAGTCCGGTGCGCGATTAAAAGTTGAGACCGTTTTCTCGGTAATCCTCTTCCGGCGAGCATGAGAATGGCGATTATGCTGTGCAGGTGCACAGCAGCGGCGGTCTATTAAAAACTAGATCCGCGCCGGGCGTGCACTTCTCGCGCTCAGATCGTTATAATATAACGGTGCGGCATAGAAATGCGCATATGCACGAGCGTGACAAGCGGACATTTATCCTAGCGCTAATGACCGTTTCCTGTCGTCCGATTTCTGCGGTATGCCACCGTAGAAACGCGCCCGCGTCTGCACGCTCGGCCCGATCGCTCGATAAGGAGTTCCCCGGGTCAGGGAGCTCTCGTCGTTGCGAACCGACATCCCGCTCGGATAATCATCGCCATCCTCGTCGTCATCCGAGGACGTGTACTTTCTATACACGCAGAGACCGCGTTCGCAGAAGAAATGACACGCTTTCGGCGCGGGTTCCGACGAATCGGACGCGCTAATTATCGAGCGTGGGTACTTTCCTCTCACGCGGCACCGTAGTGTAATTACGGTATAAGCCGAGCTGTAACTGGATTAATTTGCGCGAGAGATAAGAACATGAAGCTTGTTAACATCTTGGTTGAGTTGAGAGCAAGCCGTGCACCGCTGTCGGAAAATTTATATTACGCAGGATATGTATTTTATATGACGTAATTTTTTAAATATAATTTATATCTAGTAATAAATGCGAAGAAAGTAAAATATGTCTCTTTTAAATGTCATTTATGTATGTTTACGCTGAATGTCTGCCGCGTTTATGTTCATATAAAAAATGTGTTTAGACTGGTATTGCAGTGCATTCGTTTATATTAAAATATTCATTTTTATATATATTTAATATAAATTATATTACATCTAATAAAAATATCATTTTTATTTAAATTAAAGAAAATTAAAAATTCCTAAAAGATTTTACAAAACAGATTCTATTTTTGCGATATACAAATATTTAAAAAAATATTTAAAGAATTATAAGAAATTGACAAAAATACTTTCCACATGAAAGTTGTTACGAAGTAAAAATCGACTGCAGATTGATTGAAGAAACGGTATATAGAAGGAAGTGTGCGGTGAAACCCAGAACACAAACGTCGAACACGAACTTCGGCTTAATGAGACGTATTATATACACTTTGCGCTGCGAACGAACGGCGCGTTTTTCCGAATACATACATAAAATTTACGGTGCACCGACCGTCGTGCCATGGGAAAAAGCGCGGCGCGCCGATACGGGTATCGGCGGTAGAAACGGGGCAAGTCGCGTTCGCGTTCGCGCGAATTTATGGCAACCGGTTTGCGCGATCGACGGAGGAATGTCGGCTGTCGTTTGCGCCTGTCAACTCGCGCGAGAGAAAGAGACGCATCGTTGTCGTCGCTTCGTTCCCCGTGTCGCGCCTTCCCGACAATCCGCGGCACTTTTCAAAGAGAGACAGAGGACAGAGAGAGAGAGACAGAGAAAGGTGACGATGCCTCGGAAAAACCGCAGATAATGATCGATATTCCCTCGAATGCTGGAGGGAAAATACGGTACCTTCGAGTCTCCATGAATCAGCTATCTCTATAGTAGGACAATTTAAGTTGTTCATCGTTAACCGTTCACTTGTGACTCGCATTCACGCTCAGGTATGCCTGCAGGTATTATTATCCCGACAGAATGATCGTATAATGTCAGATGGGTCTCGAAGGATCGGAATTTATTCATCCACGTCAAGAATATTGAAACGCCTTGATCCAGGAACATATGGCTGGCATAAAACGCGAACAAACAGTGTTGTTCACTTTTCCTTTTGCCTTTACGATTCCCGGTTACGATTCCAGAACGAAATTACGAAACTAAAATTACGAGAGATCTTATCATGGAGAAATGCGAGGAGTCTAAGTGGAATTATTTCAATTAAATTATTTTAATATACGTAAAACGATATACCGTATGCAGTTTGAATAAATTTTATAACTACTGTCAATCCTCTATTAGCCGCACAATGTTACAAAAGTTCTCGGGTATTATTACTGACTACCGTGTGCCCTGCCAATGGTGTGACGACTGCGATATGCAGGTGCGACGTGCATGGAACCGTGCCGCGCAGTCTGCCAGCACGGCGTTCTCCGCGGTTGCGTGTACCGAACCTGTTTCCAGGTTTTACGCACCGGCGAAGCCCACGCCGGCAACCCGGGTGCATACATGTATGTAATTACGTGTACCACCACTCCTTCCCCTGATGGCTGAACGCGTTCTGAATGCGAGAGAGCGTCCGTAACGTTTGGGCGGAAAGAAAAAGCGTCGCATTACATAGGAAAAAGGGGAAACCGACGGAAAAGGGGCGGCCACGCGTAAAAAAGAGAAGAAGATAGATCAGAGAAGGCAAGACACGATAGAAAGGAAGAAAAACTTACAGACGGGGTGTAGAGAGCAGGAAGAAAAGGAAGACGCAGAGGAAACACAGACTTAAAGTGGATAAAAAGAAAATCAAGTGAAATAAGAAAACCATGTGCGGACGCAAAAAACTAAAACCGACAAAAGAAAAACGAGGAGAGAGGTTCGTGTGAGGAGAAATCTACGGTGATATGGAGGGAACGAAGTGAAGTAGGAGAATGGGGAGAAACTGAGAGACAGCGAAGCGCCAAGATGCGGAGAAAAAAACGGGAGAAAAAGGGGGAGAGGCAGTTGGATAGATACTATATTTTATAACGACTTTCCTGCCCGGTAATTAACCGTTTGCCAATTAATGAGTCGGCCGCGAAATCCCTCACTATAACTCGGACTCTGCCTCCCTCTTTTTCGTCCGCGATATTCTCGCTTGTGCGAGCACATGCATGTAATCACGGCACACGTGTGTCTGTGTCGCGGTAAAGGCCTGCATAAAAGCTGGCCAACGCGCCGGCAAATAATTACTCTCAGCTCTCTTGTTGTCCTCCTGTATATTCGCGAGGATAGGACGTCGATGATACTTCTACGTGTCTCTCCTCTTCCTTCCTTCCTCTGTTCAGCATTAGCATGCGCTCGTTTAACGTGATTGCAATTTTCGTGCTCCCCGTAAACGCGAGTTAACAAGCCAGCAATCAATTTAATTTGCCGCACTTTCTAAAAGTTTAGAAGTTTTGCCTCATATCTGCTGTGTATGTATTAACTGAAAGATAGTAATGCATGATAGAATTTGATTAAATAAAGGATATATATCGAGTTGATATTAAATATATCCTTATTAAATTATTAAATTAATAATTCTACTTTATTAAATTAATTTACCGTGACATTAATAACAATGCACTTTAAAAAGAGCTTTCCTTCATAAATGTTAATATGTTTGTATTGTGTCATGTCCATTTACGTTTACATGACACCTTAAATTCAATTAAGATAACAGCAGTTGCAGCATAAAATAATATCGGTTCAATAATTAATTCGGAAATTACGATTTTATTACAGAACATCAAGCCACACGAATCTTCCTAACGCAACCTTATGATAAGCACAAATAGCTTGAGATACGCTCCCTCTAAATGGCTCAATTTATTACCTTCATCAGTGCGAACGGCGTAGCTCCAGAGAAGCAGCAATTTTCAAGAACCAGATCGAAGTAGGGCACGAAAACATGGTCGATCGAGCACAATAATACGACCGCTGTTAAATCGACCCAATTGCCGCAAATTGCCACTTTCGTTGATTCGACAAACACAGGGATCGAGAGGCGCGCGCGCGCGAGAGAGATCTCATTTTCGGCGGTCACGGGCGCAGAGAGTGAAAGCTTTTATTAATAACAATTATAGGGAGGATCGAACGAAAACGACTCGGACCTCCGGCGAGAGAGGAAAAGGGACCCCGATCGTCTGACAGGGAAAGTCCCGGATATCTACTACTCCTTTACACGAATGTACGCCGCCACGCCGCGCGCCGCGCCGCGCCGCCGCTGCTACGTCGCTTTACCAAATTAAGTTACGCGCGACGCTCGCGTATAAATTATTCCTATAAAACGCATCAGTCATTCCTCTACTTTCTCTTGCCCGCGTACTTATATGCGTTACGCACGCGAAGATTCGGCCGTAAAGAAATTCTTTCGCATTTCCATAATCTTATATGGAACTGACGCAAGCATATTCTATAGTATCGTTTGAAAATTCGAAGTCACGCTATTGCGGCATTTCGGATTATTGATCTTTGCCTCCGGGAAGATTTCATGACTGAAGAAATTTCCTCAGATTCTAGATTCATTACACAGCAAAGAAGAACGAGAATATATTTCAACGTAAAACGGGAGGGACTATCGCACGCTCGTCTGTCGGGAAAATAAAGACTACGGGAAAATGCGAAAATCGAACGAATCTATTCAATGCAATCGCGCGTGCAGTCGCGATGATTCCACGGCGGATTACGTTATTGTGGAACGAGAGCTATAGGAACCTCGTCACGACTCGTTCATTCAGTCACGGACAATGTTACGTGTCGCTTCCTCGTATCGATCAATCGCGCGCGTTTCGCAAAGCACGTTTCGTACCAGAATCGTTTCGCGAGAACGTCAACGCCGGAGGGCCTCCGCTCCGCCTTTTGCTTTCGTAAGGCCTTCGATTCGGTAGATCATTACACTTCACGTGCGCACGTCTCATCGGGGCGGCTAGCTTTCACCCGATAAAACGCATTATACGTCGGTCAGTGCTTTCCATTCGGAGTGCAAGGTCAACGTCAGCCAAAAATTTTATTTAAAACGCCTTCTGGCCGGAGAGTTTAATTTTCGATGTTGTCGAGATAAAGAGAAGGAATATGAGGAAGCAATAAAGATACTCATCTTTATCTCAGAACATTATATATTATATATGTTGAATTTTATGCGTTAAACCTGCTGGTTCTCTTAAATTTTTTACACACCGCAATTATACACGCACATACGCGCGCGACTACATATTACATGACTAAAGAATACATGTGAAATCTTCTCTTGCAATTTTCTGAAAGAAGCAAAAAAATATCTTAATGCTTTAATGCTTTAAATTTGTATCATCTCATATTCCTACAATTTTCTCACCGCAAAGAAAAACACATTACGTTAATTGCTACACATCTTCATTATCACGAAATAGCCCAGAGATAATTTTAATAGTATGTCAACACGCGTCGGCACGTCACACCCAATTCTGGCATTTTGTAAACTGATCTTACCTAATGCGTTACGAGGACTATGTAAGCGTAATATACTGGCCGCATGACGAAGGTGAGAGCAATTTAGCAGCCGCGGTCTAAAACGGGCGAATAAAATTACCTGGCTCGAGCGAGGATCAATGGGCCTTGGGCGCAAATCAGGTCAATGCGATAACAAAATAGTAAGACATAGGCAGAAAATAAAGCGCCTTAGGAACTTGGCACTTTACCTCACGGTGATATTGCATCGCGGTATTTTCTGCTCGGTATATTTCGATTAATCTCAATCCAGCGGCTATAAACACCTCCACAACGTTTCATTCACCAGTTGGAGGTCGCGCGATCTAGCGACAAGCATAACTATCGATTCAAAGTTTTACAGTCTTACAATTCTGGAATTTAGTTTCTCATAATCCTTTTTAGAATATTAACATTTCGGAATCTGAAATTTCCTAAAAAAGATTCTCTACTTAGAAATCTTCATATAAATATTCAATTATTTTCACACAATCTGGAGTTTGTTTGTTTTGTAGCAAATAAGACACTAACAAAGCGTAACTTTTATATTACAGTCTCGATATTTAAATTCAAGAATTATATTATCACTTAAAAGTTTATTTTATATGAAAAATATTTACATTTCTTTGATTAAAATCGTATGCATTTCGTTTAAAGCACGAAATGTTACACCGATCGTATTCGACGTATGCACAAAGCCCTCATACGATAATCTTTTGCTCAAAAAGGCGACAAACCGACACTCATCTAATCGATCTCGCAATACGAGTATCTTGCGAGTCACCGTAGCTACAAATTTGGCAAGACTTTCGCGCGTCAGCGGCGACCAGACGCTTCGCGTACATATCCGTTCGTACCAAACGCGTGCGCGTAAAACGCGCTTTCTCCCCATCTAAGGACATTTGCTTGAAAAATCCTTATGCCAGTTTACTCTGCGGTCCGTTTTGCGCACGGTCGCCAGATAAATTTTCTATTTATTAAACATACAACCGTGCGTAACGATCCGCGCTGGCTTCCGGTAAGAGCTCGCCACTTGTCGCAGTTGCTGCTGGCAAACACGCATATATGCGCGTGAACCCTTTATGGGCATGAAAGTGGTCGATCATGCTCAGTGCCGTAGTATCATCGATCGATTATCCTGAAGTCCTTTTTAAATTTTAAATTAGCTACGGTAGATCCCAATGACACAAAATAATTCTTGCTTGGTAGGACATGTTATATATCAGAAACGAAGACTTTTAGGTAAAATGTTACAGATGTTGGAAAATATCTTAAAAATAAAATCAACACTTTTAAAAATATGTGCAGTCTTAGTAAAAACAGAGTTTTAAATATCGCAAGAAGACTGCAAATTTAAAATTTATTTCGAAATTATCGTTCAGCGTATCTGGGATGTTGCGGTACGAATTGACCTCTCCGCCATTCGGAGCAACTCTTCCGAAAGTTAAATGTCTCCCTACAGAAAAATTGGCATACAGACGACCGGATAATAGCCTGCTTTCGGTTCGTCACGCGCGATAGAGCAAACTCCAAGGAGCTTATCGATGGATTGCAACCGGCCAATCGATCCATTATTCATTGCTGATCTCAAAACCGAGATCAATACGCGATACGATACACAAATCAATGTCGAAACTCAGCAGTCTACAAAGACACGATCGATATTTGCCATGATATCTCTTTTGTGGCATCGGCATACGTTTCTGTACACGTGTACAAATCCGAGCGATTCTCCTTTCGCGATCACACGGATAGATCCACCGCGATCTCGGTCGGGCCGAGCCGGATCATATAATTGATTTAGACTTTCGTCGAAATGCTTTTAACTCTGATTTGCGATGCGTGCTCCTTCACCAGAGTTACGATAGTGAACGCTTCCTGCTCTCTCTCTCTCCCGAGAGCGGCCCAATAACACTCCCACTCGGTAATTCGCACAGATTGATCTTTACGATCACCACCGGCCCGTAGATTCGCTGCGCTTATTTCGGATTAGCTGTATTTAATCTGCGTGGTACACGACGGTGGAGTCAAAATAACATGATTGTGGGTCATCGCACTCCGACCGCTCACGTATATACGACTTGGATCTTACCGATGTATGCGTAAAGTAAAATTCGTACAAAAACACGAAGAGACGCAGAAACGCTTTTAAGTTATAATTCAACTAGCTATATTTAGATAGGTAGATTTTTATCTCCCAAGCATCCGATTAATTGAAAGTAATATCGAACTGTCTCCGAGTTGCAATAATGATAATATTTTCGCAGTAATAAATAACATGATAAATTTTATAATTTTAAATCATTATATGTATCGGTATTTATTGCCAGACGTCGTTACGATACATTTAATTGCGTATCCAGCGTGCGCTTTCCAAAGTAATTAACTACGAATTTATTTCCGTCACGTGACAACTGTTGATTGCTATTCCGTTCATTTGTTCACCGTTCCACACAGATAATCGTAAGAACACAGTACACGCGGGTGCTTTCATCTAGTGCATAACAATGACCATATGTGTGAACGTGTCATAAAAGTCATAATATGTGACTCAAATGTCGATTTGTCATAGATTACGAAGCAAGAATATGAGAGTGGCTATAACGTCTATAATCGTATATATACTCCTTATCGACATATTTAACTATTTTATCTACTTTCTTAATTTAATCTTCAAAATTTCATTATTAGGAAAGTATTATCTATCATCACGCAACGTGCTATTTATTATTTATATCATTACATATAAACTCAACTAATTAAAAATTTTACCATTTTAATTAGAAAACTGATATGTTAAATCAATGATAAACATTAATAATAGAGAAACCCACGCGCGACGTCACAAAGAAAAATTGTAAAACGTGACATTTGAATCGTTTCCACCATGGAATTCTAAGAAACATTTAAGTACCCTTGTCTCCTCTAACTGACCCCGGGCTCTAATCTGACATTTCCGTCTTGAGGTCTCCTCTAGATCTCATCGTCTATCGGGAAATTCTCAAGAGAACGCTCGAAGAGAGAAGATGCGACGAGAATTTCAAGGAAACCTTTAAAGATGGAAACTGCGAAGAAAAGAAAAATAAGTTTACGGAGGAATAAGGCAAAAATAGCATAAAAGTAGCGGAATCGAAATTATTCCCGGAGCAAATCTCCTTATGAGAATTATGTAAAATGCGGAAGTCAATAGTATAATAAAATTGGGCTTAACTCCAATGAATTAATTGAACTCTCATTGAAATTCCTTGTCGCATCTCCGTGTATCCGCGCGTTTGCGCAACGCTTCCCGTACGTGCTCCGTAGTCGAGTAATTCAACGTATATATACTCACGCTTTTGCTGTGGCTCGTGCTGTGGTGCGTGTGATGCGTGTCGAGCTTCATATTGGCGCAACGATTAAGGGCGTGCAGACGCCGGAAAAGGCTCTGCAGCGAATCGGCCTCGAGGAAAGGGTGGTCCTTGGCTACGCCGGAAACGTCAATCGGAAACTGATAGTCTGAAACACGAAGACGGACGATCGTTAATTTTCGTTTCGCATACTCGATTATATCGCGCTCGAGATTAGGATAAGGTATCGCGCTTACGCGCGCGTATTTACGTAAACGAAAAAAGTACGTCGTAGCCGATATTTGATATAATGTCAAAAACATACGCCGTATCAGCCATTTGTTTGTTTGTTGCAACGGCACATTCAGGGTCGTTCGATTATCGAACGATGCTATAAACGCGCACAGGTATACGCCGTGAATAGACCAAATCCATGTCCATTTAGTCCGCGGGCATTAATCTCTTCGTGAATCCGAGAAGAGCTTATCATATGTTGATTGTGCCGTTGTCGCGCGGCTCCATTCTGCTTGGTTTTTTTTGTACAAAACGTTTAAATTCAAATAAATAACTTAAAACGTACGTTTTGTTTTTACGTGATTAGTATCTATTATGATATCCAATTGAATTTTACAATATCTAAAATGTTTCTGTATAATTATTAATACATAGTATTTTCCCATAAATTTAATTAACTATTTTTCTAATTGTGAGAAAAAATAAAGAAAATTATGTTTAAAAAATTGTAAATATGTAAAATTGTAATTATGTAAAAAAAATATATAAAATAATATACGAAAACTTTTAAATTCTATGTAGTTACGTTGCTATCCGTTGTTACGCACGAAAACTGTTAAATGTCGTAGTAATATGGCTTCAAAAAATACATGCCATAAATGCTATTATTAACATTGACGTCTGTTGAAGCTGTACAACGATCATTCAACAATTTTTGTTCGCAATAAAAATTGCGAAAGTTATTTCAGATTCTATATAGTTACATAATCCATTTTGCACGTAACAAAAAAGCTGTTACAATAATATTAAGTTTTTGTGAATAGAATATCGGCGTTATTTTTTCTCATTTTCTACTACACTGGTAGTGGCGGTAAAAAAAAGATTCACTCTTAATGATAATAAAAATCGCGATTTTCGATGGTGGATTTTGCTATCTCTCCAGAATTTCTTCGTAAATATGTCGCAGTATAAGTTTGGAAGATTTCTGTCACGACTTGCGCAACGCTGGCCTAGATCTTCTGAACCAGATCTCGGCTCTACGATCTTTAACCGGGATTCCGGGATCTTTAACCTAGGATCGATTCGTCGATCCCCAAAGTAGAACGACTCTTCAATAAACACGGCGAGCGTTTCCGTGATATCGAACGTTTTCCGGTGAAAAGTATAAAATATATATATTTGTTATATTAAAAATATTATTCTACCTGATTCATCTGTTCGCACAAAATGCCAAGGAGGAAGGGAGGGCGTTGCCATAATGTTTCATTAAGGTTTCTCGCAAACAAGCTTGGTAATTAAAAGAAATTCCGCTTACTGTAGAAACTATAAAGCGCACGCGCATGTCAGCCACGTTTATTTTCACTTATTAAAGCGTAAATATGATTAACGACTTCGAGCAGTCCCTGATGTTACTTGATAGCGGATAAATTAACCAGTTATCTGCTCTACGTACCGACGTTGTACACACTTCGCTTCCTCCTTCGGAATGCTTAAACGCGCATCCGTATTTTCCAATCGTTAACATTTCTTCACGCCGTGTACAGCTAGAAGTTTTTGCAATACCGTAGGTACATCTCGAATACGATAAACGTGTCGTGTAACACCTATAAACCGTCCGTAGCAATTTCCACCTTAGGTTCACATTATCATTCACTGCATACTGATATTTGACGCGTGTACCGAATGTAAAACATATGCTATTGCAAAAACTCCCTATCGCTAGAAAATTTATTGAGCTTCTCGAAGTAGTATGAAAGTGTGAAATATATGTCGGGACTGCGATATGGCAGGCAGTCTTGCATTCTAATAAAGCCTGTCGACCGACGAGAATATAGGATGATGCTTGTGTCAATGTTATTCAATGAAGAATGATTTGATTCATTGCGCATTGCATATGTGCATATCTTTCGTTTCTTTATATCTTTCGCCATCTACGCATCAAACGGTATACTTCCTAGCAACGAGATCGTTCGCTAAGGATTTTATGATGCTATCGGTAGATTCACGTTAATGAACGGCGCGCTTCCTGGATGTCCTAATTACAAACTAATCACGTTTTACTGGGAAATTTGCTGATCATGTACACACGGTGCTCGTCTGATGAATCAATTAGCGCGCGAACTTTCACTCGTCGAAATCAGCAAATACCGATTTGTTTGTCGCTAAAAACATGTTACTATTGACACATATATATTTAACAACAAGTCTCGCACATACTCGTCCACCTTTGTAGAAGATATTTCGCATTTTTCTTTTTCTCAATTTCTTCTCTTTCTCATTTTTCACATATATCTTCTTTACCAAGGTTAAGAAAAGGATCAGTTTCTTTTTTTTACAATGGCCAACCCGTTGTCGTTCGCGAGACACAAAAATTCACTCCGCGAGCGACTTGATAAATTTATCCGGCGGCGCATCGGGCCAAGAATGGCGATGTGATCGATCGGATCACGTCCTTAATTTATCACGCCGATCGTCAGACACGACACCCACATTCGGTCGCGTCGCTGGAATTCCACGAAGGATCGGTCGAGGGGATCCTCCGCGGTCGGGGCCGGACACGACCCGCGGTAATATCCTTGCGAGATCGCGTGTGCGCGGCTGCGCGCGTGTGTGGGCCCCGTGTGTGTGTGTGTGTGTGTGTGTGTGCGCGCACGTGAGTCGCGTGATTCCCGTACGTGTTCGATGGGCATCGGTATCGGTATTTATATCATGCCTTGCGCCGACCGACTCGGGTTCAACTGGGTCAATTAGCTACTATTCATAGTGCGCTTCGATCGCGAGAACTCGTCTGAGTTATGATCAATCGTGAACTTTGTAAGTGGTACCACGCACGTGTATACGTATACGTATACGCCTAGGCACACACGCTCGTGCACGCATAAGTTTACACGCACGTGTACGTGTGCAAACTCGCGTTCGCCAGGCCTGCCGACGTATTAGAGCTGTCAGTTTAGAGCTGATAGTTTCGAAGCTGTTACGATACATACTCAAGTGTATGATTGTAAATTAATAATATCTTTAAGACACAGCTAGATATTTACAAATTTTTGATAAGACTTTTCAAGGTAGTTTAACAAAATTTTTCTAAAATTTAAGAATACGGTTCATAAATCTTTTTCATTCTCATCATGAATACACGTATCATATATAAGAAATAACAAAATAAATTTAACAATCATATTAATTTTTCTAATATTATTTATTATATGATATTATTACTCTCTTATTATTTAAAAAATATAAGTCTATTTTCAACCTCTCCCCCAGGTTCCTTCGTGCATTCCATTCATACAATTCACAAGAATTATGAATGCAAGTCATCTTCTGTATTAAAGATATGTTCTGAACTAAAAATAGTCGCGCAATGACGACGTTGCCGCGGCGAAGAGAATGCATTTGTATGCTGTGACAGTTTAGAATAAACTTTGTCGTTTACCAAGCTGCACCATTTCTTCTTTCCACATTTGGCATCTGGGTCGTTGCGGCGGCGGTTACGTCGCGTCGCTCAGAATCTGTTTGTGAGGCTGCGGCAGTGGACCGAGGTGTACGCGGTCCGCACGCACAAAAATTAAATTAAAGTTTTATAAAGTCGCCGCATGTCTCCCACGCGCACCGCAAAAAGTGAAAGTCCCATATGCCACCTCGTAAATCCCTCTCACGCCTAGTATCCTAATTGCTCGCGCCAGCGTTATGTAATTATCGATAGCACTGCGGTTGTAGTACCGCTGTTAGTATTAGGTAATTGAAGTGAATGTGTTGATATAATACGATAAATATCGAACGATCAATCGTCCTTAACCCTTAATAAACGTGTCAGTGTAAATGCTTACAGTCACGCAATACGTCTCCTTTTCTCACGTAATATTCTTATTGAAGAAATTTCAGATCAGGTGTGCCGAAGAGCTTCAAGTTTTGCATCGAAATGTTTCAATAAAATGTCATTTTATGATGTTAACAATAATTTTAAAAATAATCTCATGATTTTAACATATGTGTCGCGATATTTTTCTTCTATCTAATTATGTCAAAAGAAAAAAAATTGTTATGACCAGCCCAGCGCCAACGAACCTAGTGGTTTGGATAGTAACCGTTGTTCGGCCAGATGCTTTCATACACGCGAGGGGGACATCAGCTGTTCGCGTCGCGAATTCTTCGGGGGCGTAAATGTGACTTTGCAGTTAGGACGGCCCGCCGGCTGGCCGGTTCCGTCAGTTCCGTGCCATTCCTCTTCCCGCTTTTGGCATGTGGGTCGCCGCATCGCGCATCGCAATGTCTCCTGTCCGGCTGCATTGCGCCGCGACATGTTTATGGGAGTCTCGATTCGAGCAACGGTCAGAGCTCCACTGACTCACCGTACGAAACCTAACGTCGTTCGAGAATCACGTTTCTAACAAGTAAAATATACGCAGGCGTGTACACACCAGAATATACACGTATACATCACGCACAACGGCTACGGCCGACAAATCAAATGGGAGGCGCGGGAGCGCGTTCGCCGGTATTAATTTATCACGACGATTAAACGGCCCCGAGTCTGCCCTGAGAATTAAGGCTGCATTTCGACCCCCTTAGCGAGGTGCTCCGCCCTGGAATCGGCGCGATTCTCGAGCGTGCGGTTTAAAACTTTTCCAACAGTGCCTTCTTTTTCGTTTCCGAACACCTAATTAAAGGCATCGCGGATTATCGTTGAGCTGCGGCGTCGGATTTTATGGAGGAAAATTTGTCGAGAACTTTGGCAAGCTAATCGTTACCTCTCGCACGGCTAAGTGTGTCGTGAATTTATTGTTAGCAATAATGAAAGAATTGTTAACTTGGAAACATTTTAATCATGACTGCGTCGTGGCGTGAATAAATCGCGAATAAATGCGCATATTACATGAACAATTGGATTTTGTTCGTATTATGGTGCAGAACAGATCGGAACTATTAATAAAAAATTTGAATAAGTATAACATTATTATAACACATTCGAATTCGAGTCTCAATTATCTTAGCAATTAATTCAAGACATTCTTTTCAGGTATGTAACTAATGATTTTAGAATAATTTCAAACATTAATATTTGACACGGTTTTTCAATGTTCATATGGTTCATATCGAAAAGACGTTATATATTGCCAGTTACGGTCGATTTAAAGAAATTACTTGAATTGTTATTCTATACTGGCGAAAGAAATGTATTATTCTGTTATTAATATTTGAATTACAGAAAAGATCAGCGCCAAATATAGCTATGGCGAGTTTATGCGAATATGTATGGGAGTAAACAAAGAATGGGCCAGATAAAAATAATCTGAGGTAGCCGCGCCGTATTATCTGTGCAAACTGCAAACTCAGAAATTCCTGGCGCTATGCGTCAGCGGCAGAAGAATGTCAACCCTTGACACTGCCTCGTGCCAGTCGCTCGTGACGCTTGCTCCCGCGAGGGTTGCGATGACGCCAACGAGACGCGACGATATCTTACAGGCTTGTTTGTCTCATAATTACGAAATCGATGATAAATCCGTCGCGGCGAACGCGGAGTAAACAATCGGATGCATCATGCAAACGAGCGCACGAGCGAGCGCTTAAACGCGCGCAATTGCGCCATCGCGGCTCGATCGTACCAAAAAAAAATTATTGCGTCTCACGATCCGTGATACACGAACGTCACGCGATCATATTCGCGAATACGATTTGTTTACGCCTAATCACCCGCTGGGTGAAACGATACCGGCCGTGCTATTCTTTTGCGAAATTTGATTTCTCCGCCAGCGCAGCGAATTTCTGACACAATGGCGTAAATATGTTTATCCGTGGACAGCGCAGCGCACGCATTAAACTGCGTATTTAAGTGCGTCAAGTATCTTTTCGCAAACTGCGACGGTATTCGCGAAACTGCGACTGCAAATAAATTCAGCAGCATTTTCAGTTAAATTGTCGAGTAAAAATTCGCTAGAATAATACGGCATCGAGAATTGTGATTATCAAGTATATATAACCAAATCTGTGGGCGTTGGATTGTATTTTACGTTGCACTTTAATGCGGTAGTTTAATTTTATTTCACTGCGGAGAAGGTTATTAAAATAATTGCGAATGAGTTATCGAGTGGTACTCTAGCGGAATTGCGAAGCTTCATCGAAAATTCATCAATTATATCGTAACATTATTATGAAGGTCGCATCCATCGTTTGCGGAGATATTAGATTTGTGAATGTCATTATGCGACATTGTGTGACAAATGCCATTGCAGAACGTCGTACTGTTTATCGTGAAAACATCGCTTTTCCATAAATGTCATTTCATTTCCGCTAGGCATCAAATAACTACCATCACTCAATCAAATTACAAAATAAAAAATTAAAAACTGCACAGTGATGATCAAATACAATTGCAGAAAATAAATCAAATCTATCTTCTATTTATTACTGCTAAAATATCGTAATAAAAAATATATATAGAAATAAATGTTCAAGATCATAATTAAAAATTATATAATAATGATCAATTTTGTCATTGATAATTATTTATTTTTATGTCATATAGTTTTCAGACATTCTATTTAACCGTTAATTTTTACAGAAATTATATTTTTATTAAAATAGATCTGTTCAGATATCTCTCTTTGTTGCATTATTGCTCTAAATATCTTATAAATATTTTCTCTCCAATCTTTCGTTTAATTATTTTTAGTTTGAACCCGCACGATAGTTCGTGATTAAGCTGCGGTTTAACCTCAGAATTCCACCTTGCCTCCGATAAAATAAACTTTTCCCACGATCACGACGATGTCACATTTAAAACTGGATCCGTGTAGCAGTATCGAAGTGTCCGCCGTGAATTTTGATATGCGTTTACGTAATAGTCGAGGTGCTCGAAACGCGCGGACGTTATATCGGCATATGGAAGGATCTCCCATCGCAGGATCGTCGATGTCGATATTAAACGAAGGACGAGCGTTTTTATTCGCAACCGGATTATAATTACGCCCACGTACCGCAGCGGTATGACATAAGATTGTCCTTTTAGATACGGGTGACTTCACTCGCGATTATTGCGCCGCGAGCAAACTAATTATCGTGATTTTTGCGCGGCTCGCCGCGGCAAGATGATACGGATCGATGGGCGTTCACTCCTACGTGAAAATACGAGCGCGCACAGACTATTTTCCGCGATTTTTCCAACGCAATGCTTTTTTAATCAGACGCGCACAACGCTATGCCCGACAAATGCAGTACTGTTCTCATGACTCATTTTTTGTCGCATTTTTTCAGTTTTATTCAGTTTATTATTTTTTTTTTTTCAGAATTATTAATTTAAAACGAGTTTGATTACTCGTAATAATTATGGCATATTGGTCCAAAATACCGTACGTTTTAATTCTACAATAAGCATCTTGATCTTGATCATATTTTTATTTAAATATATCCATAGTAACTGATATACAACAGCATACGTGCAAACTTGGAAATTTAAATACGTGCTATTAAAAAAGAAGCAATATATATAGCTTTTCAAGTAAAGCTTAAAATGATCCGCCATACACCTGAGAAAAAGTATAAGTAATATAAAATTTGCATAAAATCGTAATAATAACGACGAATATACTCGCGTTCGCGCGAAGTGACTAACGGGGATCTAAGAGAATATTTTATCCCGTCAAAAGGTCCCGTTTGCGAAATTCATGGGATTTTACCGTTTAAGCCGGAGTTATTGCAAAATTTTCAATTCCCGGCCGGCGCGCGGTGCGGCGATCCCGGCTCGGGAATGTTGCGACATTATTGCCCGATGGAGCGTGTAGCGCTCGAGCGACGCGGGAACAAAATGTCGAGCACACACCGAGAGCTGAGATAAGATAAAGGCTATAAACCGCGCGTTCTCGTAGACGAAATAAATCGCAAAAGGTGTAAATCAGGCGATCGTGAGACTGTTTGTTCGATTAACGCGCGCCGGGGCCTCCTCCCCCTGTTTACCTTTCATGTCTCCGTTGGGGCACCGTCGGCACATCCGTGACCGCGCTGAGCGACGAATTCCTCCTCTCCACGGCAACGGCGAAATGTCCCGTCTCGCTGTCACACGAACGTGAGGAATCCGACGCGACTCATGGCTACCAGCCAACTCCTAATCTCTCACCCACACAATCATGGTAGCGCGATCGATCGATCGCGCCGCGGACGTGCGGACTACCAGGCGCCTCTAATTACGCGATCTACGCCCAGATCCGGAGATGATCGATCTTGAACGTCCCCTCGCCACCGAAGACTCTGCTTTCGCACGTCAAAATCCCACGGATGATCGGCGAATCGCGTAGAGAGTACGTAGTTTTACGGAGTACTGTTGACACGTCGGAGCAATAAAGCGGAATGTTATTGACTCTCGGTGATCATGACAAATTGACAGATTCGCGCGTATCAATATTTTTGCGCCGCGTCAAACTTTATCGATCGCGACTCGGCTGGTCGTCTTCGGTCAACGACACCCGTCATGCGCGCGATTAGAAACAAGAGCATCAACACCGTATACACACTGTATTTATTTCAAGTTTGTATCTCGTCCGAGTTATGTCTATAATAGTTAAGTATCATCAATCAGCTATTCAAAAATGATCCATTCGTACTTGTCGCTCACCGTTATAAATTATCTTTTCGAAAAATGTCATACACTCTCGCACGCTTCCACAATTTTTCCACTATCGTCGCGTTCCCACGACATTCAAAGTCCTTTTCAATCACCGTTCATAAAGTGCTATCGATGATGCTACTGCACTTGCGGGCATCGATCGGGCCACTAGTCTTCCGCCTCGACGTGGCACCGGGATGTTTTATTTCGCAAAGTCTTGTCCCGTTCGCACCCTGGGTCACGAATAAAAGCGCGTGCGATTTGGCGCGCGTGAAACGCACGCAACTCGAAGTGCCATGCGATTCGGAGAGCAACGAGCGATGAATGACGAGCGATTCGTGCACGAGCAATCGTAATTCGGAGCGAACGTAGTGACTCTTTAGCCGGTCGGCTCTCAACTAGCGGTCGTCGGCGCGTAGCAGCGATATAGAAGAGAGGCTCGGCACACGAAGAACAACTCTACCAAGCGTGCGGCTGAGAGAGGGAAGAGGTCGGTGGAGAAGCAGAGGAAGAGGTGGCGAAAGAAAGAGAGAGAGAGAGAGAAAGAGAGAAGAAGTCGTACCCGAGGGGCAGCTGGTCCCAGAAGAGGGGAAGAGTCGAACGTACGAATGCACGAAGAAGAGCGTGTGCACGGTGAGAGGCACGAGTGTCCGTACGAGAAGGGGAACGAGAGGAACGGTAACGGGGAGAGATGCAACCGATGCATTTCACGGGTGCATGCCCTGCACTCGACTTCGCTACGCGCGGCCGGGTAGTACGAGAATAAGACGGATACCCCCGGATGCATGATGCAGTGACCGATGTCGCGTTGTCGCGGCATTGCATCAGATGATGCTTTATTGTCGCTTCCATTATATACTTTGTAAATTCATTTCAATACGTTTATTCAGTAAATATCTTCGTTAAAATTGAACATTTCCTTCACTATAAAATTTGTAATATTATCATAGAAGAGCTTTACAACACTGTTAAATTCGAAGTGTCAAATTATACTCAATTTAAATAGTTTTTAGCCATTCTTATAGATCGTCACTGCTACTTAATATGTTATTAATTTAACTAACAATAAACCAATGGAGTTAAAATAATACTACTTTTGTATACTGTAATACTGCTTTTGTACCTTGAGTTAAATAACATGTTATTTTTAACTTAAGGTATTAATTTAAATTTCAACCTTTAATATTTAACAGTTTAATATTTGACAGTATAAAAACAACAGTGGCTGTTTGGGGTAGAAAAAAAATACCGAACGAAGAATTTTGCTGACTCGAGAGAAAATTTAAAAATACATTTATTTTTGAACACATTAAAAATAACCTAGTTATAATTTGTTAATAAAAAATATATGCAACAAACCCGAATAAATCTGAAAAATAAATGGACAATATATAGAATTATTTTAAAAATACTTGTTATTTTTATCTTTATATTAAATAAAAATCTCTCGTAATCCGTAATTAGCCAATAAATTGTAATCTTTGAAAGAGAAGCGAGTGACGTATAAATAACGCAATATCTCCGAATACAAAGCAAATGCGGGAAAATCCCCTAACGTCGAAAGCTAAAAGGGGTGACAAGCCTGAATGCGCGTGGCTTACGATCGCCCGAAATACACGTCTAATAATTTTCGCGCCGCAACACACAGCATCTTTCAGCGTTGCTAACGCCCGCAGAAAACAAATGCGAA
Organism: Temnothorax longispinosus; assembly: GCF_030848805.1. Lineage (NCBI taxonomy): Eukaryota > Metazoa > Arthropoda > Insecta > Hymenoptera > Formicidae > Temnothorax > Temnothorax longispinosus. The sequence continues at coordinate 22,264,317 of NC_092358.1, forward strand.
GAAAAGGTTCCTGTACCGAGAAAGATCTGAGACGATCGTTGTGTTTCTCTAAAGCGCGTTTACTGGGTCACGCGAGATTCCGAAAAAGATTTCTCCAGACCATCGCTATCCGCGAGATTTGACGCCTCTCGTAATGGATCTTCGAAGACGCGCGTCAACAAGTATAAATTATATTGGATATAGCTTCGCAGTTCTGCGTATTACGAACTCTGGTGTAGCGCGGAAAAAAAACTGATGCCAAGAGCCATTTTAAACATCCATCTTGCGGGATGAATTAAATCGCTTTTCCTCGCGTTTATCGCGCGGGGGATAATTTAACTTTCTTCCCAGCGTATATTATAAACAGTGCTTATTTGAATAATCGCTAGCGATGCCATTGTCCATTGTCACGAGTAAACCCGGGCGACCTTAATGCGCGTGAAGGCATGCGTCAGCGTCGCGCGTAAATTCGCTAACATCCACGAGTGTGAAACGAGGCGACGCCGAACGGCTTAACTCGCGACGATACAGGTAAGATGCATGTATAGCTTCCCCGATGTATTTCGCGTGCTCGTTACGTGGAAAACGCATTGCTAATTCAATCGGCGTCCGAGGAAGCGGACGATCGCGACGGTGCTGAAGCGTCGCCGATCGTGTCTGCGCGAATTTCTCGCTCCATCGGGCCCGGGATGAGCGATAGGGAGCCGGGCCGCGAAGACAGATACCGACCGCGTGGAAAGTGCAACACACATTCGCGCATCCCTTCTCATCTATACCGAGGGATCCGAGACTATTTGCGGCCCACCAACGACGACGGAGGCGCCTTTCGTGGAAGGCGACGTGGTCGGCGTTTTCTTGCCCGTAGAAACTGTGTCTTCGTGTCATCTGTCCGTTTCTACGTTTCCACTTCTCGCGAGCATTCGGAGTTTACGTTTCGTTTTCTTGGTGCGCGGAGATATACGCGGGAATGAGCCTGGCGGAAGACGCCAGCGCGACAGAGGGAAAGAGAGAGGTCTCGGAAGCGCGGTTTAGCGAGAATTTCCATTCTATTACTGGAGAACGCCGGGAAAATGGATGCGCCGGCGACGTGTATTATTTCGCGTGTCGCGACAGTTTTAGTCGGGATTATTTATACGGGCTATGCCTGGCGTAATCAGAACTCGGCGAGTGCGTATATATCCCTTTAAGTTCCTGTACGATCTGGAGTTCGATTTCCATACTTTGCAAATTCAAACTTATATGAACGCGTCGGAGATATTCTCAAATTTCCTTTTCTTTTACGTATAAAAATACACGGAGCTTCAAAATCCACTACGTTACGTATTGAAAAATGCATGTTACGTATTAAAGAAGCAAGAAATCAAGATTTACTTCACATGATTTTTTTCGTTCTACAACATTTTTGTCATAATTTTCAAACGTTCCATTGACTAAAACTAGAGTTTCTTCAATACGAGTTCTCACAGTCTTTCTTATCGCGACGCGTATCCGCGCGTCAGATACGTGCATCGGCGTTTTGCGTCAGCGGCGGAATCAATTCCGTCCGCGTACGCGACCGAGGTTAATCGCCCCGCGTATTTTGTCAGCCGCGCGCGCTCAAAGACGCTGCGGCCGGCGTTCCTGTCACGCGGAAAATCTATCCCCGCGAATCTCCCGCGGCCCACCTACGAAGATCCGAGTAACAAAGACGGAAATTCGTGGAAGCGGCTGGCTACTGTGCGCGCACGCACTTAAGCCTACCAGTCCTTTGTGACCCCCTCTCTTTTACCCGCTCCCGGCTATATTCATCGATTCCATTAAAACAGATGATTTCGCCTCTCATCGTCATCGCGAATCTTTGTGCTCGGCGTAAGAGAGAGAGGAGGCGACGCACGCACGGGTTTATCCAGGTGCCACGGTACAGCGCGCTGGGCACACTCTCCAAAGTTGGCTCGCCCCCAACAGATGTGTCAAAGACCCCTTTGCTTTCGGCGAGATCTATGCAGGCAACCCCGCGGGACTATTCCTGGCGCGTCGCCAAAACCTTAGATGGCCGATTCGCGGGATTCGCAGATCCATTAGGACACGGACGTCGATTTAGGATTCGGTGTACACGCGTCTCTGTTCAAAATTCTTAGACTAGAGCTAATGTACGAAAAAGAAACACGCACCTCGCTCATATAGATCGCGTCTTAGTACACAAATTTATTCTACGCGATTCCTCCGAATAAAGCTGCTCTATCGCATCGGAGTTAATTACATTTGTCTCGCGGGCATTATTACGTTTGATTCGTTTATCGATGCAAGTTATACAAGCATGTAACATGCATTTAACATGAGATATCACATTATATATACATATTTGATAACTCTATCTGTTTTATGTTTGTTCGCTTAACAGCCTTGCGAAACCGACGGAAATTACTTTAAATATTGTGTGCAATACACGACTTTATATCATACATTCTGTAAATGTGCTTATCAATCGAATCAATTAAGAGATCTGGAATCGCCATCGGAATTTATTTCGGGAAATGTCTGAGTAGGAAATGACATTATCAGAGACGGTGATCTAAGCAGACGCACTTACGTAATTACGTTATCGGACGCCAGACGGGCTGACAGCCGTCCGTCGAGCGCGAAATCGGCTTCCCTGTCTCGAGAATACACGATGGCACACGCCTCAAATAGCCGTCGGGGCGCACATCTTTGGCCCGCGGCTTCCCGAAAATACACGCGGGTAAATTATATCCTTCCCGGTAGAATCGGGCAGTTACCAACGCCGTCGGAGCTATCGCGTCTTTCGCGACGCTTGCCTTCCGTCGTACGTCGCGGACTCGAGAGCGCCGCGGTTGCGGGGCACCGAGGGAAGACCCCGCCGCGACGCGATCGGAGCTTCGGTACGCAGCGACGACGGTGGTATCCCGCGAATTCCAGGCGCGGAAATACCTGCTCCGAAGCGATTTCCTAGCTTCGGCCATCTACGGATTTGGCAGCACTCCAGGCTATTGCTCCCTGAAAAACGGAGGGGACTAGCTTTACGGAGAACCTCGCCGAACGTTCCATCGCGCCTGTGTCAGCTAGAATTAGTGTGCGTCCGTAAGACGAGTCGAGACGAGTCAGATGAGTCAGGCGAAATCTTTGATCAGGATGAGTTATTTCTCGGGTTAATCCCCTCCCCCCTCTGCTTGAATCTCGCCGACGAAATTGCAACGGCGCTCGCGTTCGTAATCCAGTCGCCAGTCTAATTGCTAAAATTGCACAGTCTCTCACCAGATGACAGCGAATTATTCAGTGTTATTTCTGGGTTCAATAATCCGCATTCATATCCGGCGTTTAGCCGGAATGTGACTGCCTACGATTCCGAGTATTATTTCCTATATGAAGATCGCGTACAACGCTATCTCGGGTTAAACTAAATGCGGGCCAACGTCCGCGGAATTGAATTCAAGCACGAGCGAAATTATATAGCATGAGCGCGCGAGCGATAATTCGCGTGAATGCGCGCATGATTTGTAAACGTTCTACAATTGTATGGAATCGTTAATAACGCATCTTTCCAGAAATGTAATTAGAAAAATTAAAGTGTCTCTCGGTATTTATGAACAGGCAAACAAATGTACAACCAGAAAGTCTCTCTCTCTCTCTCTCTCTCTCTCTCTCTCTCTCTCTCTCTCTCTCTCTCTCTGTTGTACATTTTAGAATTAATGACAGAAGCGGCAACGCGACACGGCGAGAAACACCAGATAATCCTGCCCACACTGTTAATACTCTTTTGTCCGCGAGGGGTCTTCGCACGGGCGAAGGTTTCCCGAGGGGTGGTTTACATTAATCCGGTTTGCGGAGTAATTCGTTACGACGAATATAGAGGTGTGGCTGGGTCTCGCGCGCGCCACGGCGTCTCCCGAGTCTCGTATAGAGCCGTCCTTCTCAGTATATTTAAGCGCCGCGATTTTTTTCATTTTTCAACCGGCGCTCAATGTCACCGCTCGAAATAACCCTTCGTTGCACGTACTTGGTAAACGTGTAACATGCATGCGTCGCGTTTGCGTGAGCGAATGTAGCCTGCTCTATATGCGCATTTAACTTTCATCAAGTCTACACGACAGTACATATTTGAAATAATATCAATATCTAATTGTTGTAACAATATGTAATAATATATCGTATAATTACACGTTATACTATCTTGTATACAAGTAATTTTATTAGATTAGTTTTATGTTACAACTTTGTATTATAAACTCCGTATAAGAAAGTTATGTAAGTGGATGTTCGAAATCGGAGAGCTAATAAAATTACATCGCTCGCTATAATAAGAAGTAAACTCGGTTATCACGTGCGACGTCTCCCTTCGCGTCGAGGAGGATTAAACGATATCGAAATATTTGGATAGAAGAGAATACCGTAGGAGGATCCTGCCTCCCAATCGCACGTGACGTCAGACAAGTCTCGAGTCGAGGCCAAGTATTTTCAAGACCAGAGTTCGTTTCCACAAGTAGCCTGTAAGACTCACCGTGTCTAGAGGTGTCACGTGACTCTCGAGAGTTTCAAGGGTGCGTTACTCACTTGCGGTCTCGCAAAGAACTGGTGCACCGACCGTCCGAGCACGTTCGCCTTTTTCTCCCGATATCAAAACGACAACGATAATGCGGGATTACTTAGAAGAACCATTCGTCACATAAGAAACTCGATTCTCGCTGACATCAGTTTGATGGATCATTATATCAGAAGAAGGCGGAGACGAAGAAGTACGAAATAAAATAAACCAGTGAGCGTAGTTCATAAAAGAAACACTGAGAGGAAATTATTTCATTTCCTCTGAGCTTACATCTGAGCTTTTGTCTATATTTATTTATCTCTATATAAAAATATTGGAGATAACATAGTCCACAAGTTTTATATAAAACAAACTTATAACACATATCCAAGTAATGAATTTTAAACTCATAGATTAAAAAAGTTTCAAACATGTAATAAATTATACCTCTCTATATATATAATTAAGCTTATACTTATCTCTCTTATTTTTATTACGATCTATGCCTTAAAGTTCTGAAATAATAATTATTAGAGGAAAAGTCGATAGGAAACAGTATGTGAATACCAGAGGATGTTTGAAATAAATTTGATCCATCCAACCACATCTAAAAAAGAGATGTAAAGTCGATACTCGAATCTATCGAAGTTTATTGTTGTCGCTTTTCTGCAATGTCAATTGGTTCTCTCGCTGCGCTTACTTAATTCATTTGCAGCTGTTATCATATATTTTGACAGTTATGTGTATCAAGAAGTTAATAGTGTAAACCTAATAGCATAATGTTAAAGCTAAATAGCGCGCGCGAAGCGTGCGTCTGCGGTGTCTAGTATTATAAATTTTGTTTCAATTTTTTAGCAGGGTTTGTACACCAAGATGGTGAAGTTCAATAAAAAGGCATTTATATAACTTTTTTTAACATGTCAATTTCACAATTTGATAAGTTATCATAGAATTTAATTCTTTCGGACGGTATCGTGCAGTTCGTGGGGCAATCGTGCTTTTCGTATCGCAACTAAGGCTTTAATAATTTGTTGTTGAATATTCGCGGGCTCTCCGCTTCGTCTCTCGTCTACGAGCGAACGTCGCGACAAGTAGAATTAGCGTTCGTGAGAGACTGTAGCGCGCGAATACCGCGAAATGCAGTCGCATAAATTAGCGAGAGCGCGTGCGTCGGACGAAAAAGGGATTGGCTGGCACTTAAGTGCCGGCAAAGTATCCCGCTTGGTCGCGTATAAATCGCCGCCCTCGCCCACCGGGGCGAATTTACATTTTCGCCGGCCGTCGAATAATTTATCCCGGGCGAGATTACTTTGTCGCCGGCGCGAGATCGGCGCGTGCGAACAAAAAGGAAAACGCGGGGAGGCAGCGCGCTGAACGGGGTGGAGAGGAGGGGGACAGGTTGGGGGCAACCTGGGGAAATTATTCGCGAACGATCAAGCCCGTTCACGGGGACGGCTTAATCGGCGATGCCCCGCACGTACCGTGGGAAGCGGCGATTAAACTGTACACAACGGCGAATTTCGCTGGCGCTTCGCCGACCATCAGCTTCGCCGGCCGAACATCAGGGAATTTATGGAGCTTGAATAATAAAAGGAAAATAAGACCCCCGCCCTTGATGGCGCACGGTAGAAATCGCGCTGCGATATCAGTACTTCATGTTACATTGACCTTCGTGTCATCGTGCGCGATGGCCCCTATCTTTTCTCTTATATTAACTCGTTGACCTTTCCGTAAGGAAGTTTCACGCTACCGCAAAAATGGGAAAAGTTTTTCGCCACGACGCGCCAGCATTTTCGCCTCGAAGTCGGCAAGTTTCATCGCCACTTTTTCGCGTGTCATCGCGTGCAAGAAGTTCACGATTTAAAATAATTGCGCGGGCGATGACGGGACCATTATACGGCTGTCGAGCGTTTCTGATGCGCGACGCGCATAAATCCGTCCCGAGTTTCGCATCCCCCTCGCGACTCCTGATTTATACGGGCGGCGCGGCGGCCGACGACGCCGCGAGTCCGGGAGCTTTGATGTTTGTCGAAGGAACGGCCATAAAATAACGCGCCGTTTCGCGGAATCGACGGCGTAACCCAGTTGCGTCCGAATTAAATCTACCAGGCGTCGCAGTTACGTTACGACGGTTATATTTCCGGGTGTGTTTCGACGGTGAGGAAGAAGTCGCGGAACATTTATATGTATATCTGCCTGTACTGTCGGAGATGCCGAAGAAACGAGGAGCAGATGCTCCGCGCGAGCGATTACCGAAATAGACGCGGGCGATATTCGCGTTTGATTTGAGAGAGAAAGAGAGAAGCTCTCGCCCCTCGGCGCTCTTCTCTCTCGACGTCAGGGATCCGCTCGGGTTGCATAATTCTCGCTTGTACGCTTTGAAGCGCCTGCGGCAGATTGATCGGATGAAATCTAACATAGAACTTGGTTGCCGAGCATTCAAGACTGATGTTGAAGACTCGGTAATCTAAACTCGAACTTGGTTATCGTTCCTAAAATTTAGGAACGATCTTCATCACGGCGAGATTCTGCGACAGTAAAATCGCCTCGGCGAAGCATTTAATTCCGGAGAACATTATTCAGTCTGATCGTTATTTCGACGCAATTATGAGAATTCAAGCGCGACACGTCCAAACAAAACGTGAAAATTTCCTCAATTTTATCATCCTACTAATAATAGTCGCAATAATATCGTCCGATTGTTTATGGAAACTTAAACAATCGCGGAGAAACATGCGTCTGGCGAATGAACATTCAGAAACATAAAACCTCACGAATTCGCGAAATCGTTGAAAGTGCGTAACAAACAATTATTTTACTATTACGGAGTATGCAGATCGAAGTAACGATGCTCGGTCCATATTGCGCTCGGCGCAACGCACATACGTCAGACGGCCTAACGCGTTGCACAGTCGCGATAACCCTGTACTTCAGTCATCGGGAACGGCCGGCCACGGTGCACGCTGCTAAATCACGGTCGAATTTATTTACGTCGAGAAATAACGGGCGCGCCGTATCGGTTGCAGAGGAGAGGCCTCTTCACGGCCGACAATCCACGATTCGTTCTCGTAATCGCTCCGCTCATTGAGGGGTCTCTCCCTTCCCACCCCCTTCTTCCCGCGCACCGCGGGTGCTTTTCAGTCCGGCAGCGATTCTTTATGCCTCACGTAATCAGATAGACGTAACGACATCGTTTGTCATTACGAACCAGTTGTAACGACTGCCGAGCGATTGGTACATCGTCCCTCGCCTGCACATCCATATCTCGCCGCGGCTACGAATGCGGCGGCGGCTATGATGGACGTTCCTATTGCCGGCGCGACGGATTATTAACTGCCCTTGCCTTATTAAATTAACCCTTGCTTTATTTATCGAGGACTAGACCGCGGTGCGTTACAGAATAGTAATTAATAGGCGATAATAGCGGTGCGGTACAATATTGCTACAACATCATGTGCCTTCGGTCTGCCCTTCTGCTCTCTTCTCTAATAAATTTTTCTGAGTCAATTACGTAACAGATGGCCGATTAGAATTAACATAATGCGTCATTAACCACAAGAGTAACTTCGACAAGGTCGTTTTGCCGTCGTATAGAAATCTGGTTGAGTCATTGAAGGATCGTAGGTCTGCTATTGAGCGCCCTATCCCGTACTCGTCATCGGCAGAAGACGCGCGCACCGACAAATTCGATCCGCGCATTCCAGTGTTACATAACAAAATAACACTGATGTCATAACGCGCGCGCAGCCGACGCGGACCGCTTATCGAGATATCGTATCACCAGCAAACAGCCGTATGACTAATTGGCCGTGGACGATGCACGCTGCGTGCCATACACAGCGCCGGACCTGTCGGATGTCTTGTATTGGCATCGTCTATACGTTGAACGTCCGTGAACGATAAAAAATCGGCGGTACGCTCGCGATTAGACGTGCGACGAGGGCGAGACGCGTCCAAACAGGCAGATAGCGATTTATCGAGACTGGAGACAGGGGTGTGATCGATCGTCTCATGGTTCACCCGAGTCACGTAGACACTCGGCTGAAACGAGCGATGGTTTTCACATGAAACCGAGATACCAGAGCTCGTTTGTAATCTTTTCATTGAAAACTGTTAAAGGTTTGCAGAAAAAAACAATCGATTACGGCGAGACCTGAGATATGACGAGATACATGATATATCGCTTATCTTATCGCTTTAACGTGAAATTCACCTTGCTATTGAAGAAGCTTGAGAATTTTTAGATAAATCTTGGCGGACATATATAACCCAAGTCTACTTGTCGTAGTTTGAGATAAAATAGCATTTTCATCCTTTTATTATTTTTGGCATCAAACGCAATATTATAATTTTGCGCGCCTTATATAAAAATGATGTAATTGAGAAAAGCTTTCGAATAATTCCAATTTTCCGTTCAATTGATTATTTTTCAAAGTCATTGAAATTTTAAAGCTATCAGTCATTCTTCATCAGTCAAACTTTAAAGAAGATATATCTTCTGACCGAAAGAAGCAACGTGTAATTTTAAACTTTCGACATAAATCTAAATTAAACGGATGAACATTTTGGAGTACTTCCTATACGCGTCGATACAATTTATTTCCATTACGAAAATCAAGAGTCGGGTGAATTATGTGTATGCACATTGTTAAGAATTATAAATCGTCCCTTCACATTCCGGCGAGTAATAAGCGTTGCAGAGAAGGCGCTGCATTATTTTTATCTTCGTAGTCAGCGGCTCTACTCCTCGTTAAAAATACTTTTTCGTCGAGAATTTCTCTACCGTCGTTCGTTGAATATTTCCGAAAATATCGTATCGAGGATGCGACCTCCGTGGTAACTGTAACAGGAAGGGTATGAAAGCGGAAGAGGAGAAACTGGGCGTGAAAAGGTCGTTACGAAGCTGTTGTTACGGACGTAACTAGGCGCCCTAGTTCCTTAGATCTGCTCGCGATTTTACACTAAAGACATATACGCGGAAACTGGGTGAAGGTTTCACCACGTCGCATCGGATTCTCTCGCGATGTATTTCCGCTTGCGCGATTATTACAGCGTGAGAGTCCGATTGCGCTTTATTTCCGGCAAAAGTAGTCCTTCGTCACCTATAACAGCTGAGTCGGACAACCTGTCACCATTAATCTAAATAACTTGGCCTTATTAACATTAGCGCAGTCAATGTAAAATAAATTTTATTCCGCATAGAAAAGTTATAAATAACAAAAATAAAAATATTTGGAGTTAATTTCTCTAATATTCTAACTTATATATAAATAGAAAATATTACTTACATCATATTTCTATCTCATATCTATATAAATAATCTAAATATACTGATAAACACATAAAAATACAATATATTATAATGACATTAAGTTATCACATAAAGCCTGCTCAAATATATTAAGAGAATGTTATTTATAACCTTTTTTTTATTTATGTATCTTTCTAAATATTACAATTAATAAATTATTCATCATTAAAATATTTTTATCAAAACTTTCAAGTTTTTGAATGTACAATGCAGAAGTCTTCGTAAAGCATAAAAATGATTCTATTCATGTTCGAAGCTACCACTACCTGTCGCTCCAGTTTCTATCGACATTCCCAGCACGGTTGGCTAGAAACTTGTAAAGAACCATCATTTTTACGGAACCGATATATTTCCAGTGCCGATGTCACGTTCTCCAAGGTCTTATGAAAACCATTTGTGCGACCTTCCAAGCGGGCTTGCACCCCGAGGAGAATCCGAGGAGCCGAGCCCAGCTGAGAGCCGGGCCGAAGATCAGCCGCGCATAGCAATCAGGCTTCGCGGTGTTTCGCAGATATATAAATGCTCCTCTCTTAGCGCTAGCTCGAGGAGAGTTAATATTTCATGCTATCCTTAATTGGTAACGTGAACACGGGACGCGCCGAAAAAAATTCCTCGGCTAAGTGAATTACTATAAAACGAGACGCTGAGCAAAACTATTTATGGCTCGCGTCCTTCGAAATATCTCCCATCCCGACATCTACGATCATTAATTCACAACAATTCGAAAGATATTATCGTTATTCATATACGGTATTAAATACTCATTAATTTTCATTGTGACGCGAATCCGATTTGGAATTACGAGCGGGGAGAAATTACCTGAGAGAGATTGTCCGATATCTCGGAAACGCCGGGTCAAAGCCGGAATTTCCCTGGGTATAGTCGTTGCCTCGATTCGATACGCAATTACGAGCGCCCGAAGCGAGACAAAACAACGAGTGGACGGGTCGATGATTCCTCGAAACGCTCTATTCGCGCCGTTCGGACGATTAATTACGTCGCGATCATCTGAAGAGACCACTGTGTATCCGCAGCTGTGGCGGATTCTGGGTAAGAGACGAATAGTCTGTCTTGCCCACAGCTCAGGGCGATTATGTTCCTCCGCGATGAGACAGCAAGGGGAAAAAGGAAGACGGCGAGGTGAAGACAAAGAGGTAACAGGAGAAGCGCCCCGACGTCTGGCGTCGTGCCAAGCCGGCTCGGAAAGAAGGCAGAAAGAGCAGCACGTGCTTCCGACATCCCGCGATTTCGTGAATCGTGACTGTTGCCGCGCGACACCGTGCAATTTTAGTCTGCATTCGACTGAAATTATTTTAGTACGTCGCAAAAGAGTGAGAGAGAGAGAGAGGAGAAGAAGAAGAAGAAGAAGAAGAGAAGCTCTCTTTCTTTCTCGTATTATAAATTCGGCCAGCAGACGAAACGGACGACCACCTGACACCCGTGGCCGTTGGCGTGATGCCGCGTCGTGACGCCGGTGGCAACACGTCCAAGGCACACCGGAGGATTAAACCAGTAAATGATCGATTTATGCCATGCCGCTGTTGCTATTGACGCAACGCGTGATTCACGAGGATAAATGAGTCGATTTTTCGGGACGTCTGCCGTTAACGATCGCTGTCAGCTGCGTCGCTGCGCGTAACGCGAAAAACAGATTGTTTTGTAAACTATACACCGCCTGCGGGTGAATTTCTACCCGCATAAAATGTAGAGTCGCTCTACTTACGGAAAATACGGAAGAGGTTGCAAAACTTGAAACCGTTCGCACGGAAAGCCGAGTGAAACTCGGGAAGAATAATGAATGTAATGAAGCTGAGTGTAAACGAGCTAAATGTAATGGATCTCCTAGTCCTTTTCAACAAAAATATTTTTTATAACAATATGTCACCGATAATTGGCGCGTAAAATGGTAAAAATATTGAATATTTTTATAATACATTTCTGAGATAACTAAAATTCGTCAAAATATTCTTAAATAAATATTCTAATCTACAAATTATATTTAATCGCAAAAGAATCGTTAACGAAGATGCATTTCGTCCAGAAAAACTTGATAAAACTGAGAAATGTTTCGTATCTAAAATTTTCTTTGAGCTTTCTCTTCTGAGAATCCAGGCGGCAGCTTTGTCTGTAAGCTGGCTTCTGTAGAATAATAAATAAACAACGTGTCTCTCTCTTCATAAGCAGAAATATAAAATCGTTTTATCTTGAAACTTTTACGGCCGATTTATGTCGTTTCAAATAACGCTAAATAAAATCACACAAGTAGTAAATTCTTAAAATTGCTGGAACTTCAAACAGCTGGAAGAAACTAATTTGCAAATACTGATGTTACTAATATGATTACTTTTTAAATACAAATATATTTTTTCGTTTCTAAATATATAATTCTATTAACAATACGAAAATTATTAAAGCGTGTAATATATTCGAATAATATTCAAAGTTGCCAACTTGTATGCATTTATAATATATGCTTATTATAATAAAATAAATTAGCATTGATCAAACTAATTATAAAAATACGTATGTAGCGAAACTGATAAAAAGCTATAACATTCTTCTTTAAAATATATGAAAAAAATGAACCTTTTCGCTATTCTGTTTTATTTACACCAAATGCACATAAATCTTGTTTCTATTATTATTTATACTCTTTTTATTTTTAAATTATTACATTGTATCTTATTTTCACTTTTCTTCTAAAATTATTACTTATAAAAACATGCATAAAAATGTATAGGATGTATAGGAATGTATCGAGCTCGGATCCGTGAATTTGCTAAGTTTAGATAATTGTGTGAATCAGTCGTCCCTGCGAGAAAAATCGTGATAAAAGAATTAAAACTTCCCTCGGCTCATAAGCTGTCAGAAAAAAAATTCATATTGAAACTTTCGCACGCGAGCTACGCGTGTGGCGCGCGTGATTGAGCTCTGACTGCGAACAGGCCTGTCGGAACACATGGACACCGCCAGTTGAACGGTGACGAAAAGTCGAGGTATTAACGCGACGTAACCCGGCGTAAAATTTTCCGTCCAGATTTTACGTGACGTTGGACACGTCGCGTTGCCGCGGCTTATCCAGCCGCTGCATAGTATATGTCGAGCAAATCTGTTTAATCACGACCGTCGTGAAACAGAGTGGGTCCCTATCTCTGGCCTGCGATTCGTACAATGGAAATGGGAGTGCCGCGGCTCGACACTCTTTCCGCGATCGACGTTAATCCGCTTGCGCATTAACACCGCATATTTCATTACGCAACTATCTTTAGGGCTGTCCGCACATTTCTTCATGGTGACATAAAATGCATTCTAATGTCGTAAGTAAATAAATTGAGAAGAAAAATATAAAATGTCAAATCAACTTATTCCGTTTAATCTCTCGGCTCGGCGATGAAGAAAAAAAATTTCATAATATTTCTAATTTTCCAGAAGGATGACAGTATATATAATATTGAACATCGTCATGTTATTTCGCGGTATGGGAATAATAGGTATCCATCAAATGTGTCACTTTTTTGATACGATGCGACATACAAGCTGAACCCCGCGATCCGTCGACATTCAATAAGAAATTTTATTTTCCGCCTCTTGCACACGCAAGGCGCGTTGCTATAGTCTGATTCCTTGCCGCAGTGAGAAAAACGCGCGTATCTCGCTCGCGCCAGGCGTACTGATGGCGTGACCGGAGGCACATAAATTTACAGTTATAATGGAGCGAACTTATTAAACTTGCAAATTACAGTTATATGTAATACCGAGTTATTAGACAAATCGAAAAATTCCGACCAGTTGCATTTAAATTTTAAATAATAAATCACAATTACGTTAAACCTCGTCTTCCGCTTGATCACGTTGCTATTTTGATTCACAGACTTAATTAAATCAGAGATATAAATTGAATAGAGAATTTCAAATAAATTTCATTCTCTGCTTTCACTAAAACATTTATATCACATTTAAGTATTAATGTACGATCTCCTGAAATCAAATGAATTGTTATAGAAATACGATCTTCTGGATTACTGGGACAGCTGAAGCAAGCTCTCGTCAGTTTTCGTTGGCACGTATTTCTCCATAATGCACATGATATTCATAGCAGATGTAAACGAAGTCCGTCAAATCCGCCAAGAGAGCGTATTGCGCGTGCAGAGGCATTAACCCACGTGTACATAGGGAAAGGACTAATGCCTCGTGTTCAGCAGTCATTAACGTCCTTGGCACGGCGAGTAATTCCAGGTCTTTCTTCAATTTCAAGAGCTAATGCGGGAATAATATTCACCCGGACGCCGTCGGACGAGTGATTAATGGTTCGCGTAATTTTTCATTTTCGCCTAGCCGCACTGATTTACATCTACGCGGATCTTACCTCCTGGCTAAGCGTCACAATGTAACGACGAGATTTATGTCACCAGGATATCGCCGGTGGAATGAAATCATTAAATCCCCGAGATATTTTATTTAGCTCTAGATATAGAACACGATGTATGATGAGTAAAATTTTTTCAGCTTCTTTTTGCCGATCGCCATATATATATACTTATATTTTTACGGAGTTCTCGTGACATAATTAATGACAGTGCGTGAAAGTGGAGCTTTTTAAGGAAAGAAAACACGAAAAGACGAGAGGGGTGTTGGGTTTCAAACTTTCGACAATTCTTGAGGCCTCTAACGTCATGACTGGGTGGTCCATGGGTCTCCAGGAGCAAAACATTCTCTATATATACAACGGTGTCCTATTTAGTCTAGCAAAATATTACTCGAGTCTGTCAGACTAAGAAGAAGGTCAGAAAATTGATCCGAGACGGTTAAAAAAATTAAGCCCAACTGCTATAGGCATTAAACTCTTCCGCGAGACCCCCCTTGGTTACAAACGTAAAACAATACCTCGCTAATGGCATGGCGAGAAGAAGGCATCGGCCGCGGCGCAAATGCGGCGGCAACAATGCACCGGTACCGCAATAACGAACGCATTGTTGGTAGGCGCCGCGACAAAGGGTTCGCATTATAAAACGTATTAACATGTCCGGGCGCACATACGCATCAAGCTCTGCCCCCTTAATAATTTACTTTCTCGGCTCTCGCGACGACCTGATCCGCCGCGTCTACCCACGTGATGTCGCTCGTTACTGCTCCTCCTTCCGGCGTATCCTGGCGCTAACGTGGCCACCGATGCGCCTCGAGAACTCGCGTATTGTATTGTCGTATATGAATAACTGCCTTGCAACACTTGAGTTGGCAGTCGGACCCAGTTGCAAAATAGTCACCAACAGCTCTGCCCGTGGTAAGACTCATTTCCCAGTAAGATCATTTGTCACGTCACGCTATCTACGGATAGTTTTCAGAATTGGCTTGCCACTGCATACACACACGCATTTAATATATTTTATTTTATTTTTTTCAAAGATCGCGAAATTCAGGCTGAGCGTCACTGCCTATAAATCTTGCTGTTAGATTCTCTAATCTCTCTGCTCTAAGCTCTAACTACATATTTCTCTTCGAAGAGCGGTCCTGAAAAATGACGCTGCTTTTTCTAGTCCCATCCTTTTTCGAGGACAAGCAATACATGCGTTCCGACGCGTGCGATCGCTTTGGCGAAGAACCCTTGTGAGATTAAACACATGGCTCTAGGTAGTACTTGGGAAATATGTCGTGAAAATTATGTCGATGATAATCTTACGCAATTAAGATAATGTTTGTCAGGATTTATGTGCAACAACATCACTGTAGCCGAGTCGTAGTTTCGAACAAGTTAGAATTTGTCGAAAGTTTAGGTAGTTTATCTCCCTTAAGAGACTTGGAGGATAACAAAAGGTTAAGCCTCCTTGCCATTCCCAACAGCACCACTTAAATTCCCATTATCTACTTCCAGGACATCTGAATCCTCGGATGTCTCAAGCGATTTAGATCTCATCTAAAATTACTTCCTTTCAGTTCGTGTTAGCTATTTAGTATTATACTCATTCAATCTCGGAGCAATTTAAAGGTATTTTGACTTGCATTAATAAATCTCAAACCGCAAATCATAATTGTTTATTATCTTTCTGATATTTATTCGAGCACTTACCTTCGTACATTTGCGCGTATTGCGGGAATCCGGCAGCTCTCAACCATTTGCAAGCTTCTTGCGCCTCGATTTCTAAAAAAAATTTAAATCAGTCTTAATCAGATTATTCAGTATGTCGTACAAAATGACAATGTCATAAATTAATATTAAAGCAAAGATGATATTTATATATGGATAAACAGGATAAAAATATCTAGTTTTTAAATTTTGCCAATATAATATCAAAATATCTATGCAAATTAATATAATATTCGTGAAATTGATCGAAAAGAGAGAAGACGTGCGGGAAATACGCGAAATTTATCGCCGAAAAATCGTTGGAACGACTAGAGATATCTTGGAAAGTCAGTCACCCCGCTGAGACTAGGACGACGGGAATTCATAATCGAGATCCGGGCGATCGCGTATCCGCAGGGCGATAAAACATGGGTAGCCATCAGTATCGATATCGCCACGGCGGATTTATAGATTTCCTTAACAGCGGGTAGCCTTCGCGAATGAACGGCCAACGTCTTCATTTTCCACCTGCGAGCTGGAGTATTTCACTCGCGATACGCCGGTAGTTGAATCTTTTAGCTCGTCCGTCGATTAATCTACGAGCATTATTAGTTGCGCACATTGGATCATATTTCATGTATCAAATATATTGCACGTCTGGCATAGTTTCTAACCATCTTTTTTTTTTTAATAAATTAAACGTAAATATATATATATTATAAACATTATTATACATTACGACTTCTGTACCTATTGTTCAAGTACTCATAATTCAAATATTTAAATACGCAAGGTTTTTAAATACTTCGTGCTCGGATTGATTAGATATTTACAAAAGATAATAAATTTAAAACTTTAAATATATATATAATTTCTCGTTTCATGACTGTATTTTGTAGTAAAATGTAACGCGACGACAGCATCATTGTGGTGCAGATTCAATGACGGAAAAAAAGATAAAACTATATAAGTTACGGGGAGTCTACGCGAGGTCGACGACACGAATTTACGTAAGTAGCCATGCGTTTATGTATGTATTCATGTACGTATTCACGTATGCCACTTTATAAACATGCAAATGAACCGTCTCGCTCCTAAGTGCCCACCAATTGCGTTCAGATCTCAAGTCGCATGAAAAGGATGCTTAGGATACTTCTTCTTTCTTTCGATCGCGCTCCACGAACGTATAACGATCTTAATTCTATCGATTACGAAATTCAATCAACCACATTCTATCTTACATTTAAATTATTAATAAGCGGAAGGAGTGAATGTTTATTGTAAACAAATGATGTTCGCTTTACAGGATATATATTTCAATGCGTTAAAAGGGCAATTGTGACGAGAATAAGTGGGTGTTTGAATAAGCGCGCGGTGCTCATATAAGGAAAATAAGCAAGAAAAAAATAAACAAGAAATATGGCAGAAATGTAATCCAAAGAGCGGATGAAAATTCGCGTGAGAAGAGGATACGAGCGGAGAACACGCGCGGAGAACAAGACGATGAGGAAGCGGATGAGGAAGAGAAGTTCGCCTTCGCTGCCGCGGAGATCGTTACGGTAACTAACGCAGTCGCTCTGCGGACGCGTGGGCGAATTATAATGAGATAAAGTATCTGTATAAACGTTAAAAATATCCCTTTCGCGCGCGCGCATACGTTCAACGCGAATAATAATGTGTAGGATCGACATTGTCCGCGCGAGAACAAGGAAGGATGTGCAATGCGCATTAGTATTTCGTTTACAAAAATTGACAGAGTCAGGTAGAAAAATGTAATAGTATCTCTATATTAACTTTTTAAAGCGCGCTTACTGACATAGTTTTAATAAAGTCAATTTCTCGGGTGAGAGAGACAGGATAGAATTCGTAGCGTCAATTTTCACGTTTCTTTCGAACGCGCGGGACAAAATGCGGGATTCCAATTAAAATTAATGTTTCTCGGTGCGATATTATTTTTATCTCGGGGTGCAACTTTGACTCCGATACACGTCATACGTCATGGAATATTCGAAACACAAGCTCCGTATATTAATTATGTTTCAATACGATTATCACGAATGATTATATCCGGTTCACTTCCGCGTATGCACATTATCGAAATATGAGCTTATCGAAGTTATATCGGTCTCAACAAGTTGCAGGATTGATCGGAAAGCGGCAGAGGCGGGAATTATGTAGAGAACCATAGTTTACCAGAGCGAACCAATTAACAGGCTAATTAGAGAGCTTCCAAATACAAGAGGGCCTCGACGCCGACGCAGAAATCGGTTGACCGCGCAACAGTATAACAATTGAAGTTAGGAGATATATTCTCTCGCTGTAGAGAGAAGCGCACGAAGTGCTTTTATCTCACGCGGAATGACACACCTACGTGTTGCTTTTGTACAGAATATAACTGGAAGTTAAAAGCAGCGACCTACCGCAAAGTCGTATTATTCCGTAGCGAATTTCTGTCATGTGGCCCTGCGAACGAACAAGCGGGATAAGTGAGGAAAATTGTACGTTGGAAATTATTGTCACCGCAAGAAAGGCGCAAAAAAGTACAACGACCTAAAACTTAGTCATATATATATATATATAGAGCACACTTTAAATATTTACTTTATTTTTTTCTGTGTTTTATTCGATGAATCAAATGCAGATTATCTTTATTTATGTCTGGATTTTCTTCATATACAGAATTCCGCCAAGATTGATTATAGTTCGGATGGTGGCCTATTTCTATGTGGAAAGAAAATGAAGAATATTCCAAAGGCGCGGATATAGAAACGCATGCTATTACGGCGACATGCGCAAGTACGAAAAAACGAGTTCAGGCTTGGCAGGCGTTAATCTTGTATTTCAATCAGTAATTTCCCTCGTCCCGTGGGTTTTCTTTGATCCCCGCGGGATAAATATTAATTAAATAGCTCATGTCAATGTAGCTGTTTGTTACCGTATGCGGGGCCCATCTTTTTTTCGGATTAAGAGTATTCGCACTCACCGTCAGGATGCCATTGTCCTATTTCAAAATATCGGTGATACTCGCACTTTTTAAACTTCCGATCGTGCCAATTTGCGTGCTTATACCAAACGAACGAAAAACGCGCAGTACAAAATGCGGGATTCCAATTAAATTTAATCCTTCTCGATTCGATATTTTTATCTCTAGGTGCAACTTTGTCTCTGACATCACGGAATATTCGAGACTCAAGCTCCGCGTATTAATTTTATTTCAATATACGAATATAAGAATCTCACAAATACATAAAAACAGAAAAAAATATTAATTATATTTATACTTGTATATTAAAATTAATAATTTAACAGATAAATATAACAGAAAAAATAGTGTAATGGTAAAATGAAATCAAAGAAAGTAAAATACAAAATAGCATTATATTATGATCATCATACATTATTATAATTTTTTATCTGGATGCTTTAATATCGAAATATTTAATATCGAATTTCCCAAATTGAAATATTTATATATTCATATTAAATATTAATATCGATTGAATTCCAGATTAGATTATTATTAATCCATTCGAGCATAACGATAAGAAATTCAAATGAAATCGGCACTGACGATAAAACGAAATTTATGCATCACGTTTAATGTCAGTATCAAAATAAGTCGAGCATTAGCAAAAGCTTAAAAAAGACGCGGGGGTGTAAAAAGTGCCTTGTGCGCCAGGAGCTTTATGCGACAAATCAAAGTTGAAGGACGTGACATTTTCGCGAAAGTTACGTGTCTCATACAATCCAAAATGCACAATTGTTCGTAGATTCGGGTCAAGTGTATGCACCCGAAATATATATGTATATTTTTTCTCGGCCTGCTATTGTGGTTTTCACAGAAATCAGGGTAATGTTCACGTTTCCGCCGGAAATTCTACGAAGAAAACATACCGGCGCGTTGTCCTGCAATGACTCAAGAAGAAAGCTTTCTGGGACAACAGTGACAAATTCTTTTCCTCGTTACGAGAGAGAAATGTTAGTGCGGAAACTGAATTAAATGGAGTAGAAATATTCATAGCTTCTTATTTTTAAGTTCATCTGCGATAATCGATGATAAAAACTTTTAAAAGGAAAACACAAATATTAACGGAGAAGCATACAAACATGTTCATATTTTATATTATTCGTGAAAGCGGAGTATTATGGCAAAGAGAAAATTCATAATTTCATTACATTCGGAGATTCGATCTGTTTAATCAATAAATAATCTTTGAAAACAAATAATTGCTTCTTTGAATACGCTCTTCGCGAATAGATAGCGTAGGTCGTAAGATCCATTATATCCTACGTGCATTCTTCAGTACGCATATTCCGTTTAAACGGTTTATTATGACAAATCGAATTCTCTTAAGCGAGTTTATTGATTGTACGAACAACACGGTCATATATCCATCGCCAATCGAGTCCGATAAATCGTGGCATTGGAGTGGGTCATGGTCCAGCGGATATGTTATTGTTTTCGTATATTGCATTTAACGGCGGACTGGCGCCAAAGATAATTTCTGCCTCCGGTGGGCGTTCACAAGCATATATAGACAACCGTCATACGTAGGTATAGTGAAACTATCCTTCGAACAAGGTTTATCTTCAATGTTATGCAAGCCCAAAGACTATCGGTTAGACCTGGCCGTATTTAAGCTGCTATGCTTGAGAGCCACAATTTATATAAAAAAAAAATGTTATGCAAGCGTCGAAAACGCAGATGAATCACGCGGCCTTAATGACCGCGCGTCAAAGTTTTAAAAGGAAAAGTTGCGTGATGCAGTGAAAACAGAATCGAGAATTTCGTTTCCGCACCGTCCTAGAACACCATAATAACAATATATAATTATAAGTGCAATAACGAAATAAATAATATAAGTATACTCTCATAATGCATATTCGTACAAGTAAATTTTAACTTCCTCTGTAATTACCTCACGTTTAATATTATTTTATGGTACCATATGGCACTTATTACTACTTTGTGTTAAACTTTCTCGTTAAACTTTCTTGAAGGAATACAATTATTCGTCATCCTCAACGTGCATATGTTATTTGTAGAGAGTAAAAGACAACGTAAGGATACTTGTTGCTCGCCATAGCTATTCCTTAATTATACGTATATCGTGCGACTCAACGTTTCCTATTTCCCTCGTTCGTGCTCACCGAAATTACGATAATATTAACTGCATATTTTAACAATTTTCTACACATAGCTGGTACCACTCCTATATTACGTAATAATCTATCCGCTGCTGGCCGCTGAAAGATCTCTTGCAATTCGTCCCCGTTACCCGACAACTCAACCTTTGTTCAGTGATATACGGCAACGTTGTGCCCCGTTTACGACCTTCCATTGCATAAACATTTGTCTAATGAGTACCGCGCGAGTTAGCGATCATAAAGGCAATTGAAATTTTTACACCCCGTACAGCCGTTCAGTCAGAAACGTGTTAATCCTTGCGAAAATACTGTGGGAACACTCGAAGCCCTGAGGAGAAGCTAGATACAAAAATAAACTTATGAATATAATATTCATTTATCAACATTCTCAACTCTAAGTTATGTAGTTAAGAATAAAGATACATTTAAGAAATAAAAATATTATAACCCAATTAAAGTTTCGTTGATGATTTTATAAATTACATATTTTAGCAATTTTTTGTTACCAAACAGAGTGAATAAACCGGAATTTATTTTATACATCCGTTATATTGTGTATTAATATGAAATTTAAACGGCTGATTTTTCTCCTTCTCTCTCTCTCTCTCGATTATTATCACGTCATCGTACATATTATGTATTACATAACTCGTAACATGTATCGTCCTGACGTGACGCGAAGCGAATTCTTTTTGCGTTAAAGAAGCGGTAAAGATGTCGTCCGAAGTGCGTCTTGGGTTCAACAAATGCGGATCAGCGGGGTGTAAAACGCGTCGCCGCATGCTGCGACGGCACGGCGCGTTGTCACATTGACAGAGTCTCGAGAGAAGGGTCGGCGAGAAGGGCCCCGGATTCTTCCCCGCGTCGATTTGGGACTCACGGAAACCGGTTAGCCGCTTTGCATAGGATCCTCCTCCGTGATTTGCAAAGCGCGCTCGCGCTAGGACTCTTTCTAAGAAGACGAACATGGCTCGATAATCATCAAGCAATGCTCCGTCATTCGGAGACCAGTAATTATGGGGGAAGTTATGGTTCATTATGCGAAACGTTAAGAGATTATTATCTTTACTTCTCCCTTCATTGTAATAATAAAATAATAATTAGAATGCAATATTATATTATAATATATAATGTGGTACTCGTTTAATTCATAAATATAACAATTGCTATTATTATTATTTAATAACAAGTATGTTATGTTCAAGTTTTTCTGTATTATGTCTGTTAATAATTATTTTCGTAAAAGCAGGTCGGGATATTTTTAAAATCTCGTATATCTCCGATAAAGTCTGAGAAGTTTTAATATTTCTCTCCCTGACACATGCAATGCGCCCCGTTGACCCATCCAAAATTCACCATCACATTTCGAGGGCAACTGCCAGCCCGAACTGCCTCGCGGTCAAACACTGGCGAACTTCGTATTTCGTTTAGCCGGAAAGATAAATCTACACGAGTAGGTAAGTGGTGGAGGACGGAGGTAGGAAAAAAACAGAAAGAAAAAAAAGGTCGAGCCACGCCTTTGTCCTACGACCTACGACGTTCACGGATATACTTCTCCATCGGAAAAAGTAACGGCAAAAATAAAATAAAACGGACGACCTCTGCGAAAACTTTCTGCGAATACCTTTCGTGCGAGAGAAGAGTCTCGTCCTTCTGCACGGAATAATATTTGATTTGCGCGATTGCATTTCCACGGCTTCTTCGTTAATTGCGCAGAGACTACTCTCCACCCTTCCGCCGTTTTCTTCACTAACAAGGAGTGGGGGAGACAATCATTGCCTCCTCTCGCGACTTCATATCTCCGGCCTCGTCCCATCCGTAAGTTCTTAAAAAGCGGCGCACCGACCGGCCGAACCTCGACCGCGCTAACTATCGTGTATGGACCGTATCATTTGTAAGAATGATGTCTCGCGGGCGACGAAATCTATTATCGGGCACGTGAGAGTGGTGGGTGATGATTTACGTCTCTTGCGAGCGGAGACGCGAATTAATGCGCGTTGCCTTGAAAACGTTGCCGTAATACGACGATTTGAGCGTTAACATCGTTTCGCGCTCTTTCCAATTTTTCCCGACCCTTCGCTTTCTACTTTTATTTTCCTTCTTGTACCTTGTCTCGCGTGAAAATCAGAGGGTTGGCGAGTATTCCTATTCTTTTTACTTCCTTCTAGAAAGTTTCACATTTCCGGCAATTAAAAGTCAAGAACCGGGGAGAATATCTGAATGAGGATCTTCAAAGACTTTCCTGGTTGAAGAATTGCCCAAGAATACTCTCATTGTGTTCTTTATCGTAACTCGTAACATATTGTATAAGGATAAACACATTCTCGCAATCCACAAATGCTGATCATATATCAGATTATTATGATATTTTTTATTATGATATTCAATCATATGTGTTTATGCATATAATATTGGGTAATACAAATAAATAAAACAAACATGTGTATGTATATAATCAAAGATTGCATGCACATCAGAGACAAATAATGTTAAAAATAATTTTATTAATTCAATAACAATATTAATGAAACAAATATATGATCTTGTTTCAATAAAATGTTATTTGTTTCATTAATATTATTATTGAATTAAAAAGATTATTTTAAATCAGACTAATATAGCGTTAGTACAACATCATTTCTTTTTGTATACTTGTATTTGACACTATGTCAATCAAAATGATATTTCCACGAAAATATTTCAAGGTACGATATTAGAAATCGAGGAATGTGCATCTGTGCAGATCGCTCCATTCCGGAATCGTATAGAGATTGCTTATAAGATCCCCCGATAAAATTTCTACCGCGGTCCTTTGCGTGACTCCATCGCTGCAGTCGGATTAACTGTCACGCGCGTGTCTGCAGCGACGGAGGGATCGGATCCGAAGAGAAGAAGGCGTGATCACGCGAAGATGGAGCGGACGGAAAGGGAAGGGAATCCGAAAGGGACAGAGAACGTGGCGGCAGTCATTAACTGGTAATAGCTCGGGACACGGGACGACCTGCCTCAACCTAAACCGGTAGAGAACAGACCCGTAGGTGGTGAGCGTGCCTGCCGAGATTATTTCGTTTTAACGAGATATCCGCGCGAGGTGTACTTACATCGGCGATCTGTCATGCGCTTGTTATCACCGATTCGTTATCGCCGCGCGCATTTTCCGGAACTCGCGGGCCGATCGACCAAACGGACCGGCCCGACTATCTGCCAAGGCTTGGCAAGCAAATCGAGCCATTTTAACAATACGCTCATATATGCTTTGTACAAACTACAAAAGTACTTGTTTATATACCTTTTTTCTACAACGTCGCAAAACTAATTAAAATACTTAGAAAATATTTATGATTATATCAAACTCTTGATATTTCTCTCTTCTAAGAAAAAGATAAGGAATTAGACAAAGATTTAATTATACATGACGAATTATCACATCATTAATATTTATTATTGTTGCAAACATAACTCTTCTCGTTTTCTTTGGGTTAGAGTACGCGAGCAAAATCTCCGGAGAAAGAGATGTACGTTTAAATGCTAGGAATTCGAAGGGCTTTACTTCACTTGCATTTTTAGAAGTCGCGAATGCGAACAATCTGAGAAAATTTACAGAGCGCGAAGAGCGTCGCATATTTTTACGCGGTAAAATTGTTGAACTTTAACACTTTAAACGTTATTGCAGGTCGTAGACGAGCTCGTCGCTTTAACGATCTCTTCGGTGCGAAAGCTTTATTACGGACTTGCAACAGCAGCATATGACACGCTAGAACGAGAACAACGTGAGATCGTTACCACAGTACGATTGTATTCATTAGTTAATTCGCGCGATAAATTTAAAGCCGGTGGTATGATCTCGCTTCTCTCGGTGGCTAAAAAAAATTAAGAGACTGATGGAAGAATGGTAATAAATTACTGTCATCCTCAGTCCTGAAGGCTTTTACGACGAGACGAGAGCAATTGAGGAGCTCTCTGGAAGAACAGCTTATAATATCAGTTAGGTCGTTTTCCACTTCTCTAAAGTGTTTCTGATTTGCCGCAATTTCTATGATATTATGCTCGTATAAAATTATATTTCTCATATTTATGAGAAAAGAATTAAATTTTATCATCAGAAAGAAATGAAGCTCAGGATAAAAGGATGCAGGAATTGATATTATAAAATTTTCAATCACATTTATTTAAAATTACCTTGATATATTATGCGTAATAGGTTTTATATTTAATCGGGGTATTGAAATACAGATTAAAAATAACGAATTCAGATTAAACGATAAAATATTATAGAAGCTAATGGATTCGAGACCACTCTTACGTCTCGTTCTCACACGTACATCCGTTTAAAAGTCAAGCAAAAAATTCGCGATATCAGCGGCTTGTTAGCTGTGAGCTCGCGATAAAAGCGTAGCTAGAACTTCCGCGGGAAATATAAGATAAATAACTCTGATGCAACAAGTAAAACGTCACCGTATCGAACGATTCCTAATTGCCGGCCGACGAGATACTCGGAGAGTCGTCCTCGGATCGGCAGAAGGCCATGATTTATTCCAGCGTATCATATCGCGCGTTTTTTGTCGTCCGGCAAAACGGGGGCGTTCAATTAAAGATCAACGGCAAAACGACGACGTATTTCAACGGTCGAATCCTAATTGCCAGCCGATAAAATATATCTATTTACATACAGGCACAGTTTGGCGACACACTTCTAATTTTTTCTCAGCAACTTTTTAATATTCTGTTTTAAAGCATTTTTGAATATTTTATTTTAAGTATTTAATTTCGAATGAAAATTCTAAGAATACAAATAAAATCCATTCTAAATAGAAAAATAAGCAGATCGAGTTTTACCACCTACGTTCGGTTCTGAAGCTTATTTCGTGAAATCTTTCAAGGTGCAAAGTAGATAACTTCTGACTCAAAAGTCATCGCTATCTCGGCATTTTTGTCGAGAAGAAATCTATTTATGGGACACTTATACATTTCTACATATATTACTTACTTGATACCGCTACAGGGTTAAATATCGCGACCCGAAATACGATAGTTCTCAACGTCTGATTTATTCGAATCGAAAGCGCGCCGTTAATTTAACGCGCGGTGCGGTGTGCTCGCGGTCTCGTTCCTTGCGCCTAGTTACACGCGCGCACACAGACGCGGGTGTTACACGCCGGTGCATATATCTCATTTGAATATACGTACACGCAACTCGCCGCCGCCGCCGCCGCGCGATAGGTACACGCCGGGTCCGGGTTTGCTAATGAACTGTATTATTTCCGATATATAGTCGCCGTGGATTTGCATTAACACGGCTTTTATTGCAACTAATTAAATCGGCTTTTAGGAGACCGCGCGCATCGTACCCGCGGCCTCGTTTTTTCCTCTCCCCTGCGGCCGTTCTCGCGATCGAGACATCGCCGCGGCTATCTTAAGCTTGACAAATGCGGGGGACGGCTCGATGTTTAAAGATCGCGAGTAATTTTTATCAATAGCCTCGCTGTGAGATATTACATGAATATTATTCAACGCGCGTTGGAAGCTTGCTCGTGCGACTCGAATTTCACGTTCTGGAACGCAGTCTGTAAATTGTGCCTATCTAGCACCTTTCGCTGGAATTACAAACCTGTATATATCGTTTAATTATGACTAGGTAAATTCTAGTAGAGGTTTCCCGTCGTTTATATCATTCTTATCTGATAGCACGGCGCGTCTTAGGTTTATTACCCTTCCTTTTAGTGGGACACGTTGTGAAACAAACTAAGAAGCGTGACAAAGCTATAACAACCCTTGACGTTACGAGTGCTGGCAAATTAAAAAACTTAATACTTGGTATTTAATTAACTAAGATATTTGACAAAACAACAATGATAAATCAAAATTGCAAACATTCCCTTTGATATTGACACGAAAGAATTGACGGAAAGTCTGTGTGGCTCCTAAAAACCGTTCGCTTTATCGACGGGACAATACGTCGTCGGCACTTTTTATCGCACTTTATTACGTACAAATCGACCGTCAATGAAGCGCTAATGACTCACGCGCGTAACCGGTGCGAAAAACGCGCGCCGCACGAGCATGTCGCGCGCGCGCCCGTGTTAAGAGAGCGCGGTTGATTTACGAGAAGCCAGGCCGATAATTAGAGGCTAACGGTGCTTGTCGCCGGCGAACCTCCTTTTCGCCGTCGAGTCTCGAACGTGTCACGGCTATCGCGGCGCTTCTTGACGCCTGGGAATAGCACATCGGTATCGCGATATAAATCGGCGTAAATCGCGCATGACAAGCGCGCAGAGGCGTATTTACGAAGGCGAAGTATCGACGGCAATCTAGAGCGACGTAAAGTCACAAATATTATTTTTCTTAAATAACCGTATCGCGCGAACTGTCCGATCGGTTTTAATAAAGAAATGCTAAGAGAGAAAGAGTCGGTAAAAATTCTATTGCGTAATTTAATTTCTCTCGAGTACGGCGGGGCGAAGAGGGTGGGGGCGAGGGGGCAAGTTGAAATATACAAATCGCAGCGTTGTAAATCCTTCTATGCAGACAGCGCATATTGCACTTCCGGCAAATCGTATCGTTGCAAAGTGTGCCGCGAATTTGTCGATCGTCGTCGATCGCGAACGACGTCGCATTTTCCCGCTGACAATGATTAATTTCTCGCCGATCTTCGGGTGCGATATACGCGGTGCGACCGGGCGACTCCGTTACTCGGCCGCGAGGCAAGGGAGCGTGAAATCGCTCACGGTTGCCGAACTCGCGTCAAACTTAATCGATCATCGAGAGAAGCGTTGCACTATGCGCGGCGACCGGTCGGAAGGCTGCCGGGAGAAAGTCTCGGCGAATACTTGCTACAGCGAGACGAA
The DNA here is from genome assembly GCF_030848805.1 of Temnothorax longispinosus. Lineage (NCBI taxonomy): Eukaryota > Metazoa > Arthropoda > Insecta > Hymenoptera > Formicidae > Temnothorax > Temnothorax longispinosus. The sequence goes on from NC_092358.1 coordinate 22,292,180, forward strand.
ATTCCTCCTCCTCACCGGCTTTATAAAAACGGAAAAGAAAGAACGGAACGTGGCCTCTCTCGGGTCACTTGATAGATTCCGGTATTCAAGATTGGATTATGGAAATTCGCAGATAAAAGCTCGTAAATCCGGTGTTAAAGCGTTAACGCTTCGCTGAAATTACCCCCTTGCGTATAGACTCGTATCTTATACCTTCGGTTAAGTTCTCAGGACTACAGTGATTTACGATCGTGCGTAATAATAATTCAACTTTCGCCGTTCGGATGGAAGAGACCGATAATTTTTTTACCGATCCCAAACTCGGGATCGATCTTTTTAGCTGGACTTAAAATCACAGCCCAATGTGTAAGACTGCGACGGACGATCTTCGGCTATATTACCCGTTTATCTTTAATGCATAGAGTATTTATCGATGGAAAAATGTTGATTGTAATAACTAAAACGAGAGGATTCACGGGATTCACGGGAAATCGATTGATACTGACGCAAAAATACATATCGTATTCTTTAGGGCTAACGAGCGCGTTTCAAACGAGAAATTATTTTCCAAAAAACTTCCGAGTTTATCACGAACGCGATTGGTTCTCGCAGTGAAGGGTTAAGAATTTCTCTCGGAAATTGTGTCGCCCCGCGTGATGGTATGGGGTTAAATCGTTTTGTGAAACCGGTTCGCGCAACAATAATAATTAGCTTACGCGGATTCGCGCATAATCACCGTCTTTACACCTATAATAATACTTTTGCCGCGTATCCGCGAAGTCCTAATTATTATCGCGACGGTAACGACCGAAACTCTCCGGACCGAGGGACCGAGCTGTAATTTGGCTTCGCTTCGTGGATTGTATTATGCATTTCGCATACGTCCATGTGTACGTACTTAATGCATGCGGCGCGCTGCTTTTTTCGCGAGTCAAAAGAGAAAGAGAGAGAAAGAGAGGGGCACTTAGAACTGTCCTGCCGGCCGATAACGCGGGTATCCTCGAATAATGGAGTTTCTCCGGAACGATGTTGCGAGATAATGATACAGGGAAACTCAGCGGGCGCATCCGACACAATGTACGTTTATCCACGGTTATTGAATATCCGCGCGAAAAAGTTAGCGTGAGGAGCATCGTGCGGTGAGAATTGTTCCGGGCCTCGTCGATGACTGGACGATTAGTCGCACGTGTGTTATTGTTATACACGTGATCCGTAATTACCAATTCCTTGCACGTCGTACGTTGAGGCAGATAATACTTTATTATATCCGAATAAAGAACAACTATTATATAATTACTGTCATATATAAATATAAATCTCATTATACTATAATAAATTATATCATAGCATATATGCGTGTCAAATCTTCAAAAATAATTTATCATTAAAAAGAAACAATCTCTCGAACTTATATTACATATCTTTGTACGTCATACGTTGAGGCACATAATAGTGCATTAGACCCGAAGAGAATAATTATTATATTATTATCATAAATATAAATCTCATGATATAATAAATTATATTATAACATATGCGTGTCAAATCTTTCAAGAGTACTTCATTATTAAAAAGAAACAACATCTTGATATTAATATTATAAAATGAACAGTAAAAGACTTTTGTAAATATTTGAGGTTTCCGTTATCCTGTTTAGGGCCGCTAAAGTTTTTGATGCGTGTTATCGACTGTCTTCAGTTACATAGTTACAAGAAGGAGTATGTTATTTCACGGACGAGGCGCGTGTGTACAAACCTCACGTGCGTGTACGTTCAAACGCGTATACCAGCGTGTTGTCTACTTGCTTTTATGAATACCGTGGGAAGAGAAACATAATAACGAAGAATGGCTGCCAGGTATACACGCTCACGTGCCGTCACCCTTCCTCGCTTGTGGTCCCGGTCGTTTTGGGCCAGTCGCCCAAAGAAATTCGTAAGCGCGCGGGACCTCTCTCGTTCCTTCTTTCCTTCTTCCTTCCATCGTCCGAGCGTTCCCACCCTTTATCCTCACCGTGTATATCGCGGCCCTACACGGCTTTCGTGACTCGACTCCGGAATAATCCACTCGCGCGGCTCCGAAAGATCTTCGGGGGTGGTCCAGCCGGTTACATCACGAATTTATGAATAAAAAACAATGTTCCGACCTCAACGGAATTCATATAAAGTATCGAGGAAAAAACATGGCTAACTCTTATCTCAGCGTTTAATCTTTACTCAAAGAATTAAATAAAGAATTAATATGTAATATAATTGGATGTAATTTACTTTATCTGATATATTCGATAATTAGAATATTAAATATTAATATAAAATAACTAAAATAATTAAAATAAATATCAATGCAATAAACAGTTAATATTCAATGTTGAACAATATAAATTCATTAATGAAAATTAATAATATTATTGCTCAATTTATAAAATGCGGTCTCGTAACTTATTTTAAATTAAAATTGATTATTATCTCCCACAATTTACAAATTTTGTTCTCGGCAAATTTGCGCGCAGATTTCTACAGTTAACGAACAACCGGGCGATTTAATATAATTATCAAGATCGACGGATTCGTCTATCGTGACTCTCGGGTGGATTTTGCCGTTATAATAGCGGCTGCGAATTAAGTGGTCGCGGGAAGGACCCGCTAAATTGGCGCGCGTCCGATAACGGGCGATGAACAGCCCGGAAACGCTTGTCGGATTTTACAGTCTAAATCCCTTACGTTGGTGCATAACCGCCGCCGAGAAAGTAATTCCCGGAATCGTTAGTTATACGATTCAAAGCTCGTCGCGCGCCTCGACGAGCTCCGCGAAGCTCTTACGTCTTGCACTTCCGCTAGAACGGCCGTTCTGGAACTCTGGAACTGGAGCACGCAAATCTCCCCTTCCTACATTCCTCGTTGAATGCACTTCCCGGATTCTCTTACACGGATGAGCGATGAATCAGGAAGTTGTTTACATTCGATCATGAGGTCTATCGACATGAAAAGACGAGTTGCAAACTGGAAATGCAGAATATCACAAATACCTATACGATAATTTTGGTAAAAATATGTTTCGCAAGACAAAAATATGCAACATTATTATTGTACAACCACAGAAATGGAAAATAGAGAATATTTCTGGGAAGTAATAAAATTCAATATTAAAAAGTATATGAATAATAAGAAAAAGAGAAATTTTGAGAACTTTCGCTTTTTTGCATTATTAATTTACGATTAATAAATTAACTCTTTCTAAAGTTTCGATGCGCATCATATACATACATAAACAAATATGTATAATGCATAAATAAAGTTTTGCCTCAAATTTCAAGTGTTGCTACATTCTTACTGTCGTAATAAATATCCCATATATATCCGTACATTTCCTTTTCTAATAATATATTAAATTATTTATGTTATAAGTAAACAATTTTGCATCTTAAAATAAGAGACACAGTAATATTAAAAAGTCCATCGCTCTTGGAGCTAAAACTCGTGAACGTGCCGTTAAGTGAGATCGCACGATGAACTCTCCAAACCGTACGCGACCGGCAAGCGTCACCGCGAATAATTATTCAGGACAATGGAGAAAGCTTCGGCAGCTGTTTATAATCGCGACATCTCGCGACAAACACCCACGCGTTGTCCTCGGACGATCTACGAGGCGGAAATCACCGGGTTCCTCGACCGACATTATTCTTCCTCTCTAATTCTTTGCGGGAGAGAATTTCGTCATACGTTGCCTAACTGTTTCACACGAGCGTTGAAACCAGCACGAACTCGTTGAACCCAATTTTTCAATGTGTTAGATCTGACTTGAATAAGAATTCTCTTTTTAACAAAAGTGTAAAAAATTATACAAAAAAATGTTTGAAAATATGATATATTTTTGCACGTATTAAAAACTGTAATTGAATTTAAAAGTGTAATTTATCTAATTTAATACTAATTTTTACTTGATTTAAGGAAACAAATTTGTTTCTTGTATAGTCTGTCAAATAATAACAATAAATCTTAAGAATCTCGATATAATTGTGTTAAGTAAGTTGTTACGTAAGTTGATTCTGGACATTCTTTTATGTTTCCATCAAAATCCGTCATTATTTAAATTTATACTTATTGTTGGATTTTAAAACAAAATTCTGAGTTAAGCGACTCAAAATTTATTTAAAAAATTAAATAAATATCAAATATATATATAATACGACGTTACCATAAAATTATAAAATTGCAAAGAATCTGTGATGCTCTTGTTTCAATTTATCTCGCAGACGCAGACGGAAAGAAGTCAATCAATTCATTGCCTTTCCCGGATCGCGCAGACTGAACGGCGCCGAGAATCGCGGGATCGCAGACACGATCGCAACCACGAGAAAGTCGCGCAGCTGCTCGCGAACGAACGAACAAACGAACGGATCGAGGAAAGGGAGGGCGATCTCGCGAGAGATTTGCGTATCGGAATTAATGCCCACGTGAAAATTGATACTCTGGCGATATTCACGATCGTCCGAGGCATCGTTAAAAATTGATACCGGCTGGCGCGGACGCGGGCGCGTCCGTCATTCGCCACCTACGAATTTCTAGAGGAAAGCGATACGACGGACGCGTCCCACTTCGCGCTAGCCAACAATGCCGGTCTTGTTCTCTTAGGAAATTCTCAGGGATTTTTTTACAGATTCTCTCTCCGAGATGAAGTTGTGCTAGAACTCGGAAACTTATGTTTCGCGATTTAACCATTACGAATCATCGATTTACAAAGGCACGTATCTCAGTTGAGATTACCAAATGTTCCTATATAACTTGAAGCAAGAACAAGTGATATCGACGGATGTCTTGAAAGTAGAAAGATGAATGCTGAACACAATCCGTATATACGTCTCTCGTTCTGCGCGTCGCAGACTGACGTTAGATGTGTTCTCGTTTCAAAGTATTTATATTATTGAGGTACATTTTAACAGCTATGTTCTAAAGAAAAAAAGTTTAAACTTGATTGGAGCTCTTGATTTTCAAGTATCTGCGATCGATGTTGAGATCATGCTTAATGGTTGTCGAGCGGGTTCCTTATTCGATTACGACGTGCCAACAACCTTTTGCGAGGTGCACGCACGAGACAAATTAATGAGCATAAATATAAGAGCACGGTGGAAATTAATTGAATCTCAATCTGCGATGCAGATTTACCGCAATATTGCCGGGAGTTGATTAATTTCACGCAACTACACTTTGTATAATTAATGCGGTCGTTACCTTTTGTAGGACGGTTTAATTATGTAATGTTTCATATATATCTATGCAAGCATGCCATACGAGCACCATAATACGAAAACACCGTGAACGTAATATGAATTAATCGATTCCCATTAGATCGGATGAAAATATACTAATTGCAAGATCTCGTTTCTACGTTTTAAATTTTATGTTACATTTTGCGCAACGGATAAAAAATTTTTATCTTTCCATTATTCGATTTAAACACAACAGCTAGAATTTACCTTAATTATAACGTACTATACGATCTAAAAATCATAATTAAACGTTTATCTAAAAGTTGCATTGTGGGGATCAAATACGTACGAGATTGCGTAAGAAACGGAAAAATTTTATATTATTCAAAGATCGAAGATTATTTCTCGGAAACTTTTACACAGTCTGGAATTCAAAAGAAGTATATTTCGCCCTTCGCGTGCCCATAACAATAGTTACCTACTCCACTTTACATTCTCACGCCTCTCTCCGCGGGAACGCGACGTATTCCCGTTACGATATCGCGCCCCTTTTCAACGCACAGAGACGCCAGCAGTCGTTAAGCCTGCCTTTCGATCGCGGCTCGATCGTGACACGTGCAACGACGCGGTTGCATTCATGGTTGCACCCGATTGCAGCCGCGTTACGCGTCACCGCGCGCTTTGTCGCCCATACGAGGTTTCCCCGTCGTGTACCTACGTCGTGAGCGAGCGAGCGAGCGACTCTGTAGTACTCTGTACACGTCGTTGTTTTGTTGCAACGGAAAGCGCAACAAAATCCGCTGTAAATGCACACGGAAATAGGTACTGCGTGCCGGCCGCCCGCACACGACGCAATAAATAATTATCGCGGCGGGCTAATTAGCGTTGGCGATCAACCCTTTCGCGCCAACTTTCTTCGCGATTATGCGACGTGCTATTTGTTGTAACGCCAAGTTGTCAATTATACACCTATATTCGATATTTATGTTTAGCAAACAAATCAGTAGACGATGGTATATTGAACGGTGACATTTAATCGATCGGCAATAACAGAAATAATGAAATAATAGATGTATGAAAGCAACTGGTATATTTTGATTTCACGGAATTAAAGATAAATTGTGCAACAAACAAATGTCAAGAATAATGTAAACGATAAGTTTTTAATTACATTGTAGCTTGTGCAATAAAATAAAAATAATAATCCACACACGAAAAATAAACTCGCGTATAAAGTACGAGCATGTTTACATATATATGCATATAGTATCTTCGAGGGTACGCACCCACGTAAAAAAAAAAATGAACAGACCACGCGCAGTCGAATTATAATTATCAATAAGGATGATAATATTGCATGTAAAATTCTTAGAGCGTACGTGATATAGCTATGAATAATAAATTATTATGCGGCAAATTGCAATCGCGCATACGGACTTTAATTAAAAATCATTTCATATGCATGAATATGTCAATAAGATGTCAATAACATGTGCTATGCATTTTGATAAAATTCAAATAAATTAAAAATAGAAAATATGCGGTATATCTTTTAAAATTATATTTTATTCATATATGCCATGACATTTAGACGTAATTTAATTCAGAGAAATATTTTTTATTGCTCGAGTATTTTACCGGGATATTCTTAATCGTAGTCGTTTAAGTGATGCACGCCTGTCGCAACAAATATCATCTTCGGCATTTTTTTCTCGCATGCAAATTATGATATTTCTCGTTCGGCTTTCTCCAAATCGAAATTTACAAGTCGGAAAATCTGTGCTCTCTCCTGCGAGTGCACATTGTAGAACCATTAAGAAGGCGGGCGCACGCTTTTTAACGAGGCTTGCACCATCGCACGAGAGGTGCGGCCCTCGGGATTATGTATAATGATTCCCCGAGTCTCTCGAGAGCGTTCGTGGGAAAGCGCGATACGCGAAAAGAAGAAAAGCTCTTGTACGCGGGCGGCTGGCGGTTGACCGTAATGGTGCAAGATCTCTCGATCGTGCAGCGCGGTGGAAATATCCGCGCGTAGAATCGGGGCCCGGCATAACTCGACGGCGCAAACGCTGTAAAATGAAAGCGGCTTAGTCGGAAATGTTTGTAAAAATGTTTCAGCGCGATCATAAAATTTTTCACCCCTCAATGTAATTTTAATCCTCAACGGATTAAGTTCTTCAATCATTCTGTCGATAAAAAAAGAGAGAGAGAGAGAGAGTAAGAGAGAGAAGAAGAAAACTGTCGATAAACCATTGGCGAAAAAATTTTATAAATCCCGCAACGTTCGCATGTTAAATAATAACGCCTATTAGAAAGTATCGCGGTACGTGTACTGGAAATAATGGTGACTTATTGTTGGAATAAGATCATGAGAAATCGCTGGAGGAACCGCGGATCGTGTATCCGTCCATGCAATCGACGGACTCACAATCCTTAGCCCATTTTCAATGCTATATGATTGCGCCTCATCTGCGGGATGTGAAACAGGGAGGGTACCTACTACTCGCTGGCGTGCGCCGCGAGATGTGAATTACACCGTTCGTTCTGGTCTGGTCAGGAAGTGTGTACTGCTCGCACGTAGTGTGTACGAAACGCTTGGGATAAACGATCTCAAATAAGCTCGTTCCGAGCAAGAGTCATTTGCACACGTATATATATGCACGACGGTGCTTATTGTCGGGATTGCACCGAATTACGCAACTTTTTGCGGCCCGATACGACGGGTAATCGCCGGACGCGCCCGTTGTACATCACCAAGACGAGGGAGAAAGAATCCTCTCTTTTTCAATTACGCTCTGTTACGGCTCGGCAGGTTCGCGATGCTCGCGCGGTTCATTTTCCAGTCCTCGAGAAATTGCTCGCTGCTTTTATTTTCTTCTATATTTAGAGAAAGAGAGACGGAGGGCAAGAGAGATAGGGAGGGAAAAAGAGGTGAATGGACCACTTTCAGGCATGTCCAATTGCGTCGACGGCGACGACGAGTCGAGATAAATGCGCGATCCCTTTCGTTACCTGAACGATTTTATCTGACTGGCGGACCGACGTAATCTTTCTCGGGAGATTGCAAAGAACCTCCCCCGATTTTCTCGACGTTAAGGCGTAAGTTGCTTAAGACCGTTTTCTTAAGCCGGTAACGGCGCATTCATTCATGCGGGATATTGTGCGCCGTTCACTCACCACCCACGTATATCGCGCGTTTTACGGAGATCTCTAGTAAAATGAGCAATGTCACATATCTGGAAAAACAATTGCGCAGCGTTTGCGTCTGCATCGCGAGTTTTTATCGCAAATAAAGTCTCTTATGTAAAGTCTTGGTAAAAAAATCTAGAAATTTCAAATAAGCACAAAATTATTTAAAAAAGTTATTTATCTGAATACTCTCTGCAGAGGTGAAATAAACATATAGATATCAAATATAGACTCAGGATTATCCGGGGAACAGAAAAATTCAGTATATATAATAAACTCGAAATTCGAAGACAACCTTTTGAGTTTTGTATTACAATTCCGACTAAGAATCTCAATATCAGGTTCTCCCATTTCCTATATTGACCGACTTCCTACTCCGATATTATCTTAGGGATCCTTTGAGAATCCGTGCTACGTGCGTAAATTGCTCTATATTATCATATTTAACCCTCAGTTACCTCACCTGGGTCTGAGAGACCCTGCACATTGTTAAAACGTGCAGGGTCTTTAAAACGTTCATAAAACCCTTGTATCTTTTTTTAGTCAGTATACTGCGTCAACTTGAAAAAAAGCAATCTTTTTCGTTTTTTCAGAAAAACACGTCTTCCTTTTTTTTTAAATAACATTTACATTTTTTAACTTGGAATAATCTAACTTGCACAGTCTTGTAGATCTTTAAAAGACGCATCGATTAAAAAAAAAGACTTCAAATTGATGCATTTGTCTTAAAGATACAAGCTAGAGAAAACGACAGGGGTCTCTCAGACCCTGGTAATATCGGGGTGTAAAAACGTAAGGTAACTGAGGGTTAATAATACGAAACGTTTTCTTCGAAAGTTATTAGCAAAATATTTCATGTATCACGCTGGAAAATATTTAAAATTGAAAAAAGCGGTTTTATATTGTGATGTAGCTTGGAAAGAGACAGAAAAAATTGCGTCGACTACGCATAGGCTGTCGCTACTTTTACACCGTCCCTCCTTATAAGTTTACCCGTCACCTTTAAAGAGCACGATACAAGTAATTCGCGGGACACCCACGTGGGAGTCGCACGCAGGTGTTTTACTACGCACGTGGGGGAATTTCTAACGAATGCGAATTCATTGAGAAAATAAGCGAGAGACAGAGAGCAGTGTCATCCGGCATGGTTCAACAAACACCCAACCCGTTGCATTAAAATATCAACTCGGTTGACGCCTTCCTCTTCTTTTTTCCCTCTTTCTCTGCCATCTCTCTTCACTTCCACATTTTCCTGTCCATTTGTGCCGTTAACAGCTTAATGCGCCGTGATTATACACGTCGCTTCGACGTGCGAAAGCGTCTTCACGGATATAGGCTCGGACAATAAAAAGCCGCGTTATCTCACGATGGCAGGAATCCACGCGAAGAGGTTTACAGTTATTGACGAATGCTCTTCGATGATCGCAACAGCGGACACCGCATCACCTGGCGATGATGACTTAACGCTGGATCATTTTACCGGAGTGTAAAGTCGCGCATGAGTTGCGCTCCATGCTAATGCCATTCTTAGATATCGCTCGGAATTCGCTCGCTACCGCTTATTAATTTTTTATTGCATAATATGTAAGAAAAGCCGCAGCAAACTTACAGTAAAAGTAATCGAGAGGTTCGGGTCTACGGAGTCTCTAGAGTTCGTTGCTCTTTTTCCTCACATGTCAGGTAACACGCCATATCCTCACGTTTTAAAGCACAACTGATCGGCGAGAAAATTAAAAGAACTGTTCAAGTCAATATCTATCTGATTCTTATTCCTCCTAACTTAAAAATTTGACATATAATTAGTAACAAAAATAAGAACTGTTCGTCGATAATATTTACATAAGGTTCTACAATTTTAATTACGTCACGAATTATTTATTCAGCTGAATTCGACGTTGTTCCGAAAGCTGGCTGCGAGACGGACGTGACTGAAAGTACGTTCGGACACTGTTGCTGACGTTGTTACCGATGTATAATCCGCTTACTGTTTATACAACACTTCGAACTCAACGACAATGAGTCATTCTCGGGCCACGACATTTTTACGACCGTCGGAATTAATTCGTTAACAGTTACCATATAGTTCGCGTAAGAATGCCAAGGGTAACGTGAACTCTTAGATTCTTCGCGTGACATTTCTACAGAATGATCTTAGTTTAACATATATAATAACAATTAATAAAAATATGAAGCACATGTAACAGATAATGAGTTTAATAATTGAAAAAAATGCTCAATTGAACTTTCACAACACTTTCAAATATACCGATATTAAGTTCCGCGTGCAATAAATTCAAGATGGAAATTGCCAACTAATAATTTGCAATTGTCCCACACCGAACTTCAACATTTTCCGTAGTCGAAGCACGGTATTTGCAAAAATTTCATAATTACTTGCCGAGTTAACGTAACACTAATAACGTTAACGCTAGACGGCGCGCGCCACGAAACAGGTGGGTCGAGTTATCTTTGTACGAGCAAGCGCACATCCGTGGCAATGATCCATATAGATACGCGGTATCAGTTCGCACACGAGTTTTCCCATGGCGAGACCGGCGATATGCTTGAGACGTAATCGCGTCCATTAAAAAATTGCGCGCGTGACGCAAAATACCGTTGCGTGTGCCCCTAACGAGTGCCGGATCGGTGCGCATCGCGCGTTAAATTCACCGGCATCACGAAACACGCGAGCGAAATCTATGATCGAATTATGCTAATATCGTGTATCAAGCGGCCCCGAGAATCACTCCCGCGAGCAAAGTCAATAAACTTTATTGATTTAGCTACTCGATGGCTGCTGGCGCTAGCGGATACTGGATTCTGCAACGCTGCATGCGCTACTTTCTCACAGACGCAGACGGTCATTTAGAAACATCGATAACGTGTATCGCGTGATACTGATAGTGATATTCATATGTGCTTATACACGTAATACTAAAATAATAAGACGCATGTTGTAATTGAAATCTGTCTCTTAATGAACAGATCATATCATCGATAATTTCTATGATACAGATAATTAAAAATAAAACAAATAAATGAATTTTACGTAATTAATTTTACGTAGATTCTGTTTTGAAATAATTTTCACTAAAAATTTAATCGAGATGTAAAAAAATTATAGATTTTATTCTATTAATTATTTACGTAAAGTTACGCTTTGTATTCATTTTCAATTAATGTAAATTAAATAAAATATTGTTATATTCGTCCCATCTTCTCTCTAAAGCGCAGTTTAAAATTCGCCGTCAAATCCGTAAAATTATTATTATTTGCTATATTTTAACCGCATTGAAATAAACGACGATTCAATCATTTATTACATCCGACATAAGTAACTTTCAGAGTTGTAAAAATTGAGACCGAGTTCTTAAATTTCATCGTTCCAGACAACGTGAAAATGCAACTTTTATTAGCGAAAATGAGCTTTATCGAGGCTTTCCGCGATCTTACGTTCGCATTATAAACATCATCCTCATTTCGCACCAGACCGAAAATTACCTTCGACTCGCGCCAAGGAAAATCCATTCAGCGGGAACGTATAAGATCGCCTTTGTATCCATTTGAATGTCGTGCTAATGCGCGAAGAACAAATATTTCTCAGTGAAACGTGCCGACCGGCAGCGAGCGGCTGCCTTACGCGTCGTTTCTCCACCCTCGAAGTAAATTTAATACTATGTAATCGCACCCCGGCAACTACCCGTAAAATCACTTTTCCCGACTCTTCGTATTTCGCGGGATTTTATTTTACGGCCATGCGATATGGCGAACGGAGAGATATCGTCGCATATTTGCCAGTCGATGAATTTGCTTCAAAGCTGAGCAAAGAAACAGAAAAATTTATTAATAATCTTACGATATCTGTAATCGTTATTTAATATTGCGACATGGAATAAGCTGTCTTAGAAAAATTAACAAAATTGTGCAATAAAGAATTATAGTAATAATTAAATTTATAAATAATAATAATAAGATATTATCTATTAACTATAATTACGATACATTGCGACATATAAAATATGCTGGTAATAATTTGTTACATTTTAATATACCCATTTCAATTTACTTTCAATGTTTTCTTCAGCTTGTTCTTGCTTCCATCTCGTTTTTGCTTTCAGAAACATTAGTGTCATCGTTACACGAAACTTTTATATACGCGATGGACGTGACGCACATTTTTTACTAAACATTCTCCCCAAACTAATATTATACAAGTTTCCAGAAAAGGAATCCTGTCACGGATGCGACTTGTTTTTGGCGAATTCGGTCCTACGATCGTCACTGAATCTCGCATGACATCATTGCCAGCTCACCAAGGCAAAATTTATAGTTATTTATCTGCGCGTAGGATGCATTAATGCTTATTAATGGTACTTAATTTTTGGAAAAAGTCGCAACATAGTTACTTTCTCCTTCATTACATAACTTTATAAATAATCTTACATATTTTGCATTCATTATTTATAGATACATAGTAATAGATATTACATTTATGATTTAGGATTTTATTTAATTTGTAATCTATAATTAGATGCTTATTAAATCAAAATATATCTATATATTGCCATATTTTTGTAATAATATTGCGACACTACAAATTGACATTGAAATACGCAGAAAATTTGAAACAAATATAATAGGCACAAGCTAAGTAATCCTTATTAGAAACGTAACAAGTATTGTCCATGTTCCAATCTTCTTGTGTAAAATTAATTTCCTAAATGAGATTACTCTGGAATTGACAAGCGGTGAGCACATGTGTATATGTGGAGCACACGTGGTCGACGAGACTCGCGAGAAACTCGCGGGAGCGCATCGGTCATGCCAACGAAAACCGCGCGTATGATAAGCGCACGTACGCATGCACGCACACCCACGGTGACCCAAAGCTTGTTTGCCCGCGAATATTTATTCATCCATCAGCGCGCGGGGCTCGCCGGTGTTTCTCTCATGCATATGTATCGCGGTCGCGTGTGGTTAGTCCTTTGGCCGCGCCAGAGCATGCAACAATCTCAATTCGCACGTGTAAATTCCACGCGGGAAGGCGTACCTCTACACGAGTAGGAGAGAGAGTCGCGGATCGCGCGAGTTTCGCGGAAGAACTCTGTGCCTCGACGCGGAGTCAGGCACTCGACCGACCTCGAGGATCCGCAAACGTCTCGATCCTGTGAGCAACCGCGCGTAAGTCGGAAGCGAAATGCTTCGAGAATTGAAATCCGCATAATGACACAGCGAAAGCGGCCAGAGTGCGCGTTGACTTTTGCAATACTTGTCGTATTGCAACAGTATCAAAGTGCCCAAGTCAAATATACTTTGTATCAGGATATCATATGGTATCCGTACATACCCGTGTAGTCATCGAAATGTAAATACTATAAACGAAACGGAAGTAATACAAAAATATCGAATAAAACAACTCAGATATTCGATGAAAAATTATTCATAAGCAGCACCGCGTGATATGGTGATCAAGATGAGCGAGAGCTTAGCGAGGTTCTCGTAAATAAAATAAAAATAATAAATAGATAAAAAATAATTAAGCGAAAATAGTTATTAAGATAAAGGCAATTTAAACAAATTAGATAAATTGCCCATGACGCTGAAATTGCTCATAAACGTAACTTATCGAGTCATCGCGTTAAAGTGTCTCGGTTTCGTAAAAACGAGGTCGCTTCTCCACGCGGCTTCGCAGTTTCACGAGGACGCGAAGGCGCCGTAACGCTTCCTGATGCGCCAATTATTCCGGCAGAGGACTGATTTACTGGATGTCGGAGAGCTTTCGGACGGCCCGAAATAGTCCGACACGCGTTAAACAGAGGAGGCGAACGACGTTTATAAATGCCCGGACTTGATGCATTGTTGAGAAAATATACGGGGCCATTCGAGGTCGGGAAAAAAAACGTTCCCCGGCTGCTGGTTCCTCGCGGATGACGTCACGAACGCGCGAAGGATCCCCCATGGTGGGCGATAGGCGGCTGTTTGTTTAGACTGTCCGCGTCTATTCGCAGGGCGTCGTCCCTTGTATCCATGGCTGATTATTTTATTGCCGGCGCCTGGGGCCGAGCACTGAAGGATCGACACTTGGCAACGACCGGCCATCGGGGCTATCTTTATATGTAATCGACAAACTCCTCATCTCAAAATATATAGTGGAATTACTCAAAAGGGTAATGAAAAGATGTTAACGATTGTGAACGATTTAGAAAATTAATTGAGAAAAATTAATTTTAGCTATATTCTTTTAACACTAGAATTACCAAAGCGGTCAAATTGACTCGTTTGTAATTTTTTATCATAATGATATATTTTTTGAAACTTTCCGTGACTTTTGTTGCAATATGCATGAAATGATTAAATTGATCCGTTTATTTTCCCTTCATCCTTTTATAAAAATATATATAGTATACAGTATATATCTAGTATATTTAAATAGACAGAAATAGATGCACGTTAATCATTGGTAGTATCAATATCCTTTTTCATAGGTATAATGGATAATATTTTAGTGACAGTAACGGGCGAGTTCCTTTGCGTTATTCTCAGTATCGCCTATCTACATCGTTTGGAAAGTAAGCGAATAGCCAGGTCGTTGTTTACGGAGGATTGTGTTTGCGATCTATCCCAGTGGATCTTCTCAATGTTTGCCATGCTTTTCGATCCCCGAAGTGGCATCTCTGTAAATAGAGCTCGAGCGCATTTAGGCTGTGAAAGTGACCAGTAGAGCAAATACGAATCTCAGTAAACGTCATTATCTCAGACTGATACAAGGACCGGATTATCCTCGGCCACGGTGACCATATTTGATTCGATTGATTTTGTACTTTTATCTAATAAAAAAATTCATCAAAGGAAGATTTAAAAGCGGATTTAAAGGGAAGATTACACACCGGTGTCCGCGCAAACCGTGTTACCGTGTCGATGCTCAGTTTTTCAATTACCAGCGTAAGGCGCAAATATAGCCATTCAATCGGTTCGTAGCAGCGCAACTTCTCCGACTATCGATTTTCAGTCGCGGATAAATGCCAATTCAGCCGACATTGTCGTCCCCTTTGACGACGTTGTACTCCTTTCTCGATGATTCGTCCTCATTCTGGAGCGTTTATCTCGACTGCGCGGGGAACGAGAACAACTGTGTTCTCTGTCTGGCGCAACGTTACGCAGCGAGCTTAGCATCCTTAACGAGAGTTACGAGGGATCCATTGTGCGAAAACGCACGCGACCCGCTTTCGAGACAGCTTTCAAAATTTCAACTAATGACTACGCTTGTTATAAATTGGAGGTATAAATAAATAAAAATCCTAATTAGGACAAACGACTTTTCATTAACATATTTATAAAATATTCTCATAATCCTTGCGTAAACCCTTTTCACAATTAATTGCGTAGTAATGAGAATTAAGTAAAATTTAAACAATGGTTTAAATTGTAGACTTGGAAATTTATAACGAGTTAATAAATTGAGGTGCACAGGTAACCAATTAAATTAGCAATAATAACCTACACAGAATAATTTTTATCATTACCTTACAAGAATTTCTTTTTTACCGCGGTATTAGTGTGTCGTTCTCGTATAACCCGCTACTAATTTTCGAGGACTATGACTTGTATGCCGCGTAAATATTCCCGCGTATACAAAGCGGCGACGAACCTAACATAGGAAAGCCGACAATACACAACATCGGCAGTGTGCTCCAAAGCTAACCCGTGATCTTTTATGCAAAGCAGGACGCTGAATTATGTAGTTCGGCGGTCGTGGGCAATTGTCGCCCCACACTAATTCGCACTCGTACGCAACTGCGTAACATGGTCACACGTGCGCACGTGGGTACGCAACCGAGCCGAGGGGTCGCGGCTGGTCGATAAGTTCATGGCTTTTATCTGAAGGCGTCTCGGCTGATTTTTTAGGTCAAGGTTCCCGCGCTCACGGCAACCAACGACAAGAGAACCGTATTGAAGTCGCTCGTTCAGGTAAATTTCGATTCAAATTTTTGCCAGTGATACTTTGCAGAGCGGAATGTGTGAACCAGTGTACGCCGCCGGATGGCTTCGGCATTCTTTCAAGGCCGCCCTTTTCTTCTGATGTGAATTCTTTTGCGTCTCCTCGCGCTCGGCTCCGCTTTGTTCGGCACACATATCAACCATGGCCATACTGCCTCTCGCACATAAGCATGCAATTGCAAAGAAATACCTTTCTTACAAGTATATCTCAAGAATCTTAGATAAAAATTTTAAATATTTGGCAATAATAATATTAAAATCGCCTAATTGCCAACATTAATTTATTCGTCTTGAATTTCTAAATCGTACTTTTTGTGGAAATAAGATGTAGATTTTTCCAAATCGCAACTCACAATCAGTTCCGAGCCATTGAGTTCGATTAAATGAAATCGGCCCTTTATGTCAACGCGGGATAAATAGCTGCGGTGACACGTGACCGTCATTTATTTTCAAGTGTTTTATTCGCAACAGGATCCTCTCGTACTGTCGAAGCAAGGGTTCGCGTTCGATGTTTACAGGGGAATGAAGTGCGATCATCCGTGTGACGATAGGAAAAGACATGGCTTTGTCGAAGGTTCGAAGCATTGATTTTCAATAGGTCAGCTGCAAGCCGACCGTCAATATAATGGGATCTTACGGATAGGCTGCCTACACGTTCAGCTTTTGTCATCAAATTTTGGCCTGATACATCGTATGCCCCGATTGACTCCAAAGTTACTCGACAAACTTTCATCGTTGTCATAGAAACGAAAATAGAGTGAATATTGCTCACGAAAAGCGTATTCAGCATAATAAATATAAATACATTTGATTGCAATATTATTATTATATTGAGATATTTCGGTCTTTAATTTTAGTCTGTTAATTAAGAATTGACAGAATCGTTTTTTCAAAGAAAAATATTTAAAACACGATGAAAATGTAATATACTACTCCTTCAGATAAATTCGTTGATAAAAATAATTAATTCCCTGAGTGAATTACCTAGGAAGTAATTATTATAGAACGTAATTATTAAAGAATAATAACATATTCGGGAAAATCTTAGATGTTTTTTTTTCATATAAGATTCAAATATGTATATGTATCTATGTGTATGATAGGTAATTCTTTTAATGTGTATCAAATTATATAAAAAGTTTCTTCAAGATGTCTGCGCTTAAGTTTCGTATCACCACTCAATTCAACGCAAATTGTCAAAGATTTACGCAATTAATAAAAGAATATGGATTAGTTACCTTTGTTAATTTGCTCAAGAAAAATACCTAGCATTATTATTTAAAATAAATCATGCAGTCTCTATTTTACAACGTAAACAGTGGATTGTTTTGGTCCATGGGGAATCAATGTTCGCCTTTACATTTAACCGTTGACTGCGCAGATTATTTATTTTACGGTAAACCACAGAGTTTTCATCGCAGCTGTGCTGTGCTGGTGTGCCGTGTAACATTCGCAAAGCAAAACGAATAAAACAAAAAAAGGCGACTTGGTAAAACCGTTTATTCTGTTCGATCCTTACGCGTGCTATAGCTCTGCCTGTAATTCTGCCGTAAAACGCAACTCTCTGTGACTCCAATCTCTCTTGTACGTTTTATTTATAAAAATATTAATTACTTTCTCTATTTCTCTCTTTTTCTTTCTCTTATATAATCTCGCCATTGTGCACATTTACGCGCAGCCATTCCAAATGAAAATCGATCGGACCCGTCAAGGCTTTCCCGATATTCGTGAATAATGGCGAACGTCGCGGTTGCACCCACGCCTTCGCGCGGATGCATCGTAAAACGCGACCCTTAAACTTTACGTATTTCTAACCGTGCCGGCACGTCGGAAGTATTCCACGCCTCTACACGTCTACATATCCGACATGCGCGTACGTGTGCGTGTGCGTCGATTTTCCCGAGGCATTGTTCGCCGCGATTGCGGCCGCGACAAGCGCGATTGCAGTTGCATCGCGACGACGACGACGACGACAACGCGGACTCGCGATGGCCGCCGCCGCCCGTGAAGCGGCCGTAAAGAATATCGTTTCTCTTGCCGTTGAGTATCGCCGCGACCGTACACTCCCGTTGTCGCGTATACGCCATGTAAATTGAGCTGTAATACGCCACGTAAAACCTCCGTAAAGATCGTATCACATAGACCGGTGGCTCGCGTCGATCAAAATGCGCCTGTCCTCCGTCCTCGAGATCGGTAAATCTTCAATGGCAGTACCATCGTGTACGACTGGAGCGACCGGACGTGCTACTTATCGAGTTGTTCTTTTTTATCTTTGATATCTCCTCACAATTCTTTTCCTTTTCTAAAACTTAATCAAATATAATTTTATATTAATAACGTGATTTTCTTTTATACCCGCGATTTTAAGATTATATAAAAACCATTGAAATAAAACAGGCAATGGATTAACTTCGCTTTTTTTCGCTCAAATCTTTATAATATAAAGAATTACGATGCACGCACAGGATTTGATTGCATTTTAACCCTAGACAGACTCACTTATTTTTCGCATACGTGAATGACTCACTGGGGTCTTAAAAACCCCAAACTTGTACCGCGTGTATAATATTTCCAGAATGTTCTTAGAAAACTTTGTAATAGATAATTTTGTTTGTTGTTTAATAGGGAAGACGATAGTAGTCATCAATTTGTGGTAGTAAAAAAGGAACAATAAAAAAATTTCGAAAAACAAGAAAAAGAACCAAAAATTGGGCTGAAATGACTATTTTTATTAAAAATGCTGTAGTTTTTCATAAAATTCACCGATTTTAAAATTTTCAACGGATTTTGAAAGACGAATAGACAACCTTCAAGGGCATGTAAGCGACTTTTTCGTTTCTTAAAAAAAACATATTTCTTTGAACGTCTGAAGTAGAGGAAATGACGAAAAACTATCGGATGGGAAAAATCGCAAGAAATGGAAAGTAAAACAGATTCTGTCGATTATTATTTATTTGAAAAGTAGTCAAAAGTTATAAAAGTATATGGAAACAGTAAAATTAACTCCACAAAAACTTTACAAAGTTTTAATCAGTTGCTGTGCAAGAACAGCAAAAATGAAATAATTGACCGAATTTTAAACAATTATATATGAAACAGGGGTAGAATTTTCCGGGGAGTGCTATAAAGTGTATAATTTTTCGTTATCGATTTTTACAAAAAAATCTGAACTATACTTTACTGTGGTAAATGTTGAGCGTAAATGACTCACTGGGGTCTACGAGACCCCAAACGATTTTCTTTTTCGGTCACAGCTGCTGCACGGATCTAACGCACTCGCTGAATCACAGAGGTCGATTGCCGGATGACTAAACTGAATTATGGTTAGGGTCTCGGTATGAAAACTAACCTTCCTAAAGCAGGGGCTCAATTTGAATTTCGCGTGGGGTCCCGTAGACCCCAGTGAGTCTGTCTAGGGTTAATCGCGGATTTTTTGGTCAATAGATCGATTTTTATGACATAAATATAAAGCTTCCGTAGAAATGTATATAAAATTTGTAGCTTTCATCAGTCATATGCCGTCATATTTATATGGGTCCGATAGGTCATTTTCACGGATCGCATTACCTACGCTAAATTTGACTCCCTCTAATCGACGTCGCGCTGCTCCCGATTGACGAGCCGCCTTTTATCGCACGTAAAACGATATCTACCGCCTCTCGGCGCGGTGTGGCCGTAAAAAAGCACCGCCGACTTTCGGCGAAAGAGCGGCTTCTCTGTGTGTGATGCGGCCAGTCGATATCTCGAACACCCACAACGGCCGTGATCGAGTTTCTGTTACGATGGAATTCTGTACGGTTTAACGATAAGGGGAAACAAACGTTATTTCATTGATCCGTGTTAGTTTTTATGATGCTGTCTACGATAGCGCAACATGTTATTTGCGATATTACTTTGTATTATAGTTGAAAATATATTTGTGGTATTATTATGTATATATATTCTCTGAACATCTATCTATTTTACATTCGTAACAAAACAATAAAGTTCAGTTCTTGGATCAATTATTTAAAATTAAATTAATAATCTATGCTGAAATAAAGCAGATGATTGATATCACATAAAATACACATGATTATTATCACGCGGTGTAAGAGATCGAAGAGTGAGTACCGACCTCTTAAAATAAGAATTAGATAGGCTGATCCTAGACAACTATGGCAAGCCTAGACTTAAAGGATGATGCGGCACGCGCGGGAAATCAACGATTAGCTCGAATTGCGGGATTCCGCGCGGATCTTCCACCGTCGCCGATTTCTTTCCGCTGGCGATTAAGGCCGTTCCGCGTTGCAACTCGCCCGTGCGAGTAAGTGCCGCGGTTTATAGGCGCTCGTTGAAAATAACGTCGGATGCGCATTGGGTTCGTCGACCGAGGCTGCGAAGCATTGACGTCGCTCTGACGCAGGATGCGCGGTACCGCTTCGGCCCGGTCTCTATATCCGCGCGAGAGAAGCGAAGCCGATTTAGCCGATCCCTGAAGCCTGAAGTGTGATCGACGGTTCTATTTCAGTAGTTTTTATGTAATCTCGAGCAGCCGTGGATAAGCAAATCGTGGCATTAATAATTGCGTTACGAGCGAAGAGAGCAGATGTAGGTACGCTAATTGAGAAACATGTATGTAATTCTCTTCTTTTACGAAAAAAAAAAGATATACCAATCTCTGCCTTGGCAAAAGCTAAATGATTTTTTAAACGGTGCAAAGATATATTAAAGATTGAGAGATTGATGAAATGATAACGCCTAAAACATCTAAAACAACGTCACAACATGATAAGTAATCGAATTATGATAAATAAATAAGATTAAAATAACGAATAACGATTTGGTAACAATTTCATTTTATCACTACAGGTTGGATTATATCACACATCGTGCATATGAAATATTCTCTCTTCTATAACGCGATTCCGATCGTCGACATAAAATTCGAAAGCAGGAATCTCTACGAAATAAAAATGCAAACAAAAATGTCGAGCGACTTAAAAGTGAATACAAGCGAAAGTTATACGTGGGATCATTTCCGATTAAATTTAACCGGTAGACAAGCGCATTTAGACACTCAGATTTCTATTGCGGGGAACAAGGCCGTCACGAGCCACCGCCTGTTTGCACAAAGAAGAAAAAAAGCGACGTTCAATCAAGCGTAGAATTTCACAGTACCGGGTCTCGGCGAGGCCTGTGTTAATTTAAGAAAATTTACAAATCAGAGACCGCGAATTCCTTACGGTGCCCATTTGATCGATCAATTAATATATCGCTTATCGACCCTGCTTATCTATCTTCTCGCTCTCTCAGCCATGCGGAAACATGCGCATGGCCAGAGATCACGTCGAGACCGACTGTCAATCCACGGAGAAGCGCGCGGTCTGGAAACAGAAGGGGTTAAGTCCTACAGTGTCGTGTCTTATCTCGGCGACCTTTGCGGCGAAGGATCTACGAATCGCACGATCGAGCCGCGCGATACCGGTGAAAATGGCCTCGCGATGAAGAGTAAGGCACGCCCACGCGATGTACGGGAGATTCGATCAAATCTCGCTCGTTACCTATACGACTGACGTCAGTGAGTAGTATGGTATTTCGGGCGAGCTTGATAAAACGTTTCCAAGCTTTTTTTTTATTCACGATAGAAAACATCACGTGTCACATGACAGTTCCCGCGAAGGATGATAATAGGCATACGAGGAGAATCCTTCAGTGAAAGTTAAGTGGATTTCCTTGGATGATCAAGATTGAGAGATCGACCATGTAGATAATGTTTCGTCTAGGTCTTATACAAAGATACCGCCCGTCAGTGACTCTCATTCTTTCACCGTTTTCCTTTTTTTTACGCAAAGGACTAAAGTAGTAATTAAATTTAAAAAAACTTAGTGATTTCACAAAAAATATTTTTTCAAAACTAAAGTAGACAAAAACATAATTAATTAATTAATTAATTAATACGTTTAATGAATACATATTAATTATATTAATTAATATATATCCATTAAAATAAATATAATATAATATATAAAATTAATGTAATTAATATCTACGTATCCAAACATTTATATTTATTCATCATTTGTATGTTGCTATAAAAAAAATATAATATTTCTCTTGAGCTTACAGTTTGACTATTCACAATTTATAAGTCTAGACTAGTCACAGTTTATAAGGAAATATTTTTTTATTTTTATAAATCGTGTGAAATTAATAAATTAATATATCAATGCATCTTTAGGTGACCAAGAAATTATTTATCTCTCTCTCAGACACGAATCTCCAAAAACTCGGTGACATCCAGAAATCCCGCATATTCACGACACGTGTAACGATCCTATCTAACGTGGAACGACGGAACGAGTCGTGTTCTTCCGTATGCATCACGCGATGGGGGGCGCGTAACAATTATTAAATGAGGCGTAGTGAAAACCGCTGTCGGGCCCTTTGAAACGTCCTCCGAGGGGCCCTCACACCGGCTCCTTGAATTCTTATACGTGACAATGATAGGCGACTTTGCGCGGCACGCAGGTAGAATAATCTTTCACGCGGTATTCGAATCCCATTCTGGATATTTATCTGTGGGAGTTCAACGATCCGTGAAATTCGTGGCTCTCTGGTTCCCGAAGATCGGCTGAATTTCGTGCGTTTACATCACCCAATTTCACGCACGAGAAGGCCGTAGCCTCGATCCCGCGAATGACTGAACGAAATAGCCATCTGTGCCTGACACTTCATCTGGCAGTTAATCTCAATTAATCTTTTTATGGGAATTTCTCATATTGATTTTCTAATGGATATTCTCGGAACAATTTAACTTCTTTGGAAGGAGTCATCTTCAGTTAAATAAAAAGATAATCTATCACTTGCCTTGTTAAATTTACGATACAAGATCGCACGGAAAAAAAGTAAAAAAATATTTAAATTTGAGAAAAATTGAGAAAAAATTAAATATTATATATACAGACATCAAATCATTTAAAAATAAAAAAAATAAACGTATTGCCATTTTCTTGAAGAAGTTAAAAATTTTAAGTACCACCCACAAATTAATAAAAAATACATTTTTAAAAATATCTCACGGAAAATGCGGATTAAATTATTAAAAGCGGTCGATAATTTATCGACTACGAGGGTCAGTCGCGTGGCCAAATATCGAGCGTTCTTAAAATAGTCAAGAAAAATATGCAACGCGAGCATCTGGCTGTTCCCGTTTATCAATCGTCACGCAATAAAAATCTTGAAGCGTCTCTCTGGCTCTTGGATCTAGAACGGATTAAACAGCTGATGGATGTAACCTTAATCGACCGAAAGTCCCCGCGGGCCGCTCAGTAAACTAATATTCCACACTCTGTTCAGCTCTCACGATGAATCGCTATCATCCGGTATATGGGTCACGTTCACGTCGCCACGGCCGATCCTCCTACTGATTTCCGCGTTTGCCGATGAGGAACGGGAGCCTCGGCCTTCCCCCGAGACGAAACTCGATACCCGCCGATTTCTAAATCGCGCCTCTGTCCTCACATCCTAACTTTGTCCTCGTTTTTTTTGCACCATGCACCATTTCTCATAATAATGCAGAAATAATAAATCAGAACCATAAATCTCACAGATGTACGGCAAAGAAAATGACATGTTCTTTTTTTAATCACAAACGTCGGCGCTACGTATCACGCTAATTTATTAAATCAAATTTATGTTCGATACGTTTCATGTACCGAACTTACATTCGTTATGTAATTACGATGCACAGCTTGTTCGCTGCAAACGCGTGAATCTGATTGAATGAAGATTCGCGTTTCTCCCGGATCGTGGCGATTCCGTCATAATGATTATTGGCATATAGATCCAGCCGTTCTTTTTCTCTCGAATATTTTTCCTTTTGAGTCGCAAGTCTCTTTTCCGTATCTATCTACGCGAAATCCCGTTAGACGAGATGCGAGACGTTGCGTTAGGCGAACGAACGTGGCGGTGCAAGCATCTTAAATAACCCCGGCGATAAAGAAAGAAAAAGAGAGAGAGAGAAAGAGAGACACAGCAACCAATTGAATTTCTAGTGAAAATCTATTAAGGGAACGCGGCATATACCATAAGCACAAATTATTTGTAATACACGTCGCCGGCCCGCGAAGTGTGGCGCAAAGCCTGGATTATCGTCGAGATTGCTGATTGAACGGGTGAAAATAACGTATCGGCTATGTATGTAAATTGCAGCGATGTACTTTTTACTGAAAAGCGTTTCGTGACACACTATGTGCTTTTTATTCGTTCAATATGTATTTCGTAACAATTCTCGCCTCGATTATTAACAAAAAATCAATAGCGAGTCTTAGGATGTGGAAAATGTTGAACTAAACATATAATTTTACGTCCTGAGAACATTGACAAAGTGCTTTTAACTCACAGCATACTCGTGCGAAAAATTTCATATATGCGCACTGTGGAACAAGTTAAAAATTATATAACGTAAACGCTCTGTGAAAGAGCATACCGATAAAAAGGTCAACTACCTATCACCCGTAATAGTTGAGCTAGCGTACCTCGGAGTTTCCATACTGAAAACCCGACGAGAAATGACAAGTGGTCACTGTACAGGGGCCCGTTAAGTCCCCCGTGTTGCCGTGTAAATAAAAGAATGCGCGTAATTCACGTGACGTGGCGAGAACTCACGTGAGAAGTGTCTTCTCGAAGATGCACGCGCTCAACTGGCGTTCACACTCTATTCTGAAAATTCCGCTATACGTGTACTTTTCACGAACACTGTGGTGGAATTCATCGAGAGACGCGCACCACAAATTTTCCATGCGCGGTGAAATTACGCCGTAATGCGATGTAAATTATGGACACCCTTACGCGAGGTAAACACACCGCGAAAATTTCGACGCTGAATAAACAAAGTGAATAAGTTATCATTAAGAAACAGTGAGCCGGCACTTCCTTGCACTGTGTATATTCGCCGGTACAGTGGCTCCCGCGAAAAGAAATGTTATGAGTAAAGGGGTACCGTTGCAGCGCGCACATAAAGGTTTTTCATAATCAACACCGCGAGATTTTTAAAACCGACGCTTTGTGATCTTAAAATACTTTGATTCGCAAACGAGACGGCACAAGTAGAATAGAAACTTTTTAAACCTAAACGATTATATAACCATATAATTAAGACTGACAGAAACTAAAACAACATGACAATAATCTCGAAATATTTGATAGGGCCAGATACTGCAAAATGACATTTTATTCCAAAACTATTTTTAAAATCGCTGAAATTTTAAAAAGACCGAATATTCGTGTAAAATATGAAGTTTTTCAACAAAAATTCTACTAAACGAGCTTTTTCAAATTCCTCTCAAAAGCACTTCTATTCCTCTCTGTTTTATTCGCTATTTCGTCATAATTTTCGCGATATGCGAAACGTACACGTCCACGTTACACGTTCGTTATGTGATATCAAATGTTAAAGCATGAGAGATCCCAAAAGTTATGACTTTTCCCGTATAAACTTAATTTAATCACTAATCCAATTTCGAGGGTAGTTGTCAAGCTCGTAAAATACCACGATGTTTTACGCGTGATAATATGGCTCGCACGTTTTGCGCAATTTGCACGTAACAAAACGATCGTAAATCGTAACGAGCTTCGCGCGAGTACAATTTTCATAAAGGCGCACGAGCACCATTCGCAGATAGCAATTTCTCGTAGAAAGTTGTAACGACGGTTTATTGCTGCAATAATTTTTTTTCTACGAGCAAATATAAAAGCGCATCTGCCACAAAGAGGACACCTTATCACGATATGAATAATAAACAATTCGTTAATATAAATTCAATTGAATTATTCAAAAATTGTAATAACTAAATTTATATGGTTAAAAATAATCTCTTTTGAAATTCATTCGACTATGGAGTTATCGTTATTATTCATACGATGTATTAATCTTCAGTTACGTACCGCTCTTTATTCAGTTTGACGGTATAATTTTGACGGATCATTTTATTACTCGTAATCGATTTCCACGGGCATTTAACGCGCTTTTATTTCTTGCTCCTGTTACGAGAGCTTTATAGTACTTTTGTGACATGTGCCAGAACCCAAGGATATTACTATAATTATCCACATTGTACGCGATAACGATTCTAGGTACTAGCGTAACTCAGGATGTGTTATAACGACGGTGGACGTGTGCTCGTAACGCGTAAAGACCGGATTGCGTTCACGGTAATCACCGTGACGTAGTTAGCTTGATCCATGTACTCGGATTACGTATAGCTCTAACGAACGCGGGGCCTCGTTAGTCTCGGATTAGCTACCGAAAGCGCGGTCTTCATGGATACGTAAACTTCAACGTCCTCTCGCGCGTTATATGCTCTTTGAATTAAATAATTGATTTAATCGCTGAAGTAACGCAGCGTTGATGCCATCGATAGTCTTCACCGCTCAAGAAAACCTTGATGGATAAGGCACAATAAGCAAGTCGAATGAAAGAGTTACATAATTAATTGTCACATGTATTTTGTTGATATCGCAATTACTGCATTTATTGTTGCGTTAACACGTATCTTGTTTAATGTATCTGACATTTTTTTTAATATACTAAAAAAAAGGGAGAAGAGAATAATCATCGATCTCTTGTCCATCCAAAAAAGTTCTTAAAAAGAATATAAAAAAAGATTGACATTTTAAAAAATATATAAATTTTAATAACATGTCGGATGATTGCAACATGATCTAACGATTGTCGATGGGCGCGGGCGTATCCGATGGCCGCCTCGTCGGAATACAATTTCATTCAATGTGGGTTATTCGTCATGCTGACGGTCGTCAATCGAAGTGCCAAACCCACTTATCTGCCTGCTAAACAAATCGCACTGACATTCGATTATCATGGTTAAAGTGCTATTACCTAAGACCCCAGAAAAAATAGTCTTATTTTCGCGTAGCGAGAAATAAATATAAAATAAAAATATTTTGAAGCAGATTATCTAATTGGAATAAATCCTTTACATTACAATTGACAATTCTATTATTAGACATTTAATAGTATATTATTATCGCATTGTTAGTACATTACTAGCAGAAATGTTAGCCCAGGATAAATGTTTGCCGTGCAAACATTTTATTTTTCAAGACGTTTCCAATGTGATTATTTACTGAATTTCACTTTACAGTTACTCGATTTAGACTTATTAGCACGCATCTGTAAATGATCGGGACGTGACTGGTGTTCGCAAGGAAGTTATTCGGTCGCACCAATGGCGAAACCGAAATAGAATCAACAATGACACGGGATTCATGTCAGACACGAGTATTACGTAGCTTGTCGTGGCTGTACGGGGATCAGAAATAGCGGAAATTCAATTACACAGTATACCGGCCGGCGGGTCGAGGCACTCCACGCGGACCTCTAATGACCATCTCGTGGCGCGCGTTCTCGATTCTCCATCGATTATCCCCGGCGAATCTTCGTAAGCGTGAAGATGCGACGGTGGATGCGGAGACTCGCACACCGACGCGACGCTAGAGCTCGCCTCGAGAGCTTCGGAGCTGCAACACGTGACGCCGCAATATCCACCTCAATTCATCGGCAACCACTGTTACGTACGGTTTATTGGTGATACCAAATTCACGATAATAACTTCTCTGTCTAGCACGATAATAACGTCACGATTTAATCAATAAAATTGGTTATTCCGATATTGGTTAAGAACGAAATTTATAAAGAAATCTTTCTACCTCAAAGAGCTATATATAAAAATGTCCATATTTTTAAATAAATGTATCTCCCGACAGAATGTCCATCTTCCTGAAATCCCTCATTTTATTACACGTGAACGAAACATTTATTTTAATTTATGACGCATATAAAATTTTCGCAAATGAATTGATTCGATTAATCCGTGACTTTATCGTTTCATCATTTATCATAAAGTTTTGTTATCTTTTTTGCAACTTCAACTGAGGGACATCGCGCTAACCTTGAGTTACCATGCGTGAAGACATTCCTGACACGACACGATCACCGAGATCGAGATATGTTACGTAGGTGTATGAGTGATATTTATGTATGAGAACGCACATGCACAATGGTGGATCTCATGATGCATAGAATATTACTATTTATTACAGTGGCCCGCCGTCACCGACGATCGGGACGAGATGCCGTTAGCCGACATAGACACCAGTGACACACATTTTCGTTACAACTACAACGCTGCGCCTATCAAATTTATGCATACGTGACGATATGTGACGGCGGAAGACATTTATTACCTCGCAGAATTTTAACTCATTCAACTGCGTATATATACACACAGTCGATTTATTTCACATTTTATGATGTAACGGAACAAAGGGATGTGATAAGAAAGATAAAAAATTTATCTGGATATTAAGCATCACGCCGATTAATTCATATATGAATTCCAAGTAGCTTTTAAGTTATTAGTTAAAACCTCTCGCCAAGAAGGTGCTAAAAGTTCCCGTTCCGGATTGAACCGCCTTGAAGATAGGAATTTTACCAAGTACTTAGCAATTTCGCAAAAGGTTTATAAGAAGCTTTATAAGAAGCACCCTACTTTATATATTTAAATATGTATGCGTGCATATCGTGGAGCCTTACGTCCGGTGCGCATAGCAAGACGACTTTCGAACTGGTTCACGTCGC
The DNA here is from genome assembly GCF_030848805.1 of Temnothorax longispinosus. Taxonomy (NCBI): domain Eukaryota; kingdom Metazoa; phylum Arthropoda; class Insecta; order Hymenoptera; family Formicidae; genus Temnothorax; species Temnothorax longispinosus. The sequence continues at coordinate 22,321,189 of NC_092358.1, forward strand.
GTCGAATGATATACGATTTCCGTTGATTTATCGTTTTGAAAGGGTATCCGTGGGTATATCTCGTACCCACGCGCGATCGTCGAACAATTTTATCCTTAAGATCTCTCCTCTCCATCGCGAAGCGAGAAGCTACCTCAAGGACTGCCTCAGTCTCTGGAATCGAGAGAGTAAAGCATGACATCCGGCAATGTCTCGGACTCTTGGACTCGGCCTATCCTTAGATCTTCAGAAAAGGTATAGATTTACAAATGGCGTTAGCTCATTGTCAGTTTTGTAGATTTTCGCATTAAAATCTTATTTGTATACATTCGTATGTAACATAAATTCAATTATAGTAACAATGCAATTGAAATATCAAACAGTATCAAATATATTGCGTTTTTAATCCATGAAAAGATAATTATATATGAGAGTAATGAGATTTAAATGAATAATCGCGGAACTTTAAACCTGATTATACGTTATGATGTATTATTCGGCCGCGAAATTAGTAATCACGTGCTGTTTTGCAAGACTCATATCGCGAGATGCATCGGAGATGCAACACTGAAGAGGAGGACCTAATTATCATGCCGACGATCGATGGATGTCTTTGCACGATGTTCCGCGGTGTATCTGTGTCAAAAGAAGAGAAATATTCTGGACGCGCGGCGTGTAAAATGTTTCGACAAATGCACGCGTCCGTGCACACGTCCGTCGTACGTAAAATATGTACATACGGTACACGACGCGTTCGTTTTGCAACACGGAGCGTCCTGTTTGTCTCCGCGGCGACGTATTATAATTACGGCAACGCCGCGCCGTGGAATTTCTATTCGCACCAGTTACTCTTAATGCGGCTATTACGTATGTACCAGTAATTGCACAATTTTATTTGAATAATTTGCACGGGGCAGTATCGGCGCGGCCGGAATGCAGCAGCGGCTACCAGCGAGCAGCAATATTATCCTACGTCTGCCTGTCTAACGTACGCATCAAAGCCGCGCTTGTCCATGCGTCAGCAATGGCTTTGATCCGCATTATAATTCTCATTAAAGTTATGAGTCACATAAGTCACGATAAGTGCCATTAAACTCAGTACAAATTCAGGTCGTATTACGCGAAATATGCGTATTCCTAGAATAGTACGTATTCCTAGAATATCGACGCAGCATTACTTCAACACTGGAAGCTATACTGCCTAATGTAATCGTTAAATAAAATCTCTGCAATGTTCGATTAGCTTCAGTTTCTCCATTCCTCAATGAGGCAAAGGAGATATTTATCTTATTTGTTAAATTATCTGCTTCCGAGCTGATCTATAATCATCGGACAGGGTGAAGATTGGATGGAAGGATGTAAATTGGGTAGGAATTCTATCGTTACACTTTTAATATAAAATCTCTTTAAAGTATTCCTAACGTGTTATTACGTGACGCTTGATCCTTGCTTGAATCCATCGCTAAGTGTACACGTGCGTGCACGCAATGTCAGCCACTTGCATCACATCCTCCCGTACAGTCTTCGCATTGTGCCCGATGATTATCGACGAGCCTCGTAGCTTGGAAGCTAATAGTGTACTGGCTCCTCTAACTCAGAATTCCTAAGAGCACGAATTATTTACACAGTAAACGGAACGAAGTGTAAGAATCGATGTAGACCGGGGAGATTATGCCGGCGAGAGAGATCTCTGGTGCAAATAGAAATCCCCAACGTAGTTTTCTCTCCTTCTCTCTTTCTCTCTTCTTTCACACAACCCCGATTGCATTCTCGAAATATTTCTCACGAAACATCATTCCGTTATTACGGATCTTTTGGCGCTTAAAATCCTACGAAGAAAATTAATAAACGCCAGAACTTTATCCCATTTTCTAGATCGTGCACGTGGATAACAAAAGCTATTCTGCAACAGAAACACACAGAAATCTAAATCTCCCCCGCGCCGCTTCGTCGACAAGCCTAATTAACAAAGATTTATCAGGCGGAGCCTCCCTACGTGCGTCGAGTAAACACAGCGAGATAACATTCCGACGACGGCTTTTTCTGACCGGGCGCAGTTCCGATGAAATTAATGCGAGAGGCGCGGTCAATTGCGGGCGGTTGGGATTCACCCGTGCGCACATATGCGTGTGTGTGTGTGTGTGTGTGTGTGTGTGTGCGCGCGTATGTATGCGCGTAGGAACGTGTAATTAGCTTAAGCATATAATCCGCGTGATTATGGTAATCGGCGGCCGAGCGGGGACCGAAGGAAGCCCCGCGGAAGGTGAGATCGGTCGAGATTTCAAGAAGGTTCTCTCGCGCGCGCACGCGAGATACTTCCATGCCGTTAATAGGAGTCGCGAAGGAGCGCGCGGTGCGCACCTGTCGGACGAGAGAGGACGTGGGTCTCGGGACCTCGCCATGGATTGAAAACTACTCACGACGACGGATAATTAACGGGAGACCCAATTACGAAATTACGTTGTCGTGCCGGATGATTCTAAATGGCAGGCGAAGGCGGGCGGGACACTATAGCGGCTCGCCTTTCCGCTAATCGTGTCCGTCGATTTTCGTTGCGCTCCATAGTAGTATACCTGGGAGAAACTTTAAGTCGCATCGATGCGGAGACACGTGCACTATACTATATAAGTGGAACGTTGTGGCTGTGTGCCGGAAATTGTTATTGAGCAGCGAGTGGAAAATTAATCGTCGGGGAGCGGCTCTCGTCTCTCGCAAAATCCCAGAATAAAATTCATAATTAATTACAAGTGTCGTTCCCATACACTTTAGTTGAAATTAGTTGAGGTTTAACGGATTTCTCTGTCCCTTTCTAACTCTGTCTCGGAAGAGGTAGAATTCTCTGTTCTCTCCGAGTCTTTAAACAGAAATAAAGCATCGGCTGTGCTAACTTTAACGAATATTTGTGTTTGAGGACGACCGCATTTTATATATTAACCTACCTACCTAATTAACCTGTTTAACTTACTAAGAATTCTAGGAAATTTGCACGGGACAATAGTCGTCTCCTAAAACTTAATATTAACGAATCCTAACAGCCTCTAATACGCTAACGACATAATATCCCGACGGAGAAAAAAATATTTTCCGTGTTCGTTTATCAAGGCGGGAATAAAACGGCTTGTCAAAAGTAATCGGATTGCTCGTGTCCATTTCCACGGCATTTCTCTGCCACGTGGAGCACGCCGAGCGATCCGACAGGCTGAAAAGCTTCAGAACGCGGCAACGACGGGCGTGTTATTACGACGCGTACAGAAAACTCGTTATACAAAGTAGATTTCCTTGAGGAGAGGCTGGAATTAATTTGCTTTTTAATTAGCTCCGCGATAAAGCGCCGCATCGCGCGTCGATCACCGAAACGTCGTGACTTGGCGATTCGATTGTCCGTACTGCATCAACGCGAGAATATATCCTTTCATACTTCCGGCGCTTCCGATTGGATGAGCGAGATCGTTTTTCTCTATTTGTGACGGTTCGCGAAAAGTAGTTCTCACGGTTATTAATAGCCGAGTAATCTTTCAAATATCTGTGTAGCACAAATGCCCTCGATTCTACAAATTGTAAACTGGGAGAAGAGTTTATCCATTTTAAGCCGTCTATTTTCCCAGATCGTTGAAGATATATTCTTCACTCAAAATGATAGTATTCGAAAGCATTGAAATATGCATTTAAATTATTTTATTTTATATAATAAATAAGAAGAAAATTGCTAAGCGTATTACATACGTCTAACATGATGATTGACCAATTAAGTGCTCATTTGTAAGATCGCTGAGAGGTGTTAATAATATTCACGGTAATCCGATGTTAAGCGCGAACATCTTGATGTTTGCTATATATAATTACATTTTGCATGACAAGAATATAACGTCATGCAAGAGGACACCCCGTGAGAAACCTATCATAAAATTACAAACTTTATTAATATTATCATCGTAAAAGTGAAAACTTCACACTTTCTTCATGTCATGTATACTCCTACGCAAAATTTTTTTATCTCTAATCTTAAATATGAAACTTACAAAAATTCCTATATAAAGAATGATAAATATAAATAATCCTGCATCTTAAGACGTATAGACCGTTGCTTCATCACTTATTTTTTTAAATTTTTATTCATTTTGATTCAAAGTATCATTGTATAATTACTGATATAATATACTGCTAAATATGTATTACATTTTATTTTAAGATCATATCGCTTTAAACAATTCTATATTTTATTAAAAATTGTTACAGCTCATTTTTAAGACTCACAAGAAAGCGAAAATATCAAAACTCCGATTATCCCAATTATATAATTGTGTTTCACGTAAAGACAAGAAGTATTAAGTCATCACCATAGACTTATGTGCGAAACTCGACATACGTCAAACCTGTCCTTTGATCGGCTTACGTTAGCTTATTCAACCTACGTCGCTTAACGCGAAAAAAAAACAACGTTAGACCTGCAGTTATCGTAGCTCGCCAGTATCCGCGACCACGACAATCCGTCGCAAACTAATATCCGCAATTAAAGCGCTGTCGCGGCCGGTCGGCGAGCGGCGCAAGCTGCCAAAGTGTTAAATTATCAACGCCGAAGTGTAAAGCGTCGTTCGCGGCGCATCGTTTATACATCGCATTCGATAATATATGATCGTGCATTATCCCGCGCGCGTCGCATCCGGAGATACCGTAATCCCATTTACACGCGCGCGGCATCCGCCAATCCATACGGGCCGCGATAATGACGCCATTTAGACACAACCGTACGTCTCGTTCCGCGCTGTTATTCGGACCTTATTCATCCGCGCTTTCCAGGAACGTTTCAATCGCGAGGGAGAGAAAGCGAAGAGAAAGACAGAAAGAGAGAGACGATTCGCACACCCGCGCAATAATGCCCCACGGAGACGCGCGAATATGCGCTCACGCAGTACGCACGGCGCGCGAGTATAGCTCGGGCACGCGTGTGAACGTGGAAATATTTGTTCGACCTTTTTCTTAAAAAATCCCACCCTCATGAATTACACCTCGATTACACGATCCTTCCGTTCCGCTTCTTCGGGCCTGCCTGCGCCTACGCGCTCGCTGCCTCGACGATCGCTACTGCATCCGCGTCTATGCGTGCACGCATGGGAATTGCGTTTGGGATGTAACTGGGATTTTCGACGATCTCAGCTACATATTAATCTTGAAATGACTATCCTTGGACTTGGAAACGTGTAAGATTGTTTCTAAGTCCACGACATTCTTTTCTAATAATATGCCCTTCTATACATATTTTCTTAGTATTTTTGTTACAGAATAATATATCTACAACGTAACTGCAAACGAAGAGAGTGGATGAGAGTTTATAATTTGCTCTCTCGTGAGATAATATACGAAACATCTTGTGTGTTCACATCTTGGCAACTAAAATGTCCCTAATTAAACAAACGTGATCTTAGCGGGACTTGAGAATATTTCACTCGAATGTTATTTCGAGTGAGGGTCTACTTGGGCGATATAACCGCGCGCGCCATTTCTCTTTCGATGCTTTCGACCTTCGGATCTCGTTCCACGGCTCTTTTCTTCGTCTCGTATGGCCGAGGCGGAGAACGCAGAAGCCAGGCGCATGTAACATATCTCGGCAGTCGCTGATCCGTGCAGCGCAACCTGACTCTCCGGCCGGAGCACGTGCACGTGCGTGTGCATGCGCATGCACACGTGTTGCGTGCTCTTCGACGACGACGACGACGACGACGACGACGATTGTGTGCGCGGATGTACCATCGTACAAACACGCGTACGTATGCGCGTCAGTGACGGGCCTGATCTGGTACGCGATCGAGAATGTTCCTCCTGACCGTGAATGAAACACGAGTGAATCACTCGGTTTAAAAATTACATAACTTTCGAAGATCTGAATGGCTAGTAATACGCGTGTTAAAGATTCTGTTAAGTCTGTTAAGAAAATTTATAAAGCGTGTGCAGCACGATTCGTTAAATAAAAGATGAGGATGACTTCTGCCGGTTTTCTAAAATAAGAAATGTAATATGTCTACACATGTAACACAATTTCCTAAGCGGAATTAAATGCATTCAGTCGATGCAACTGGTATTTTTGTACATAATTACAGCAATCGAGTTGTAACAAGGAATATTTTGTTTGACTCAAAGCCATCGCTCTGTACGTGCGCATACGCGAGTCATTCGTGGATACGAATATATATGTACCGGTTCGTAGCTCCTTTATATCGGCCACGACGTGCGGTACGGCGCGTACCGACGATGGCATCGTTAATCGGTCGCTGCTAGAGATATTTTAACCGTAGCCGGATGCAATTATCTATGTACGACGGTACAATTAATATCGAGTAACGCGTGTACGACGCCAAACTGAATCGCATACGTTGCCGCGAGCACGCCACGCGAGCGATATGAGCGTCGGCGTGTGCGCGAGTGCGTGCACGTGGAATGCGGTGAACAACGCGTTTATTGTGCGTGGCTCTCGTCCCGGCTCAGCTGGGAAGCTGAGATTTCTTTAGCGACGACGACGACGCGGAGGGCAGAGTGCAGCGATTCGGAATGTCGACTTTTTTACGTAGATTCTACTCTCCATGAATTCTCGCTGGTATTCGCGGATATTGAAGAAACGTGAAATAAAACGCGCTGTGCGCGATGCACCGTTTTAAAGCGAAATACTCGCGAACACTTGACCTAGGTTTTAAAATAAACTTGGCATTTGTCAAAATAGGACGATAGAAGAACGGACAAACGTCAGTTTTAAAATAGAAGATATTTTCGTATCGTCTCCGTCTAAAGATACAATTTCGATATTATTAATTTTGACATAAAAAGCTGAATTTTATATTTATTACTAATCTGTGTAATAAATAAAAACTTACTTTATTACTTCAGAAATTATTCTCAGGATTAAAACATAATGGCATTATTTTCTCCAGCCGCAATTTAAAAAATCTTACTTTTCAATTTTTGTGAATGTTACGTTGAAATAAAACTGCCTTTGATGAAACAAATGCAACGGAAGCGGAGTAGACAAGCACATCGATCGTAAATATCGTTTGGCCACATAAACATCATATGTCGGTTATCACTATCAGTAATTAGCTATAATTAATTGAGAGGAGCAAATGGGATAACGAGGGGCGTTTTGTATCGGCTGCGATTTTACTTGCGCTGCGGAGATAGATTATCCTCTTTTTAATCCGATATCAAAGACTAGAATTATCTCGCGTGAGTTTATCAAATCGCGGTCGGCAATTAAAACTTGATTAAGAAACTCGCGCACATTATCTACACGCTATTTGCGTAAGTCTCTCATGCATGAACTCGGGCGCTACCAGACATGCGGACGCGCGAAGTTTTCCAGTTGCGGGTACCGTTCCAGACTCGTTAGAAAATTGTAAGAAATTGTTCCTGGTAAGATATAATTGTCCCTACAGTGTACAGCGATAAATGGGAGAATAACTTGAACTCGATCCGGAAATCATTGATTAGCCGTGTAATAAGTGACCGTAATTTTATTTTTCACTGAAACTTCGTGTTCGCTGAGCGAGCACGAAGTTAATTCTCACGAGGATAACTTGTGCAGATACTTACAGAGAGTTTAAGCGACGTCTCTTCTTATTTGTTATCTACGTGTGTTGTTAATTTAAAATAAGCCTCTTCGATCGCGCGCGGAAGACACTCTGATACGATCTTTGACAGACAGAAAACGAGTTTCTCTCGATATCATTCACGAAAAGAAGATCACTCGATTAATTGTAAAGTATCCGCAGAAAACGGCACCTTACGAAAAACACTTGTATATACTATCCTGAAAATCTAATTAGCGATACAATAGAAAATATGGACAAAAAGAATAATAAAACGGAAGAAAAAGGAGAAATAATATGCTTTCATATGGACGTGTTACAACAAGGCGTAATCAGCGAAATTGATCGAAGCAGATATCTCCCCCGTAAACCTCTTGCACACAGTACACGCTTTCATCTACACATGCGTGCGCACGACCGTCTTCATTCGGGTTCGTCAGATGCCCCCGTGATAAACGAAATTTAATGACAGTGCAAAATAAAGTTACGCCATGTATATGCAATTGTGTCAAATTAAAATATCAATTAAAATTACGAATGCAATGTCGAAGCTAATATTCTCGGACTATAATTGGCGTTGCAATTAAAGCTGTACCTACACATACACATAAACAAACACACATATACACCCGCGCGTGTGACATTTAATTACATTCTACCGTAAGTAAACGGAGAATAATTTTGGACTGTGTAATAAACGATCTTGGTTAAAAGACATATAGAAAAATAATGGCACTTTGCTTTCGCCTTGATGGTTGCGGAATAAGAGTCATTATGAAAATGATAAGTTATACTCCGCAAGTTGTTTTAGCGAGACGCCGGAAATCGAGAAGCTCTCCATAATCTTATAAACATAATGATGAAGATAACATCAAATTTATGTTAGAAATTTCTTGTTGCATAAGCGGGAATGTCAGTAACATGACAAGAACGGCACATTCGTATTAGCACGACACCACGTAGTTTGACGTTGTGTGGAGATATCATGCGTGTCGCATATTACTAAAACATTGTAATGATGTTATCTTCGATGTAGAAACAAGATCAATTGCTGTTACGGGACTAAAATTTAACATGAAACTAGACATTAAAAATAAAATTAAATAATATTCTATTAACTAGTCATTTTTCTTCATGTAGATTGGCTCTTCCTCTCCCTCCCTTGCTCTTTCTCCCTTATTTAATTTCTGCTCAAAGAGAAGTTAAATATATGTACGTACTACGTATGCATATAAATATATATACAAGCGTTACCTTTGCCGCGCGTTGGAAATTTAATTGCGGTTTCTTAATGAAAATCTAGCATGAGATTCGACGTTAAGGATAAAATTATGCTGAGCCCGTAAAACAAGCGTATTTTTTCGAAGTAAGATAGCCTTTCCTGGAACGTATTCTTTCTGAAAAAAGTGAGCTCCATAGTGCGTCGGGAATCTCGCCACCGGAAGACAGCCCTACGCAAGTCGGAGCAGCACCATAAAGCCCGTGGACAGGCACTAATGGCGCAGTATAACCCGGCTTGCGGACGGCTGCGCGCGTGCGGAACGTTCTCCTTCTCGTCGTCCTTCGTCTTTCGCGTCATCCTGGATGCGCCTCCATCCAGGTGAATACGCACCGTCGTCGGGCAGGCGCGGGAAATAAAGGGAGGAATTCCCCTTCGGAGAGCGCGCGCGTACGCGCGCGAGTGAAAATACAGCCGCGCGTCCGTTTACGGTTTATTGCCACCATAATAATGATTTTATGTGCGGTGGTTGCGTGCGCGCATCGTGCACGGCGATGTTGGTGCTTTAAGCGCTCCGACGAATGGCAAACATTTCGACAACGTGTGTTCCTAGCGATCGACCCGATCTGCCGAGTCCGTCCCGTGAACTCGAAAGTCAATCGGATTAATTTTTTGCGCTTCACTACGATTCAATTTCTTTTTATTAAATATTATATTTTAATTTCGCGCACCGTTATCAGTCTATCTTTTGTATCAAATATAATACATATATGTCGTGTTTTATGAATATGTATTTAAAAAATCTAATTATAGGAAAAATTCAGAAAAGTACGTATAAGCCCCTAAATCAGAGTATACCATGACTTCGCGCGTGTAGAATAACGATTAATATTTGTGAATTCTGCTGTAAACGTGATTATAAATAAATTTTTTATTCAAAATATACGTTGCGCAGTTTGTGTTTAATTATCCCGCAATACTAGAAAGTAATATTTGATTTATGTAGATAAATAGGAAAAAAATCTAATTATTATGTACAGAACTTTCTAATGTTTTGAAATTACAAAAACCATGCTATGCTTTCATTGTTTAGTATTGAGGCGTGATAGTTCGTGATGAAAGTGAAATCAACGGTTTTTAAATGCTACTAATTGAGAACTCCGCACGCGATTTCTATCATTAAAAAACAACACAATCCTTATATTACGTATGATTGCTTTGAAAATTGATTTTAACGCGATTTTACCCTTCATTTTCGAGACTGGATTATCGATTTCATTTTCTACAGGCTCCGTACGGCCCATGACGAGCTCTATACGTTTCGGTCCATTCGATGAGATTCGATCCGCGAACGTTTCTAATTGACTCTGACGGAATTCTTCATGCAGCCGTGCAACCATGTAGGATCCACCAGCCAGTTATCCTTGGCAGTTAACCCTCGCCATACAAGCCCCGATAAAACGAACCAATAAAACAAAGCCATGACTCACTAATAACATCGCTAATTATGATTACATATCCTTTCTATAAGCCCTGAGACGGTGATCCCGCATGCGAAGTATATAAAAGGGAAGAGAAGAGAAAATACGATGAAGACGAATTAGGAGAGAGCCGGAGCGCAAGAAACTCTCGTTGAATAATTGTACAAATGTGTGTGCATTATTATAGATAAAGATAACTCTTCACCGAGTGGAAAGAAGTGTACTTCGCCACAATTACTTTGTCAGATATGTTAACAATATAATAATAGTAATAGCTCGTAATATAGATTTCTCCTCACGAAGTATCATGAATTCTCTTTCGTACATTCGCAACTCTTTTATCCTTGCGAAATAAAATATATACATGATTTAATAAACGTATTACCTAATAAGTTATATTATATCCTGTACAATAAATATGCGTCTAATTTCGCTTTTGATTTAATTAAATACTCATCGATTCGCACGATCGTGCGAAAACGTTTGAAACAGTCTGTAAGGCTTGTACACTTTCGCCAATGTACTTTGTAAGCATCGCGCGCGAGACGCTGCGATTTCCAGCCATAAAGTCGGCGTTGATAGCAGCCCATCAATTCCGTAGGATGATCCGTACGGCTGCTACGAAATGCACCACCGACGGCAGGCTCTGAGAGATATCTTTATCTGTAATCTTAAGTATGCCAGTACAATTATTCATCTCGTGCTCGACGCACTTTCGCGCCTAGCTGCTTCAATTGGCGGGGTTCGTGCCCGGTTTCAACACGCTTATAACTCGTCTCGTGCTGCACAATTAGGGTGTTTCTTCGAGACTTGCCGAGACGAAATTTTTAGAATGACTGGATCGCACTGTAGTCGCGGGCTTTCTGTTTAGAAAGCAGATATAGATAAACAAAAAACTCGAAATTATATGCTAGACATATTCTCTAATAAAAAGATTTTTATAGATTAGAAGTAATTTCAATTAGAAGAGGACAGTTGTATCTTTCCCGTTTTATCAATATAGACCTGTCGCGATAAAAAAATCGATAAATGCATGGCCTTGTTATCCTCGCGCATATACCCACGGACAATTTTGCGATCGGAGAAAAGCGGATCTATAAAAAGCTTTATCAAAATGGCCGCATCTTTGCGACAGGCGTTAGTCGGTCGCCGGCTATCGGCCAAGCCGTTTAATTGAAAGAGTGGTGACGCTTTACCGGTCAAACGGGCCGACCGCGATTGCGCGAGACCAACGCGCAATTTTGCGAATATAACGCGCCAGATAACGAAAGAATGCACTTTTTTACCGTCCGTTATACTCCACTTCGCTCGCAGAAGATCGCCGTACGTGCCACGCACGGCTACATGAACTGTATTTAGCTCCTTGCAATCGTAACCTCCGGTGTTACGAGCGAAAAATTAACAAGATCTCGCAATCCGATAAAATGCCTATCTTATTTTCAAATAGTTCGTAAAATTTTAGATTTTATTCCTGCGATATGTAACATCGGATATAACAATCGCGCGTGCTATTTCCCACACTGTGTATAAGAACATTTTTTTTGTGACTTTCTATTACGCTCTATATTTATGCTTTACTTTAATCAGATAAGAAAATTAATTAAGGGTACGTTGACCTTTCGGGGGAAAAAAATAGACATTTATTCTACATAAGTATTTCCGCCTGCGTTAGTCGCACCAAGATGGTATCACTATGAATCATTCGAGCTTGTTTGTTATTTGAAACGCGCGGTACAACTCGCGACTTCGCGCGGAAGCCCGTAGTAGTAGACGCCGGCGATGTAGCATTAATCACGTTGGATTAAGTGCAATTATTAATTTCTTCCTCGTAACGGGCGCGCGAGGTACGCGCGGTGCATCGTTGCACCGCTATCATCGCATCTTAGGATTGATTGACTAATCCTTCGGCGACCTCACGTGCACGTGATCATTGAACGTGACATAAAACCACACATACATGCGGCTGTAAAATATATAATACTACAATTGTATTAATCAAAGTCGGTACGTTATCGTTGGTACCATTTCATCGCATCTGCATGATAACATCACGAGGGCGTTACGCACTTTATTTTCTTTGTCTTGAAATTTAAAGTTTCACTCGCGTGTAACAGTATATATATTCCATTCTCAATAATTGCAATACTTTAATAGCAATTTCTGAAGATGAATTATTGCGGAGTCAATATCATCTGACTCTTGTTGCTTCGCGTTCTAATATCAGCGCGGAATAAATTCGGTCGATTAAAATTTTAATGAAACCATCCCCGCGTTCGCGATATATTTTCGTTACTGTCCTATTAATTGGATTAATCGATCACCGTTGCGGTTTAATCGCTTCTTGAAATCGAGCGCGACGACTTTTGCGCGCTAAGGCTTTAATTAACCAACGCGTGATCGATAGCAGATTAGAAGAGACACGTGCACACGGCGGATTACACTCCGCCGGGGCTAAAAATAACTCCCGCGATTTCATATTCGAGCCGCGATCCCGATCGCGGAATTTCGCTCGCGCGCGCGCAGCGAGCTTCTAATTAATTCCCGCGCTATAAAAAACATGCGGCCAAATAAATGCGTCCTGCAAACGGCACCCATTTTACTACTCGCTCGCTTGCTCATGCTGCACCTGCACACGGCCGACTGACATTTTTCGTGATCTTCATCACGGGGAGACTCGAAATGCAGTCCACCTTGAAGGTGGACTAACCGTAGAGGTACGTCGCCCCATGAAAATGCAAATTGTATCTCCCCCCTCTAACGACTCGCGCCCTTGGACACTATTTTATGGTGATTGGATGAGTCTTAAAATGCGGCGCGTACTTACGGGGCGGATTTAGTGTTTCACTTGCTACCGCCGTAACCCCCGGCCCCTCTCTGTATCCCTCTTATAATCGACCTGCGCTTACCTGAAACATAAAGAAACACGACGATATTAGGCACGGCCGAGCGATAGTACCCATGGAAAGGTTACTCCGCGAGAAATATCGAGGTGATCGACTTTACGGAGAAGCGGCCGCTTTGCCAAATCGCCTGTAAAATGCCCGAGTTACGGCCGGAAAGGCCACGAAAATCGTACGGCAACGGAGAAACCGATCCACCGCGATCGCCGGTATATCTCTCCGCTAGAAATGGAAACGATGATAAGCCGATAGTTTAGCGGGACGCACTTAGAATACGTGTCAACTACCTCGAGCCACTGCAGCTCGCGCGCTGCTGCATTTCGCGATGCGTTTTACAAAAACAAGTAAAACGTCGGACCACATATCGCCGCGACGGACAGCACGAAATGCGTAATAGTACGTGATATATCGTATTTATTCGTTATTAAAAGAACATACAAATTGAAACTCTCATTTATTTTTCGACGTCTGAGCTTGCGATGTAATATCACGAAAACAATTTCCTCTTTGTATCTTTCGTGCGATAAATTTAGCAGTTGCGTATGTGCCATCTACCAATTCTGTTGTAACGCATCGAGTTGCAAAAGTGAGCCGTATCCTACATTATATAGCATAAGAGCATAAGAAATATTGTTCTACTTTTGTATGATATTTCTGCAATAATGCATCTAAATTTATTTTTTGTAAAAGATAATAAACATAATATAATAATATGGCAGCTTTGCCTGAAACACTCCAATGCATTTAGTGCATGTAACTAAATGCACCTGATGTTCGAAAGATAAACTACTTAAGATATTCTTTTAATGTCAACATTGTAGATAACGATCGTCATATGATAAATTTTTCATGTGCGATGTACTATATGATAAAAATATTTTTCTATCATAAAAAACATTTTTTAAATAACAGAACCAATGTGTTTTTTATACGGTGATAAGGAGTGAATCTTAGCGCTATCGATGCTCATTGATAAGCGACGCCGAAATGCCTTGTAATTAACGCCGCTGGATACAGGCGTGTGTCAATAAAATTTGATAAATGCGCGACCGGGGTACGCGATGTTTTACGAGCGAGACACCATCGGTGGGCCGCACGTCGGTGGCTTTTACGCGTCCCATAAACCGGTACATCTGCATTGCGCTAATGTGCGAGTTCGCGTATCCGCAATCGTTTCAATCTCGCGGGTCACCAAGCGGGGCAACCGTCATTATAAAATTCTAACATTTTCGTTTAATACGAATCACGCGTCTCACCGCGAGAAACGCGCGAATCAGGCAGATATCGCAAACGTTACAAATCAAGTGAGTAAATATGAATTTTAATTAACCAAGAGTTTCTGCTTTTTTAAGAGAAAGCCAGGTAATATCTATATAATTTTTCTCATTTCGATATTCGAGAAGAAGAACGATGTGAAAGCTGTCGCGCCGGAATTAATTTACTCCGTATACCGCTCGCTTCCTCGCGGTACGGCACATTCCAATTAATTATCCAACTTACTGTCGCCCGTTCGCGGCCTCTTCCTCGATGCGTATCATTTGCATAAATAATACTAAACTATCTTCGCACCGCGCATCTGCCAGCTTCCTTCCCTTGTTAATCCCGACTTCTAGCTCGCATTATTCTTCACGCTATGTGTATATATTATTCTACGCGGCTCATCTACGTGCCGTTATCTCGACGTTTCGTAAATTTCGCGGATCCGTCGGCTTGGATGCTGCTGAGCCGCTCGTTTCCTTATTACCAGCCGCAGGTGTAATCAGTGACGATTCTCCGTTAGAATCACGGGGAAGGAGCGGAGGAAAACGAAAAGACGAGAACGAGAGGATGCATGTAGAGGCGGATAAAGTAGATGATATGGTTCAATCGATCCTTTAAAATAATGAGCGGACTCAGCTTGCTAATACGGAACGGAAACGAGATCGATATATCACGCGAATCTCTGCGAATCGATGGACAGATATTAGTGACTATAGTAACAGTTTTGTAAGTAATCGATATCGAACAACGCTCGCGACACTTCGCGTGTCACAATATCAATTAGTGATACGTAATATAATTTTCCTGTTGGCGACAATTGCTTCTTGCTTCTTTAAATCGCAGTAGAGAATTTATTCTTAATGTGAAAGAAAGAATAGAAAACTTGCTCTTTGATGTCTATTAATGTACACTGAGAGAAATACTTTTTTAATTATTAATATACCATGAGTTTAGACTTGATATCTTTGTCAGAAATATACAAATGTCAATGTAAATTCGTAATATTTAATAATAATATACGTAACTGTATAGTAAAAATACCATCAATTTATATGAAATTGTATGTATATTAAATGTAATGTCTTTGTAATTAACAAATTTATATTAATTATTAATATAAGTATAATCAATAATCTCAAATAAATTATTTCATTTGTCGAAATTGATAAAATATTTTACGCAAACATACATTTATTTATGACAAAGAAAGTCAATGTTATATTATTACTAATAATCTTTATTATTAATAAAGCACGGACTGAATATTATTTTTATACTGATAAATGTAGTTATATTCAGTGATACGCAATATAGCATATATTAATTATGAAGAAATATTTATTAGGGACGGACATAAAAAATTCTTACATTAACGACAAAGCATGTATATTAACTATTAATATACTGTTCTCTCAGTGTACAAAAAAGAGAAAATATATAAAAAGATCACCGTTTGTATTCCCAGGTAGCAGAGTGACGTCGAATGACGTATATTAATAACGTCTTAATAATAACGTCTCTAACGTCAATGAAACATCATTAAGACGTCTTTAGACGTCATTTTGCTACCTGGGTTATTACGAGTAATATCGCTATATTAAGACTACTCCGTATTTCGTAATGTCAGGTTAATATTAGTTTTTTATTGAATAATTTATAAAAGAGAAGTACGATTAAAAAGACATTTCTTGCTCTGTAGTACGCACTTATCGCAGTGCAATATTTCTCATCTGTTCAATCCGACTTCGAGATGAATTTTACGAACAGAATGAGAAAGATTGCTTGGAATGTGCTCGCGTTTCATTTCCACGAGGAAGACGAGGGCTTTCAACGTTTCTTTAATTAAACGCGAAACATCGCGAACGGAGAATTCCGCTCCGGTTGACGTATCGCCAGGGGGTGCGAAAAGTCTCTCGTCGGCAGGCAGAATCTACTATAGACGCGGAGATCGTCGGCACACTTTCGTCGCGAATAACGCGCGCTCGCATATCCCGCGATTTAGTTGCTAAACCGGTCGAAGGTGCAGCGCAGAAGCCGCAAATTAACGTTATTCACGCGGTGCAACGCGATGCGCCGACCGCGATGGGCCGCGCGCGCGCGGGCAAAGTTGCATCGTCACGAGACTCGATGAATTTTATTAGGCTCGTTCGTCCCACAGCGACTTTATCGTGCGCGCTCGTCTCAAGGCTGCGCGTAGACAGGCCGGCTTTCCTCGGCTCTGCTCGATTAATCGGTTTATATGTCGCTTCCTTTTGATTTGTTTGTCATAGGGGTCTAGCGTCTAGCCGCCGACGGGGGGAGGGGGGGCGGGGGGTTCCGGCGACGTAAATACGACTTAGGCGAGAATTGTGGAATTATAAAGATAGAAATGCTATAAATAACGCGGCAATAGAAATAAGCAAGAGACCGCGAGAAGCGCGGCGATCTAGTCGATTAATAAAGATGCTCGTTTAATTAGCGCGTTGTGCGGCCCCGCCGTGCGCCGCGCGATGATTTATGAAGTCGGCGTAATCCGCGCGACGCGGTAAAAAGCGATCGCGAAGAGGACATCGTCATTTAGATATCAAATTTATTCATAAACGTTCGATATGGACTGGAAAGTATTTTAATTGGAGCGATAACTGCGCTTCCTTTTGCTCCCTTTCCACGCCGTTATTTATGTGCCTGTACTCTTTATATATCAATACCTAGGTGACAAGATAAAATAGGATTCAATCGGGAAACGGGCGATTCAGCGGTGCATTCTTGTGAGACGAAACGCGGTCTTCGATGTATGTAAATGCGGACCCGAACGCGTGTGCCGCTTCGTTGTTGCACCAGTAGGTGGCAATCTAATACGGTGCAGCGGATGCATTCGTATGCACCAGATGAAGCGGGTATGCCAGGAGGCAATTTGTGCTGCCTGTTCTCAGGGGTGCGAGAGCCGCTTTTTCGATTGCGATTTATTTGCGCACGTGGGTCTTCTCATTCGTGACATTTCGCGTGACACGTGGATGGATCGAAATTCGGAGTGTATGAAATATGGACGGCGGTAGAAATTGTCAACGAAGGACGTCGGGCCTTTTCGCGATTGAAAGATTTATACACTCGAAAGAATAATTTATGGAATAACTGGCAAAATTAACAACGTTTTATTTTGATAGAACAGTTGTAGAAATTTATTTTCTCTAATAAGATATAAAAAAACCTATATGACAATCGTTAAAAATGTTTCTATGTAAGTTTATAATTAAACCGTCATGATTTTAAGCATTGTGTGAAAACATTTCCCATTTATCTTCATTTTTATTTATTATTTTATTCATAAAATATCGAGAATTTTAGTAAAGTTGCACCTAGTATTATATAAAACAACGTCGATTTGTAAAAGGTCGATTTATAGCGGTGCTGGTAGCGAACAAAACATCCGCAAAAAGAACCGAAAGTTACCGAAAGTTTGCTTCTCTGGTTTTATTGTTATTGACGTTGGAAACACGATTTCCTTCTGCTTGCTAATAATTGACTGCGTCCCGAGTGGCGTGCGCTGTATGCTTTTTTTCGATCTCGGAACAAACTTTGATGCAATTAACAGACGGATACATACGTGCACGCTCGCTTTCCCCTCATCCGATGTGTCGCGGATTATTCTCAACGGAATTTCTAACGGAGAAAATATGTGCCCAGGCTGCTTCACACTTCCGCAAAAAAAATGAGTCTCATGGGATAACGATTTATCGTTTCCTGCGTGAAACGAAATAGCGATCTTTATTTAACGAATCAGATTGGAGCAATGCTTACTCCAATCAGCAATGCTGATTTCCAACACGTTCTGCAATAAGTGCAGTATATACAAGAAGTATTTTGCTTTTAACACAGAGTTCGAAATTTGCCAAGAAGTATGTATATTGAATTATAAGAAAGATCAAAGTGTGAAATATCACACGTTGCAAGAAGCAGAGTCGATCGAGATAACTGTGATACACTCGAGATAAACCTGATACTACTATAGAATATTTTCTAATAATAAACCTGATAATCATTGTAATGTTGTTGTAAGCAATAATGTTACTTATTCGACATGCACTTTGAAATCTTTAAGACAAAATAATTATCCATTATATCATTCGAAGACATTTCCGTATCACAATCACTTTCGGTAATCGTATCTTACTACATTTACGCGGCTTGCAATCTTGCTGGAAGCTATATGTTGTGAAAAAAAAGTCGCGGGATATTTTCTGAACGTTATCGTTTTAAATTCAAGATGTTATACCTTCGGCAAAAAATGGAAGTATCTTTAGTACGCTTTAATACGCTTATATACAAGCACGGCTGTTATCTCGTTATTATCTGACACAGGCTCGGTTTCGATGCATCTATTCCCGAACCGATTACCGCGCATTACCTCGCCATTACGCCACATTGTCTCGGAATATTAATAAGCCAATAGCTATCATCTCACCCCGACATCTTCGATCGCGACGTACACCGCGGTTTCTCGAGAAGCATGCGCCGGATTGCCGGTACCGTCCACGACAATGGCGTGAAATTCAAAAGTCGGCGGAGGTGGCGAGAGAAAGGAAAAGAAAGGGGACGAGATATCGAGGAAACTCTCGTGGATGGCGCGGCGGTGCAATCAACGGGGTGTATCCGCCCGCGAAACTCGGACTCTCATATGCATACCCGTCCCGCGCCATAATAAATCCGACAATTTGCATGAATGCACGCGTATAATACGACGCTGGACGCCGTGTAGAAAGCGGGCGCCGTGTGATTTTCAGGGGAATTATAAATCCCGTCCGCGAGGAATTACGAGGGCGCGAGATAGGCATCTCGGAAGATAAACGTCGGATTCTGGCTCTTTGCTTGCCGCCTCCACTTTTTCCTACGTTACTCGCCTTTGAGTTGTCTTGTTTAAGGAAAAAAATACATATCGTGTTTATAAGCGTGTGACAACACGTTCAGGTATTTATTTTCGAATGTTCCACGAAATATAGAAGAAAAGATTTGAAACAATCATACTAAAGTAGGTCAAACTTTATATAGAAAATTAATTTTGGCTCTGAATGATTGTTACAGAAACAAACGAGAATAAAATGTTAATTAAATTACCCCAACGTTGAGGAATTATTAATAAACATATCTATTGTTATAAATTAAAGTAAAAGTATAAAAAATTATTAAAAATGTAATAGTGACATATATATAAAATCAATACGCCGAGAAGTAATGTTAAATTTAGAATAAAATTACATTTTGATGTTGTTTGTTTCGAGTATACTGGCACAATGGGATAAAAAAAATAATAAGTTGTAATTTCATTAAAAATATAATTATACTAATGTTTTGCTATATCAGCGTAAATAAATTAATTCACGTTATTATATTAAAAGCGAAGTATTTCTGATAGTACTACAAATCGGACAATACGACCATAACAAATAAATTTTCAATAATACGCATCGATATTATTGCAATATACCGGCAATATCAGTAAATTACAACACTACTAAATACTACGTTATCTCGGATCGCGAATTAATCTTTCATCTTACTTTCTCTCTACATCGAAAGACCTGAATTATTCACCGTGAAATACACGATGTGGCTTTTAATTGTCTCCATATCGCGCCACTGTTTTTCTCATTGTGTAACAACGCTTTAAATGCAAAATGCGGCTATTCACTGAACCGTCAAATCATTTGAACAAGTGTTACAGTTAGACAATGAAGACGCTGTGTTCCTAATAAACGCTAAAGATTGAAAGAAAAATCTCGAGTCTCATTATAAAATCTTTGACATTTACACTGGTGGAAATGGAAAAAAGAATATCAAGAACACTTTATCCCTACGATATCCGATAACGCTGTGTTTATTCGCACGATAAAAAAAAGCAAGATCGTATGGAAATCTTTATTGAGGATACCTTACAGGTACATTGGTAGTGAGTGTATCAGCCCTTCATGGTATTCTTTTTTCCATTTCCGCCAATGTAAATCCGTTTTTATATCAACAAAATTGTGAGAATTTCATTACTCTATTATGATTTTAAAGAAACGAAATCAAAATCATTCTTTTTATCTGACAAAAATGATCCTTGAGAGAACTCCACACGAAACAATATATCAGCATAAAACATTCAATTAAAATTCATTTGTAAAATGGTCAGAATTGCATCGAACAAGATAATTTTTACGCAATGCAATTGCATTCCCACGAACGCAATCGAAATATCCTGTTTCACTCATTGTCTTATTAGCCTTTATCGGAAGGTGCTGGTGCATTCTCAGGTGTAAACGCACCTCGTTCCACGAAGAGTACGCATTCGAACTTTCTAAACTGCAATTTGTCTCGATCGCTGATATCTCACCTCGCGCGATCGTTCTTTTGTTATCGACTTTACGGCATAGGAAATTAGAGGGATGCCGCGCAATTATTACTGACTGGTGAAATCGAAAAAGCCCTCTTCGTGCAATGCTTATGTATAATCAAATATTCGTTGCGACACTCACGTATTCGTTTAAAGTAACTTTTAGACGATTTAATGTCGAGTAAGATGCATTATGCAATAACGCAATTGATTGAACTTTTAGTGATTATACGTCTGTGTAATCAGCAACATAATATAATATTATGATTATTCTTTGACATTAAAAAGAGTTAAGGTCGTTTTTCTTTAAATTAATTAATTAACTAATTACAATAATTAGTAGAATACTTTTCAATAAGAATATTTTAAACATAATATTTTAAACTGTATTGCCAGTGAATATATTGATTTTCTTTAATTTCCTCCAGAAGTTAGCTATTCTAATTTATGGCTTCTATACCAAGTACTGCAGAAATATATGCACTTCCATATAATTTGTCCTCAAAAATCGATAAATCGAAAATTACAAGCAATAATCCCAAGCCAGTCCATTGGTACCACCGACTGCGTTATGATGTTTTCCATCTACTCACAAGGCAACCGTCGAAAATAAATCTCACGCAGGGAGTGAGGGCGGCAGCTTATAACCAAGGGCTACTTAGTAGTGACCAGAGGCACGTTTCCCGTAAGACAAACAAGCTGACTTCGCGGTACCAACGCCGATCACTATGCCGCGTTTATATTGTGATCTATTATAAGACCCACGGGCCTCCGCAAATAAATCCTGACGCGCACGTTGCAGCGAACGTAATATACTACGTTTTACGCGAAATCCGCGAATTACGCAGCCGAACGAGACTGTCGGTCTACGTCGGTCGGGTTGAACGACTGCCCATTACACTTTCATCGCGACAAAACGAACCATGTCATAAAATTTGTTATAATATCTAAAATATTCGATTGTTAATTTAACTTTGATTAAATCTTCGTTTTATTTTATTTAGCTTTCTCAATAACCTTTTTTTCATAAACTATGTATGTATTATATGGTTGATGTAATAATACAATTAGTATTTGCACTTTTTGCAGTTTTGATAAACGATACAAATCGCGGTATAATATTCGCTAATATTTTCTATAATTCTCGCTAATATTCGCACGTTTCACGGTTTTGATAAACGATATGTGAATTGTGGTCAATGTTCAACAATAAAAGGTCATTTCAAATAAAAGGTTGCTCGCGCAATAAAGCGCTCGTCCCATTGTATTGCTATTAATCTTATTACACTCATCTCGTATTTCCAATCAAAATAAAAATCTGATACAAACGCGCAGAAATGCCACGATGTAAACGCGATAGATAGAGTTGTTTAACATGACATAGGCATGCAAATATAAGTCGGATCTAATTGAAACCGCATATCATACGTCTAACAAAATAATTATTTTAGTAATGAGTAGTTATGTATGACGGAGCTGAACAACATCTACATTACGCCAAGTTTATCATCATTGTTTATTAAAGTAGAAAAGCGGATGCAGCTTGCACCGAAAGTTCAGCCAAAGCGCTATTCCGTGAAACATCATTAACAACTTTCGCGCAACGGTAACGCACAGATTGCACTCGAAATTATTGCGCATTTCGCGTAAATCCGACAAACCGAGAAATATTCTGAAAATTTGTAAATAAACAAGATGTTTTACGTAAATTTTCATAAATGCTACCGTCGAAATGCGAGATGTTGCACAAGAAACAAGAAAGAAAGAAGGAATAAAAGTTCGCGTGTTGGTAAGAATTAATTTAAAAACCTGTTTTGCTTAATCCCAATAATAACAATCACTATATCTTCTTTCCTTCTTAAATATGTCAATTGAAATTGAAAGGAAGAAACTTTCCTCGAAGCCGTTTTATCGACGGATTGCGTCTTTCTCGTTTTCACGACGGGGGATAAAAGTTTTTTCAAGTTAAGCAGATAGGAGCTATATGAGGATTAGTATAAAGCAGTTTTAACCGCGTAATGCGTTTCTACCGCTTTTGCAGGATCTCGCGACATAATCCCTTTGATCCCCCTCGAAACTGAAACCTAGGGCAACCAGAAAGGATTTCACCGAAAGATGAACTTCAACAAAATGAAAACACCGCACGGTATGTTTTCAGCAAAGAAAGACTCTGTTCCCCGTTTTTATGGGATTTTAGAACGTCAAAAAAATGTTACAGGCGAATTTATAACCCGGAATTTAGTGCGCCAAACATAAGTTGAAAATAAACTCGAGCACTTATGTATTCATAGAATTACATGTCGCGCATTAGAATAACATGAACGCACACAAAGTTATTAATATATATGGAAATCTAAAAATATATGTTAAAATAGAAATTCTAAAGAATATATACACACGAAAGTATAAATAACGTATAATGTATAAACTTCAGTAATAGAATTTATTAATATTTTGTAAATCCATTTTAATACGCACGTGTCCCGAATTATTTAAAATCGTCAGTTTAGTTGAAAATGTAAGCGCGAGTATAAAAAAAAAAAAAATAAGCTGAGTTAATAAAAGCGAAAATTAGTTTCATTTTGCGGTAGTAATAAAAAAATATTACAGCTTTCGTCGAATAAATATTTACCTACCACCCCACTCAATAACCGCAAAGATATACAGATAAAAAAATTTTACATAGTTTTCAATATTTTTAATATTTTCAAATTAGCAATAATATTAACTAAATCCGTAATATTTAAATTACTACTATCCGATACTATAATATTGCGTTCATCCAGAATCAATACGTATCCGAGACAGTTATTTAATAATAATTAAATAAATCGTTTTGCTGTTGCACATTTATACTTTTAACTTTTGTAGAGCAAATGTCTTGCTTATTTTTTATAAGTATTGAATTACATCGACACCTTATTTCTTAATAAATTCCGAGAAATAACGTATTCGTTTTTTATATTCCGCCGCTTTGGTGGTCTTCTCGATTCGAATCGTTCAGCGTTACGTTTGTGCATTACGAAAGAGTCCTATTGTTTCGTGGAGGCACACATTTCATCGCGACAACCCGTAATTATCGCAGCCCCGCGAAATACTTTCTGGGTCGATTGAAATCCACGATTTATCGTGCGCGATAATTGCACGTAAAATACTTTGCCTTTCACTGTTCGCCGCAACAAAATCTCACTGGCGATCGAACAAGTCAATAAAGAAGTGTTTAATACGCCGATTTGTTTAACCATAGAACGAGTCGTATAGTAATTATTCTCTCATCGATGGCACATATTGCTCGCAATTTTGTAGCAATAAACGATCATGAGATTGTCATGAACAACGTATGCGATCCTCTCCTTATTTATTAATTTTATTGACATGAGAAAACATGCCATACACGGACAGCCGATATTTTCCAATTAAACGAGAGTCAGCCAAAGCTTTTGTTAAAATGCACCTGCTATCGCGAAAGCCAGCGAGGCATTGAATATTGTCAAAGAATAATTAAATCTGATATGTTGCGCAATCCCAACCGACTGCCAGAATGTTCGACTTAAATTGACCCAGTTATTCTCGCAGAAAAAGGTGTTCCGTAATACTTGAACTAAGAATGTTTATTCGGAAAACCGATTGATTTCCCTATTGACCGTACGCTGACCAATATCGTTATCACAAAATATTCAATGTTATATGTTCGAAATAACTATATGCCGAACAATGAATACCATGTAATTGCAAAAATTTTGAAAAAAATCTGCTTGATACATATATTATATTTAATGTATGTTATTTACTAATAGCAAACTTTAATTGTTATATACAAATTGTTTGCTTTTTTTTTAAAGATAACTTGAGAGTGGTGAAGGATTATGATTTTTTAAACAAATCAAGAAAGTCAGATTATTTTGTCAAAGAATGTGTCACAGTTTAATCTTATTTTTTTTAACTTATTAAAATCATGTAATTTTATTGCTCTTAGAACAAATATTGCATCACGAGAATCAAAACTCAAACTTTTGTTTTAAACTTCATCTAAGTTCTTTAATCAAGTTGCGATTGTAGATATGATGAAACAAATATTAAATTGACTCTCAAAATGTATTTGTTAAATACGTGTCTCAAGATTGGTTTCAGTCGAGTTCTTCAGCCGAAACATATGACTACAAATATGAAGTAAATTTGTAAAGCATTGTAAAGAAAAATTTTTATAATGACATAATTTTCTTAACATTTAATGTTAAGTTACTTCATACAAAGAAAACGGAAAAAATAGAAGCGCGAGGAAGATTAAGCCTATGATATATTGAGACAGGTTCTATTTACTATATATAAATCCGCTTATATATCATATATCTTTGAGGCTTGTGGTGTTTTCGTGACACGTGTCATGCCGTTTAACGCTAGTTTTACGACGCATAAAGATATCTCTTCGCATACGAGCATGTTCCAGCCGGTCACTCGAGATGTTGCTTTTCACCAGCTGTTGTTTCAGCGGTAAACGAAATTTCCACGGGATCGTTCTCGGAAATCGGAAAGAAAACACGGGCTGTCTTTATGACTTGCCGGAACGATACTCAATTGCTTTGAAGCAGGTGGCATCTGAGACCGCGTGCAAAATGTTTTTGACGGCTGCAAAATTGTCATGAACGAGATAACGGCTAACCAATGATACGTCAACGCATGCGGAAGATTCAGTCAATAATGTATGTTTCACGTTTATCGCGTGAAAACCTCAGCGTTAAATTTAGTTAAAAATACGTATCGTTGATTGCTATAAATAACACGAATGTTGAAAGCGGAAATGCAATTTTCATGTGACATTTTCTCTAGAAAATATCCAATGAACCGGAACTTCGAAAATAGAAATGTCAGATTTATACAATTTCACGAAAATCACGTGATATACATAACAAATAAATGAATGATCGAAGTAAAACAGATCCAGGACTGATATAGATCTCGCACCATTATATCATTATCATCTGACACGCGAATATGAGTTTTATTGGGACTGCCGACGTGTGTCACTTTTGAGGTGACAAGCATCTATCAATTATAACTGACAATTTGCGAAAACTACCTATCACGCTCGACCAAGCCGTATTTTTACGTCTGTAACAGAATCGCCTGTCCTCTACATTTTTATCACTTGTGATTGTCTAATATTAACGTACGCTAGATAATGAAAAGGAGATGAACTATATATTGACGAATAGTCTATACATAAGAATGAAAAATAATTATTTGAGAACAAAAATCGCTTTTAAGAAAATATAATATGAAAAAATTACATACAGCGACTTATAAACAGAAGAAATATTTTCATACGGAGAAAATGTAAAATTGCAAGCTGCACTAATAAAATTGAAAGTGATAAAACTTTTTTTCTTATCGATTTATTTTATACGCAAGTAAATATATTCTTTTATTTATCTCCAATAATCTGTATCCCCAAATTGTTTTTATCGTCAACCGTTGCTTTGTAATTTTAAGAAATGTGTCTTTCTAACAACGAAACGCTTACCTGCGATTTTCCGCTCGCGCATTCGTCGCCATAGCGCTTCCGCCTTGCGCATCGGCCAGTTCTCGACTTTCGCGCTGAAACTGCGGAAGAACTTGTACTCCTTAAAGTGCGACATTCTTCTACCACCGGTGTTTCTGGTCTGATCGATGTTACCGGAACTCGTTGTAGTGCTGTCTCGGCAATCCTCACTCGACATGCCTAGCATTAAAAACTAATTCCCGTTTCTATTTCACGTATATGTAGCGTTAAGTCGCGTTAATCCAATGAACAATTTATCCAAATTTGAACCGTGCGGCATGTTTCTTCTTCTTGCAAAAGGTACCCCGTCATTATTGAAGTCCCGTTTAATATTTCCTTGGTGCGAAAAATATTCTCTTTCGGTCAAAATACTTCTATATAACTTCTATATATAATTTTATCTCATATCTTCATTCAGAATAAATAGCTTCAAAATATTGTATTTTATATCTGTCTTATGCCTTAAGACTTTGCATGTAAAATAATATATCTTCTCTCAAAGATCACAACTTTAGATTGGAAGAACGTATATATTTTCACGGCAAAAAGCATGAGAAAATCGAGAGCGACTTCTAGTTTTGCTGCAAGCCGTACCACATGTTGCCATCAACTGTGCATGTGTTCGGAAGACGATTATTTGTCACACCGTCGATATGAATCCCTTCCGGAAGTCAACGAGATAAACTAATGTATCGTAGCACAAAGCTACTGTGTCATGATTCTTTACTTTGGAGGCTAACAAGAGTATCCCTCTTTGATTTTTGTCAGAAAAAAACATTTTTCCGATGAAATAAATTGGCTTTAATTAAATCAATTTATTAGCCATTGCTTTAAAAATTCTTCCCAATTGCTCTGTCCAATACTTCTGATTTATTTCTCCACTTAATTATTTCCGTTTCATGAATTCATCTCGTAGATTTTCTCAGAATACTGGGAAATAATCTTGTCCGTTCTCCCGCGAAAAAGACTTTTATTCGTGACAACCGCTCGTTTAGAGAAATAAGGAGATATAAAGTTTGTACGGTTAATGCGAAACGATTCTGAGAACTTACGTCGACCGAACGATTAAATGATCCGGTACAATTCTCGATCTCGAAGAGACTCCATCGCATGTCCAGCAGGTGATCCTATATTTTGTTGAGAGAGGCAGAGACCAACTGAGCTTGATAGCTGCCGGCCGTCGATTGACCTCTGCCATTTAATTAAATTCTCTTCGGATACCAGTATAATCTTCTCGCTGTTCTTGAGGAATATCGAAGTTTCGCCCGAAGACGTTCACACTTCAAGGAAACATGTTCTGCGTTGCATCGAAACTGCAAGTATCGATTACGAGTTCTTCTTCAACCGAAAACCGTGTCGCATTTCGCTTCAAATAATCCCGTATTCTCTTGTTGGATCTAAATGATATTTACATTTTGAATTGACAAAGCGATTATAAGAGAAAAGTTTAAGGGTTTTTAAATTAATTTCTTTTAAATTCGTATAACAATATTAATCAATTATATTAAATAATTGCATTTGGCACATCCGATCTCTTAATAAATATAAAATTTGAAAACAAAATAAAAAAATTATAACCACTTTGCTTATTATATCGTAATTAACATGGCAAAGATGGCAGAACAAATCATTTTTATATAATAAAAATGTATGTAAAAAGAGATATCGAATGAGAAAATTGTCATAGAAGAACATGCAGCAGACATATTCATTATGGAAAACTCGTGAACAAAGCAGTTGGAGAATCTAATAGAATATTGAGAGTTGAAGCTTAAAATATCTTTTTCCCCTTGACACGTGAATCGATAAGAGAAAATGAATATAGACGAGTATTGCCAGACATTGACTTCCGACGTGTATTGATATTATTTGTCGACGGAATATGTAAAAACTATATTAAAATCTCGAAATACAGTAAAGGTGCGACAAAGATAAAAAAGTTACCATATTGACAAGAGTTGGAAAACATAAATCAATTGAAAATTATTTAGAGAAGGCTAACGAGACTAAAAATCAATCCTAAACACAAGCATTAAGCTTTAAATTAAATTTTAGGATTCGATATAAATATAAAAAGGACATATAGGATTTTCTGTCGGAAATTTTAGTAAAGATGAAAGAGTTGCTTTGAATGCGATCATTATCGTTCATTATAGCCATATTCTCAATTTAATTTAAGTTTCCTGTTCACTAGATACGCAATTAAAACGAGATCTTGCGTCCTAACTGTCCTGAGAGACACGCGGAAGCATTCGCTCGAAGCAAGAATCGGTCATTTCGACGGACAAAAACAAGTTATATTGCACGTAGTAAAAATTTTTTTCTTTCCCGATCGTCTAATGATCGATAACTTTCAGTCGGCATTTTATGAAGTCGAAGAAAGCGATGCGCCGACTCTTTAATTGTTGAGGAAAAAGATGTGCATTGACATAAATGAGAACGCTGTTTCCTTCTGAAATTTTCGTCACCATCAACACCGTAAATCCTAATTTTCGAAATTCCAAGTTTACGACAAAATAGGAAACTTTAAATTATTTCTAACCCAGAGAGAAATCTGTGTCAACGCGACAACCGCGATGTTCATTAACATGCGCAGCTTTAATCTTAATTTGACACACGGCGATAAATTTCTATGAAAACCGGTGAAACTTAAGCTTCAAGCAAGATGAAAATTTTCAAGTGTACTTAGAAATTTTGCAAACTTATCCTCTCATCTTCTGGTTTGATAATATTCTTTCTCAAAGACCTAAAAGTCATTAATTCCAGGCTTTCAGGTAAAAGATATTATCCGTCTCTGCTGCCTGCTAAAGGTTCACACTTCACCAGTTTCCTTTATGCAAGTTTCTCTGATTCAAGTTCCCAACTCGCGCTATCTCCCTTTCTCCTAACATAAATAATCTAATTAAGATTATTTGTCTCTTCTTTGCTGCAATTTTCCGTTCGCGACTTTTAACACTTTTCTTTTTCATCTTCAAAGACTTGCACAAGCCATCGGGGGAAAAAAAAATAGATCGAGTTATCTCCGCGTAAAATCAAATTCCGAGTTTCGCTAACGAGCTTTCCCGCGTTGCTGCGAGTTCGATAGCTACGCGATCGATACGTTTTTCCAAAGTCATCGTAGCGCACGCAAATTAATCGGGCACCCCGTAAGATCCCAAGCCATCGACATCTTCCGCATCCGCGAAAAAAAAACGTTCTAACAGGTCCCGGTTGCAGAGAAAGCCGCGAAACCGTGAATAGGTGAAAATGCAGCTACGAGCGCGTGAGCATATGCGCGCACAAAGGCGCCTCTCTTCAAGGTTACTCAGCACCTCTCCAGGCGTGCGATGGAGAGATTTATTGCGCAAGCCACGGTGGTGTGTACATTGTCGAAGGAAAGCGGTAATCACGATGCTTAACGAGCGATTTGTGGCACTTTACAGTGACGACACCTCACCGGTAACAGGTTGCGACGGCCTCGCGAACCATCTCCCGATCTCGTCTCCGACGCGACGATCTCATCCGCGTCGGATTTCACGAGACGCATCCGGGCGCATCTGAGAACTGTCAGTCATCTGGTGCACTCCAGATCGCCGCGTATCTTCCACTGAATCATGTGATTATGTCAACGTGTTGTTACGCGAATTATTTACAGTTACGTCGCTGAATCACGGAACGTATCTAGATTTCGCGTTCCGACAAAGACGTTTTATTTTGTAAAATTTTTAAAGAAAATTTTCTTATGAGAATAAAAATATTTAGAAGACGTAGTATAAACTCTTCGAAAGCATATTAATATTTTAATCACCTTCATTTTTAGAGTTTTTGCGTTATTCAGACAGCTTTATCGCGTTGTTGGAATACCATAATCTGCAATTTATAAGCATCTCGATAAGCGTATATTTATAAATAAATGGAAAATTTATAGCATGACCTTTCGCGGTTCGCAGCATCATCTAGATAGAGTGGCAAGAAGTGTGATTATTAAATCGCTGAAAACTACAAAGCAAAATACGAGAATCATATTATAATGTAAAAAGATTGATTTTACGAATTTAAGATTAATCACAATAACAAATTATACAGAAATTATCATCTAATAAGTAATTAATAAACTAAATCTCAATGCGCGTATCAATTTATCCTTAAAAAATTACGCTTTTAAATATTTTCTTTATTTCGAGAGCTTGAAGGTTTTGTAAAAAATACAAGGATCGGATAAAATAATCACGATTTCATCGAAACGTCATTTATCAGGCGATACCAGAGTCGCTAATTAGCGAAATCGGATCTGAATAAAAAAATTACGGCACGATATTTCGCGCTCGTGTGAGTTTAGCCGCCGTTTCGACCATTTGTCAACTAAATCGCGATCGCGGCCGCTGCAAGATTTGCATGCGTCAAAGTCACTTATCCGGCCGATCGCTAAATAAACTGCTATTAGATAAGTTGCAGTCTTTTCTCTCTGTTTGTCAACGAGGGTCAACAATAGCCAGCGACATGGAAAGGAAACCGAGACGCCTTTCTCCCGCCGTTGTTCGAGCGAACCGAGCTAATGGCGAGATTAAATACTTCCCGGGCGAACAATAAGGAAGCTATCTCCTCGTACGATCGGGCATCGATCTTAATTCGGTATTGTTACGAAACATCACTTAACCATTGACCAACGTGAAACGGCCTGTCGTCTCGAATAAACTTCAATCTACCAAAGATCAATGGATAGAATGGATCGAAAGCTTTTACGTATGGAAACGTTTACGTTTATTTGCCACGTTGAAAGCGATGAAAGTGGCTTAGACAGGTGCCATCTAATGACTAATTAAGAGAGACATTATGGTCATTATTAACGTTCATTTACCGGCTTTTTATAGGAGCGACCGCAATAATAAAATCGACAGGTCAGACAATTCATACGTGACTAACACAAAGTTACATAAAGGGAAAGTAAATTTTTTGCGAGAGCTTAAATATCTGTGTAGATATAGAAGAGACTATGTACGATGACACGACAGAAGGTAAAAAATTAAATTGTTTTACGTGTAGATCTCGCTCAATGTGAAAACTTCCTTTTTCTCTTTTGCCATGTCATCCTACATTTAGAGGTCATCCAATGTAGTCTCTTCAATCTGCGCGGATATTTAAGCTCTTGCAAAAAATTTACTGCGCGTTAATACATTTAAATGAAAAACGACATAGCCGATTGCGTTCTTGTCACGCTATCGCAGTCACGCCTCGTTTCGCAAAATTGTGCAAATTTCGTGAAACGCGCGACGGAAAGCGACAGTATTTGTCGCCACGAATAATTGCGACAAAATGGCGAACCAGCGCGCAAATGGAGCGTGACCGTTGTACGAGCAACGACAGCGGCGAATTTCGCGGATTCCGCCTGTCAATAATGTTGCTGTCACGCTTCGATAGACATTTCACGGCGAGGACCGCCGCGGGCCTCGGGTATTTTTAGCGCCGGAACTTTCATCGGATGAAAATAGTATAACGAAATGCATAAAGTTACGGCGGCCAGTTACGCACTGTCTCGTGAGAACTGAGACTCAAGGGAGACCTGCTGAACCGAATCTCACGTTTCTGTAATTACGCGTGGAAGTGCTACCAGATGCGCAGATATCTTGACAGGAATGTAGACGATACGGAAAACTGATCGCAATCTGAATACCGTAAGAAAGTATTCTAGTTGTTTTCGATAGCTATCCCCATGAAATATTTGACAAACCTAATTAATTCAATAATGCAAGCTTATCATCCTCTATATCTTGTTAAATTCTCCGAGCTCAGGAAGAAACTTTTGAAGAACAAAATTTCTTTTTTTTTTTGTATTTTCTTCAATCTGGAGTTTAATAGCGTGAAATCATATAAAACGTTCTTTTATAATAAAGTGTATTAAAAATAAATTAATAAAAGTTTTTTTAAATCCCAAGATTTTATTTCAAAAAATTTATTTTTTAATTATAGAATTAATTAAAAACTTATATTCTGTATTTGAATTCCAAGTTTATTTCAATAGGATTTATTTTTCAATTATGTCTGCATAGTTTTTGTCAAAAATATCGGTTTATTACTTTTAACGATATTAATCCAAATTTGAAAAATAAAATTTTAATAATTCGAAATTCTCTCATATTTCCTTAATTTTTTAGCCTGAAAATAAGTTAATGATATATTTTTTTACAATTTTTTAATGGCTCAGTAATTAAATTTTCTTTGGTGGTATCATAAACCGGTAGAACCATAATCATAGTACGTGACTTCTAATATAAATAGAACCATTATAAAAACTATTATTTGCTCATGTTTTGAACGTTTATTGCAAAAAAGTTACACCACTGGATTAAAGACAAGAAAAAACTTGGTCGCTGACAATTATAAATGTTTTTAAACATCTCTGCGGGATACTAATGTGTTACGTCAACGTGCTGATGGATGACGGATACCAAACGCCGCACGAAAGCGCGCGCGCGCGCGCGTACGAGTTTGACGGACCGGTGTCCGAAAATTATAAAACACTTTTCCAAGAAGCAGCCGGCTGCTGCTGCAAAATATCGTTCCGTTCTCTTAATCCTTCTCTCACTTTTTTCCTCTGAAATCTGCGGAATCTATATTAAGAGCACCTAAAGATTCCTGATAATAATGTATAAAAATAGAAAGATCGAAGATTTTCATCTCACGAAATAATATTAGAACACTTCGCGTGCAGATTATTTTCTCACACACCTTATCATTTTTCATATTAAAATTTCAAGAAACCCATAAAAAAAAGAATGTACATACATTCCGATAAAATTAATCAATCTGCTGCATGCTCCGAAATAGCCCAATGACCCTCAAAATTCTCCTATAATCGCTCATATCGAAGAGATCGCCCTAGAGACGCGGTCGGCCACAATTATTCGTATATACCTCGGGCTTCGGTGGTCGATTAATGAAGCGTGCGCGCGATGACACGGCTCGAAACGAGTCGTGTGACAGCGCGATAGATGCGCGCGCGAGTCGCGTGGAAGACCGCCTCGTAAACTGCGACCCAACGCCGCGGTGCCCGTGATAGCGACGACTGGCGACGACTTCCACCGGGGAACGGAACGAAAGCTACCGGCGGCGACGACGACGGCGACGGCGGCAGCGGCGGCGCCGCGGCGCAAGCGTCCCGCGCAACCCGCTCTTTTCCGCGCTTTTCTCCGCGCGATCCGATCGAATCACCTGCGCTGCAACCAACATGATTTGCGCGTAATGCCTGATGGTGCCACCGACGCAGAGCCGATGTGATTAATTCGCGCAAACCGCAGGATCAATTGTCGAAAATTACGGATGCTCTCGGTGCACTTTACTCGCATTCAGAGAAGATTCCGTTCGGATCTGCAATATATCCGGCTATCGCACGATCGTAACTGATATTTATTTAACGATTCGCTCTGCGGGTGTTCTGGGTATCAGATACTCGGATGTAACAGCGTTATGTTCACTTGAAAAAAGAAATGTTCGAAACTCGAGACGCTTTAACAATTCGTGTACGGGAAACGATATCGGGGAAATTTAAATGGTATTTTTGTGCCGACAAGTTTTTTTTATCATGCTTCGAATATCGATCCATTTTTTTACGACATTGTGACGAAAGTTTTATAGAATGCTGTTCCAGTTTGCTCGGCAAGGATTAATCTGATATCGTTGTAATGAGCTTTTCGAACTGTCATTTGTTTCCAGTCTTCCTATTCACGTATCGCGTATCGCGCGTTAGTATAGCTTTCTATAGACAATGCAAAGCAAACCAAAAGCTATTATGATAATATTAGAATAACATTCAGCTGATATTAATTATAATGTTCCCGCTGTTTCAATAGCCAATGGTACTGAAAGAGATTATATATCGATAATATTATTTTGAGTATAATTAAACATTGGATTGTTGTTTGATGTCCCAAATGTGTAAACAGTAATTTATAAATATGTATAATATTTAAAATTATACAGAGTAAACTTTCTCATATTATAAAATTCCTTTTCATGTCACTAGATTTATAACAGAAGAGAAATATAAATATTTTATGGAAATATCAGAAAATGTAATTTCCGTATCTAAATGCGAGAGACAGGGTTTTTGCATTAACGGGAAACTCGATCGTTAACCCCAATCGTGAATCACCGCGGTGTCATCGGCTATAAATTTCTAACAAAACGAAGAAGAAGAAGTAATTTATTGCTTCTAATTATTTTGTGCCAATCATTTTCCGTCGTGTAAATTGAGCACGAATCTTTCCGGTTTGTTCGACAAACTGACTTGTAAAAAAAATAGTGAGTACGATAAGCGAACGCGCGCGCGAGCCGATATTAATTCGAATCGTCGATGGAGAAGCAATAAACGTATCTCTTTTCATCGCCATCCGCTTGTAGAATTGTTCTATTTATTTTTATACTTCCATCACCGAATCCGCGTGGCACTAATGCGATCCATATTCGCGCGAGAGTTGTTCCTGAATGATTAATTTTAGCACAGCGCAGCCGCCGGAGGGAATCCCTTAAGGATATCATTCCTCGGAACAAACAAATCGTTCTCGCTTTGAACTATAGCGACATGATAATAAAATAATGAGGGAAAGAGATGAGCTGTCACATTACAAAGCTTATCAAGGATAAAACGCAGAGAAGCGAATATCTATTCGTATAAAATAAACATTCTTTCTTCGTTCATATAAAATAAACGTTTTTTCTTGATAATTCGGAATTTTATCAAAATTAAAGTTCAAGCATCTGGATTTTTGTGACAAGTTATGATTTTAGTAATCCAGATATTTGATCTTTAGTGATTTTAATAAAATTCCGAATTATTGTATAATCATCCGACTCAGAAAATCGATAGCTCCTCACCGGCCGTCGGGGAAAATATGGGTGTGAGCTTGTATTTTTACCCCAGATAATAAATAGATTCCCCTTGCGACGCCATACATGTAATTTTCTAGTTCAAGGCGGCAGAATATTGCTGATTTTCCACTCTGTAGCGAGCCATCACATGCAGAGTCGCTTCTTTTCATCTATTATATTTCTATCGTAAGATTTATTCGATTAACGCGTTGCCGATTAGATCGCCGCGGGCGAGAAGGAAAGTGCATTGCCGGCGCGCATCCACAGATCCATTCTAGCCGTGGGCGTGTCTATACCGGAAGTCATAATCACGTCACGCCACGAGATCGCGCCGCGAGAAAGCAATTAGTTCACGTCGATAATTAATTAAACTTTCGCGATCAAATTCGCGACACAATACAGCGTGCGCTTCAGGAGGCAGGAAGCGATGGAGGAACTTTCATGTAGAGCGCGACAGAAGATGTGGTTGAATCTCTCGACATCTATCATTATTTTTACAATGCTACAAAGAAGTTAATTAAATTTCCTTTTTCTATTTTTACATCACACACATATACCTCTCTTATCTTGAGTTATGATATCTTGAATTCTGTATTACCACTCAATATAAATATGAGAGATATAAATCCGACCGTAAAAAAGTTTTGATTACTTTGATACATTTTGTTTAATGAGATTAATTAAAGAATTGCAGTATCCCATTTGCATTTAGTGTGTAGCTTCAAGATGTTCTCATCGAAATAGCGTAATCAGATAAATCTCAGAATAATGGCACGATCATTACGCGAAAATTACAAGGGGTCACGACACCACCGGGTGTCTTCAATTAATTGCGGGATACGTAATAGCATGCGGTATTACACGCGCGTAAGTCAAGCCGGATGCAGCATGCATCCCCTAATGAACCTTCAGGCACCGCATTACCTGTATCACCGCGATCGTAGGGTGAAAATTCCGCCGTTTCCAGCGCGCCACCGCAAATTGCGTTCAATCGCGTTGCACTCCCATGAGGGAAATTAATTACGCACTAAACTCGTTAGCGGATGCTCTCGAACCGATATTGTTCGAGAAGTTCGGTATCGATCACGATCGTTCCCGATCAAAGATGTCAATATTCATTATGGTGCGTGTCGGCCTCATTTGCATCCCACGCGAGAAGCGTAAATTAATGACAGATTGGGATCGTAAGCTGACAACCACCGTTCAAATGTAATCAGACGCGGATCGGAGAGATGCCGGTTCTGCCACGTGTGATTTATGCGGTGGTCCGAATAACCGAAGTGTCAGGATAACCGTCATTCGTTTTGGATAACAGAGTTTCTCACAAATTGAATATATATAAACTCTATAAAGTGTATAAGTTCAGTTAATTTCTCGGAAGTTTGTTGAGCGTCCCGTGTAGAATTCAATTATTCTATTGAATTTTTTGCATTTGTATGTATGTATAATAATTTTTCAGCATTTCGAAATGTCAAATGTCACTTCGTGTGTAGTTATTCGTTTAAGCGCCAAATATAAATGTCATCGTACATCGCATCGTAGCTCATATTTTCATGTTTCAGCTAGAATGCGAGAAATTACATTACACAAATTGGAGGCTCTCTCTCTACTCTCGCTTCGCGTGGGAGAGTCACAGAATCCTTTTCCTAAATTCACCGAGTGTGCAATCGCGCGCGTAATCGAGTAAACGCGGATTGTCGATATCGTCTTGAAATCGAATCATCGGTTTTTCTCGGAAAGGTCGGCCGATGACCATTAAAAGTTCACCGTGTTCGTTATAAGAAATACACGGTACCTACTGTTAAACGACATCGAGTTCACCGGCTCGTATGATCAAGTAGAATAGTTATTCTGGCCAACGGAGAAACGTACCTGATAGTTGTCGTTCCGACTGCGAGCGCGGCTGCTGCAAGCTCTGAAAGCAACGGAGAACGCATCATTAGTTTGAGAAACATCGTGGTTGCACGAGACCGTGGGCAAAGGGTCAAAAGAGTGTTTTTAGCATGAACGATGCATTTACTGCGCTCAGGTAACCGCAGCGACAGTATATTTCGAATTGCCGCGGTAAAAGCATCGCTCAAAATGAATTAGCTCGCCCGCTTAACGATCAGTTAGTGGATTAGTAAAGCCAATTTCACCTAAGCGTGAAACAAGCCGTCAAAGAGCTGTAAGTACATCTATTTAAAACATTTCAAGTTTCCACATGAACTAACTGTAACAAATCAGACATTTAATTATTAATTTAGCGGCGTGGCTTGATAACGTAATTTTTCATAGAACTGGTTTAACTTCGTCTTACATAGAGCTATCAATTGTTTGATATATAATAGTCAGTGATACACAAAAGACTATTCTTCATTGTCGGGGGATCCTAACTTCATATTATTTCCATAGCAACGAGAGATAACTAATAATCGACGCGACATTGAATCGTGACCCACTTGCAGTATTGAGCCAGTCGGCCTCGAAAACAACGAACAACCGTGACCTTATCTACACCGTGCTCCACCGAGCGGATGCGTCGTCGATCGATATCCTTCCAATATTCACGAAAAAAGTGAGAAGTTTGTAATTAACCTCGTAATACACACGCGATCTTGCATGCGATACTCCATGTTTTCGTATCGAAAAGGGCATTTTAAAATTAATTAATTCCCTCTACACGGAATCGCTAAGTGTAAAATTAATATATCAAAGCAGCTACGGGAATAGTCAAAAAGTTGATGGAATTACAGCATTAGCTTTATACCAGTATATAATATAACAATTCTGAAAAACGTTTAATTCATATTTCAATTACTCCGCGGCGTCATTATTCTTCAAAGCTTATTAAAACGTTCATTAAAATATGATTCATAATGGAAATCACACAAAGCGCGACCAGAAAATGAGCAGGGTGACGAAGTGAGGCGCGACTTTGAAAAAGGGGTCCTCGCCATTACGTGATCATAAAAGTCTCTAGGTATATGCCATATTTAAAAATCGTAGACCAGCCGTCAAATATTTTTCAAGCAAAACCGAATAGGCGTGGCTATCTTTTTTACGACTTACTAGGCTTCAAAGCGGATCCTACGAAATTCTCAAACAAAAAGTTATATCGTTTCTCGGAATCCCGTTTACTCTGTCGAATCACTTTGTCCATCGATTACAAACAAGATACGAGGCGAAACAACGTGACGTAGAAAAGATACACAATACTTTTGCGAAAAATTTCTCCGTAATTCTCAAAAGAATGTATCGTTTTTAAACCGCTGCATTCCGAGAAGCATATTTTGCAAAAGAAACGCACGAAAGGCAGCTGCGTCACTGCAGTCTTGGCAGTTTTAAAAATAAATATTTCTGATCTCTATTTTATACTGCAATGTTTCTGTATATAGTATCGCAATAAAACGAGCACGATAACAGCCAAGGATCTTCTAAGAAAAGATAAATTATTCTTCTTCTATATCCGTACAAATAAAATATTAATAAAATGTTATAGATTTAAGATCAAGTAATGTGAATTTTTGTAATTTCAGGATAAAATGAGCAGCATATGTATATCAAAATGCGCATTTCAAGTATTAAAATAAATACCATTGCATATTCAGCGCTGTTCTCCTGGCTAGATACATGATTTCTATAACGTTTACGAAACCGAATTAACGGTCGATTAAAATTTTCACTACATAAGACGCGTCACGCGTGAGGTTTCTCGCATGACGTTTGATTCGTCACGGATGCTGATTCGAAAAAGAACAATTGTATGTCACTTGCGATTTCCGAGATACAAAAAAAGACAGAGAGACAGAGAGTCAGAGAGAGAGAGAGAGAACGAGAGAGAAGAGAGTTGCTCGTTTAAAGCAGTTGATCTGACGAAAGCCCGAGTTTTCCATCGTGGCCTTCGTGCATGCGTATGTGATAGACCACACGGTGTGGCTATATTCGAGGTCCGAGGGATACCAACCGATTAATACGCCACCACGGCTGGCTGCCCCATTAGCTTTGATCGCTCAACACAGGCAATCCGGTACCGGGTGTTCACGCGCGACTTCCGCGCGCGCTCTCGTGCAATGGGTGTTTACCGAGGCAACATGCTCACTCGAGCGCGAATCTCCCCGTGTACTGACACTTCATTGATATAATTTGCATACGCGGCCACCGTCCTACGAAAACTGCGGAGATAAACGCCGCGCCGGAGCAGCGGGCGTACATTCGGGCATGCCAAAGGTCAAAGTTGCGGCCGGGCTCGCTCACGGAATGCGAAATGTAGCAGCTGGACTTGGGCGATCAAAGCACCGTCGTCGTCGGTCGCACCGAAAATATTTTAAGTAAATGAAGTATCGACTCTCCCGGCACCAAGTGCATCCATGCGAAGCACCGCTTTTACCGTCAAAGACTGACCTTGCACGATTTTCGGGCACGAAACGAATTCCCTAAGTTCACTGGATGTTTCGCGCGCATAGAGAGCGACACGCTTGAGACGACACTAAAGAAGAATGTTGGAGAACGCTGCTCGAGAAAACAATAAATGCGACCTATTTAGTTGCTCGACCGTTTAGCATGACTCTTAATTGTGAATAACGGTTAATTGCCGCGCTGGTACCTTTTAACAGAGCGAACAGCGCTGGAACTCCTGATGTTATACTATATTGACGCGAAATATTCACAGGAATTTTATAAAAGAGATGTATGTTGGAATAATTAAACGCAAATTAAAATTCAACACAGAAACTGCGTTCTCTTATGAAATATCATTGTACGGAAATCGCACTCATAAATGGGCTAAATCAAAAATTGGTATGCATATCTTGCAATATCAGAAGATTGGACAATAAAATTATTTTACTAATAATACACAATAATATAATAATATATTGTTAAATCACCAATAACTAATTAGTAGCAATCTATGGCATATTCATGTACAAATTAATTTCCTAATAATTTCCTCTTCAGTCAAAAAATCTAAATATATCGCATAAACATTAAGTTAACAAGATTAATGTTACATTCAATCTTCGTTCATATAATCCAAGTAATTATCCACTGATTCATGTTTCGATCTCCTATGCTAGAACTTGTCAATAATCTCTCTTATCGTAACTATCTACGCAAATTACGAAGATTAATTATTTCTCAGAACAATTAATCATAACGGATCGACGATGCATAAAGTTTAATGATGCATCCGTAGTAGATTGGACCGACCAGTTCTCACGGGAAAGCGATTCTTGCCGATTTGCAAGAAATTCCCATCTTCTGTGAAACAGGTGGGTATTCTTGTCGAAGAAAGGTACTCGCGAGGCTCATCGCCGCAACGAAATGTCATTCTTACGACACTCTTCGTGGCCCACACGAGCCGCAGGCGAGGGATACAAGAGACGCGGTAGGCTAACGTGTCGAACGACGTACGCAAACCACGTGGGCAGAGACTAATAGCTGTCCGTGAACGGCGGATCGTCGAACGCAACCGCGAAGACGGGGGAGCGTATATCTGCGATACCGTGTCGGGTAATCTCGATACCGATAGCGCCGTACACGCTTCGCTGCCGCGCGATTAATGCCCGCCGTCGCCGTCTAGGACGATACCCGATGTTAAGCGCCCGGCCTCTTGCTCCACGAGTCATGCTCGAGTTAACTATCGATATTTAAGAGACGCGAGATATTCAGACCGGCGACTTGACGTCAAACGATACGGACGTTACCGCTTACGTAAGTTTGCACGTTCATCTTAATTAAACAGTAACAAGGTAGGGAAATAAATACAATATTAAACCGAACTTTGCTAACTTTTGTCGGATAACTGGAGAATTTCTATGGCTGACTTTTCTCCTCCTCATTGCAGAGGATTTCTCGGATTATTATCAGATATTATCAGACGTTTAAAGGGGATAAAATCATGTAGTACAAAATATTGATAAAATAAGTACAAGACTTTCACGATCAATGTGGAAAACATTTTATATCTATTATATATTTTGATTTTTTCTTCTTTTAGTTCATACAAGCACCTGATTTCAATTTCAACCAACTTTCCGCGACTATTTACTCGAAGTTAAAGAAAGAGAAGCTTACCGGCACCTTCCCGTTGGCGTTCTTGGCGTCATTGTTCTCCAACAACGGCGCACTGCTACTCTTCCCGCCCATTTCCACGGCTAGAGGTTCCGGCTTCAGCTGGAGACTCGCCGCGGACGGAGAAGACGGCGCTCGGGGCGGCGTCTCGAGTAGCTCGCCCGAGCTCAAGGAACTGCTCGCAGTGGTGGACAAGCCTGTTGCAGAAGAATAGCCGAGCGGCTAGATTAGAATTTATACCATGTAGAAATAAACTATCGCAAAGTATATCGTCCGACTAGTAAAATCTTCGAGAAACTGGTCTCATAAAACAAGTTTTTTCCAAATAAATGATTCGTATTTATTACGCTTATGCGTATTATTGCGCCGCGCGTAATAAGAAAACATAAAAAATGACAGCTTGACATTACGCGTAGGAGGAATACTCGGAAATATGCCGACATGACTCACATAGCGGTAAATTCGTAGGCCTGGGCGTCCTGATCCTCGGCAACGAGTCATCGAGACCACTACTGCTGTCCACCGCGTCCTGCGAGTACTGGTCGTCGATCTGTTTCGTTTGCGTGTGCACGCTTTCGCGTTTGACCCACACGTCTTGCGAATTCTTGTCGTTCCGCGAGTTCAGTTTCGACGGCCGTCGCCGGATTCGCTCCCATGTCTCTTTGCGATGACATTTGTTCGGTGTTGACGCTACGTGAGAGACAACAACATCAAGATTTAAACAAATATCGATTTTTATATAATACTAAATATTTAATAATGTAATTATATTAAAATATATTATATGACTAATAAAAGAATATTTTTAGAAACCGCAAGTGTATTATCATTGTAAATATACGCGGTTATAAATCACAAATGATTTGATTGATAGAAACAAAAATGCTACCAGTAGTTTAATTTCGAAAGTAAAAGAAGATATAAATGTGGCAATCTGATTTTTAGGATATTTATGTCGATATCTACGAAGAGATAATAAAATAGTTCTAGCTTACGTTTAGTCAATCGGCGGTCCGTACTTCTAGGTGGACTCGCTGTTCCGATCCCACTTTCAAGCGGAGATGCTCTGTCGGTAGTATCCGGCGACAAGCTTCCGGAGGAAATCTCGTCCATGCTTTGCAGGAGGTCTTGAGACGACGATGAGGATCTATTGTCGTCATCCACGGTGTCTTGAGGGGAAACTGGGTCTAAGGTACTCTCATCTTGCAACGACTGCGAATCTAATTGGGACTCGGCTGCGATTAAGAAATATGCAATTTAGAGAAAACTATGAACTAAATATACAATAGTAATCTTACATGTATCATTCATTGAAATATATACATTTTTATAACTCCCGATATAATATAGTATTACCTAAATATTATTTGTATTTTCTAAAGAACATTCAATAAAATTGTAATCAAACTTTTATAGAAATATAAAAAATATTTGTGTAAACTAATAATGTATTAATAGAATAAAATATATACCTTTATTTATTTTCTATAAATTTTTTATCGTACAAAAATATTCTCTCCGTCAGAAGAGATCGAAAATAAACAAATATAAAATCATAATATATACTATTCAATACCACCCAAAGGCAGAAACATTATTCCAACCAGATGTAATTTTAACCGACTCTAAAGGTCAACGGGGAGTTAATTTAAACGTAAATCATTGACAAACTCTTGTAATAGTCGCTTACTGGATTACGGAGATCCGAAACGGAAATAAATTTCACGGGCGTTAACTAATCTCATGAATATATATTAAGCGGGCCATGTAAGCAACGTGGGACGATACGAAAATTACCTTGAGGAGAGTCGCAATCGCTGACCCAGGTGAAGCTAGAGCTCCTCGAAATCGCCGGTGACGTTTGAGTCGCCATGTCGGAGCAGGTGAGAGTATCCATCGGCGGACTATTTGGGCAACAAGAACCCGAGCCACTTCGTATTCTCGACAACAAAGACTGCAGGGAAATAGGCAACTACAAACGACAATATAAATTAGTTAGACCTCGCTTTTCCATTGCTTCCAAATTATTTTTTTTATAGTAAATATGAAAACAGTTTCATATTTTAATAATTTAATGCATGCTATTTCCAAATAAATTTTAACAATGTTTGCAAATTTAAAAATACTGTAATGGATAATACCAAGCTAATAATTAAATTCAAATTCAATTCTATTTTTATTAAATAATTATTTAAAAGCATTTAATTAAAAAACTGTAAATATTTGATTAATCAAATATTTACATATTAATAATTATTTAAATGTATCTTCTGATTATAATTCTCTGCATTTATAGACTCGTCGAAATAAATATACATATTATAATAATAAATAAACTAATGCATGATTAATTCTCAATAATTTCATGTCAGTGAAATATAATTAGTTGTAAGAAATATCAATATGAAACTTACGGATCCAGTTTTCGCGTTCTGCTCCTCCATAATCCTCTTCACGTCAGCGTGCTCCAGCTTGCCGAGGGTTCCGTTCTCGATCCCGCAATTTCCATTGACGTCACCGTTCTCGGACAAGTCGCAATTCACCGCAACGTCGTTGCCCCAAGTTCGCGTCAACGAGAATTTCTTCAAGTCCACCGGGCTGACTCGTCTGATATCTCGGTCCGATTCCGACAATCTTTTCGCGGTGACGTCAGAACGTAGAGTTAGCGGCGATATCGCTCTCTTTTTTCGAATCAACGTTTCTCTCGAGTTCGCCTTATCATTCTTCGTCTCATGGAGCCTGTCGTTTCTCAAGCGCAGCATATCTTGATCCGGCAGGGAAGACACGCTAACCAGAATGACGTCGTCGGAGCTCTCATGGAACACCGGAGTGTGCCGTTTCCTCAATAATTTCGAGAACGGTGGCTTCTTCTCGTCCGTGGGTGTTACGGGCGCTGATTTCGGGACGTGATTGTCCAACGATTTAGATCTGCCCGTCTCCTCGTTCGGAAATACGTCGTCGTAATCGGGATCCATGGTCTCTCGATCGTCAGGACCTCGTCGGAGTCTCTGCAGTCGCATTGCCTTTCTGCGCTTTTGGCTCGTTAGATTGATGGGAAGGCTCGTCTTTCTCTCGGATCGTTGTCGCGGCGGTAATTTCGCGTTCGCTTCTTCGGCGTCTTCCTCAGCGCATCTGAACGATCCAGCTTGGAGCGCTGTGTCCACGTTGGTGTCTTCATTGGTCTTCGAACTTAATCCTACGGGTGTCTTTGGTGCATGGCAAGGATTCGATCGCGTGTCTTTCGAGATGCATTCACGTTCCAATTTCGACGGTAGACTAGAGGTGATTCTATCGATCTGGCTCCTGATCGAGTTTATTGGCAGACAGTTGCTGGGCTCGTCGTAGTCGGAGCTCAGAGTCTCCGCGGTATGAAATCGCCCACGTTTGCCAATGATGTCCTGCAGATTCTCCGGCAGGCTACCGCTCTTCCTTCCTTCAGGAATTACTCGATCGTGAGGCTCGTCGTAATCGGAGTTCAACAGACAGCGACGATCATCGTCGACGAACAGTTTTCCGTTCCTGCGATCTCGTAGACTCTTCTCGTCTCGAAGAGAACCACGTTCACCGCTGAACTCTCGCTCGGAGC
The DNA here is from genome assembly GCF_030848805.1 of Temnothorax longispinosus. Lineage (NCBI taxonomy): Eukaryota > Metazoa > Arthropoda > Insecta > Hymenoptera > Formicidae > Temnothorax > Temnothorax longispinosus. The sequence continues at coordinate 22,365,974 of NC_092358.1, forward strand.
ACTCGCTGTCAGATATTCCGAATTCGTTCAGCAGCTCCTTGTATTGTACCACCCTGACGTCGTCGTCGCCACGCGCCGCTTCTCTCCTCGTTTTTTCTTTGGTAAGCTCGTTGATCTCGTTGGCGATTATGCTATTGAACTCTGCGAGGATGCTGTTCGACCACTCGCCAATATCCTCGCCGCCTCTCGTCAACGAGTTTTGTCTCCTCACGAAGCCGTGCGATTTCGTAGCGGGCAAATCTTTCAGGGTGAACGAATCGTTCGTGTAGCTCGACAATTTTTCGGGCTGAGTCGAATGCTTTGTCTCTTTGCGGAGTGGAGTCGTTGGAGCTGATTCGATTATCTCGCCGATTTCCTCCTGCAACCAATCAGAAATTCAAAGCGGTTAAAACATTACATTGTCGGAGAATAGCCTTTTCACTAAGTACGTTATTTTTGCAAAGCGTGATATACAGCTCGTGAATGGAATATAATATCATATGTGCTACGTAATTTAAATTAAGGAAGAAGCTTCATTGAAAGTCGTCATCGTTTAAACATAGCTGTCGCTCGATCGACGAGGCTAAAGAGAAACTTGCAAAAATCTATTGGCGATAGATACGTTAGGTTAGGTTAGGTACTACCTTTGCGCCGCGGATATCTCGCGCGTACAGTTAGCCAGCGGAACGCATTTATAAAGTGGCCCATAATGAAGCGGTTACGAGAGAGGCTGACAGAACCAACGCGCAACGCGGTCCTCCGTTGCTCGTCATGCGAAATAAAACGAGGGAATCGGCCAGCTGCCGCGACTTAACACGAGCCGATTTCAAGATGGACGATGGACGATGGACGATCTCCGATCTCTCTCTTTCCCTCCTGCTTTCTTGTTCTATTTATCTATCAATCGCGTCCCCCTTCCTTCTTTAAAGGCACATAATCATTGTGAAGCGTGTGTGCATCCTAAGCAGGACTGCAGTGAAACGCGATTAAGAGAAGTTAAAGCAAATTAAAGTGTATAAGATTTACTATGCACTTAAATAGAAATATATGTAAGAATAGAGCTGGTTTCATGCTTTTCATTCGACTAATAAAATAAATTTCGATTTTTGCATTTATATTTGAGGCTTAAAATAATTAACTAGAAAAATATTCACTAAAACGTTTAACGTATTATATTCATCGACAATGCAAGAAATATTCCGTACTTCAGCTTTAAATAATAATATACGTTGAAATTCGCAAAGTCTTCAAGCCGACCCTGACCGGCCCTCCTCCATTGCACAGGCGGGCTAAATTGAATTTGCATAAGTCTCTTCGACGCAGCTCGCTCACGACCCACGCGATCTCGGATCTACGCACGAGACAGTCGCGAGACGAAACCAACCGGACGCTTCGGTCTCGTCGATCGACGTATCAAATTATACCGGATGGAAAGAACAAGCTTGATTAAACCGAGAAGGTTAAGACGATTTGGCAATCCAATCGAAAACTCCACTCTCAGACGTATCAAAGGCTAAAATTAAGGATGAAAAATTAAATCAAGAGATGGAAATTGCGGAGGAAAGAATCTTCAGTCAGTCTTTATATCTTATACGAATTAGAAAACAATTATTGAGATTCGCAGAGAGTGCGTGAGAGGAAGAACGTGTGGGAATCTTAAGACCGCAACAACGCAAAACGCAATGGTGCATTTACGCGTACCTACGAGTGAACAAAATTTATAGGCTGCCGTGCGTATTTGGTATGCAAACCGTCGACGAGAGTAGTTATAGTCCGCCTAACCGGCGCGGACTTAGCGAAGAAAACTCATCAGGACTGCGGCGCAACGTCGGCGCGTAAGACGAAGAGCCGCTAAGATAAGACGGCGGGGGAGATGGAGGAAGAAGAAGGAGGAGCTCTCGAGGGCATCCAGCCGGTACGATTGCATCCAGCTGGGCGATCAATCATCGTGCACGAGCTTCCTATTGTTCCTACGCGGGTGTTACATTGTGCGCCGCAGGCTAATGGCCGCCTCGCGGAAGATACCGGGATATAATTGTCTCGGACGTGTCAACCCATTTACTATCGGCGACTAATCTCGCGGCTTTGATATACCTTGATATATCTTCGGGGACTGGTCTATCCCAAAACAGGTTAATCTTGACGTCATGTCAGTGGATACGTTTGTAATTGTAATTGCGAACTTGTCGTAAGAATAATCCGGCCGTAACCGTAATAAGTACGTTTGAAAGCCTGACCTTTATGTTCGTTGTACTAATTTACCACGTAAGAATGAATCGTAGGTACATATTGTAAAGGCCATTGCACGTAACAAAGTTTTAGTCATAATCGTAAGGCCGTAAGAAAATAGACCAATCACAGTCAATTATTCTTCGAGCGCGAGGAAATCGCTGTATGGTCATTAGGCTTACGATATGACTAAACTTGTACGGTATGGCCTAAGTAATTAGCGAGAAATTGGTAAGTTTGAAATTTTACTAAAAGTTTTGTTGTTTTTGCAGTTACCAAGTGAAGTTACTTAGAGTGTATCATGAAACTGATTCAGAAAGTGTTACTTACATGTTTAGTATCAATTTAATAATATGTATATTAATTGCAATACATAATATATTGGAATTAAATAATATATTAAATAAATATTACGTAATTAGGATAATAATTTTTATTTAGAAATTTTTGTTCGGTTAGAAATTTCTTTCAATTTTACACTGAGAAAGAGAAAGAAACAATATTTAGCATTTTTTACTTTATTTTTTTACATCGTCTTTGTTTCGTTATACATTATGTGTTATTTCTGGAAACACCGTTCTGATGAGCGACTTAACAAAGCGACAAGTTTCTCACTCGCGCGTCCGATTGTTCACGCAAATCTTAATCGCTATAATTGTTGATGGATCGAGTGTAACGTTTCCGTCGAAGGACGCGGAAGCGCGCTCGTGAATCGTCTTGATTGGGATCGCGTTTAATCTCCGCTCTCTCGCTACGCCTACAATGGCACACGGCCATCGCCGCGATCGCCAGCATGTGCCATTCTAATATTCTCCATCCATAACGCCCGGGCTGGTACATTTATCAAGACGATATTTATGTGAAAGCACGCACGTCGCGCTTTTAGCGGCGCACTTTCTTCCTACTCGAGATAGCTCTCGTAGCGCAATGATTAGACGAGCGCGTCTGGAAAATTTTCTCTCGCCTCCGCGTAGGCCGACCGTTGATGATAACGACAGTCAGCGAGATTGACGTTGCTGGAAGACAATAAATTAACACTCGTCGACCGCCGATTTGCTGTAATATTGATAGCGAAAATCGTTCAGCGAAAACGTTACTTACACCATGGCGAAAGCAGTCTTTAAATAATGAAATAATGGATCATTACTTATAACGTAAATATAATTGCTTGTAACTATAAATATAACGTAAAGATAAAAACACGTATATCTTCAGTTCTCTTGATTATTTGACAAATATTAAGTTACAATTTTCACGTTAGAAAAAATAGAGAGAGAGAGAGAAAGAGAGAGAAATTGGAAGATTTTCTCTCTTTTTAATAATAATTATTCATAATAATTACAGAACTTCAAATCGATCATTTGCCTGTCAAACTCTTAATTTGTTGTTAAAGGAATTAATTAGCGAATGACGCGGAAGTGACCTTTCAAACTGCAAACACGCAATTTCACCGCGCGCAATGCATGTCGCACTTAACATCTTCCTGAAAGCGAGAAAAGTCGTCAACCCGCTTAGGTAATAAAAAGTTTCGATAAAATATCGACGTCGTACACTAAGCGAAGAAGCTTGTCGTACGTCCAAGTCGTCAATCCCTCCGCCAAGTATGGCCAGCATACGTGCCGACAGTTCCCGGCAGAATTAAAATTAATATTTAATGGTAAAATCTTGATATTTTTACTAAAGTGTAATAAACTGTTTTAACATATTATATTTATCATATTGAACGTTTTAATTTATATTTTCTATTCTTTCTTCTGTCCTCTTCGCTCAAAACATAAAATTGTTATTACATTTATATAGCATTTTGTATAAAAGTATTAATCTTCTAAAGACAATGTTGCATTAATACATATAAGAAAAGTTCTAGAGTTAGTCAATGCTTGAGATAATAGTTTATTTTAATGTTATACGAGAAATTTAATTACTAACTTTCTTGGTTAATTAAAAAAAATTTTTAAATCTCAAATTATTTTTGCAAATTTGAAATATTTTCACATAACAACAGAATGTGCAAGTTCTAAGTTTTCAATATCAAACTTCGGTAAATTCTAATTAAATTAATCTTTCCGCGAATACATGGGATATGTTGCACGAGAAAATTCTAAAATTGCAAATAGGGTAAACTCGGGTGAGATGGCCGTACAGGAAAGATGGCCAACCTATGTTTTTTTAATCTATCTCGCCATGAAACATCGAATAAACATGGGTTGGCCAACTTTCCTGTATGGCCATCTTACCCGAGTTTACCCTATGCATTCGTATGTAAAGGGCATTAACGGGAATTAACGGAGGTTGTGTGACATCATTTTGGCGTGCGATAGTTTCGTCCATCGTGCGGGCTTAATTGACTCGAAACTTAATTAAACGCCGGCTGGAGAAGCTCGAGAGTCTCCCAATGAGCATAAAGAATAATCGGGTGGAATTAAAACAACGTTTTAATCATCTCATAAACTGCATCTCATGGCCGAGTGCATCGCTTCGGGAAATTGATCGCATGAATCTTAGCATATCAACGATTTTCCGTCACGCCTGCGCGTGCCACTTAATCCACTTGCAATCACCAAGCTGGTTAATTAATCGCAATGATTGCTAATTAACGTCGCCACATAAATCAAGTGAAATTCGGCGGTAAACAGTTCCCGAAATCAAACTTATCCAATTGCGTCAATAATCAACGCAATTTATAATACTGGCTTTTTCTTTTTTATAATTCTGCATTTCGTCTTTTTGCGTGACACGATACGCATATAAAAATATCATGTTAATTAATTGACTTCTCATTCGTATTAAATGATACGCTAATATGAAAGATTACTACGACATCAAACACGCGAAGCTTAATATCTGTACGCCGAATGAAATGTGACCTATCGATCGGATAGAAATTTACGTTGATCAACCCGTTCTACTGATCCTATCTCATCTTCCCACATATTTGTCGGGTAGCTCGCGAATTCTACCAGTCGGCTCTTAATTAATTTTCCGTGACGATCATAATATTTTATGTCGTCATATTATCGACTATGAATTTCTCACTTCATTTCACCTCGATTACCGACTCTCTCCCTCTCTTTCTCTCTTCGTATCAATACATAATAATATTAATCTAATAGTTCATAGAAACACCGAGCGACCGAGCATTTCTCTGATCATTCTTTAAGACATAAATTTTCGTAGATTTTGTTAATATTAAAAAGATATTACGGTATAAATATGGTACAGATAATATTTACATGCATCTCATATATCATATTTTACATAGTTAGGTTTATCATTTTTCTTCATTTCAGCACTTCAGGTATATTTCCTGATAAATCACGTGTTTCCACGGTTTGTCCAATCGATCGTGAACGAACGGCGTCATGCGAGGCTACAGGATCGGAATTCGATCGATTTTCATTTGCGCGTGAAACACGCGTGTCGTGATGCCAAGGATCTCAGGTGTTCTATACATATACGCGTCCACGGTGGACGAGGTCTTATTTGTCTGCGCGAAGGATCGCCTTGCGGATTTCTCGACGGTCACGAAATGACGAATTCCCGCTAGCAACAGGTTCCAGCACTTATTATGAGGCGCGATATAACAACAACTGTAATTTTATCCATTTATGTAGTTATATAGGATGTCCCAGAGCTACCGGATGCTTTTTTCCAATCATAGATGCCAGAAAGAAGATTGAGAAAATAATAGCAATTTTACAACTGAGCATTAATAATTGCATGAAAAGCCAAATGATAAACTTTCACAACATTTTTGCTAAAGGAAAAGTTACTTTTGAATTCAATGTAGAATTTATGAATGAAAAAAAACAGTGTTCCAGGAACGTTATAAAATTAATTGCAAGTAGCAGCAAGTAGTTCAGTCATATGAAAGATACAAGCATCTCAGCATCTCGTAAATCCAGCTTGGTTATTTCAGAACTGAAGAAGCAAAAAGAGTTAAAAGACCATCGGGTAGTCTGCATTTAATGTCAAGTTTAACTAACCGTTTTTCTATACAGACTCTCAGTCTAGTAATTAGAAAATCACTTGGAGATCATTATATGCATCTGTCCATTTTATCGAATAAATCTATCTTCGGGCATGCATCAATTAAGGTCAACATCTGATCGTCAGTTGGTATTAAAACCGCGAGTAACTGTCTAATTGCAAAAATTGCCTTTTGACGTTTCAACGCCATAATTCATCCGATAACTGTTCACCAAGGCATGCACTCTCGTGCACCTTCGATCACTTAAGAAACCTACTGATCGAGAAATTAAATGCACGCGTGAATGCGCCTATTTGTTAATAGGTAACGTTAAAACTCAAAAAGCCGATCAGTAGGCCCTCGGCACGCGGTGCGTAACGTAACGACAAGAAGTCTCATAATTTTCATTCCACATATATATATCACACGTCGCGACGTCGCTTGGTTGCGCGCGCGCGCGCACACATGCACTATAAGTGTAAAACTAGATTTACGTTAATGTATATATCTCGTTATTTATTTCGCGCTTACGTGAGATCCCGTGCGAGATCTGGTCTGTTACTTTCCACTTTATATCAGTACGCTTCTCTCCACTTGGCGATACGTAACCGGCTTTTTATCACGAACCTTCCAGTATATGTAATTGCATTATAAATCCGTCTTCTGTTAGATTGACGCATAAGTAATGCTCGTTTCTAAACACGTTTCAAATACGCTGGGCAAATACGTTTCATAATACTCTCGAACATGGTTTTGTGCAACCGTAAATCTGCCCGCGAAGAACACACGGCGGCAAATGAGTATAAAATTTAATCTAATTTGTTGTCCAAACGCGCGCGATATTAAAAGTTGGGTTGTAAGATCTCTTGATAAATATCTCAACAACATATAATTAAAACATTTCAAGCAATATAAATTACATACGATTTGATAACAGGAATATGTATTTAGCATGATATTAAATATGATATATCGTTATATATATCGTTATATAAAGAATTTATTTTTATTTTTTAATCATTAAATACGTTAATAACTACGTTAAAAGTTATTCAATTGGTTAGTTAACTAACTAATAATGAATAATCAGTTTAATTATTTATTTATTTAAACTGCGATCTCGTAAATAATTATATACTCACTATGTATTATTTCGCTTCTAATTTTCAGCAGCGACGCGATTTATCTCACCGAGGACGAAAGTTTCGCATAAAACATCGGTTAAATTCAATCATAAAGAAAGTAATCGATAGGATACTCAGAAGCTATGCAAGCCGTAAAAGCACCGCAATTGAAATACAAAACGGGATTTGTGCCGCGTGCTTTCTACGAGTCGGTGCGGCGAATGTCAACGCGTGCGGTTTTATTGCAGTTGGTCTAGCAATAAAATATCGCCATTTCTCGTTATATGAGTACTGGAAGAAATTTATCGATGCTTTTTTTTCACCCCGCGGGCTCGTCCGATTGAAAGCATATTTGTAAAAAAAAAAAGAGAAAAACAGTGAAGAGGCAAGTCGACGCACGGGTCAGAGAGATCGCGATTTCATCAACGTTCGAGAAAATTGCTCCGAGGCTTTTCTCTGGTCAGTCTCGCGAATCCTGTTCGTGCTTACCTCATTCAGAAGACACTCGTTCACTCGATTATTATTACGTAAAACGCGCAATAATTATTACATCCCAGTCCCATGATAGATTACGTATATCTGTCATTTTGCACGTAAATCATAAGGATGATTGATTGTTCTCGCGTTTCGAGATATTGATATATTGATATACATATTGGTATACTTTAATATGATAACTATTCGTTTGACGCTACAGTGCAGATGGTGCTATCTCGGATAAAACGGGACATTAATGAACGATGAGATGTACGCCGGTCGTCGATAGTGACGGGAATCGAGATACATCGTAAGATGCACTCCGCGTACGGTGCACATCCCCCAAACACTTTCTCGTCATCGAAAATCAAGAACGATGGATCGTGCGGCGTGTCGGCCCGGTCATTACACGGGTAGTGAAGGGCCGATCGCAAAGGCTCTTTCAGCTTTCTATCGGCCATCGACGGAAATTACACGTTGTATTCCCTTGTGTTACGAGGCACGCCGGGTATAATCGCGTTACGCTTCTGCTCCGCCATCAGGAAGACCATTACGCGCAACCGTGTTCCCAAAAGGATCCGCCGGCCGCGATCCATTGAAACGGACGCTCATCGCGTGTCGATCGATCGTTTCACTCAAGACGTGATATATATCTTCGCATGTTAGCAGTTACTTCGATCGGCGGTGTCATCGTCCACCGTTTTTTTTTCTTTTTTTTTCAACAGCCTCCAGATTTAAGTAAATACGGATATTTCTTCCGAGCTCTGAAAACGTTAACAGCTCGGCGGGAATAGAGTCGAAACGCGATAAAAATTACGTCAAAGAAAAAAAACTTTCAGGAGATATAACTTACAAAACTTACGGGAAATAAAAATAACTTACAATAATGCATATTCGTTTGAAGTTTTAATTCGCGGAATATCTCGCGAATGCACCCACCCTAAGCAGCACACACAGAATCTCACAATTCTCATATAAATTGAAATCCAGCGTTATAAACAAGACTGAAACAGGATGCGGGAAATTTACATTGACGAGAAAACAATAAAAACAATAAAAACAAGTGCGACGCGAGAGAAACATCCTGGCGATGCGGAGATGCATCCGCGAGAGCGGCAGTCAGACAGCGCATCTGGAAGCAATCGCTTTCGCGTATGCAAATCGTGGACACAACTTTATTGCGGCGATCGAATAACGAATCCTCTCTCTCTCTGTCTCTCTCTTTCTCTTTTCCTTTCTCTCTTTTCTCGCCGGCGGTTTATGTACGTTTCTTACGGCGATAGGGTTAAATGCGAAGACGATCTTCTTTCAGTTTAACACTCGCGCGCGATTTCCTTTTATCGAGCGCGCGCTCGCACGCTCGCGGCTCGCCGTGAAAGCGCATCGCGCTCGACGCATGCACGAACGTCGTCACCGCGTGTTAACGGGTCACGCGTCGTATACGATTCACGCGTGAGAAACGGTACCTCACTTCGCAGACGTCGCGACGCATACTTTCTCGGATGTGTCGCCGATGCGTCTCGCGTATACGGACGACAATACGTCCTCGTTAAAAACTCTCGCGCGATTTCTTGCGTCACGCAACGTTCCGGGCGATGCGTGAGTCGCAAAAAAATTATGACCGCAGATGCGAGGTGCATAAGTTTCATCGTTGACTGTGATTGTCAATGAATATTATATTAATATTATTGTACGTTAAAAGTCTATCCCATATAAGTAAAACGTATCAAATAAAGAAATTAGTTGCGACGTGGTTGCAATGCAAAATTAAACTCGCATCCTCTCTTCATATTTAACAAATTTCGTAATTATTTAATAACAATGTCGTAATTATATTAATTTTATTTAGAACTGATAATTAGGATTGACTATTTAATCAACAGTAACAATTATTTCAATAGACTGTAAGATAATCAAAGAACTAAATTATCCACGTTAATGAATATTTAATTTCAAGCACATTCTGTGATTTCGATTCTGTATTCTTTGAAATGGAGGAATTAATTATACACACAGCGAGAGGAAATTGAAGGGAGCAATTGAACTCGATATATCGGAGTTCTCGAACTGCAATATCCGTTTGTCATTTTGTAAAATTTAAACTGATCTCACGAATAAGTTTAAAGTTTAAAGTAATCTTTCGAAAAAAACTACAGTTAAAAAATTTAATTTTACGAATTTCCCTAACAAAATTCAGGTTATTTTACGGTTGTTTCAAGAGATATTTTATCGCCTTGTATATATACAAATTATTCCGTCAAGGATTTTTAATAATAAATATTCGATTTAAAAAGAATCGAATCCTCCTCTCATCAATAAATCTTTTTATGAGAAGATCAAGGATCGCGCGACTCATCTTCGACTCTCGCGTTTGACTATCGCCGAATCAAGGTCGAGCGTTTCATCGCCAGGTTGTAAAATCTCTTGAGGCTCGTCATGACGAAGATGGCGAGGATAAAACTGCCAAAATGGAGCAATAAGTGTCGGTGCACCAGTGAACACATGGCCGTGGAAGAAGAAAAGTAGCTCGACCCGAACGCCAAATTCTCTGCCCGCCGTCCGGAAATTTCTTCCCTTCCGCGACATTACAGTTATTAGCAACTTTCTCCGATAATTCAATCGAGAATCCGTCCAGCAAAATTGATAGTGACGCGTGAAAACCTGTCCGCGCTTAGGCAGAAATAGAGAATCAATTATGCTAATAAAATATTATAATGTTAATAACACGTTACAACAGTATCAATCTATGTCCCGTACGATCCGAGTGATCGCGATTCATCGTGAAAATTTGCTCGCATTTGATAGAAATAGAAAATCACATTCTTAATTATACATTATGCATAATATATATGATAATAATATAATTTTAATGAAAAAAATAAAAGCATGGAAATATATTCGAGCTTGATAGAAATAGAAAATTAATTACGTTAATGGAAAATAATAATTGTGCCAGTTTAAAACGAAGATGGATCAAGATCCCAGAGTAGCATGTGCGGTGAATGATAAAGAATCGCATGCGCGTTTTTCAAACGGTTTCTAAACGCAAATCGAGATCTCTCGCTCCGTCATTTTCTAATCTACCGTCCACATGCGAGAGGTGGCAGCCCTCGGAATGGAAACCGGCCCGGGGAAAAAGTAGGGAATGCGGCGCTCTAAATTCGTGACGTCAACCGGCAAGAACTTGGCCGTTTTAATTGGCTTTAATGAGTTACGAGTTGGTCGAACAGCGACCTCCTAATATTCTAAACTATTCTAAGCACGACATTAGGACCCTGGCGGTTTCTGTCGCTGACGTTATTCCCGCTGTTATGCACGGAACTCCGTCGACACCTACGAAATCGTCCCACATGCGGTTCAAACTTCCATGGCGACGTCGTCGCCGCCGTGAAATTTCTGTACGTTGAACGGCAAGCAAAAAACCGGTCGGTGACTCGACGAATATTTGCGGGGGATAATATCGAGGCGTCGATTGTTTCGATCAATGATAAATCGATTACGCCGCCGCAAAATAAAATTAATATCTTTCTTCCGTCGACCGTCGGTTCTCATCCGTTTGTGTTTCCACCCCCTTCCTCCCCCTTGCTACAGATTACACCGATACGTTACGGATTGACATGCGCGCGGTCTCAACGCCGATCACGTATATGTACGCCACATATATCCACACGTGCAATTTTAAGGCCCACTTGATGCCTCGAATCTGTGGTACACACGCAAGGCATTCATGTATTATTCGGGTAAATGTGCATCATTTTCTCGTGCCGTTTACCGTGCCGACAAGTCGCAAAATTACCACCGATCAAGCACCTGCTGGCTACACCTCGCTTCGCGATAAATACCGAAGCCTCCTCAATCGTAACGTGTTTCGCGAGGTATCCTTAACACGTTTAACGCCACGCGAGTTCTTATTATAGTGGATATAGTTCTTAGTATAGATGGATATAATTCTGTAAATATAATGCAATCGAATACTTTTTATATATCAATAACATGTAGACTCTAATCTCTTTCATCTAATATTAATATACATTCACGTATGTAAATCCGTGTAAATCCTCTGGTAACAATCAAAGAGAGTGTGGAACGGGCTAAGTAAAAGCCAAGCGCTGTTGACGGTGCACAAAGGTTAATTCCTTTATTTATGATATCTAAAAACGTTTTTAAAATTTGATATCAAGAATAAAAGAATTAACCTTTGTGCATCGTCAATAGCGCTTAGCTCTTACTTAGCCCGTTCCACACTCTCTTCACGTATGTACTTTAAAATGCTTTACTCTTCTATATAAAAATAAATATATCTAAAATATTTCAAGTCAAACAATTATAAAAATAATGAGGTTACCTTGAATATTTTTAAATTAATAAAAATTTAGATGCTTTTAAATTTTATTCTATTTCTAATGTTATCAAGGAGAAGACGACAGATCGACGGATAGCTAAATCGGCCACTATGGATTGCGATCGCCTCTCACTCCTTTCGAGAAACTGGAACCACGAAGGACAAGATTTATGTCGCTCGCCTCCGCAACAACTGCCTCTGAATCAAACCGAATCGCAGTTAAATCGATGCTCACCTTTAATTGGCGATAGCACGAGCGTTTGTGTACGATCCACGACATATCGGAGATCTCCTTCGCGAAATCACACCAATTTTATCTGGAGTCAATATTTTTAACGGCAAGGAAAAACATTCGCAAAGAAAAACATATTCTATAAACATAAATCAGAGGCAACGATGAGAGATAATTTTCTGATAATTCTTCTGATTTATATTTATCTTAAAAATTATCTTACGGATTAATCACATAATGGATTAATTATAATGGATGCTATATATACCTATAATATCCTGTAATAAGAAAGAAAAATAATAAAACCAATAATAAGATAACAGATTATTGCAAAAATCGTCATTAAAAGCTTTGCCGGTTTAATATTGTATCTTCCTTTGCCGGTTTAATATCTCCCTTTCAGCTTAAAATAAGGAGTATCCCGTGTTTCCTACATTTGCATTGAATGAGATTTCTCCCATTAATACGTGCAACAGAGAGCATTTACTTGGATGCTCTCGCCGCGACAGTGCAGTCATATAATTAAAACGCCATAAAGCCCGATAGCTGCACATCGGTTCGCTACATAACCATTCGGATTATTCCGTAATTACGGGGGAAAGCCGATTTAATCTCGTGAGGTACGCATCGCTAATAAATTCGTTTCGAGCACTTCGGGCGAGAAGGAGCGGCGCGGGTCGAGATTCGCGAGCGATAGCGCGATCTCGAAGCATGCGGTGAGACGTAACCAGGTGCGAGCCGCGAAACTATTAAACGGCTCTCCGTTAAGCGAAGAACGCGCGTAATACGCGCGCTTATAGAGAAGCAATCCGCGTGCGGTAATTTAAACGCTAAATAGATAGATAGCTAAACGAAACGTGCGGTCACCGCATGGTCGTTAATATCTTTTACGTCTCCATCGGAATTATCCGCGCGAACTTCTCAATATACACTCACTAGAAGCCATTACTTGAAAGATTACCATTGACATTCGAAACCAAATGCTTTAACGGGAACGTGGAACGTGAAAAGTAATTGTCACACCTCTCTTAAATCTAAACGTTAAATATTGTGCACTTATCGTTAAGCATAACATATTTGTCAGCGTTAAATATAGCGATGATAAAATGTGTTGTGATAATTTCACACACTTGACTAAACAACATTGAAACAACGAATAATTGAAATTGGTAAAGTATATGGTATATTAGAATATTTATAAAAGACTGTAGGAATTGTTCTCATATTAGCAATATTAATAATGTTGAAATAAAAATTTATGCAAAAATTCTAATCAGTTTCAAAGGATTTATACACTGCACCTTGATCTTGTTTGCATATTATATCTTGACATGTTCTGTGTATCTTTTCACTTGAAAGCGATATCTTTTGATAATTTATATACTTGCATGTTGTGAATTTTTTTCTTATTTGGCGTATAATTATACGTATATTTAGAATTTAAAAATTTTATTATCATATTTTATATTATTGAACAAATTAAGCCAATATAAAATTTTTTCCAACGTATTTAAATAGGCGTATTTAAATATAAGTGTCTACTTTTTTTTTTTTTTTTTTTTTTATAATACATATATATAACGTACATACATATAATACATATAAATTTGCTACAATAATAAAAATAATTCAAATAAAATATGTTAACTTTGTATTGGCATAATTTCATAATTCTTTTCCGTAGCACGAGGATTAACATCGTATATTTAATCAACTCTGTTTTTCGATAATGCCACGTCACATCAATGTCCTATCTATAATATCGCGTAAAGAATAAACTGATTCACGCTATACATAAATAAATCGATCGGAGTAAACGCACGTCATTCTAAACAAAAGACCATGCATCGACAACGTAAAAATACGATGCGCCGCTCGGCAAAAAATTAACATTGCACCTTCGTATGTAAAGCACAGTGCTTCGCATCCGATGCAGAATGCATCTATTAACTACACACTGTACTCACCTACACGCCTGCATCACTTAATCCGCCGCACGTGACTGACACGGACAAGCGTCGTTAACTAGTCCATACGTCATTAGACGAAAAACACGATTCGATATCCAGTCAATGTTACACTATCAATAGTCACTGAACGATACCAATATGTTCGATACGCGCAGCTCGTACAACAGCAGCGTGATCTTCGACGATCAAGACGCGAGTGCGTGCCACGATCGAGCGTGCACGCACGATCACTATTCAAGGATCACCAGGTGACACCGATCGACCCAATGTTGCGCGCTACTGATTCTATTTTCATCATGGATATCGTTCCGTATAACTGACATTTTTCGAGACCGACGGTGAAATTTCTCGTCAATCAGCTTTCTTATCAAAAGCTATTAAAATTCGAATAACTTTTTATAGTTTCGTCGATGCGCGTATCTCTTCCTAAATTTTATGGTAAAAAAACTATACATCTATATTTATTTATCAAAACAATAAAAAAATATAACGCACTATTGTATTCCTCTGTTTCTTCAAAATATAAAATTGGCAACCGCTAATCTTGATATAAGTAATAATAAAGTAAACTCGGGTAAGATGGCCATACAGGAAAGATGGCCAACCTATGTTCTTTCAATCTAGCTCGCCATGAAGCATCGAATGAACAATGAGTTGGCCATATATCTTTCCTGTGTGGCTATCTTACCCGAGTTTACCCTAAAACAAAAAGACTCATCTTTTTTCTTTCACGTTAATGATTTTTAATTAAGATTTATTTATTAATTACAATATATGCTTGGTTACAAATTTAGTATTTTTTAATAACTTTTGATTATGTGTATAATAAATTGTGAAGTCCTAGAATATTATAATTTTTTTTTCAAATCTTATCGAGGACTCTTTTCTTCGCGAATATCAGATATTGCAATCGAATTCAGATTCAAGGCCCTGTCGATATCGCCAGTTTACACTGACCTGACGGTATATGGGAATATCACGGCGTATCGATCGCGCCACGATTCCACGCGGACGACTAATGTTTATACATGATATTGCAAAGTGGATAATGAAGTATTATTACACGTCAAAAGATCACCGCGGCCTTGAATACGCGAGATCTCCGCGAACAGCAACGATGCACAAGGAACATTTATACACACCTGACACGTTAAACACCGGGATGTGCAAGTAAAATCGCGCGGATGGTCTCAAATCATCACCGTTGTCGTCATCGTCGTCGTTATCATCGATGGCGCGTTATTAATTTTTTCCGAACGCCGTACGCAATCGCCGCGGTCGTAAATCACCGTTTAACGATCGTGCTCCAAGATCGCGTCGATTCGCTCCGATATCCGAGGCCGTTCACCATGGGTTGTTTCACCGTCGATTCTCAATTACGCGCGAAGAGGATCCGCGCGATTATTACTGCCTTTGTGATGGCGTTCGCGCGAAACGCGGATGTTTCTTCGAGGATACTGCTCTCGCGACTCTCTCGCCGCCGCGAAACTGCAACCATAATGCGATTGAACCGCTACTAACACGCTGCGCCGCCTCGGAGCACGGACACGCGTGCACGTGCACGCGTGCGATACAGGTCTGGACTGTCTGCGCCGTCTCGTTACTGACAGCTGGACGCTGGGCTATGCCGCGCAAGCAGTGAAATCGAGGAGAGAAATGCGCGCGGGGCGCGGCACCAGTTCGCTTCGTTTCACCCTTCGGTGCTAATGCGTATCGTTAACGTGCTTGGAGTTTGCCAAAGAGCACGTGGCTATAATGTTATACCTACCATCCCGTTTAATTGGACAATATCGGGAGACCTTGGCAGATAAACTAAATTGCACCAGCTTCAGCAATTGCAATTGCAATTTCAATGCTTCAGCTTAATAGGCATTTAATTTGAAGTAATATATACCGAGTTATTCAATAGATAAAGAGCCGATATACAAATAGACAAATTCCACAAGAATCAAAAGAAATTTTAGAATTGTATTAAAGACGTGAGGTTCCTGCAAGTGTGGAGATCAGTTCAAGAGGAACGGTATATAGCAATACGGCGGGAGAATTCATGATCTCAAGAAGATATTAATATAACGTAACAATAGTTGATAAAGTACGCTGATGAGAAAAAGTTAAAAAGATAACTATAATATAATTATCGTAATACTCATTTTATTACGGTAGCAGAGAAGCGTAATTTTGACAATAAACGTTAAACTGACTATTTGTAGAACCTGTGGAAAATTGGAGAAGACAAATAATATAATAGTGATAAAGGTGCGGGGTATTTAGGAATAATCATTCGCGTTTCATTTTCGACGCCGACTACCATGGCCGTTAAACCGAGAACCCGTAATTTTCAGATGGGTTCCGTGCCATCAATTGCACAAGATAAAGGTGGAGCCGCAGCTGATGCAGCCGCGTACCATCATACGCTAATGTACACACGCAACATAGGCCAATTCTCTTAATTTCCTCTTGCGTGAAGATACTCGCTAAGCAACGCTGTTTGGAAACAGAGGTTGCGCTGTTTCGATATGTACAGTCCTTGGTATTCCGTCAAACGCGTCCTTGAAAGCTCGCATTCGCACCTCGCTAATGAATACTGTATGCGCGAATCTCTTTTAATTGGATCGTCGCGCAATACGCGAAATAATTTTCGATCGCCGAGCAACGTTCCCACATGTCATTTGAATACACATGATTATCGAGTCTGCAATCAAATCTTGCAGCAGCGTGATTATTTTATTTAAGTAGGCTTAAATTTGACAGTCACCCACTAGCTTCTGAATTATTCAATTTTTAAGTAAGACGTTTAATAAACGTGTATAAATTACAACTTCTCACATAGAATTAATTATCGACTCGCCTCTTTCACATTCTTGAAATTAAATAAACTAACAGACATATCCTTCGCTGTGATTCGTGGCGGAAGTTAAGTCAAGAGAACCCATGCATTCGAAATGGCAGGCCATTAAGCGCGAAGCGCTTGAATCAGACAGCCCACACGAGAAAATCCTTGTTGCTCTCTTCGAACTTCATAATTATAATGTCTGTCGGCCTCGAACCACATCGCGCTTTGCTTATCGTTTCCCCTTTAATTAACTCAGCACAGCATCTGTCTTCGGACAAATCAATAAACGTTTATAGTAAATAACGCGTTCTCCGCGGATCATCGATCACGCGGTTTCGCGAGCATAAGTGAATTATCGAGAATTCCGTCTCGAGTCGCCAGCGGGAAAAGAATCGCTTTTTCCTCTTAATCATCTACTTCCTGGAAACTGAAGTCGAGACGCCCGACCCGGTTCACGTTTTTTTACAAATTAATTCCGCAAAAAATGTCCCGTAAAATCGAGTATTTTAGTAGCCGGTCACATCATGAATCCAATTATCAACTGGGAATTCTCCTTGCTGGACAGTGAAAGTTCGAAACGGCGACCACAATATTGCAATTGAAATCTCGAATCGTATGCCACTTGTGTTTATAATTACCGGGTATTTTATTTACGCAAAAGCATGTCATGCAACTTATTGCATATACAGCTTCCGTTTTACCGTAATTCATTTAGTTGCGAGATGTTTCCTTCGTACCGTGGATCGCAATATTTCTTATAATTTTAAAGTTCAACGTTAAATATGAGATTACCGAATCTCTAAATTTAAGGTAAAAAATATTTATACCTCTAATTTTTAAATCTCGATATTATAATCATATATGTCATATGTCCTAAACGAAAAAGAGTACTATGGATATTAAATGCAATCTCGTTATTTTAGTTAAGCAGCGTATTTATATAGAATAACTTACACCGTATCAGAGACTTGAAAAATTTATTTAATAAACAACTTGATAAATATGCAATATATTATCCTGCGATTCTGTTGTCAGAGCAACATTGGTCCAGCGAAGAATTATTGGAATCTACTGCTCATAACTGTAAAGGAGAACTAATATTTTACTTTCTTACAAAGTCATTCTGTACATACATTATAAATTGTAATAAAAAATATATAATCGGAAGATAAATAACTTTTTCATCGGTTTAATATTTTATATCTTTTAATGTGCTAATCTTTAGATGTTTGTGATTTCTTGCTTAATAACTTCGTATTTTTTCCATATACGAATTTCAATATATTGATACGTTATTTACCTATATATTCTCCTCTTCTGAGTAACTCTCTAGTGTGACGATTGTTTACAATTTTTTCTTGATAGATTTGATCATATTTTGCGATAACGCAAATGATCAAAAGATTAATATCTTTTATAATGAGTGTCAAATTATCAATTTCAAGGATTATTTAATTAAAGATAAAATATGTTACAGGCTCTATGTGCGATCCGGATGATCTGCCTAAATTAGCGCGCTTCTGCAAGCATATATGTTATTCTTAGAACGGAGAAATATCCGCAGCAGGATGATTACGATAATTATCTATCACAGAATGGCAGTTTAGGCAACGCATGGACATTCTTAGATCACACCATCTATTACTTGTATAACTTATATATAATCCCAAAAAAGTTGAAAGGCTTTAGATGGCCTTGCGTAATTTTTCTCAGCGTCTATCTTTACTGAGACCATGACCGAATGTGAGCTAAATATGCCATAAATTCAGAATTCAAGAAACATATAGCGAGCGATCTTTGGCGATTTTGACGATTAAAGCAATTATCTGCGAGACTAGATCATCCGTATTCAAAATTCGGCGATGGCAATAGAAAATCATTAGACACAATACCGAAGGAGAAGAACATTAATGTTAGAAATAGGATACTAGAGTTTTATCAAAAATATTCTGCAAATATTATGTCATTTATATACATTTATTGCATTAGGGATGGCAGTGTGGTCTAGTAGTAAAGCGTCAGACTCGCAATCACGGAAAACCAGGTTCAAGTCCGCATGATCACAGGAATTTTTATATTCTAAACTGCACCCCTCCGCGCAAGAAATTAACGGAGGGACTCTAGTGGGAGAAACTGAACTCCGTCTTTCGGAAGAAAGATGTTAAATCGTTAGCCCAACATATAACTGGCAACTGTTAGGTAGAACCCCCATTTGCCACCATGTCATGCTGTGAGCTAATCACCCGCCACAATCTGAATTTAAAAAGGGCAAACTTGCTCAAAATTTCAATATTTGATTGATCAAAGTATGTTGTTGGCTCGCAATCTCCTCTCAAAAAATAATTCCCTGATTATATAATATATTTGTATACTTCAACAAAAAATACACTTTATATGAACATTTTTCGGATGGTGTACAAATACATTACATAATTAGAAATTATTTTTTGGCAGGAGATTGCAAGCCAACAACGTAACTTCAATCAAATATTGAAATTACTGCAATTCTGTGTTACTCAAATTAAACAGTTACAAATACAATTAAACATATTGAGTCTAAGTTAACTGGAATGCCCAAAACAAAGTATATGTCGCAAAGGGACTAAAGTATTGGGCATTCCAGTTAATTTAGACTCAATATGTTTAACTATATTTTTAACTTTCGTTGTAGTCACGTATGATTGAGCTCAAGTAAAGGGCGGGCAGACTTTGTCTTTATCATGGCCGTTAGTTAAATCGTATTTTACGAGGTATCGAAGGCTCCAATCGTATTATCGACGTAAGTAGCAAAAACTTATTCCTCGGGAAAATAAAATTTCACGACAGGCGTCGATAAGACGGGGCCAGAACGACATTTAGATTTATTCGCGAGCTTCGACTCGCAAACGCCTTGCCTACGCATAAACGGATTCGAGATCGTCAATTCATCCTCTCGCAGCTGTTATTAGCGGCGAAGAGTTAATTACGATGTTTAACTAGCACTTTCACCCAGCCGATGTCTACAGGCTAGACGTTTACATCGACATAGGTGCAGTCGTTAATCATCGATCACGCCAATTCCATTCGAGATTTGTCACCTCTTGTATAAAAAATTAGGCACTCCTTAATAACGTTGCCAAGACAATCGACAATTTTAATCATGTTTTAAATAACAAATATTATTATAAATAAAGTCGAAAAAAGCAAATTCGAAAAGCCAAGTTCGAAAATGACATTCTTTTGAAATGTGTTTCATATAAACAAATCGAGTCATCTTTTAAGAAGAAAAAATATAGGTAACGAAAAAATTTAAAATTCTAGTCGCTTGTATTATACCTAGCCTATCGTTAGGATCGGTTCACTTTTCACGGAAGGGATAATTTTCTCCCAATAAAGTTATCACTATTTTACTTCGGGCTAAGTATGGTATGACGCAGCAGGGGCAATCGACTATAACGACGTCGTTACGATCTACCCTAGATGATAGAGATTTTTGCGTCGACTGGAATCGATAAAGCATCGCGGTGACAGCGGGCTATCAATGATTTGCAAATGTCCCCGTTTATCGGTACCCGCGTGTTATCACACCACGGTACACCGTTAGACCGATTAACCACCGGTGCCGGGCTCGTACGAAAGTATTAATCACGTCGAGTCGATCGTCGACCGAGAATAACCGCGCGATTATTTACGATGCGCGCGTAGGAACCAGTTTACTTCACGGTTATGCGAATGATAAACGCGCTCCAGATCGGCCGGCCTTTTGGAATCCCACTTTCGTTTGCGCTTCACGAAGGGCTCGGCCTCCTTCCTCATCCTTTAACGTCTCGCGGCGCCCATTGTGTTTCATCTTGCGTTCCCCCCGAGACGGCACTCTATCTTTTCATGCTATTTTATTGGATTCGAACCTGTTGACAGCTTCCACGACAGAGATTTAACGCTTAAATATTTACCTTTTTTAAAACCACCGAAGAGAATATATTTCTCTGATCGTAATGGGACGAAGAAGGAGAAACTGACAAAGAAAAGCTCCAAGTTAGACACACAAAGTAATCGTTTCCTGTTGATAAAGTAGCGATAAGGTAGCTAGCTATACGGTGTAGAACGGTACAGTTATTAAATGCGGATTGGCGCAATTCCTCGCAATCTAGCAGTTTCATCGGAGAAACCGCAATACTCGTGTCGACGACGAAAAGTAACAAAGCTCGCGATCGAGGCACTACACAATAGCTAGGAACGATCTACGTAATCAGCCGCCTGTCTCCTCTCACTGTTACTTCGTTCGAGAAATCTTCGTACCTCTCCTTTACATAAATAAATCGCTGCGGCAAGAGGATTGTAAAAATGTTAACGAAAGGAGAGCAGTTTATATACCTATATATATATATATATATATAAAAAAGAAATTTCACTATCACTAAAAAAGCTATTACTGCATACTTTTGATGTGAAAGCGATCAAGCTTCGCAATAATAATCAATCGCTTGATATTTAAACAGAATTTGTCAATGCTGAAAATTTTTATTCGTTATTGTAATCAAATTAAATAATTAAATTTAACGACGCATCTGCGAAGAGGTCGATGAAAGATTTTAAAGGGTATCAACGCCGTTTTTCGTTTAAAGATACCAAAGGAAGACATCACTCGCGAAACAACCGCCGCGACGATTTTTCCCGCATGAACGCGAAGGTATACGCTGCTCTTTGCAACCTGGCGACTGGGATCGGACAACGATCGAGGGCCGTATGATCTCTCTTCTACAAGAGCCACAGCACGTTTCTTGCCAGGAGCCAAGAAACGACAAGTTGCCGTATTAGGACAGGCAACGGCGCTACCGTCGTCAATAGAATTCCCAATGAGCTTATTGAGAGTCTCGTTTTTTCCACGATTGCTTGTTATGAAACCACCATCGTCAGTTGCTGTCTACTGCAGCCGATTTTATAGGGAAAATATTAAAAAAAATATCATAAGCCTTATATCATCATTCTTGTAATAATAGATATTCAATGACAGAAGTGTTATTTCTTGGTATGCAAGTTTTGCTGATCCTATGTAATAGTTTCGGTTTCCAAAGTATGATTTTTGTTCCGTGATGGTTACTTATATTAATTACACAATTATAAACCTTGATCACCTAAGTTATTTCTCCAATATCCATATTTTCAGCAAGTAAAAATATATTGTCAACAGAAATAAAAATACAGCTTTCATGTTAATTTATTAAAGAAATATACTTAAAAGGATTAATATATTAATACTTTTTAATATTTCTAATAAATTACCTCAGCTTGTACGTGATTTAATTCTGTTTTCCATGAAGTATCATGTAAGTGCAGGAAGAAGAAAAGGGTTCCTATCGCAAGGGTCACGTATATCCGTATACGTGATAGAATAAGGATTCAAGACTATGCGAGAATGTCCCTATTGAGAGGTTATGCCATCCATATAATTCGTCTATATTTTTTACAGCCGTATTATAATGTAATGTATTTTCGATAAACACATCGCTTATCTTATTGTATTATTTATATTATCGATAAATACTGTGTGTGTGTGTGCGGCTGTTATATATTTTATATCTTATGTCCCTTATATTTTATATCCTTAATAATTACGCTGCCAACTCGCGCGTGCTACGTGAATTTAGGTATATGAACGAATTGCAAGATTCCTGCAGCATTAAACCCTCTGTAAAACTATAGATATTATAAAATGTAATTTTACGACAGGGGTCGAGGATTATTTAAGTTACGAAGTACGAAGACATGCAAAAGCAACCGTAATATTTTATTCGCTTTGGGCGCGACCGCGGGGCGAAAGCAACTTTAGAACCACGAAGGGAGTGTTCTGATTCTTTTTTAATCTTGAATTACGATCCTACAGTTCTCCTTTGTATTTTATTCTCGCTAATCAAAGTTGCCCATGGAAGTTACGATACAGTGGAGTCGCAAAGCGACTAAGCGACCGAATCACGTATCCGCTTCGTGTCGTCCTATGAAAAACGACGTAGAGGCTGTACTACGTTCTGAAATTTTCGGTATACCGGAGCAGGATCCGCCGCGCCCAGGGGGACCATGAGCAGAACATAAAAGCAGCAATAAAGTTCAGTTTCTCAGGGCTTGTCTCTGCGCTGATAATATCGTGACTCTGAATCGCTTCTTTGTGAGATTTACCACCGTTGCCAAAGAGAGAAAGAAAGAACTGCGAGAAATGCAATATACCAGAAAAAAATTATCGCGATAATTGATCGAGATAATATTTAAGACCTCATCATATTTCACATCAAATATTAAGTAATATCAGTACCTATATATTAAAATATATTGGATCATAAATTATACATAAAGAACGAAATATAATTCGTCGAAGGATATAAGCTTAAAATAAAATTATAGCTCGAACAAATCTTCTCGGTAAATTAACTTAAGCTGCTAATCTGAGAACAGAATTAGCGAATGGGCTCATGTCGGATTTGATTAGCTTATAAGATTATATTAGTGAAACTTGGCCGCTCTGAAGAAGCTAGTCTGCATAAAGCAAAAAGAAAGAACATGACGAGTTCGAAGAAAGAAAAAAGAAAAGGTTTGCGAAGCGAAAGAGTATCGGACCAGGCAAAAAGAACAAAGAAAGATAAAGACAAAGAAAAAATTAGGAAGAAGAAAGAGAAGAAACGAAGGGAGCCACGAAATAAAAAGGCGGGAGTTGCATTGAGGGAATATCGCCATTATTTTCCTCTCGTTGTCCCCGCTATTGCCTTGCATTATTTATCGGCCCTTGGGGTATTGTCTCGCGCAAGGGTCTCGATACAATTCGGCCTTCGCGGTCTCAAAGTTATCGAGCAGGAGGAAATGGACCGTCCAGATGCATCGAAGCCGTATTCGCGATAATCATTCCGTTTCGATCTCCCAATCCTGCCTATCGTGATTCATCTATATTGATGTTATCACTCTCTATCCTCGTAAACAAAAATAGAAAAAGATTTCTTTCTGATTCAGTAAACGAGTCAAACGCGTTGTAACGTTTTTTTTTTACGATAATGGTTATTAGTAAGACTATATTAATCGATCGAATTAGTAATTAAAAAATACAAAATTAGATTTATATTTTTTATTTTAGCATAAAAGCAGTAATAATGTATTTAAGTTTAGCATCAGATACATTCATGAACGTAGCTTTTGTTCTTCAAGATAAGAAAAATCATTCTTATTATTGTCGTGGTTCATTTATTAACCGTGAATTAAGCACAGATAAATTAATAATATATGCATACAATAAAGATTGTCATTTCTCGTTGTATTTTCTAAATTTGACAAGCTGAAATCTGGAGAAATAAGTCTATAATGTCCAATTTCGCACACATTATTCGGTATAATGCCGGCAATTCGCAATTGCCCGAGAGCATACCTGGTGTATCTATGGTAATAACTTTCTTGAATTATTCCGAGATATATCTATCTGTCGCCAACATCCCGATCTCAGCGCAATTTGAACTCGCGCCATGCATCTTAAGATGTGTCTTTGTGCGTTTACGAAAGCTTGCAGGCCAATGAGCCGCGAGCTGTGAAAGAAAAGGAATTGGAAATATTCGCGCCGAGCTAAGAAATCTCGAAGGTGCGCTCTCGTTGAAAATGTCGAAACACTCACGATCCCGACGACATCAATGCGGCCGCCTCATAAATAAACATGATCGGCCGCGAGCCCATTCGCTGAAAACTCGGATTTACGAACCATGAGACGCATCGCGATAAACGACTGATATTTCACGCGTGCAGCTCGTCTGCCGCATTCATAAACACGTCGGGGGGATCATGTGCAAGCTGTGTTGCAATATATTTGAATTGTTTATAAAGAGAAATGTCACTTGCAATTGACACGATTGCAACAAATATCCCGTCGAGTTTGAAACCTTTCTCTCACGGCAAGATAACAATCCATAATCATCCGTAATCAATTCCTCTGAATAATTGAGTGCATAATCTCTGCAGTTCAATTATCTAATCAGCGATTTCAAAAACATCGATTAGCTTTAACTGTTTGAATGATACTTTTGCTAAAGCTATTATTAGAAATAGACGCAGAATAAAAAGGTAATTATTGATGAAACTGCTCATAAGCGTTCAAATATGGATCATTAATCTAGCAAGATTTCATAGTAGCACGAGAGAAAATTAAGTACTTACAAACAGTGACGTTAACTTCTGCATAAATCATATATACCAGAATAAGAAATGTGTATGAATCATAAACTCGTTTGTTAAAAAAAAGTGTACAAGATAATTCAATGCATAGTTCAATCTTATTATTTATAGGTTTGCGACAAATAATTAACGTAGAAAGATTAATCATAAATATTTATTATATACAATTATATAAATAAATAATAAACTATATAGAATTTCCTGTTCCATTTTATTACCTTAGTTATTCATTAATAACATCTTAGTAATAATTATAAAAATTATTATTGCAAAATTTTATCGCGTCTTCGTTTTATAAAAGAAAATTAACAAATTAACAAACGCGCTCGAAACTACCGAATTTAAATACATCGACAAATATTCGACAAAAATTTTTTTTAATAGAAAAAATCAACTAACTTTCGTTATCCTCCTCTGGCATCAAATACTTTATCTACATCAAGTATCTTGTTCTTATTTTTATTATTCTTTTTCTTCTTATAATTTTTTTAAAATAAAACATATATCTTGCTTCCACTTTTTCTCCAATGTTTATAAAACTGTCAATTTCAAAAATGTGTGACACAGGTGTACATAAAGTGTAAATGTTTATGCTAGTCTGTAGTATATTAAGCTCGGGTTCATTGGTTTGTGCTAACGATAAATTTAAATATTTGTGCGAATCAGTCACATCCCTATACTCTATACTCTATAGGAGGATCGACCGACAGAAATCGTAATCCATCGTGGTCGTCGCGCCATCTCTTCTGCAATGAACGAACATAAGACTGGGTTATTTCCATCGCTCCATGGACAAGGAGAATGCCTACCCATCCTCGATGCTTTCGTGGATGGTTCTCGAGCATACGCGCAGGCGTCGCGCACATATGTATATAAATTTAAGAAAGCGATTCGAATAAAGTGCTCTTTACTGAGCGATATGTGTCTTCTAAAGTATATGCAACTTAATTACTTTTTATCCTGCAATGTTAACTTTTTCTTGATTCGCTTTATTGTTCAGGAAAAACGTGTTCTTGATAAACGTTCCGATGGACATTTCCGAATACACAATCCGAAAGCAGAAAAAAATTAATTTTATGCGGTAAAAATCACATGTTGTTGAATTATTTGTTATTAAATGCATAATTTCGATGGTCATATCGCTAACATTATTATTATTATTATTATTATTTATTTATCCTAAAGAGATTGAGAGTTTTAATATCAACGTTTAAAGTTTTGAAGAACATAAAATCTACATAAATCTCAGGGATATAATAATTTCAAGATATTAGAAGTGAGTAAACGTGTGTGATGTGATCATATATTAAAGTTAAATATAATTTAAAATAATGTATTTAAAAAATTCAGCGAAGTTCATACACAATAAAGAGAAAGTTCGTGTTGATTTGTCTTATCGCCGACGTCCCGTGGCACCCAGTTTCAAGTGTCTAATATAATCCAGCAGTGGCGCCAATACATCGTGATAAAATATTTTGCTAATTAGTTATACAATATTAATTACAAAAATTTTAACTTTGTCAATAAGTAGTCTTCTAAAAAATTTTGCTTTTAGATAAAAATTTAAACGTAAGCAAATAAATGCGGAAATGTTTTGAAGATATATATGTATACAAAGATATATTCAAGGATATATAGGTACGTAAAACTAAAGAGAGCATAAATAATCAGTCGCATTTTTTCTGGGCTTATATTTTTGTAAGCAAATCGTACGCTTATAAAGGGAGTTAATTATGCGTTTTATTAGACGAGGCGGCACAAGGTAAAGGCAAACGAGGAAGGAAGAGAACGAGCAGGAAAAAAAAGCGAGGGTGATCTCCGCACGAGGATCTTCCCACACGGAATCACGACAAGATTACGTTGCAGGATCCTCCGCGAAAGGATCATATTGCCTTTGTACGCTAGCACCCGTGCCATATGACCCCTCGCGAACTCTCGGCCCCCGCTTTATAAAATCTACTGTATAAAATGGATCATAGTCGGAAGTCGAAATGCACCTCACTCGCGTTCACTGACAATTAAGAAGAAACAATTTAGTGAAAAAAAGTAGGAAGATATTTGGGTAATCGCAATCATAAAAATAATTTCTATCGTATATTACATTCTTGTTCATCCATTGATCCTCAATTATTATAAATAAATTTATTTCTATAATTGTTATATTGTAATGTTAGTTAAGTTTGTATTCATATATCCTTCATGTCTATATCATGGCTATAAAATTATTTAAAATCGTGATCTTATATAAAGAAACGTGAAAAAGTGATTACAACGGCAAAAATTCTTTTTACGAATGCCAAATGCATGTAGATTTTATTTCAACCGATGTCTAATTAGTCCATTACTGCACATGAAATCGGTACATGAGACAGCGTATTTTTGAGGTACCAATCAAACTGGCGAAAGGGTTAAATCGCCGACGTAAACGCACGCGGGGCACTCAGCTTTTTTCATCGCGCGCTTACCGCGATACTTAAGTGGTAATCGCTGATGATTCGATTGGCCGCATCTCGGTTCTGGGTGCGATGTATGAGGCGCGCATTCTGAGCAACGATTCCTCACAATCAGTTGAGAGGGTCAACGGCCGACTAAAACGAGTGTGCGACGCATATACGAAGCGGCCTGAACCCCGCCGCCACCGATTTCTTATTTAAATCACGGCCGAGCTCACAAATCACCCGCTATCGCATCCCATTAGACAGCCCGGAATCTAATAAAACTTCTTCCTTCATCATCCCGCGTCCCCCTATTGTATGCATGACTATTTCGACCGTGATTGCGCGCACAACTTTTTCACCGGCTCGCCTTTATACTCGCGTGTGATACCAAATATTTTTTGACGAGCGATGTCAAGAGTCATTACGGCAACTATCCTGTATCGCGTTCAATGACCGTTGTTCTATTACACCAACCTCTTATCTAATATCTAATATTTTCAGTCTTATTATTTTCTATTATATTCATAAAAATCACACCGTTTTACGTTACAATTCATTATTAGTCTTCTATCTCAATAAACTCAACAAATAATTTTGCCACATTGAACATATATTCTATAGATCGTAACACAATAAAAATATGCAACAATATGATTGTTCTCCTTGATCTGTTGCGTTATAAGCTAGTCGGCAATCGTCAGAAAAAGCAGTTTCGATGACATCAACGTGCCCGCTGGCTGCGCAAGAATATTGACATTAATGCTGTTTACTCAACGAGGTAACAGATTGCCGTATTAATTATCGGTGATCGTCGGACTCACCTTTCAGCGTAACCATTTTTCATAATATAACGTTCGATTCGGCCACGTCGCTCTGAGGGATTGAAATTTAAATTGTGCACCTTGCGCTTTCGAAGAAAAAAAACGTCCATGAGCGAAGAACATCGTAAGCAAATATGAATATCCACAATATTTTTCTGCAGATTATTCTCTCAGAGAAGGAAGTAAGGAAATAATATTGAAAAACAGTATTGTCTAAAAAGACAGTAAAAAAATCATTATGTCCAAAGTCTCGTACAATCTTCCAAATCAAAAACGTATAAGTATATTTTAAATATACTTATTATTTAAATACTCTGATTAAGATTAATTAATTTTAAAATAAAGGATAAAAAATAAAAAATATATTAAATATATTTTTGACAGTAATAAGTGCAATCGCTTGCAATTTGGCTTGTCTTCAGACGTTTTTCTGTCAAAATAAAATTATAAAATGCAAACAAGAATTGAACCGTAGAACGGAAATGTGATGATTAACATTCATGCAACAACAAAGTAATAAATATGTGATCGAATAGTAATGCGACGGACTGTATCAAGAAACCTCTTATAATTTTTAGCAATTTATGCTCATATAAATAAAGTTTTATCAACAATTGAGAGTAGGTATAAAATATTTAAATTGCTCGTCGATGCTTTCGGCTAAAATTCTTTCGTTTAATTAGTATCAGGGAATAACTTCGTATCAGTTGTTCGGATCGAAATTTCTCATTAACGCCAACATTGCTCAATGCAATGACTGACGCTGAGACGTGTGACCAATTACGTTGAAAAGCGCCGCTTATTAAGCATGGATTATAAGTCGCCGAGCAACGGTCAACCGCGAGAGAAAAAAAAGGTCGAGGCGAAGCAAGACATCAGGCGAGGCCAGGAATTCTTTCCTTACGTCGACAGAAGTACTTCGCGTCGATTATCAATTCCGCGTTTCCACAATTACCACAACCAACAGCCGCGCAATTGCTCAAGTCCGCGTAAGAACGCGAATAATATCATTGTTGTGAAGGTGTTACTCGGTAATATTTCAAGCCGATCGCAGATATTGCTTCTCTCGAGGCTTCTCTCCAACAGAGACAAAAATGTAGTGTAAAAAGTATATGCATACAATTATCGATTAAAAAAAAAAAGAAATGTATTAAATGCTCAATGTCGAACAGCAATATTAATAATATTCATATTAAATGCATTATTACATAAAATTATACCAACCTTATCCTATATTTATCCTTTTATTCTTTGTCTACTAATTGCAGATTTACATAGAGCTTCTGACAAGAAAACTGGGACAGTAGTTATTAAACAGTCTTCCTCGCGCTACCGCTGTACCGTTAACGTTGTAAAATTACATTATGTTGTGCGTGCCGCGTACAAACTTCGTAATTAAATTAATAATTAAATTACAATGTACCTACTCGTAATCGTGTCGCGCGTATGTATACATTCACACGGGTACAAATACAATATTCACACAGATATCTTTCTGTGCGATATTCAGGCTTGCGATCTCACGTGTGCGTGAAATGCTGCACGTGCATATGTACAAACGTCAGCATGCACGTGTATATACAAACGACGCGTAACGCACGTAACAGGGTTGGATTAATAACTGTGCCTGACGGACATGCGAAACGGCCCAGAAAAAAGAGATTAAGGTCCACGAAGTCTTAACAGCTGTCCAATTTAAATATGGAAACAAGAAATAAATTTTGTAATAGTGGAGAGGAGAAAAATTGATACTTTATTTGGGATCTTTGAAAATACCAATGAATATTTATGCGTAAAGAAATTTTTATCTCACAGATATCGTTTATCCAAATTAAAAGATGAATTAAAAAATTACTAGAAAAAAATGTTATATTTAATATCAAAAAAGATTCATGCGAAAGAAACACGTATTTTGAAAGTGGCAAAAATAAAATTCTTAATAAATAAGTGAAACGTTATAGACGGATCTTTCTAACTTTTTTAACATACGAAGCTTAGATTATCTGATATTCTAAACAAGCGTCTCGTAGAAGCATAGATTTTCCGAAGACCGGGAGATGCGGCCCTGTACGGTACGTACGCGGGAGATCTTGTCGGATGCTCGTAAACCGGAGCTTTACTGCGTTTTGTATGCAGTATTTAACCCTGAATTTATATCCCGTCAGGGCTCATTTATACCGGGCGTCGTCGCGGCCGCCTTTAACGGCCGCGGCCCGTTGTTGTTGTATTCAGTAATGCGCGCAATTAGATAGTAATTAGCCGTGCCGCGGCCGAGCTCCACGCGGGCCTCGCGGGCCTCGATGCGCTCGCGACGTGCAAGCGTTTTCCGAGCGAGCGCGGCGCGGCGCAGCGCGGCGGGCAGTCACGCGCTCGCTCAGGCCGCCCGCTTCGACCCTCGGGACGTTTTGAGAAACCATTTCTCTTTACAGCCGCTTTTTTCCGCGAGCGTTCTTTCGGCCCGTGGAATAAATCACGTCGCGAACAACGCTCTCTGTTCTGTGGGAAACGCTTCACGAGAAACAGCGGTCTATCCTTATGCAACGAGGCAAGCGTGAGGTAATACACTCTGACGAGATAAAAATAATTTAAAAGTATTAATCGATCGACAGCACAGTAAGGTTATCCGCATCATACAATCGGCTAATGGCTTAAGAAACTGAAATTGAATTAAGATAACAAAGATAAGAAATAAGAGATAATGATATTAAAGAAAAATAAAGATAATTATGGGTCTATTTTTAGGCTCTTTATAACTTAACTCTCTATAATTAATTGGATATATGATTGCTTAATTGAAGTTTAACTGAGATTTTGTAAATGATAATCGTAACTTGATGATAACAGAAATGAGATAAAGCAGCGTATTATTAAATAGTATTATGAATATATGATGACAAGATAAACGATGAGCGAACTTAAAGCAATTCTTTCTTTCCAACGACATCCTCGGTTGTTGCAGTCCACTATAATAATAGAATGCAGTCAGCGCCGTAAGTGAATTCCCTTCTCAATAAAAGCTCCTATAATTACCGCTCAAAGTGAGTATTAATCGGTACGTATCTCGCTGCCGCTTTCTACACTGGCGGAGCACGAGCGTAGACGTGGAGCGTCTTGAAAAAAGGCGAGTAAAACCAAAACAATCAGCATTACGCTAATAGACGTAATTACCGGCTTTACAGATCGAGTCTGCCAACGACTATCCATCTTAGGCGCACGAATGCAAAGCACGCCTTTGCGCGAAATCGCCGCGCAGCGGCACGGATCGATGAATCACGCCATGAATATTGTCTTCCAAAATCGAAAAATTCTATTGCCGCAAAGAAACGTCGCTTAAAAATGTATATTATTTTTTCAGTTAAAATATTAAATCGTAATAGATTCTCACGAGTCGATGTAATTGTATTTATTTTCGTCGGATATGCCTTTCTAAAATAATATGATAACTTGTTCAAATCACTTCAGGATTTTATATTTCTTTTCTAACTAAATTCAGATTATTATGGTACTATATTTGCGGTTCGATGGGTCGTATTTTTTCGACAAGCATTGTCTCTAAAATTTAAAAGAAAATTTTCTGCAAAGAGAAAGTATTGTTTATTTGTATTTAAGAAAACCTATGTGTCTTTATTGAAATGAAATTCTAATGTATTCCAGCTTCCTTATTCATTCTACGCACGCCGACCGCAAGATGTTGCGTTAACTTCGCGGTAAAGTGCAACTTAAGTTGCGATACCGCGTATCTTCGGCTTTCAAGCCGATCCGGTTGTGCATTGTCATAGACACTGCTTAGTCGACATATACGCAAATGGCGTTTCCAAGACGCACCGTTACCCGCAATAATTATCGGTCGTAAAAAGTAATGGAATTGCGCGGATATGTAGACGCGTAATTCATGAGTAGCGGCGTACCCGTTTATCTGCATAATTGCATATTTAGTTACGTAACATGTTCCCTTGAAAATCCTCTTTTTTTTCTAAAACGTTTTCCTTCGCGGCGCGCACGATAAGCACAGGCATGTAACATACGAACGCATCGGCTTCTCTAAAGCTGCTTTGTCGCTGATCCGATTACGCACGCCTCTATCGATGTAAGTAAGCTGTTTCCCACGAATCTTTGTCGACGGGAAGACATCGGCCTCTCGAAGAATTATGAGCTCAACAAATCCCGGAAAGTATTGCGCAACCATAACTACGAGTGTAACAAAAATTGTATGAATTATTCATTTGCATCGCAATGATCTTATAATAATGTAAGATATCGTAGAGCGATACTCATCTTTTTGACTACAATACAGAATTTTAAAACAAATTCAATTATATATACCACAACGAGAGACAAAATGATAAAAAAAAACATGCATCAAATTGGCATTACCGATCGTGTTGTTGTAAATCTCACGTCCCATTAAATTCACGGATTCATTTAATTCATCTAAATCAATCTTCACGAAAGTGCACGTTACGTGAAATTATAGCACGCGCGACTGGAGAAATAATGGCATCCGCAAAACCACGAGTGCCAATTTACGGGAAGCATTAGCGCATCCTGTAATTTGCGTGTTTACCACTAATTTTTTTTTCCCCCAACGACGATCGCCGAGTGGTAACTTTATCGGGTGGACGAAGTTATCTAAGTGAAACGAGCGGCCGAGAAGTTAATTTGCCGCGCCGTACGTACTTCACGGCCGAGTTGCTTCCAATGAAAACGGAATGAGCTTGTGAATCAGCATTGCTTAGCGTGAATCAGTGGATATCACGCGAATCCCGCGTCGTTCCCTCGGGCGACGCGACTTCTCCCGTCACGCGGTTGCAGCCGCAATCGCGGCTCGCAGGTGGTGCTCGCGGGAATCGCTTATACACGCTTGCGCAGCGACGAGTATCGATACTTATCGATAATTCTAATGGCCATGCTCTGTCCGTGATTACGGGGATCGACGACGAGTTACGGCCGCGGGCGCGTCGAGCGAGAGCAACGATCTTCCTCTCGCTCGCCCTGACGCAACTGCTACCCTAAGTGCCTCCTCCCTACCTCCCCTCCATGGGGTTTCGTAACACGGTAACGTGCGAATCGTGCCACAAATTGACCGATTGGAACTCGGCTAGCCGGTATAACGGCTACCCATTGCCGAGATCGGTTAGTCGATCGATCGGCCGCGCGCGATCGATCGGAGCACGCGCGCATGTGGACGCGTATAGCGGTCACGAATCGGATCTCTGCACGTGTTTCGCCCCCGCTGGATCGCATTCCTATCGCGCCGATTATGCGCATATCAATGTGAAATGCACTTTTGAAACTCGTCGCGTCGCCCACTTTGACGGACGCGCGGTTTGATCGACGTGAGAGATTCAGAAATCTCCTCTTGCATCCAGATAGAATTATAATGGCGAAGCATTGGACCTTCGAGAGGGGGAACGATTTCATTAAACGAAGACGAGTCTGCGGTAGGCGAATCAACTACAACGGTTCCTTATGCTTGATTGAACATCATTGAGCCGGCAACGTTTGGCTGCCTCGTTACAATTTAAGAAATGCTCGAGAGATAAAATCGGCTCATTCAGTTTGAATATAAATCAAAATGTAACTTTTCCACTTATAACATGCAAATGCATTGTTATTCTAAATTCCCCACTTAAGAAAAGCATAAAATAAAAGACAATATTTTTACATTGCGCTCTATAGAGACTAGAGGGAGTGTTTTTAATTTCAAGTTTTAATTTCTACTCTGCAGCGTAGTTAGAGCTTTAAAATGAAGAATGTACTATAAATTTAACGTAATAGGCAATAAAGGCACTACTAAAAGAGTAATATTATCTTCGTACAAGCTATTACGCATCGTATGTTCGTTGCGTGGCGATATAATTTTATTAGACACCGTGTGAGGCTGTATCGTGGGAAACACACATAGTGGAGAACGTTCACCGACAATACTTTCGTATTATAGAACTTGAGATGTACAAGGACGTTATTTTCTAAGATGCGCATCGCTCAGGTCGTCCTTTTTTAATGCCGAAGGACCACTATTCATTAACCTGGCGCATCCTTTACTTCCTGATCCCCGATGTCGTGGCCAATTCCTGATCGCTCGTGGTCGATCTCATCTTTTCCCGTTTATCGGACCGGAGACTTAACGGTAATCGTTAATTACGAATCTTCGATCGCCATTGACGCGGACGCTGCGTTAATCTGAAAGCCACGTTCGATATATCGAGCGGCCAGCAATCGGCATATCTAATTAGGTACGACGATCCCTAACAGGGCAGAACGGTGGCAGCTGACGATCGGGTCTTGGATGTGATAATCAGGATTCTATTAGTCAAAATTTAGTTGAAATTATTTTAAATCCATATAATTAACACACTAATTATATTAATATACTAGCGTATTAATACTAGCATGTTAATATTATTGAAAAGATTGTTGTTCGTGGACGCGAGTGTCGCGAAGGCGACGACATTTTGTTTGGCCAATTAATAAGTAATTAACCGTTCTGCGGTACTTGATCCATATCAACCGGGAATAAACTGGTCGCGTATCGCGATTTCGATAAAATAGGAAGAGAAATAATAATCTATCGCGCTTAATGGACTACCAATTAGAAATCGCTCATGCGCGTGGAGCTAATTGCTATTCCAGC
The DNA here is from genome assembly GCF_030848805.1 of Temnothorax longispinosus. Taxonomy (NCBI): domain Eukaryota; kingdom Metazoa; phylum Arthropoda; class Insecta; order Hymenoptera; family Formicidae; genus Temnothorax; species Temnothorax longispinosus. The sequence goes on from NC_092358.1 coordinate 22,401,201, forward strand.
AGTATAACGATGCCCGGGCTTGCGGGTAATTATCGTCGGCAGAAATACCGCTCGTTCGCCGATAACTTGTTGAATGCTGATGTATTGCGACACTTTATCGCGGCATAACGTACCGGTGACTCAACGTTCGCCGCATCAAAGATTCTCGACGAATTTCTCTGGCGAAAGTACGTTTATATGTAAGATCCAGCTTGGAAGTTCGCGATATCATTCAATCACGACGTGAGAGGTGTTTATAAAAATAGATATTTTCTCCGAAGGGTGTCTGAAGCCTGTATAGTCGTTACATGAATCTCATATGAAGAAATCAGATGAAATACTCAGAATAAAGTTCTTGAGACACAGACGGATTCAGAGTCATATTTTGATTAAAGATCAAATGAAAATATATTCAATAAATCATGAGAAACAGAACAATTATACTCGTGAAACGTGAGAGTATTAAAATATTATAAAGTATCTCGCAATATTACATATACATAATGAGATAGAGAATCTTATATGTTATTACCTATACTGTGATTAGATAAGCTATGAAAAATTAGAATAAAACTAACTCATTTGTTGTGAGAATGAGAAATCTGTCGCGCGTATAAATAAAATAATTGGTAATTCCCATCCGCTACACTTCGAGCGAATCCTTAAACGAAACGAATAAATCGTACGAAATATTTGCTTCGATAAATAATACATTTACAATCGTTAATTGCGAAAGTGAACTGAACGCGTGAACTAATAGTTCGTAGAAAATAATAGTAGCTCGTACTTGTTGCGATCGCGTTTCGATGGGCATAAATGCAAAGACACAAGGAACGATATGCGCCACTACCTTACCTACCCCGACGCGAATCCCGAGTATCCTCTGACGCGCGAATGATAAAAACGGCGGGCGGTGGCCTTGTATATGTATATAGCAATAGCGTGCTGTACATTATCAATACAAACATCAAGGCCATACGTCAGCCAGTGTTGCTACCATGAAATATTTAATATATTATTTCTATAAAATAACTATGTATATATCGAGTAGTAACTAATACCATTCAATTGTGAAAGCATTTTGAAATAAAAATATCGTTACTTGAATCTTAATTGGTAATAAAATTCGTTTCAATCTGCTTGATATGTATATAAACGTATATTGCTAATAGCAAGCTATAATTGTTATATACAATTGTTTACTCTCCAACGTATATTACTTCAGTTTTATTTGACATAAAATAATTGCAAACATATAACTAAATCATAAATTATTTTATACGTATTGTAGAATGGTTATCGCAATTGTTTATACAATTATTACTATTAGCACATTATTTAGCATATTTTGCAGATTAATTGGAATCAATTGAAAATCTTAAAACAAAAATATCACTTGTATATTTTATAGAATACTGTTTAATCCCTAGTGTACAGGTAAAGTTGATGCGATAATACATATACATATACCTTGGAAAGCGCGCAAATCGCTACTATATTTTTTCTTCACGGTCCACGAATGGTCCGGCTGGGGAATTTAACGCTATCGTATGCCGAAGACTTGTCTCTCTCGGCGACGCTATAAAGAATAAACCCGCAGGAGCAAGAACGAGAGAGCACTTTGCTTACATAATCTCAAGAGTGACCCGCATAATTATTTGCAAATGCCGTACCGATACTGGTGCGGTGCCGGCATAAATTTTCGCCGGGCATTAAGCGTGTCCGCGAGCTATAATCCGATCACATCGCTGTGCCTGGTTACCCATGAGGAAAGTGATGGAGTGATATGTGTATATATGTATCTCGGTCTCTTCCTATTTCTTTTCCTCCCTACTTTCATTCGCAACTTTTAGTCTAGCTAAAGGCATAATAAAACTATATGACGCATCTTCGCTATCTCTTTCCGCTTATTTTTGTCACCATTTAACTTTTTCTCTCTAATTTGTAGCTTCGACAAAATAATAATATAAAATACACAACAATTGTTCCCTTTTTATTATTCATTTTTATTTTATTTTACAATTGTTCCCTTTTTATTATTCATTTTTATTTTATGATTATTTAAGCTTTTAATTTTGACGCTTGACTACTTTTCAATTGTTTTTTTTCTTATGCATTTACATCTTGAATTGCTTACTTTTGTACTCATCTTTTTTCTTATATATCCCCGTGTAAGCCTGCGTTCCTTTCTCACCAATGTTTTTATTTATTTTCAGCCACCTTTTTTACTTCTCAATGAGGCTCTGCACATCCTCTCGAGCTTTTGCTCTCTTCCTTTCTGTTTCGCTTTCAGTATCAAGCCACATTCTCGGACACATAGCGAAGGTGCGATCAAAGCGAAGAATTATTCATCGTGAAACAAGGAAGGAAAGTTATGGACAACTTACGAGTTACGAGGATGCCCGGAGACATTCCCGCTCGAGCGCGCACGATTTTAATGAGAAAAGACAATATATAACAGGCGCATTAAGCCACGTAAGTTTGCAAAGCTACTCAGTTGATTGTAACTTAAATACAGCACGTGTCTTTCCTACGACAACTATTTCTCGACTTAATCGTTACGTGAATATCGGCCATACGTGCTAATTAATGCAAGTATTAATCTGTTTCAAATAAAAAATGAGTCATTATGACAGATTGGTGCCGTTGAAATAAAACCGCTGACCTTGAGCTCTCTTAAAATTAATTGCATCACGTATTAATTACATTGACGATATCGCTTTTTTATTCAAAGTATAAAAATAGAATCCTTTATAAAATACAAAAGAAAAAACAGAATATAGAAATTATTAAGAAATTCCATGACGACAAAGAATTACTTTGAAATAATAATTGCTTATATCAATCACAAAAGTACTGCTCTGCATGTGCAGTATCACAAAGTACTGCTCAAAGAACAATTTCTTGTCATTTGATCATTCACTCATTTTCATAAGAAAGCAATTTTCCTCAAAAACTACACGATAAACATGCATCCAATAGAATTCCGAGACGCTTTTTGATGCGGTGCGTTTGCCACTTTCGAATGTTTATCGATTCTCGCATCTAATTATTTTCCGCCTCGTAAGTATAAATCGACCCTATCTACCGTGACGCCGCCCGAGAGAAACGTGTCGAACACGAGAGCGCGAGGCATCGTCTTATCGAACTTCTTTAAAGTTCTTGCGTGTCCATGCACGCTTTTGTTGAGAGAGAGAGAGAGAGAGGAGGCGAAGAGACAGAGAGAGAGAGAGAGAGAAAGAGAGAGAGGGGAGGGAGACAGAGAGAAAGAGAAAGATGAGTAGCTTTTGCATCTTAAACTATAAATGTATTAATCTCCAATCGTTAAGCATCCTGCAAATCACGTTAACTAATTAACAAACCATAAATATGATAGGCGAGTCTTATCTTCTCGTGTTGACTCACACGTTTTGTCCGTTGTAAATAATTTCGTCGTGAAATAATTAGCAGATGGCCTTTATCTTTCGAGATGTGAGGCGCCAGAGAACTTCGATAAATAATAAGCACGCTACGCTGGATAAACTGAGTGTCTGGGCGGATGTGCATTTGAATGAAACGAAAATACGATCGGCCCGTGCAAGGATCTCGGCGCGGCGCGGCGCGGCGGTTCCACTTTTTCGCCCATTAACCTGACGCGCGAGAGTACTGACCGCGTGATCGCGCGGATGAAGGTTGGTTACGTCACTCATAAAGTGTTACGGCCCGATTAACATCGTAACAAAAACACTGACGTGACTCCGCGACACACATTGAGTACTTGAGTAACAATATTAAAGCGTGACTGTAAATCTGATACGCGCGCGCGCGGACTATGTCTCAATAAAATACATAAATCCTCACGATCCTCAATCCGATCCGTGAAAGCTACGCGTGATCGGTTGTGTTACGCAATTTCAGACTGTAATATTTAATACACATTGAATACATAAGCATTAAATATAACAATATACCGAGTCAATAATATAAAATATTTAACATTAAAATTGATATAATTTCACTAAAAGAATTCAAGACATCGTTTCTCTCGTTTTTTTTTATAAAAAAAAGTCCAAATTTTCTCTTACAAGTAAAAAACTAATAATTTAACATAAACTAGTTCAAAATGCAGAGCTATCGCGAATAATCATTGCGCGTGCAGAGCCTCTCATGTTCGCATTGCATACAAATATACCGTCTCTTCCTTTATGTAACATTCGTTTGATTCGCCATAAATCGCGAAGTACGCGGGCGTCATTATTTACCCGTTGAACCAAGCGATAAAAGCCCTGGCCTGCGATAGCGCAACCGTGCAGTCGCAACGCGCGATTGCGACCGCATTGCACGCATTGCATGTATTGCACGTCGGCGAAGAGCGTATATCGACCACGCACGCCTGCAGTATACGATGCGTCGAAGTAGACTAGTGAGATTTCGATAGGCAAACAGGTGGGCAGCGCGGGATTTCTTGGCTCTGCGTTATCGCGAAAAAATCGCGGCCACGATAATCAAGAGCAACGTGACATTGCCTTAGTGGCTGCACCGGCTCTTGTTCTTAAACGTAACATTTGAATATTGACGTAAATACGTTGATTTAACATAAGATATTCCGCTATCACAGCGCTAGTTCTATCAATAATCTTAGATCTTTCTCTAATGCTTCATAAAAAAATTATTTTCTTCGGAAAGTCATCAGAGTATGAAATAAAATTAAAAACGGTTTGGACCGAAATAATACGCGAATAAACGACCGGGACTTGCCAAGGTAATAGATGACAGAATCTTGGCAAGTGATACCATTTAGCGAGCAAACACGATCGGCTAAATCACGTAAGACGTAAATGGATACACCTCGATTATCGTCGGATCGTTGGAAACTCGATACACATATGACGCGAAGAGCAAACGTATACCGTTGCAATTTCCTTCTCTAGGTTCGCGGATTTATCGACTTGGTGTTGATTGCTTGAGATAATGTTAAATACTTAGAACTGATATGCGTTTTAATAACGTATCCTTGCAATTAAGTACGTCATGTCTCGGCTTATTCAGAAGATTATTCAGAGATAATAGATTCCATGCCATAGATTTACGGGAAATTGCGCCAAATTTTTTAAAAATCTGTCCTAAATGTCTAAGAAATTTTTATTAGTAAAACCACGTAAAGTGTGTATCGCATCTATGAATAATGGCTGATGTAATTTGAATTTAGAAAAAAAAAACGAGATTTTTATCATTTCCTGCATAATCACACTTATGCATTGACGTAATTCTTATCCTCGATGAAAATTATCTTCGATTTATGCATGCTCTGTGTGTTTAACGAATATGAGGTACAAAAATAGCTTCGTACCAAGCGCGCACTTGTAAGCTAAAGATTATTTTTATTCTACTCAATCGGATGAAAACATCCGTGTCGCGTCATTTGGAGAATATTAAATAATCTCTTGTCTCTGCGTCATAAGAACCGCGAATCCGTGAACTCACGATGTTTATTAACCACGTATGATATTTCTTCTCGCAGAGGCGGTCGCTGTGAGAGTTCTAGTGTAGCGATTATAAGGTGGCGGTGCCGACGATGTTATGTCATCGCTGTAGCCACGCTTAGCCTCTCATTTCATACCGTTACGTTACGTTTCCTCGGCACAGAGCTAATCTGTGTTACTCGCCCGTCCGTTGTGTACACCGCTTCTTGTTTTCTTCCTTACTGGCGAGGTCTATCTTTCTACGCGGCGTTATTCTCGCGTGCCAATTCACGGTTGTATATTCGCAAAAAGTACAGAAGTGACTACAATTTCCAGACGCCTGCTCGTAAATGTAGAAAACACGCAGAACAAAGTAATAAAATTTCCAAATTTTTTCGAGAAATTTAAAAGTAGAGAGAAAAGGAGATCTTCAGCTAGCTAACTCTCAGATATCTTTTATTTCTCTTTAACAAAAATGTTTCCAAGAAAGTGACTTCTGCGTTAAAATTCCGGGAATAATTATTCGTGAAAATATTATTGAGAAGCTATTAATGCTACAATATTTTTTTATTGCAAGAAGATCAATTCCAGAATGGCAAATAAAATTATAACTACAAGAGTACTTAATGTGTTCTAGGATCTGTATAATAACTATAATATAACGGCATGTACAAAATTCTTTCTGTCAGAAAATATTGGTATGCAGACATGCAGGGAGCTCGTTATCAGTTACCACCCACTGCTCGCATGCCTGTCTCCTCCGCTCTCGCGGTGACAAGTGCGACGCGCAAACAAATTAACCGTCGGAACCGGCGCGGCGGCGCGTCCGGCCGGCAACAAATTGGCGGTACAAAGCGGCCACAAAATGCGAGGATGCCGCTAAATGGATGTAATTCCAAGTTAACCACACGTTGGCTCGCATCTGCTTGCCGCCGCTGCCGCAGTTGTGATCGGCTGCTCGCGTCGCAGCTGGCTAGAAAAAGAGAAGGCGAGGGTTGCACGCGGCCGGCAAAGGGGGGCAAATTAATTTCGACGGCGCTGGCTCACGAGGTCGTTCACACCGAGAAAAAGCGACAACGATATCTGGAATATCCCGCGCACGAGAAGTTAGCAAAGGAGGATCGGCATGCGAGTTCTACGAACTGCCGTCAGTTTCGCGAATCTATTTAGTAGAGTATAAAAATGTTCACAGCAAAGAATACCAACAGAACTTTAAAAACTCGGGATTCGAATTTAGATAGCTTTCATATGTATCCATTATACATGTTAATAATTTTATTTTTAAAGAATCTACTGCCATGCGCATCATTTTGAATCTAATCTATTCATCCATATAATTTTGTCTAAATATGTTGTAATCGATTAGAGGGGGCATCCTTTCAAAAGTGGAAAAGGCGAAATGGATACCAGCTGCAATAGTCTCGATTGTCGTCTCAAAAATTATTTCCCGAAGCAGAATTAGACCCCCAAAAGGAAACAGCTGTCATACACATGGTTCTTCCTCAAGCAACAGTCATTGTCTACATTCTACAACTTGCAATACTTTTGCTTCGTTTCATATATGTTCATTGACATTAAAATTTCTCATGCTTATTTACTTATTGCTATTATATCTAGTTTCGTATCATCTATTTGAATCAAGAGACACGGTAGTGTCTCGCGCCAAGTACACGTAAAGTATACATTAATAAGAATTGTTTTTGTTATCTGAACCTACATGTAAGAGCAAAATCATCTCACGGAATGTTATTTGTGCAGAAAGTGCTACAATAACGATCATGAAACGTTTGCAATCGGTCGGTCATTCGTTAATGATGGAGACCGAATCGTTTTCATCGTTCGCGACGGCGAAGCTGATTACGCCGCGACTCGACTTACAAATCCGCTCGGGCATTTCCATCTTATCAGCATTGCAAATTGATAATGCGCGAGGAGTGATGCGGGACCGGCCGGCGGAAGAAAAAAACATTTATGCGACCCGCTGACCCCGCCTGGTTATTAACCCTTTCAGCGCTGACTCTTTCGCAACAAACGAAGTCGTCGCTGAATCACTAAATGGAACAGAAGTAAAGTTTTACTTCTCGGCTACGAAATCTTGCAAAATGTATAAATATTTATTAAAAGAATTGATAATATAAAACGTTTTACATCTAATGCAATATTTATTTTTGTGACGCTTTGCAAAAACGTTAATAAATTCGAGCAGTTTTTTAAATTTTTAATAGCATCTTTGTATTTTTCGATAGGTATTCAAATCGAGGAGATGCTGGACACTTTCAATGAATCACCTAACGAACTACATTCAGCGCTAGCGGAAGATAGTTGTATTCTGTAGTCCTGCGGCAGGAACTGCATCCGATTCGCGTTAACGAGGTACGAATGCGATCGTTTTCGAGCACCCATCCGACACGCCCAACCGGATGTACGGCAGTCCTACACTTCCACCCACACACGCGCATATCTTGTCCCCCACGTGCGTGCACCGTGCGTGCAACGTGCGAGCGAGCGAACGAGCGAGCGAAAGAGCGCGTAGTATGCATTTTGCGGGGAATGACAGTACCTGGTCACATGGCCGAGAGATGAAAAGTGAAAGTATCCAAGGCTGGCACAAAGAAGTCATTGAGGAATTCGAGGGAACGATCGCCACGCGTGCATGATCGACGTACACGCGAGAATTCCATATTTTTAACAAAATTGAGGGACAAAGTTTGGATGGACAAACGATGGTTATAATTTCGAAACAGCGATGCACGCACGCAATAATACCGCGAACTTTCCTTTCAAACATTTTAAAACTACCACTTCAAATACATATTTCTAATTAACTATATATATTTTGTTTACTTATTGACATATTTAATACAATTTTTGAAATGCTTTTATTGTTATGCTCATATAAATAATTCGTTATTAATTTTTTTAAATCTAGCTATTACGACATATATAAGCACTTTAATCATTCAATAATTCATTGGCTACTAATAATAATAATAAAGTTTAATTTTTTCATTTCTATCTTTCTCTCTCCCTCTATCTATCCATCTTCTTTTGTGCTATAAAAAATATCGATTGCTTACATTGAAATAAATATATCAATCGTTAATACTATCGTAATGAGTCAAACCGCGTGCATCAAAACGAATTCATACATGCAGTTGGGTCAACATTTATAAAAAGCATTATTGATAAAGCTATCTTTAACCACCTTCCACCATTATATTGTACCTAACAAAAATTGGTATAGTGTTTGAGGGTAATCGCGTGTGACCAACGCATACATGCGAGTTTGTTCACGATGTTCCCACGGCGTTATCGAGCGGCCACTTTTCTTAGCACGCACGCGAGCGCGCAAGGCCGCGTTTACTTTCAAGCAATGAAATCTGATTTGGCCGCGTGAGCTACGCCGAACCGTTTTAACGGTGATATGCTAATTAGTAATCACGCACCAGGACCGGGCGCCTACTAAAGAGCTAATTCTTGGTCACGGATCCGGTACCGATACTCGCCGGTTCGTTATCCTAATTGGAAGATTCTTTTCGGATAAAGGCTATTTTTTTAAATCCCGAATGATTTTACTGCGCTGTTGCTGCAGGCGTCTTGCCGTGTATTAATGTGTATTATACCCGCTCCTCCGGACCGATCTCTCCTATACGGAACGATGGCCATGATCAAATTAAAAATGCCACTAAGAATCACAACATCTAAATTTTCTTTAATATTTGAATTACATTTCGAGTATTTCGCTCATAAATACTTGCCAATTTCACAAGCAAATTAATTAGTCATAAAATTCACGATCAACTTATAGCATAAAAAGCACTTATAAAAAAAATAAATATTTGAATAAATTCATATAAATCGATCCCTCATGTAATAAATGTTTATTCTTCAATTGTGATTAAATAATTTAATTTGTACTAAAAAGATTTGTACTTTTTATAAGTGATCCAAATTAATAGATGCTGTTCTGCAGTTTTTCTTTGTTAATATCTTCGTATTAACTTTCGTCATTGAGCTCTCTTCCTTGATTCGTAGCACGTGACATCACCCACGTCGCAGGTAATGCGTGCATCATTCTTGCAACGCGGACAATTAATCAAATACACATCGACAATTCAAGTTCATCGAATGAGTCAGCTAGATTTTATTCCTAAGGGAAAAATATCTTGCTCATGATTCGACCCGCCGAGCCGAGTCATTCGCGAGCCGAGAGCTTTTCACGTGTCGGTTCACGATCGACGCAGCGCGTGCACGGAGATTGCAATCTTCAAGGGAAAGGATGGGCAGCCTTGAGATTCCAACATAACATACAAGTTCGTATGCAAATAATGCCAAACTATCAAGACTCTGTCGGACACAGGTGCAGTCAACTTTAATTTATTACTAATTTATCAAAGGTCCTTTTAACAAAAGTCAAGATAGTTTTACGACTTTATTTAGGACATTTTTTATGAGCCTCTCTTAGTGCAATAAAATATAGATATAAAGTTAAGAATCCTCGTAACATTGATAATAGATTGCGATCTCTGGACAATTAATAAAATATCAAGTGTGCTATTATATAAAGAAGTGTAGTAAGAAAGAACGTGGAAAGACCACCTTCAAGACGAAGGCCCCGAGCTACCAGAGAAAATTTCAGGTCCTGACGGTATCGGGAAGCCCCGAGATATACTCCAGCCGGATGCTATTCCGTATTCCAGCGTTCCCTGCCCACTTCGTTTCCCTGTCGTCGCGGACAGACGCGGCATTTCTGAGTTTACCCATTTTGCATCCGGAGATTTTATCGTGATTCACTCGCCGGCGCACGATTTATGTGGCGATGCGTCGATACGCAGCGCATCAAGTGCAGGAGGTTCGCGCGATTGGCTGTGGGAAGCATCGTCTTTTATCCGCGACTCCACCAGAACTTCCTCGAAAATTTATATGGATCTACCATCGATCTCTCGTAAACGCGCGAAGGTGAGAACGCAGTCTTCGCCGAAGTGCCCGTCGGGGTGAAATAAACCAGCTTCGTGCCGTTTACGTAAAATATTTTTCCAAGAGTCACTACACGCAGATTACTTCTAACACATTCCGGGAACGATTTATCGCTTTTATTTCTATAGATTTGCCATGACTAAAATTCACAGAGCCGCCTTTAATCTATCGATCAACTTATTATTAGACGAGTACAAAGTAGGAAATAATCGTAAAGTTGCGTGAATACGTTTACCAACTAAGATTACGTCATATCAAGAAAAATGTCAATTAAAATTGCAAATTAAGAAAGAACGATTAACTAATTATTTATATTAAGGCACGAGATACAGAGACATCACAGGTTGGCGGAAATATGCAAAAGGAAAAAAATTCATGGTGTGTGGCCGCACAAGTTTATTACAGCGTTAACGTTGTCTGTTATGAGAAATTTTGTGACTGCCTCGAATATCGGCACAACGCTGATTTCAGCATATGTTCCTCGCGCGTGAGTTGCCACGGACACTGGTACACGCGCGTGTCCGCCAGTAATTTAATACGAATAAACTTCTCGCGCTCGCGACGCAACAGTTTGTCATCGTGAATACGCAATTTCATATGCAAAGCACAACCTATTTGTGAATTTATTGCCGCGTCTCCCCAACACCAGGACATTCAAGAAGATTTTTTTTTAAACGATCGCGGTGTAAAAAGATTAATCCACACATATACACGATGGATTTCGGAGTTCCTTGAAGAAATTTTTATTACACTTGGCATAAAATTCATTTTCACACACGTTTTATTAATATTAGGAATTCTTGAGCATTTATTATTACGTGTTTTCGAAACAATTACAAATTCCATCATTTTTACGCGCGTTAATTTATAGATGTTGATTTATAGAAGTTCAATATGAGTATATTAATAACAGTATTGTGCACAGAGTATTTAATACCTTAAATTGATGAATACACATTAAAATAATTATTGTTAGAAAAAGAGATTAATATCTGAAATATTCATTTTAATCTTAAATTATGTTTCGGGTGCCTATATAATAGATAATTTTTACATGAATACTAAAAATATAATGTATTATTCTCAGGAAGATAAATCTGGCCTGTGCGTGTGTATTTCGAAACTTCAATCAGTCTCGCAAACGTCCGTCGCAGCCACGAATTTATTCCGCATTCGGACGCATCGTCTCACGAGCTCGTACGTGTTACGTTTGAGATCAGGAGATAGTTATGCAGATAGAAACGCGCTGCCGCGTGCGCCTGGTCGAGACGCTTGCATTTACGCTTGAGGTCGCTACATTCCGTTCTGATTATTATCCGCAACCTCAGGCAAGTCCGTGGCATCGGTGCACCAAACGCGCTCCCTCGCACATGTGCGAAACGTGTTTGCATTAAACTGCCGTTTTAAACGCGTTATGATCGCCGCCCCGCGAACGTACACCGGACCTGACCGCGAATTGATACTTCTTAGAGTTGCCACGGACGCGAACGATGTTTGACGACAGTTCCAGAGTGAATTTTGTTGTACCTGTTGAGTATTTTCTCTGTGATGAAATAGGTGTCTAAATTACAACTGAATAAAGTTTTACGAAAGTCGCTTTAGCTCAGAAAATTGCTTTGTTTTTTACGACTTCTTTAAAATAGTTTCAATTAAATTAATAATATAACAGTGAACTAACTGCAGAACGCGCTGTAAGAAGATATTCTCATTAAAGACACGGTTCGCGAGAACAGTGGCTTTTATCATGTCTATGGGAAATTTGCCGCGCCAATGATTACTTAGACCTCGAGGTCTATAGACTCGTGCGTGTTATTATTTAATGACTGCATGAACGTGAGGAAATGTTGACGCTCGACGGTAAGATGGTCTTACAAATATTCTCCGCTGTCAGTAGGTTGTAGAAAGTGATCTCACGATCTACCGGTCCTCTCGATCGAGATACCATTTCGTGCTCTGGAAATATAAGTGTGGGCGTCGATACACGAAATCTACATTTGATTTCTATACCGATCAACTCAAATACCAAGTATGACTAGTGTCTATTTTAGGCGTCATCGCAATGATATCATCGAAAGAATGCGTCTGTTCACTTCGGTGATCTAGATAAATGACCGAGGACAGGGAAAAAATAAGTTCATATCTTGCTCGCTTTGTTAGACCTGAGATCCTGCGTGATTTTATGACACTCATATCTCACGTCACAATGGTAAAAATGAAGATCTACGGGCTAACAGAAATATGTATATGCAATCAAGGCCCAAGAAGTTAATAGGGTATGAATAAAAATGACTGCAATAAATATAAAACTTAAAATATTCAACTTCGACCTTATATAATTTTTTGTGTAGATAAAAAATAATTTTAATTTGTAACTTGATAGCAACAGCATAAAAAAAAAATCTGTTTTATTATTGATATAACGAAACGATGGCCAAACGATTATTTGTATTGGAGTGCATGATATTTTGTAATACCTACACTGTTGTTCCAGTAATTACTAATAAACACGTGTTTCACGATTCTGGAGATTTCACCTTGCGTGCAGAGAAACCGGATGTACGAAAGATCACGCTCATTCAAGAATTCGCGCTCGTATTGCTATAATCACGGTGACGGTTCGGCCGAACCGCCGCTAAATTTGGCGTACACTTACGGACTTGAGACGCAAAACAAGTTTCCTCGATCGGTTTCGTCGCCGCCGGTATACTCCGATTGAATCAATCGTTTCTTTCATAAACATGCGAAAAAGCAAGGAAGAGGAAGTTAGGTCCTGTTTAACCTAAATCTTGAAAAGTTTCAAGCTTGACCCACTAATTGTATAAGTAATAAACTAAACAATGGCTAAAGATACTTTGCACCCGTTCAATTCACCTAACTCATTTATTTTTTATACTTCTATCTTCAACCTGAATCACAATATAAATAAAGTAATTAGGTAAATTTAATGATTTTAAGGTAAATTTTTATGCCAACTATACTAATGTATAATTGATAATCCTAAAAAACCGATAATTCAAAGTCAAAAATATTATCTACAGCTGAATAACAAATACTGTTTATTACTGTATTGCATATAAAAACCACTGTCTCTTGTCTATTATTTATTACTATATTACATTATATCGATGATTGTAACTATTAGTTGCAAAGAATTTGTTATTTGTTACAACAATATTTGTTAATATCAATTCGACCGTTCGAAACAGTTGCTATATGATCACGCGCAACCCAGTTATTATTACTCAAGAGTTTCTCCCGAATTTAACTTTCAATAGGATCACGGTCTACATTCTTTCGTTAATGTCCGAGCGCATTAAGACGATTCAGGCTACTCTAAAAAGCAGACACGCATCCATCGCGGAGGTCAAGGATCGCAGACACAATCGGATGAGTGTGACGCGGGGCTTCTTCTCTATCCGTCTAGTTAATAAACGCCCGCCAGTTCACACGGTCGGAGAAAACAGCAAAAAAGTATGCACACGGAAGGAGAGTGCAAAAAACTGATGGGTGGAGAAGAATCCGTTTGTGTCATCTGCTTTTCGGCTTGGGAGAATATCGAGCATCGTGCTCCCTCGCTCGACGCTGCGAGAAAAACGCGAAACGGTACACCCAACGTGCATTATAAAATATGAATATTAATTGCGTCATTAAAAAATGTGTAACTATACTACGTCTGCAGAACGGTTAGTTATGCGAGATATGAGAAATATTTAGACAAATGTACATAATCAATAGTATGGTATAGTATACGTTTGCGCGCGACTTGGTTAAAGTAACACAATAGAAATTAATCAAAATTAGAAGAAACTACATTGCAATACATATAATTTATTATCATTTATTATCAACGAGTATGAATTTATCAGTGACACATTTTAAACGTCGCTACTATCAGTCATTTGTATATAGGGGAACGATACGCAAATGGATCTATGGGATCTTTGAAGCTCAGATCACTCGTTAGCCGATAAGTGGTCAATCATTCATCTGGAAACGATATTGAGTCCCGATTACATCGCGGCTATAAGTTTCTCGTAAAGACCACGTTAAGGTATACCGTGCCGACCAGTAGCAGCACTCGAAGGCACTATCTGAGAAATAGTAGGAGACTAAGAAGCGACTTCCGCACCAACTAGTTTTAACGATGAGCCATCGGCCGCCACCTTCCTTACCCCTCTTGTGGTACGACGGAACTCTTCTTGTTTGTTTGCGCTGCATCGACATGCACCGATGCACTCGCGATGCACCGGTACGCGCCAAAGGACGACGCGGAACCGACGCACGCACGCACGCACGCACGCACGGTGCTCGCATGCTCGCATGCTCGATCGCCCGATCAAAATCAGCGAACGCGTCCCAAGCGAATGACGAAAACATAATCTGTGGTAGCAGCTGATAATCGAATACAAACAGAAATACAAAACGCGCGAAATGTCTAACGCATTTCAGATTGAATTTTTCAGATCATGACATCAAGACTAGATCGGTAAGATTTACTCGACCTATTAAGTTAATCATGCATCAATTTAATCTATAAATGATCAGAATTATTTTTAGACCGGCAACACATTGAGAAAATTATGCTGACAGAGAAAACCCACTAATGGTCAATGATTTTATGATTAATATTATTTACATATTTAATGCCTAATATGCGTGTGTTGTCATATAATAAAAATGTTATTATGTGTATTATGTAGAGTTAATATATCATTAAAATACTGACGACATGAATTCCATTCTAAGTTCTAAGTAGATTTTCCAAGTGTATCCACTACAGCTAATGAATATTCAAGCAAGTCACATAGGAATGTAATGGTGACACCTGTAACCAAACGTGCCTTACGCGAATTCGCAAACAAGAACCGGTTCGTACTCTCGGGTGCCATTGGAGTCGTTTAGTTAGGTAAAGTCTCTAAAACAGATGTATAAACATCGGACCAGGAAGGGAATACGGAAAAACAAGCAACGGAGAGCAAAGAACGACTCCGGGACTTGTTTCGGGATTTCGCGATCGTCGACATGGTGGCTAATTTGTCGCGACATGCCTGATGCCTCGCCGTTGGCGATTAACGAAACGATCGATAAAGCCGATGATCGATTTTATTGTGCAGCTAAATGAGCAGTGTTATGGCATGCTAAATGATACATCGAGAAGGATGTACCGAGTTGCGAGACTGCAAGACAACTTTCCGCGTTGTGTGTACGTTAAACAAGGCACGCGTGATTTAGATCGCATCAAACAACTTTAATTAAGAAAGACGAGATATTTATCCGGACGGAATCATCCGCTCGTCGCGCTCGGCCCATCGTGCGAGAGAAATCATTTGCTCTTGCGGTGATCTGTTCGATAATGAAAAATATGGGCGAAGCCCTCACGGCACGATTCCTTTCACCGCTCGAATCTTCCGTTTCAGGCCTAAGAAGTCGGGGAATCGAGTCACTTCCAGGGAATCAGAATCGATTATCGTAAAAAGAAAGTGGGCGTCGATTCGCTCGACCTTTTTAAATTATCGCCGATCTTCGTCTTCTTCATTCAAAGATCCGGTCGTATAAACGCGATTACGTGAAACGTTGGAACCTTTCACGATTCGTATAAACATGCTTTTAATAACGAAATTGCAAAACAGCGCGTCTAATCCCGTATACGGATAAAGATAGAACGAGTGGAACTTTTGAATGCGGGTGATATGTATATACGATGATTAATCACACCCGCAGGCAACGCGAGATTTCAAATACGATTATCTTCTTAACGTTTACATCACATTTTATACGATGTGATATATCAGAAGATTTAATTACAGAACAAAGGTATCGAAGTAAAAGATCTCATAACGGAACGCCGAAAAAATACTGGAAAATATCCTGATACTATATCTATTATAATTATCTATTGAAGTAAAATGTAGATATTCACTCTAATAGAATTTCCGACTAATATCTCTATTAATGCCATAGATAATTCAACATAATCATATTTTAACATCAATTTAATTTATTAATTAAAGAATCTAATATATTATAAAAATATCAGACTTTGTATTTCCTTTTATACGTACATTCTTTTATAATAGCTCAATAATTGTAAAATAAAATTATTCGATTTCTTAGGATGGTCTTATAATTTCTCGCAACTAAATGCTATATAGAAATGCAAAAATATACGAATTCAAAATTGACTTACGTTAACCTTGGCGAGATAGAGCTCCAATTCCCTGTACGGGTCCATCTCCGCTGTCTTTTCACTCGTCACCTTGTCATTTTCGTCACTTTGCACGAGCTTCAACCGATTCGGCATCTTCGCGACGGTCGAATCATTTTGCAGACGACCACCACCTTCCTGCATAGTCTCCATGCTCTCACAGTCACCTCGAAGACCTTACACGCATTTTATCGTGCATCTGCAACATCCCACAAACAATATAAATTAATAACAATAAAAAGTAGAATATAGACAAATCTATTCGTCGCATGAATAACAACATATAAAAATTGCAATAAAAATGCAAATATAAACCTAAAGATTCGACTATGCAAAACTAACGAACAATTTAGACAATTTATCAGGGATCGGTTGATTCAAAAGACCTTAGATTTCACTTGACAAAATAAATAAACATATTATCTACTGTAAAAACGTTAATTACGCTTTAATAACGAACAAATAAATCGATAGAGGAATTATAACGCTTATAGTGCTCAAATGAGAACGAGAAAAATGGAAGGAAGGCCAAAGAGGACCTAGGTCTGTATTCTGGCAAAGGCATTATACATATACATATATATAATTAGCCTCGCCATGACTCACTGTGGCCGCTGCGACGCGCGGTCTATATAATCTGGACTTGTCAAATACTTGAAAAGGGTAAAATGACCACCTGCGCTGTTATGATTGCATTTGGCTAAATTTAACGGCCGCGCTAGCGGTTAGTCACTGGAGCTAATTATATTCCGCGCAGATTAGCCGTACCGTCCGCACGTGTGGCTAATCTGAAATCACTTTGTATCCAATTCCCTACTACTCGAAATTGTGTCGTGTTGCCATCGTTCGCAACAGTCTCTGCACGCGGTCGTTCTCTACACAGACGAGAAACATTTTCTTCCAGATGGAAGATATTGAAAAGTTTAATGAATGATTTTATTCTAGTGATTTTTATGCCTCGTATGTTTTTTCTTTTGTACGCATTACAATTTTTAGTATCGGTCGTTAATAAGTGGAAAAGTTTTTGATAAGTCGCGATAAAAGCAATCTGCGTAACCATAAACGTTTTATTTTATAGACTATAATTCATACAGTGATAAAAATTATATGACATGTGCAAAACTAGCAAATTATTTTGCACGTTTTGTTAACTTTCTATAAATTCACATATTAGTAACTAGCACTGGAAAAATTATAAATTACGAAGTAGACGAGTGGTGTCGATGCGACATAAGGGGCGTGTGAAGAACTACTATAAAATGCAATCTGATGGAATAATTTCTTTCATCTCGTTTAACTGTGACAGAGACATGGCGGCGACATATTTCTGCACATGGAGTTACGCGCGTTAATGGCACCGAGACAAGTATACGATAGTAAAACTAAAATATGAGCATGGCTTTACGCTCCGGCGAGCTCTGACTAATAATAATTAATATTACATTTTGTACTCGCCTTCGACTACCGTATACAACTTTATCGTAGTGAGTATCTAGCCCACCTCCGAAAAAATATGGACACATAGGTAGCGCGATCTTATCTTAATACAGCTCTATCGAGTTTTATAATTGTTGCAAAATGACTCTCGTAATCTGTTATATTGAGTTTTTGTCATTATATTATTAGAAAGATTCCGCTAATCCATTATATCATAACTAAGGCTCTGCGATTTATTAAATCTCAGGAAAACCGTGCTGATAGACCATATAGTACAATATATATAATTACACCTTGTAAAACTTCCAAAAATTTCAAATCTATCAATTGTACATGTCTTTGGATAGAATCCATTGTGATTAAAATATTATTCAGAGTCCTGTTCCTTCCATGCGCAGTGAAATACTATATACGTAAGTAAAAAAAAGGCAGGAACTAAGCGCTCCTTAACAGAAGTTATGTAATGTATCAAATGAATCATATATCGGCATAATTAAATCGATCGATTGTACTTTACTTGATACGTTTGTAACCAGTCTATCTCGATAGATCTACGTACACGCGATCGCGAGATTACGAACCGATTACATCGCGTTACCTGCTTGAAGAATACAATACGATCGCCGTTACAATCATTGAACTCGCCAACAATGAAGTCATGCATGAGAACATGAATCGCCTGCCCGCACACGTAATATTAGAAAATGACCGGATGTCTAATCGTGGCCGGCTGCTGGCAGTCAATACGTCAGGTGATTTCACAGGTGAACGACAGTGCTCGTCGCACCTTATATAAGATAGGTACAACTCACGCCGAATAACAGCCACGTTTAACTTACACTTAAAAATGTAACTCTATAAGACCGAAATCCTTTCCCGAGCTGCCAAGAAAACCAAAACGTTAATGGATCATTCTGAGTAGTATTTGCCTCAATGATAAAAATATATTTTGAAGAAATCGGATTAAAAAAATGGCTTTGTAAATATTTTTTTGTTTAATTTTTTTACTAATCTGTTTTTACTTTGCAGTTTGAAAAATTAGAGTTACATGCAGTCCAAATCTCTCAAATGTTTGAATAAAATAAAATTTTAGTAAAACGTGAATAGCAGAATAAGTGATCGAATTTTTGCTGAGCAAATTAAACATTTTTCTTATGTTTCGATTGATAAAACAAAGATTTATTTTTTCGATCCGCGATTATTGCGTTTATTATTCGGAAATTGCAGTCGAAATTTTGAATAATCTGTCTCAAACCCCGTGTAGGACGTAGAAATTTGTAGCTCGCGATATAGGTAGGTGAGGGCTGTCAGAACGCCTCGTAAATAACTACGATACCGATGCCTCCCGGTACCAATAGCTCACCCTAATCGAATACCATTCTGCGAGAGGTGGACACAGGCCGTTGGTTAAACTGAATTAAACGGCCCGCTAGCCGCGAAAGAGAAAGAGAGAGAAAGAGTGACGCGCGCCGTTCTTATCAGTTGGAAATTATTGCCGGTAATTTACCCCGCAATCCTTTTGCTCCTGGGCGCGTTCACACCTGGGTGGCTCGCAGGAATACAGACGGAACAGATCGGAGATCGACTTCGCGGCATGTATTAACTACCAACGCCTTACTGCGTAAATATCGATACGTCGAGATTTTATCTGCGCGATATGAATTTGATATTTTGATGGTTTTTATTTGCAAAATCATATTTGTTGAATCTCATAGCCTTTAAAAAATAGCTACATGTATAGCAAAGAGCATATCTTTCTATAAAAATTTAATCCATTTCTCTGAATAAAAATGTTGAATATTAAATTAAAAATAGAATATTAGATATATTAAAATATATTAAGATATGAAGTATAATATTAGTTTGTTATACGCATATAAATGCATAAAAGTGATACTATTACTCCTCATTAGTATTAATCTTATATGTTCAAAATCAAAAGGCTTTCTTTCAGAGAAAAATAAGGATTTGTATAAACTTGCGCGTCGATATTGACTTGTCACTTAGATACTATCAATATATTCAAATATTTCCGCACGTGTGGGCGGCTGTAATTCAATTCGCGAGATTTTTTACCCTTCCGAAGCCTTGCTCTTTCCAAGGTACGACACGTCGGCGATAATTGTTTTTAGTGTCTTCTCACCACCAGGAAGGCAGACACGACGGCTTCGTGCTAATCGAAATCGTAAATCCGACTGATAAGAGCGCGGAGTGTTCCACGTACGACATATTTGTTACGCGGAACGGAGCTTTAAAGCTGTTTTCGCTTCTTTTTACGACACATTATTATCGCACTCTCGAACGCTGTTACATTCCGCACGATCTTTGTTTCCGTCACGTTACAACGAGGTGTGATCTCGTTCACGTAGGCGAAAATGATAGCCGATGATTTCACATAATGTGCAATAACGAGAATAGCAATGAAAATAGTTTTATGTAATTTTTAATCTGCCAAATATATCGATACTAATGAAAAATAGAAGTAAAATTTGTCTTAAAACCATTTAGCTTCTAGTTTAAATAGAACACAAAAAAATGCAAAATGTTAAGCAATAAACATAGTTACTTCTATGTATAGACGCATTGTATATGGTACAATTTATGAGGCCGCGGATAGTTGGAGGACCACCAAGGAAGGCCGAGTTACGTAAGGTTAATTGCGGTCATTCAGCCTGCCATGCAGTGCTCGATACTCGTGCAGAATGCGTCAATGCGTGTTCTGTGCATGTGCGGCATCGACGGCGACCATAATCATGAAACCTTGCTCCCGAGACCCTCCTCCGATACTTTATGTAACGCACTCGTGCGGCCGATTAGGATTACATCCGTAAACTTGTATTATTTGCCGTTCCGAATTTGAAATGCGACTATCAACTTCGTTTTATTAGCTTATCCGTCTGTCAGGCTAATCCGCAATTAATCGCTGTCGCGACCGTTATCTCGCTTGTAATTTATGTTAAATTATTCTGCCTATAGCCCCCCGTGCGTTCTAATAAGCTGCAGTAAACGCTAATTCTATTAACTACTTTGACATAGTAAGACTGACACCTGAAAAATAACGATCGAAAAATTTCTGCACGTTTCAAGGAAGATTGCCAGCGAACGGAGACAACTGCTGGAGAGATTGTTAAATGTAGGTTTCCAACTAACTATGTGAATCACAATGACCACAGTGACCAACCTATTAACCTTCGCAGCCATTCGGCTACGCGCAATTGCGGACACGAACTATTTCCCTCGTCTAGACTCATTGACATCGTTCTCTGAAAAGCAGCGGGAGGTGCTTCGTAACAAAAGAAGGAAAGGCGAACGCACGAGAAGTCAAACAATGTTCTGCTTAGAGGTCTTTCAAGTAGTCCTATTTCAAGAGTCCTTTTCACAACTTTGTTACAAAATAAATTTAGCAAAAAATTTCTTTCTACACAATCTTCGCAAAAAATTACATAAAAAAAGTAAGTATGCGTACCGAAAAAAATTTAATATTAAATTATATAACTTATATAAAATTTATAATATTGTTATTTATAATTTTATATCAAATTATAAATATATTAAACATTATAATAAATAGAATATATCAATTAATAAAAGTAAAATTATATAATGACGACAAAATAATATTAACCAACTAATATGTAAAAAATAATATAGATGCGGAATCTATTCATCGAATGTCACAATTTAGACAGTGAGACATCCAGATGCAAAACACGCAGACTACACTCTCCTTAGAATTTAAAGATTCAGCAGTCTGAGAGACATGCATACGCATTGGTGTTACCCAGCATATTCATGAATTGCAAGCTAACGCTTAATGTTATGCTAATTCTTTGCGAGACGATACGCGCGAATCATCAAGTGGACAGAATCGAATTTTAATTCATTCCAGTTGATTTGAGCATGAAAGAAATATTATTCAACATTGCGATAATGCTTGGAAATGTTTAGATTGTTAACAAAACATTTTTAGCTGCTTTCTTTTAATACATCTTATTTAAAAAATCTTGAATTTAGATATACAGTTCTCAGCCATTAACTCTATTTAAAAAATAAAAATAACTGTAAGCATATATAAATTAAAATCGCAGTATAATTAAATATAAAAATAAAACATAAAGAATAAAAAATATAATTAATGTACAAAATAATGTATAAAATAATAATTGTAAGAATTCATTTAAAGAGAGAGTTTCCAGAGAATATAAAATAGATAATAAAATATTGAGAGAAATAATTTGCTCAATATTGGCCACAGGAATACCGTTTTTCCCCACGTAACAAAATCTCTGTTTCAGATGCCTACCCCGCCTCGCGAAAGTAACGGCATATCTCGAAGAAGCGGAGGCGTCAAGCTCGGTAGTGTCAGCAACACCTTTATGGGTTTAACACTCGTTAAACGTTTGTGTACATTTAGTTGAGTAATACAAGGTACAACCAGGCAGGTGCACGTTCCTTCCACCTCGGGCAACCTGACACAAATTTTTCATCTCTTTAATAATAATAATGATTATTATACCTATACGTACACAGCAACATAAGTATTATTTGCTGTACGTATTATTAACTTTTTTTATTGCTTGACACTTATTGGGTCAAATACAAACGAATGTATATAGAAATATTATTTATAATAAATATATATTTAATCGTATCTCAACAAGTAAGTTTATTAAGTTCAACGTATATGTGAATAACGTTATATCATATTTATTTCTCGTCCTATTTCACTTTTTAATGACGAAATTCGTCAGAAAGCGCATACTTCTATCTGATTAATGAGATTTGTTCGCATCAATGTATTATTATCGACATGTAAAACGGTGTATAATTATTCATGCACATGCCGAAGTTCGTTCAGACTTCAAAGTCCACTGGAATACAATCAGAACTCGAATGATTAAGCGGCGAGAAAAAGACGGACGAGATATCGAGAAGAGGAAGAGCCTCTACATGGAAATGGAGGTATCGTGTATACCTAATTACTGTCGCTATCGCGGTATTTGTCATTCAGTTGTTTATAAATGCAGCCGCGGCCGCGGGCCGGGCGGGGAAACTGCATTTAATTCCAATTAGCCGACCTGACTCGAAACCAGTTTTGAAACTGCGGAGAATTTGGTCAAAAGGAACTTTGTTACTTCTTTCCTTGCGATTACTTTATCAACACGTGATCGAGAGATATTGTCGATAATAATTGATTCTGCAGTTTGAGATTTTTAATCAATCAAAGCATTTTTTTCATCAATTAAAGTCAATCATATTAAATAAACTATACTTAAATCATAATAATTCAAATGATTGTAGATTATTTTATTTTTATCACTGATGTTTCTATTAATAAAAATTAGAAAAATTACAATACGTCGATATATATGGCTTAATAATCAACATATAAAATTATAGAGATAAAAATTAAACAATAAGTCTTGAAAAATAATTTAAGTTCATTTAGAGATTTAAAAACTACAATCTGTAAAACATAAAGTTATTTTACAAACAAATACACTGGAAAAATGCCGTAAGTTTGTAACAGCATAGAATATTTAATCATTTGGCTGTGTGTGTAAAGTCACTCAGTTAATAACTGCGTTCACCATTCTTCTCTTCCCGTACTGCTATTATCAGCTCCGGCACTGGCACGGTTATCGGCACGTTTCCTAATATAAATAATTTATGGCGTCGAATGGAACTGCCGATAGTGCCGATACGTACTGACCTCGAGACACGGAAAACGAAGTTTTGGATGAGTGTGATAGCGTCGTCGACAGTAAAACGATTTCACAGTGTTATATCAGCATACTGGCTACGCGACAACGAATTTGATGCAACGAATTGAACGAACGTATGTTCGCTAATGAAGAAAGACTTTGGTTAACCGGAATCAATCAAACGCCTGGATGCATTAGAACGTCACGTCCGCGCGTCCCTTGCAATAACGGTGTGTGCTCGTGACTCGAATCGCTGCCGGCAAAAATTCAATTCGCCATGCTGATAATTCCGTAGGAAGGACCCCGTCAGACGGCGTTAATCGAAACCCAGTGAACTATCTGGCCCCACGATATACCACTCGCACGCTTCGGGGTGTTCCGCGCGACCACGCACCGTAGCAAGCACTCTCGATTTGCTCCTGTCCGGTGCACCGTAATCATCGCGTCAAGTCGAGTAGCACGATAATGACGACCGGTAATTACAAAGCGTTACGCTCGCGACGTGACCACTGCCCTGTTACCATCGGAATTAACGTTCCAACGTGCACTTCAGTATGCCGAGCCTCGAAGATGAACGGAGAAAACGATTTTGTCACGCGGAAATCGCACCCGCGTTTCTGCTCCGTGACTTCCGTGAATATTTAACGTCGAGAGGAAATTATCATGGAAGTCCAATTATCCAATCTGACCGAAGTTGCCAGTGAATCTGAGTGAATAACTTAAGACGTTGGGTAACATGAAAGATTAAGACATTGAATATTATTATGATAAACTTGGTTTATATATCCTTTCCTTATTATTTATGTAATACATGAAAATCAAAATTTGAATTTAAATTTAAAGTTGTATTAATAATATAATTTTAAATTTTTAATTATTTAAATTGGAAGTTATAAAAAAAGATATAAACTTATAAAAGTATCTACTTTTGTGCACCAATTTTTATTTCCCCAATTTTCTATTTTATGCATAAATTTTAAAGTAAATTATCTATTTAGATTGTCTAAAAGAATTGTGGATATAAAACGCTGGCCGAAAAATATACATGTATACATAAGCAAACTCGAAAGTGGTTCGTAGACTTCGCTAAGAGCTAGGTAACCTTGCAAGGCCTCCTTACAACCTCTCTCCGTTTCTCTCCCTTCGAAGAACCCGCTACGAGGTATTCAATGGATGGAAACGTGAACTGAAAGGAGCTGGTCGCTCAGGATGCTGGCTACCCGCGGCGTTTAGCGACTGCTAAATGGCTCTAAACATTCGTCGCGGAATAGCTGGTTCCGGTTTCACATTCAGAAAAGAAAAGACGTCGATGGGGGTTCTCTAACTTTCGTCAAATAGCAATCGGTATGTAAAATTTTTTTTTGTCAGATATGCTAACACTATAAATATAAAATAAATATTTCTAGAAAAAAAAAATCACTTTTTTATTCATACGAGAGAAAAAGAAAGAGATTCATAATTAAATTAAGGCGATCATTAAATTATAATCCTGATTACTTTAAATAATTTCTGTAGAGTATTTACATTTACAGATTGTTTCAAATAATTTTTTTTAACGAAAATAGTTTCAAAGATTATACGAGCAAATCATTGACAAATTAGCGATTCAAATAATAGTTCAAGAATACTTTTGCCTACAGCGTAAAAAATGGAAAATAACCTTTTGTTGTTATAATAAAAAATCAGAAGAACACACCAACGTAATTTCCGAAAGAACTTAAGAAATGTTAATGAGAATTATAAGAATGCCGGAAGTTGCGTCGCTTCCAACAATTTATTTTCGAATTATCTGCAGCATCCGTTGCGGTAAATTAAGTTCTTTGCGGTAGTGCGCCCGTAGGAATGTGCGCAATAAAATGTTTATTGAATCATTAGATATAATTAACTGGGAAATTTATAACGAGCGTAGCTCTCGCCTTAAAGGTTCTTCCTGATTGACTTCTCAGTTAACTTGGAAGAATTCAGATCGTTAAGAATCCCTTCTTTACGTGCATTCTTCGTCACGCTCAAAGATCAAACGTATCATCCGCGTATGTGTGGTCCCTTTGTTACTTTTGCGACTTCATAACGTTCTTACGCTCCGCACATATATGACTCATATAGTCTCGGGGACGACACATTCGTCTGTCTTAACTCCGTTTCTTTCAAACCACGAATAATTAAATAAACTCCTATGTTATATATTCCCTCCTGGCACAAGCTTAATAAAGAAAAAAGTTCCGTTGAGCAATAAAATTGTATATTAATTCAATTTCATTTTTAAACCAATTACATTTATTAAACGAAACTGTTAGATTGAAATTTTAGTATCTTGAAAACGGATCCTTTTTATTTCCACATTACAACATCACGACACTTATTTTCCCTCGAGAGAAACTGAGCTGTAATAAGAAATAAAGGTTAAAGATTATTAAATCTGATATGCATCTTCTTCCTGAATTACGGCAATCTATTTTCATATGTTCTCCGTGCCATTTAGCAAGACTTGACTTTGTTGATAGGCGTATGCTGCACGAACGTAATAGGGAAACGATGAGATAGAAAGCATGAAAACGGGCATAGTGCGACGTCTTGATTTATCACGTTTGCAAAATGTACACGGAGTCGTGCGGGAATATCGACAACGTAACGTGATCGTGAAGATTGCGTGACGAGAGTTATTATCACACGATTTACAGTTTATCGCGTGTTTCATACGATTCACCTCGTGACTCGGATATGCGAAAACTTAATAACAAGCTCGAAAATAGTCGCTATTAAGTAATAGACAGCATTTCCCTAGAGTAAATAATACACAGTCGGCGTTTAACGCTTAATAACATACATAAGCATAATGTATATCGTATGTATGTATATGTGTATAAATACGACGAGTACTTTTCATATCCGTAATTTATTTCACTTAATTTCATTTCGTTCGCAATTTAAATTCAATGTATCGAGATTTATCACGTGAGTTATGTCTCGTGTGCACGTTTCCGAGTTCAGCTAACGTAAATTTCTCCGCACCCTATAAGATAGTCAGAAAACATTTAGGTCATAGCTTGAGCTATTGCAGTAATGCAAATAAACAGTCCGTCGCTGCAACGTCTACAAGAGAATAAGAAAACGATGTGTCTCGAATCGGATCCGACACGATGTTTATTTAAGCGATGTAAGGAAGAGCTGCCCCAACCCGGAATTCCAGTATCCAGAATTAGAATCAATCGCACTTAATTATTCGGAACTCTGACGGATAATGTAAAATAAAGAGTATAAACACAAATAAATAAAGAGAATTATTTCTATAATTTAATAAAAATTTCAGTCCATTTTATCTTCTTTATCTTTCAGTAGTTATTCCAGATTCCTTCAAAATATCGTGCACGTTAATCACCGTGCACGATCTCCTTTTTTTACGTAAATCGCGGACAAAAAGATAAAACTTTTCCCAAAGTCGTGGAGCAGCCGCGCTTTTCCCATCATGAAGTTAATACGATCGCTCGGTGGTCGTGCTTCTTCAGCAATGATTGCATCGTGGCATTCGAACGGCGGCGAATAACTCGCGCGGTGGTCGTGCTTCCACCGCGATAGCTTGTTGCATTTTGAACGGCGAGTATCTTGTACTTCTACTTCACTGACGGCCGTCGGTTATCCGTGGAGATCGTCCGACTCGTTTCTACGGGCTTCGGATCGCGTCAGAGAAGAGGCTGCTTTACATTGTGAGAGCCCTTATCTACCGTCTCAATCCTGCGCGAAAGGATCTCGAAAGTGCAGCGCCGATATACTTGTACAGGTCGTAGAACTTAGAATTATGATATCTTTGTCGCGACGCGCGCGGCAAACGTTCGCGTTGAATCCCGCGATATAAACGCTATAACTGTGAATTACTGTTAAAATCATGATGTACGTAAAATTAAATCAAATGTAGTTTCCAGTCGGTTCACCGTGTTTCCCTATTTTTGCAATTAAGCTGAGCTGATTAAATTTATTTAAGGTAAAGTGCAATATCTGCATTGACTTTTATTACGAGATACGAGTTTTACCCAATTAATTTTTAAATCAAAAAATTTTTCTGAAGTTAAATTGAATAAACGTATACTTCTAATCACTAATTAAAAATAAAGTTATATTCAAGTTAAAAATTAAAAATTTTGTTATCTATTTATAAGTATAATGCAGTAGGCATATCAAAAAATAAAAGCAAAGATAAAAAAATTAAAAACTAATCTATCAATAAACATTCTTTTAATGTTTTTTAATACTTTTTCATAATCCGCGATAAAGTCGTTTAGTGTTTGAAGGGTGAAACATTATTACAAAAGTCGCACACAGCAAGTACAGCAGATGCCAAAAGCACGATTCAATGAGGATGACGATAAAGAATAGAATGAGGAAAAAAAATAATGAAGCGTGATCAGCATGATCCATTTTGCTCTGGAATAGTCGCGAGTTCGCGAGCTATAAGATACTATATCCTCTCGCCATCCCCAAGTCGCAGAACTGGTTTTACACGCGGTCGATTCCGATACATAAAGGAGACGAACAGGGATGAGAGGAGGCCGCGAATAGCTAAAAAGAGAGATGTATCGATGATCCTTTCAGGGGATTCTCCCTTCTTGCGGTCCTCGCGATTCATCGCTCATCGTCTGATTAAAACGATGGACCTTTCTTGTGACATCCAAGCCAATGTCATAGATAAACGGGCAACTTTTTTTATATATCTCTAAACGAAAAGTTAATTCAGCAAATCCTTATACCATATATCTCCTGTGTCTTCTTTTTTTATTATGTCTTTCATTTTCTTTCTGCTATTCTTGTTTTTTTCATACTCATCTATAGATCCAATCATTCAAATCAATAAAAAAATGTAGCATGGAGTGAAAGTGACATCAATGATGATATATAAGTATAATAGTTTAGATTTAGAGTTATGGGTTCTCTTAATAATTTCATATTTAATAATTTTATATGTTAAATTAGTAGAAGTTATCACTTATAATAATTTCGTAAGTATTAAATTTGTTATTAAAAATACTGTCACAATCATCCGAAATGATTTAACATACACTAGGTCGAATAAATACAAAATAAAAATTTTACGAGCGTTCCTTGCGATGCAAGGTGCGTCATGGTCATTAATTCCGTGCATTCTAAATGTCGTTTTCGATAGGCGTCTCGCAAAATCAGCTTTTTACGAATACTCTTCGAATAAATTACAGTGGAGACGCTAGCACATTTTCTTTTGTCTACAAACCGAGTGTGAGAAATTTACATTTTATTTATATTACATTGCATCACACTCGCGAAAAAAGAAGAAAAAAAATTACGTGTCATAAAAATGCTTACAAATTCTATGCAAACGGCTGTTTGTGAGGTATGATAAATATTAACCATAAGATGATAAAATATGCAAGATATGCATATCGAATGTTAATAAGAAATAAGATATGTGGCAATAATAATAAGTATTAGCACCGTGAAATGCCAAAAATGTTGCGTAAATGTTACGAGGATAATATATTATTTTAAATTGCGACTTTATGATAATATGACCATGATCATTGATGTCCTGGTTAAGATAAACGGTTATATCAGTAAACTAGTTGTAACAGCGTGTTTTACATTTATTTAAAGACAAAGTTCATTTATTTTAATAAGAAATTACCTCATAAATGCCGTACTAAAAAATTATTAACCAGACTGAAGCAATGAAACAGGTAGATGCAAAACCACCATGTTAATGTTGACATGTAAAACCACCACGATATTTTTTAAAATCAGAAATTCTAAAGTATCATCACATATAGTAACAATAATATAGGCAGAACTAAAAGTATTGAAAGTAAGATTAATTTTACAATGTGAGGAACCGCTACGGATGCGACAGCATTTTCTTCGAACTTCAGCAAATATGTATGACTAACTGCAAGCAAATATCGGAGTAGGCAAGCAGGAAGGGACATGATATGATTCATGCGTTAGGTCTTTGCAAACAACCTCGGAGAACTTAATCCTTATGCGAGACGAGAAGCTCTCCAGAGGCGTTGATACTGATGGTAATATCAATGACTTCTCGACGCGACTCTTCATCGTCGCCTGGATAAAGTAGGTCTGCTGGCATTTATTTAAGCCGCAACTTCTTCAAAACATACGTTCTAACTTTCAATATACAAATTGCCTTTAACTTATTCGATATTAAACTTTTATAGAAGAACTTCAAAAATGTGTGTATTTACGGCCGATAGAGAGATCCATATATACTTATTTCAAAATTCTTATTTGAAATATTATCTTTGTATAATAAGAAATTCTAACAATAATTAACAATAATTAACAACAATTTTTATCTCTCGCTATATGGTAATTTAAAAAACTTAGTATATTATAAATTCAGCTATTCAATCTTAATTGTTGGATAGAATTTCTCATCATTATTATTATTATGCATTGACCAATTATTATAGCAATTAGTTCGGATTATTGCGATATATATATATCGAAACTACATTCCCAATCTTCACGATATTTCATATCTGACTCGATGTTTACTTAGCTGCACGCTGTTTCGAATGCATCAGCGGATAGAATCGATTCTCTGTCGTATCTCGGGATCGTTTCTCGATCCTATGCTCGCAACAAGCATCCCCGTGACATCAAGGTTGATTTTATTATCGCCGCTCTATCGACAGGCCTATCGACGGAAGACCACCCACACAGTCGGTTGCCGGCGCTATAGAGAGGGATATTTTCGTGACCGGCACGAACTGCTACGCTCTTGTCGCGTGTCGATTTTCCTCCCTTCCACCCTCGTTCCATTTCACGCACGAGTGATATGGAACGCTCTTATCGATGTACCGAACAGTGACAATAGCCTTTTACTATTTAATTGACTGTAATTGCTTTCGATTTCCTCGGTCGTCAATTGTGCTTCGCGCAACGCGTAACGAGGATAGTTCGCCATGTATATGCGTGTGTGTACGTGATCAACCAGAGTGATCGACCAGATCGACGACCTATTTGCATATTTGAATCACGATTCAATCAGTAAACGCTTCTCCTTTATGTCCCTATTGATTTCCTTTACGTTACTGATAGTTACTATGACAACTCGCGGTAGCTTTTCAATGTTTCCTCGTATCGATATCTTCATTTCAGTTCATTATCTATATATTTCTGGATGATATTGTTCCGATAAAAAATATCAAAATTTAAAAACATATATTTTTATGTCAAAATAAAATTAAGTATTTAAGTATAAACTAAAATCTTCAAATAAGCAAGATAAATTCCGATAATAATTCACTAGATATTTTATTTTCTTTTTATTAAATAAGATTTTGTTATTTTTTGAGAATGTTTCAACAGCGATAAACATTTAAAAATTAATTTGTTTAGACATTTATTTGCGCTTTGCTTTCTTTGATTTGCGAGGTCTCAATTTCACGCACAATCTCAATAGATAATGTAATTTGTGCGTAGAAATGTTTAAAAATTTTAATTTTTTGTTATTTCTAGATTGAAATGAATTTCTTTAAGCTCTGTGAAGGATTATACGATTACTATACCTCGTATTCTGTCGACGGTAATCCCGGTTAACGGAGGTCGTCTTTAGGGCCGTCTCTCGTCGGAGGGACAGCCGATAGGCCGCGGGCTCGATTTCAAAGAAGCGCGCTACAGCATAACCATAATTCCTCGAGAAATATGACCCAATGACACAATAAGTACCGGTCATTACCGCGCGCGTAACCGACTCCGGCAGGCGGTAAGAAAATTAAATTCCCACGCGCAATCGCCTTCGCGCCGTTAATGTTTTCCGTCCGCATTAGGAGGTCGCTTGTGTGAATTTGCAGCTACGTTTTAGCCACGCAACTTTTCTACGCGGAATACTTGGAGATAAAACGAGAAAGGTTCCGTCAACACTGTTATTTCAATTTTTTTTAATAGATTACACTTGAAGCCACGGAACGAAGCCGCATTTTAGAGAACTTTGCAACGCGCAAAGGCTCCCGCTTTCCTATTTTCCTCACAAACGTATTACCGCTGCGCGTTGCGGCACTCATGTCGGAGGAATAAAGCCTGGATCGCGCATAAATATTTCACACATCACCCATCGAGATATACAGGCGTTTAAAGGCGCGCGAGGAGAAGAGCGCTCCCGGCACTTGGGGTTGGCTCGCGGAAAGTTTCGTGCGATTTTACGTTGCGTCATAAATGCGGGATGTAAATCATGCAGGGGACACGAGCTACTCCGCGGAGGCGCGTAAAAGTTGAAGGATCAAGAAGGAAGTGAAGAAGAGTCAGAGGATCATCGACAACGTAATTAATCCTGTACACTGAAAGTGCCTGACGATTATTTCTTTCTCCTATTTTTTCTTCTTTTTTTTACACAAGGTATTATATAAAATTAAAGATTTCCTACAAATGTTGTGAAAGTTTATAATTTATAGAGCCTATTAAAATCCGTTACAAGAAAGTGACGCGACATTTAACACTATTATATTCAATTTAGTGTTATATATACATCTCTGAATTTTAATATTTCTATTAAAATTTATTAGCAATTAATATTTTAGAAATTAGAAAATTTAAAAATTATAATTAATTCTCCTCAAATAATTACTTATGATACTCTATCTATATTGTAATATTTCTCGGAATAAAATAGAATAACCTTGATAAACTGAGTTATAATCATGTGTGCGTATATCCGTTTTTCTGTCACTAGCAGCTTGTGATTCGTAAAAGGCAGTAGCCTGAACAAAGAACGTACTTCCGCTGAGAATGATTGTAGCATAAAGTATGAAGCTTTTCGGAAGAGCAGCCACACGTGCTGACCACGTGTTTCGTTGGAAGCCTTGTTGGTAAAGTAGCCCGTGCTCGCTCATCATCACGAACAAAGGAAGACGCGTCGTCACTCCTCCATAATAAATTTCGTGAAACGATCGCTGCGTGCCGGTAATTAATGATTAGACCTAAACGGCGATCGTTCTCATGCATTGTTAGTAAGCGATCGATGATCAATACATTTCATGTGTTAGCCACTGAAAATCGGGGAACTTCTGTGTATCTCTAAAAGATAAACCGACAAACATTGATTAGTTTCCAAAAGTCATAGACAGAATCTTATCGCGGCTGATAGGCTGCAGTGTTCTATACACATGTACACACGAGGAGCAAAAATATCTGTGTGACTCGTCATTCTCAGAAGGAGTAGCTGTGATATTTAATCGAATGTGATAAACGTCATTCACGACGCAGCACGGTATCTCATCTCTTTGCGCTCTGACTGATATAATAAGGTAGCTTTTATTTACAGTCTCATGGTCAATCAATATGGCCCTTGAATCGTGATAAAAAAAATGTTGTTTTCACACGACAGTTTTTCTCAAGTTCATAAACGATTACTAAATTGTTGCTTACACAAAATAGTAAAATAAAAGTAAAATAAAAGAAACGCGAAATAGAGTTTATTTTTAGCTTATAATAATTGTGAATGTATTGCTATAGAGTCCTGTCGCGTAAAGTAAGAGTAGTACGTTGCAAAAAAGCTGCCCCTCTTTGCTACGCGATCCGCATGGCAGAAATAACTCGCTCTCCCGCTTTGAATTAAGAAATCGAGCGTTGCCATTGTCGATGTAACGCGGGGAGCTTTTAAGTTTCGCAATCGCATTACGACTATTTACGACCGACCCGACGACTGCTCGCTTTATGCAAATTGCCGCGTTGCAATTCCTGCAAGAAGTGTGAACGTAGCGACTATATACATAAGAATCCCTCACTATTATCCCATAACTTTTTAGCATACATAGTACATACAAAGTGCAGTTCTTATTACAAATAAATTAGAAAATGTGAAAAAAATATTTTTAACCCTTTTATGTTGCGTTTACTTTAGAAAAGCTGTATTTTACAGATTGGTTTTCAAAGTATAAACGTCTTTCGACAATCGATTGTCGATTTAATATAGCAATATTTGTTGCACTTGTAGTCAGAATAATAATTTTCGAAATTAATCAAGCATCGTATTGCTTATTGATTATGTCAAGTTAATATATCGACACGTGACAATATCAGCTTCACTTATTCGTCATCAAGCGCTGCGAAATAAATTAAAATTACTACGGTGTGAAAAATATTTGTGTCATTCCGAGAAACGTAATATCATTACGCCGTACTAATCACGTACGAAATAACAACGCACGGCGATCGCTTACCGTTCATTTGTTGGCGATGATATTATGAAGTAAGCGTTAAATAAACAGGCTTCTTTTAATGCGCGCGTTTAAAGCATTCATACTTTTCAGCTGCGTATTGCAGTATTCATTCAGAACCTTATCAGGCATGTTGAATGAAATCATAAAGTATAATTTGAATCCGTCAACGTGACTTCTTCGCTTTCTATAGTATCATAGTAGAGCACTATTTTTCGACCAAATTAACCGTCGCGGTTGTACAAGATCGATGTAAGATTCAAATTCAACTTCGTCTTGCAAAACACGTCAAAGGTAATAAAAAAATAAAAAAAAATAGAATGTTTATTCATTACTAATAAAGTTAAAAAATTAAAATCGTAAGTTCTATATTCTAAATTCGTATATTCTAAACGCGTTGCATCACACTAGTATTATCTGCAAATTAACGAACGAGGAAACGTGAGAAAATTAAAAGAAAAAATTGTTTTCTCGAAGCAGGTAGCGCGCGGCACTAGACACGCGGAGATTTAATCGGCGGGACATTCCACGAGGATGATGATTTCACGGTGATGTCACCGCGGCATCGAGCGGAATCGTAATCAGGATTTCGCCTTCAAGGATGGGCGCGCGCACCGGCCGAGCGAGTTGCTCGGCACGGCGCGGCGGATACCGATTACCGATCTCGCCACTACGATAAATCGTACGATTACGAATCACCGCCGTGCCCGCGTCGCGACGCATGCCCCGCGCCTTCGATCCGAGATTGCAGGAGATGCACACACACACGCGCTACCGACTTCTGTAAACAACGCGCGCCTCACTTCCGTTACGCGGCCGCGCGCGCTCAATTCCACGATATCGCTCTCTGCGCGACTCACATCGATCGGCTGTCGCGTTTAATTGGGCGATCCGACGATCGGAACCGTGTCAGATCTAACGATCTCGCCTCGTTCTAATTACCGAACTCGTACGGCGGAATAGCACGGAGATTGCATGGATACAGCGACGGAGGAAAAACACTCTTTATCAGACGTACGATTTTATAAATAATTTAGGACTAGTTCCACCCCAATCTGAATTTCGCGTTCGCGATAAACAACACCCAAATTATGTACGTTTAACAGCCGGTCTTTAGATTCTTTTCGGCCGAGATTATCGGCCACGTGTGGTAAATGACTTTCCGATTGACGTCAGAGCGCACGTTGCAGTTTGCACACGCGTGTCGAGCGAAAGAGTCGGAAAGAGAGGGAAAAAAACAGAGCGTTGAAGTTGCGTATTTTATTGTCAGGCCGCAACGTTAACCAGTTGTCATAATCCTATGCGGCATGCGACTATTCGTATTTATATTTAAGCTGCTCCGATAAATTGCACTTGTGTCGACGAGAATGGCTCAACGCGCGATAGGCATTCCTTCGCGATAAAAATATGTTGTAGCCTGTCGAGCAATTATGGTACAAATGTCAATTAATCGATCAAAGTTTAATGACCCGCGAGATTAAAATGTTAAGTGACACACATTCAAGATTTTCGGTACTCCGAAAATAAATCGAGTGATATTATTTTTTCCGAATCATCAGTCGAGCAGGCATTTAAAATTCACTTGAATTTTTCAGACATTAACCAAGAATCAAGTATCAAACGTTCTCAACATTGTTAAATATTAAAGGATAAAATTTAATAAAAATCAATACCTTGAATTAAATAACATTTTGTTATTTCTAACTCACGTGTATCACGTGTATCAAAATTTATTATTTTAACACAAAACGGTATCACTTTAACTTTATTGGTTTAGTTAAATTAACGATATATCTTGAGCTATGGCAACTTCATAGAAATGATTAAAAATGACTTACACAAATTAAGTATATAATTTGACGAATTACCGAATTTACCAGTGAATGTTTCGAGCATGCCTGCCCGAGCGAAAGGATGAGATGAAAACAATTGTCGCTGCCGCACTTCCGTGTGGGATCGTCAGCGTGTGAAATTCTTTTTCGTGC
Organism: Temnothorax longispinosus; assembly: GCF_030848805.1. NCBI lineage: Eukaryota > Metazoa > Arthropoda > Insecta > Hymenoptera > Formicidae > Temnothorax > Temnothorax longispinosus. The sequence goes on from NC_092358.1 coordinate 22,437,123, forward strand.
AATTTTCCGCGACTTTCCGCCGTCGCGTCGGTTAGGTACGATATAACTCTCGAAAGTGAGGTACTCACCCGAGGATCCTCGGCGAACGTTGAGGAGTTCTCGCCGGCGACAACGGAGCGGCGGCGGCGTGCATCCACGTGTTCTCGAGGCGGCGTAGTTTAAATTTACTCGTACATACAAACGTCGGCGCGACACGACGCGAACACAAGAAACCACCGGCCACCGCGCGCGGCGCGGCGGCGTCTCTTTCACGATCCCGCGCGATTATATCACCGCGGTCACCACCGCCTCTTCCTCTCCCGAGACCGGGTTGCGTTTCCGGCGCTTCACTTTTCCGCGAAACGCCGCGTGGCTTCACTTCCGCGAATTTCCGAGCGACGGGCGATTTCGTCGCGCGAGTCAACGCGCGATATGTCACGTATCCTCGGCTGCAGCTCGTCGTTTTCCCCCCCGCGAAACGTGTCGTACGAACCGTCGACGTGTCGACGCGATTATTGTCGGAGCACTGGAGCAGTTTGATTTGCGTCGAAGGATCGACGTTGCAGCGCTTGCCGCGCTTGATCGATCCGCCGCAGCGAATTTCAGTCTGATGTACCGAGGGACTGAAGTTGGCCGCGCTTCAGTTCGATCACACTGTCGTTTGAATTTTCACTGAACTTCACACTCTCGTACGTCCCGCGTGATTCTCCGTATCTCGACTTTCCGCGTTCGACGTGGCACCGGGCTTCTTTTAAGACTCCAGAAGCAGAAGCGAGAGCCACGCGGGCAATCGGCAACTCGGTAGCGTAGCGTATCTTGCGACGCGTATCACGTGGCCGCAACGGTTACCCACCGCACTTGTTGATTGTCGCCGTAGACACGAGCGCCTCGTTAACGAGGGACATAATTCCTGCGGAATTCCGATACGCGTACGGATCACCTCACACACGCAAGTCCGATAACCTCGTACGTAAACGAAGGGCCACTCTCGATCTCGTCTCACTTCCGTTAATATCGAAACGCTCGCCGAAACTGTCGCGCACAAATCGCGGAAGAGCACCGCCGGTCGGTGCTTTCTCTCGTCAAGTTACGTCGCTATCTTGCTGTCACGATCCAGCGAAGAACACCGCGGTCGCGAAACACCGTAGAAACTAACGAAAAACTCATTCGGAGCTCACCGGAGCAACGGCACGACGCGACGGCGCGCCGCCTACGCGCACGAGCGATGCGTTCAAATCGAATTAGCGCCACGAAATGCGGGAACCGACTCCCGCGACCGCCACGGCGAGACTGAGAAGCGAGAGCGGCGTGCGCATGCTCGGCATGGCACGCTTACGTCGCTTTACCCGCTTCGAACCGAGCGAGTCCGTTGATGCCAGAGCGCGCTCGCGGCTCTCTCGGAAACACGAATGACGGAGAGACGAAGCGGGGAATAGACCGACCGACTGCGACTGTGACTATAGGCAGTAGACACGGTGCGGCGCGCGCGGCGTGCCTATCGCTTAGTTGGTTTACCCCCACTCCACCCCCACCACTCGTGTTGACGAGAGCCACGGACGTCGCGCCGCGCGCGCCCGTCCCCTCAGCCGCATTTCCCCTCACGGATCGCGTGGAGTAAATACACAACAATCACCGGGGCCCGACGCGCGGCGGTTGAGATTACGAAAAACTGTAATATATCGAATATTTATTTATACACGTGCTTCGCGGAATTTATACGGATAATGTATCGAGGTATATCGCGTTCTTTTGGATAATTGGTCTCGCTTTTCTCAACCGCCCAACTTGACTCGCGTGTCGCGCGGCTTCGGAAAGAAGTTGTCGTTGTTTTCGGAACATAGGTAGATACGAGCGGACCTTAAATTGAGTGGCGCCTCGAGTAATATGTTTAATTAGTTATTGTCTCTATTAACGTCGTACATTTAACGTCTCTATTAATTATCGATAACGTCGATAACAGTTTTTATTAACGTCGTATTTAGTCGTGTTTTGATATTTGGCGATCGTGGAAGATATAGACACAATATTCATAATCGATGATTTAATTGCAGTTAACCAAAATTGCCTCGCAATCAGTAAAGTAGCGATCGTATTATTTTCGGTTGGTATGTTCCGCGAATAACTCATCTGACATTAATTCACACATTTATTTCTCTTACGTCGCTTAGATTGCAATAGTAAAAGTATAATGACATTATATTCGTTGTTCAAAGTATATCTTATATATACATATCTCTTTAGCTGGCGCCAGATTATGCGCGATTCGTGGTTCGTGATTTGCGGTTCGTCATTCGCGCCGATTCACTAGCGGAACGTTTTTTTTTTTTACGAAATCAAAGAGATGAATCGAAATCGCGAAATGATGAACCATGAATAGTGGAGAGTCTACATTGGCAAACGGGCGAATCCATACGAATATAGAGAATCGCAAATCACGAACCACGAATCGCGCGTAATCTAGCGCTAGCCTCTCTATTGGTGTTTCCGCTAGGGGAAAAAATACTTGATCGATTTCCAGTGTGGGAGCAGCAAGCGTCCTCGCGTCGCGCGACGGTTGCTCCTGGCGAGTGAAGTTGGCCGCGCTATTTACGAAATTTTCTCCGCGCCCCGCAGTCCGCCATGTTAGCGTCCTACCTGCGGGACGTCAGCGGATCGTATAGCTTTGCTTCGTAGCTTCTCCGACGACTCCGACGTAATTCTTCCGTCGCCGTGTAATTAAGTACGCGTCGCGTCGCGAGATTAATACCGGGAGTGCCGTGCAAAGTGTCGCGCGGTCATAAGCGACGATATTGTCGATCTTCTCGCGTGAACGTCGCGAGTGAGTCGAGTGAGTGCGCCGACGAAGATGCGACGGATGCGACAATGGACCGAGAAGAGGAGGAGGCCAGGGCCAGAGGAGGCGAAGGCGGCCTGGGAGGCATCGGGCGACAGCGGAGCGACCGTAGGGTGAGTAATTATTCGTTTATTATTTTGCTGTCCTGCAGTCCTGTCACGGCCAGGTCCCGTCACTTTCTCAAGCGCAACTTGATTCGCCCGTTAAATGATAATTGATACTCATTATTCGTACAATACCGTTTGAGGTTAACTCCGGTGCAATTTTGTAATTTCGGAGTTCAATCTCCGATATGCGAGAGGAAATATTACATCGCGAACGTCGCGGCGTCGCGTCTCTCTTAGGCCCAGTTTCACAAGTGTCGGTTAACTTTTAACCTTAGATTAACTTACTCTTCGTCTTTTTCTAAAAGGGACGTTAGAAGGAGACGAAGAGTGAGTTAATCTCGGAGTTAATCTAAGATTAAAAGTTAACTGACACTTGTGAAACTGGCCCTTATTCGCGCACGGTCGTAATATATACATATATTACACGCACGATTTTTCGCGGATTAATTATGCGAGTTAATACGGAATATTGCGGAAATATATGCAGCCGCTGGCGGCTTACGGTGGCCGCGATCGTTTCTCGCATTAACATATTTTAAAATCAGATATCTCTTGAAAACGATGTTTTAAAAAATGCCTGCTTTAATGTAAAACTATTTTTTTGTTACAGATCAACGCAGGATTACAACTCCGCTGTTGCGCATCGGCCGGTGAGTTACTTTTTATTTCAATATCGAGGCAATGGATTGGTATAATATTATATTAAAAACGTAAATAATATGTATGTATAAGAAATAAGATGTAATTCTTATAAAATAATATCTATTGCCTTGAAATAAATCGGCTCGGAAATAGAGCCTAGAAAATATTTTTACTATTTGTAATCCTCTGCCGACTTTTTATCACGCAAGATTACGCGTACTCGGTGATAATGATACGATATCTGAATGGGACCGCGGCTTCTCCGGCAACGTGAGTAGTAGGGTTACACCGAACACCCCGTGTCTGGTCAGCCTACCCCTACTCTGTTCCCCACCACTTATGTTGCCGAGAATCCACGGGTCCATGGTATCACTGATTGTGAGTGAGTCAGTCACGCAAAGTCGTCCCTTCTCAGTCGCTCCTGCGACGCGCAGCATCGCGTACCGTGTCTCTCTCGCGCTTCCGACCTGTCTCCCTCGCCGCCCGACCGCGCCGTTCCCCCGTCGCGTCGTCCCCCCGCGCGCTTCATTGAGAATCCTTATCACCACTTCTTCCTAACGTCGATTGCTTACATCAGAGGTTGCCAAACGTCTCACCGCAGTCACGTCGCGTTTTCTGTTTGCTTACGAAATCGACGCGCATTCAAATCCGGAGGTAATTTAAGAGTTTAGACTCGAGATTTGAGAATACCTATGTAATGCAGAAAGAGCTAGACGCATATCGCAATAGGTGGTGTCGCGTGTTATTAAAATGACTTAAAGAAGAGGCACTTGAAATGACCAAAACATCAATTTTCTATTTTTAAGAATACATTGTCTCTTACACATTTTCAACTGATACAAATTGAATTTTGGATATGTCTTAGATGTCTAACAAAAGGTTTGTTCTTTAAATTCTTAGAAGTGGATGATTAAAAGCAATAACGAAACAAATTTGAGATGTGAGATTGTGATGCTAAATAGTAAATGGAAACCTTCGGCTGTAAATCATGGTTTTTAATCTTTTTGTATTTGTATCTCTTTCTTAGAAAATACTGTAAATTAATTATAATCTTTTTTGAACCTCTTCACATAAATAAATGGACTACGATTTAATTCGATTTAAAAAAATTATAATTTAATTAAAAGTCATGAGTGATAAAAGTTACAAAAGAAAAATAATTGTTTTTTTTAATCCATAATCAAAGTTTAACAAAAGATTATCTAGAAAAGAATATCAATTAAAATGTAATCAATTGTTGAAAAAATTAAAAAAAATAATTCGAATATGTTGATCCACAAAAAGGAGTATAAATATAGTTTCGCCCTATTTTTACAAGAAAAGTTGAATCTTTTGTAAACCATTACTCAAACATTAGTTTACGGACAATAATTTTTATCTGCTTGAATAATTTTGTACGATGTATATTTTATTTTAATTTTTCCCGAGGAATAGCATCTCTTTCACGCCATGTTTTTTAACATTTTTTTAAGTAATAACACGCTACAGTGTTATCTTCCTCTCTCTTTCTCGCCTAACTCCGGCACGATCAACCCGCCGCGCGCCGTCTCGTCAACGCGTACTTACGCACCTCGCTCTCTCAGCTGTTCCGCGTGGAGGCACGCACGTGTATGTGCACGCGTAGGCGTCCGTCGTGCCGCAGGCGCCGGTCCTCAGTTTTCACGGAATGATCAGCGGGAATGTAGGAGTCTAATTACGCGTGCGTGCCTACCGATTGTTTGCCGCACAGTCAGAGATTTTACAATGTAACGAAATATCGGCTAACCCCATGATGAATAATTCATTCGCGAAACAATTATTGTTATTACGCCCTTAACTCTGTTTTGTAACTTTCATCTACGCGCTAAGTATTTTTGCCGACAGGTTTGGGCCGGCGCGGCGATAATTTTCTCGCGAGGTAATGGTTTCTTGAAATATTTTCCTTCTCTAAGAACTGTATACAGCTATGCAGCTATTGTTCCTTCGATTTTGATCGTTGTGATATTAATATCTATTTTATGTTAACGTTGCTATTAATATAAATATAAAATATACAATGATATTAATTAAATCACATATAGGTATATAATTAAATTAATTGTGATATTGTGGTTTTTACTTTTTGTCGCATCCTTTTTTCTTTTATTGCCGATTAAAGCATTATTAGAGTCACAGTAGCTTATATTTCAAGAAGCAAGAGTCCTCCGTTACATCGTCATTCAAAAATTATAGCGTTTATCTTGAAAAAAAACAAATTTTTACGCGATATCCTCGGGTGGACTTCGGGATGGCAAGCCAAAATTTATCATGGCTGCAGGATTGATCGATGGAATGCAACGAAGCATCTCCGTGCAAGCTTGTCCGCTTCAACCGCTGGTCTGGTGCGAATCCGCACGTCCTTGAAACCAAGGATCCCGAGCCATTAATTCCGCGGAGGATGTTCCGCGGGAAAGAACATTCGTCCTCGCCGGCCTCAGCTGTTTCTTACAGAACATGCGAGCATGTTGGAGCACGCGTGGATATACGACTATCTTGAGTGAATAGTGCCAGCCCCCACATCGCCTCATGGTCTGCTACTCCGAAAGATCTCTCTCATTCGCCGTCGTAAAATCGACGGGGAAAGCCGCGACGTCTGTTAGAGCTTAAATTTATGCGCGACTCGGCACAAAAAGTGTTTATTAAACTCCATTTTATATATGCGCCGGAATAAAAAACACAAAGTAAGAAGGAAACATTCGAAATATCTAAATTTACAGTACGCAATCAATTTTGGAATTCTAGATTTAATTCCTTTAAAGTAAAAAAAGAATCTTTAATTTTTAATATTAAATACTAAAATTTTTCAAGTCTGGATAAAGTAAATATTAAGACTAAATGCATAAAATTCTTATTTTTACGAACATTTTTTTATTATTTCAAGTATCAAATTCCTTTTATCGACTTACACTAATTTTATGGGAATTATTATACATTGAACATATATTTTGCTTAATATCGTGTCATTGTCCTCTATGACGAGTAGGTAATAATGCACTCGCAAAATCGATAATCGACGAGGAGGAAGAAGCTTGTCCGTGCATACATCGTAGCCGTGCGGTATGCTCGCCGCATGCCAACAAGATTACCCTATTATTACTTCATCTAGTCCAGGATGGTGCTGGCCCGTGGCTTTCCATGCTTTGGGTACGCTGAGATAATCAGCTATTTACCGCGCAGGTTGTTCAACCCTCCTGTTAGGAACAGAGTGAGGTTCTTTGCACGCCTACGCTATAACGATTGTAAATATTCACTTAAACGGAGACCCATAGTGGTTGAGTGTTTATCTCATTATTAATTCTTTAGAGCTATCAGGAATTTCCTTTTTGGTTTCCTCTGTTCCCTTTGGACTTAAACCATCGCAGATATAAGAATGCTGTCCGTAAATTCTTTTAAAGAAAAATTATCTGATAGTTAAAAAGCTAATTGTGAATGAGTTCTTTCTTGACTTATTGTGCGAACGAGACGCTCAAATATAATTGGAATATCTCGGTTGAACGATAATAATTGACACTGAGGCGTTATTATGTAACTCTTTTTCTGGAAGTCGGCGACGTTGCGTGTCACAAGAGATTCCGGCGGCGCCTTTGCGGCACACAACGCGCGTTTCAACTTTAATTCGTCGAGAGAAATATCATGAGAGCCCGCATGCCTTTCCATTAATCTCAATTACGGCGCAATTAAAAGCAGTTAACGAAAGTGGGGTCGTGAACCGAGGACGTGCCCACCTTCGTAACCGGGTTCTTTCGTTCTTGCTTTCAGAACTACTTCACGCACGTTATTTATGACGAAAGAAATATTAAACAAAAGTATATAGAAAATAACATTTTTTAACGTCGGTTAAGATGCGTATGTGTATAATTGCGAAAAACAATTATAACATATTTTTAAGAATATTTTATAATTGTAAGAAAAGAAAAATTGTAATAATTGCGAATAATCGTGTGTGATAGTTATTAATTCTATTTCTAATTATGGAAACATTCACTGTTCATACTATCACAATAACCAGCTATGTAGATAATTTTCGAGCTTATGTATGTACGTGGAATCGGGGATTGAAGTTTCGGAACGCCGTGTAGAGTGTGTAGATCATGGACGGTTCTTTCCGAGCCGAGTTATGATATATGTGTTTTCGTGTTCGAATTCATCAAGGCGCATTAGAGGGACCCGGAATATCTCGCATCGTCGATTTCATTTGCATTCCTTTTCTCACCAAGGCCGCGTCGGGCCCACGGGACCCATAGCTCCAGGGGTCTCCGCTCGGTTGTTTCACCGCGCACACACGCCTCTCGTCTTTGGCTTTCGTTCTCGCGCGAGGCGGCGCGTATTAAAGGTCCTCCTCGATAATAATGACAAACGTTCGTCCTCGCGGCAAGAATTATTCGTTTCGCGATCGTCCCGTTCCGAAGGGCCTCCACGGAAATGCGGGCGTTAAATCAACGACTGGCACGAACCTTACCTCGTTATCGCCCTTACGCTCTTACACCGTGCGACACGCGAGATTTACTTAACAATGATGAGGACGTTTCGGAAAGGCAAGTGCCAAGGGTTATTCACCAAAAATAATCAGTCTTTCGTAATCTATACACCTCTTATAATTTATAATCGATGTTTAAATTAAGATTATACAGTCTTGCGTTAGAATTGAAATTAAAATTAGTAAATAAATTAATAAATAAAATTTTAAAAATAACTATATTACAATGTGGAATTCAAGTTTCTCATAAAATATAATGCAAAAGATAAATCTAGAGAGTATTTAGAATAATTTTGAATTCTCTATACATTTCATTCTGCAATTAGATTTTAATGAATTGTGGCATTTATAACTTATTCAATGCAGAAAAAAATCATCTTTTAACTATTTGTAAATGGACAAATATATTTTTCCAATTTATAATAGGGGTTTTCAACTTTTTTTTGTCAAGAGAGCTATATTAAAATCTTTGTAATGATCCGGAGGCTGAATAAGTTTTATTTTTAAAATTATATAAAAATAAATTTTTTTTTAAATTTTTTTATATTATAAAAATCCGACGCAGCGACGACCACAAAACCAAAGGGGCTCACAACTTTATGTATATCTTACACTTATAAAACGTCGAAATTTCTTGACAAACCGGATCTAACCTGCGAGCCGTAGGTTGTAGACTTCTGGTTTATACCATCATTGTTCGACAAAAGTCGGTTTTTCTATTTGCAATGACGATGCAAATCCTATAGGAACCAAAAAGAACAGTATAGATACGATCTTTCAGTAAAAAGGAATAAAGCCTCCGTGGTGTGTCTGAACGGATGTTTTGAAGATCTTTTTGAAACCTGTTTCGATTTGTGTGAAAAATTCAACGATTTTCTCTCACTCTAGAAATTTGTCTGAAGAGACAAATTTAAAGCAATTCTGCATTTTTAAACTTTACACTGAGAAAAAAATTTGTTAATCCCAAGAAATATTTAGTCCGATGCGTTCAACTAAACATTTTACTTAATTAACTAAACATTAGTTGAATTAATTAATTCTTGATTAAAGAAACTAAATAAATTGTTAAAAGAACTAATGTTTAGTTGAACGTATCGGACTAAATATTTCTTGAGATTAACAATTTTTTTTCTCAGTGTATTGTCAGTAAAAATAATATTTATAAATTACAAAATTTTTGCATATTTTGCATTAAAAAGAAAATAAAATTTTATTTTCTAAATTGCAGCAATTGATTTAATTTTATGTAAATATTTCTACAAAGTCTCAATTATTAATATAAAATGAATGATCATAAATAGTCAATTTTATATAATAAAATGTATCCTTATGGATTTCTTCAACACGTTTCCAAGTTGTATATAACCTTGGTAATAGCACATCGATTTGTTCTCTATCATCCGCACGGCGTCGGGTTTCGATACCGCGGACAAATAATGAAATTCAAGATGTTCCAGCCCAATGCGCGTTGCATCGGAAATCCCTCATTGTTACTGTGACGCGCGCGTTCGATGCGGTTGTGTGTATCCTTTCGTCCTTTCGTTTAGAAGATCGGATATCCAACCGGTTCGCGCGTAAAATGATTCCTTTTATTTCGGTTTTTCATCGGCCTTCATCTTGCAGTTCTCGCCCATTCTTATGCTAATACTGAGGAGTAATGTTAATATACCGTCATAACAAATGACATAAAATCCTAATTAGCATTAACTGACATTTGTCAGTTTACCTATATAGGGAGACTGATATTTTTTAAACGTGACATTTTAAATTTATTTATGAAAAAATTCATTTTTAATTATTAACTCAGTTGTTTATGACGAATCTAGTTAGCTTCGAAATTAAATTATTTTTTTATTCATCGACAACCACTTTAATTATGTCGATGAGCCAAGTGTGACGCGCGTTACGAGATATTTTACAGACTGCGATACTGCGAACGCCGCAACACGTTACGTCTTATCAATGGTTTATCAGCTTAAACAAAAGCTGTATGTATTACAATACCGACGCGCGGCGCTTCAGCTCATTTCAAGATGATAATTGATAACACGTAAGTAGTACCGTGGGACAGCTTGCGGCTGCAGCTTCAAACGCGGTCTGTGAAATGAACGACTGCTCCTCACGTTTTACGAAGCGCCACGTAATCTCGTGATTATTATCTTTGGTATTATTTATTATTTTGACGAATTTAACATTACTTTACGCTATCTTTAATGATTTTAGCTTGTTACTTTTATTATCGTAAAAATTCTATTTCTCAAATAATTATTGATGTCATCGACGTGAAAAGCTAGAATATCCTAAAGAAATACAATAATTGTTTTTTCTTCAAACTTTTAAAGAACATCGGATTTTTACCTGTTTATTTACCCAAGTTGGGAATCGATTTCAAGCTATGGAAAACCTGTTATTGAGAAAACATCCGGTATTTTTGGGACAGTCTGTATATAACGCAGCGGGACGGACAGAGTGATTTCCACCTGAGAAAAGACCTAGCGAGAAAGACATCGAACCGGTCCGCAAATATTTTCCACGTGATAGTTAATGTCTCCTCTTTGCGGACATAAGCTCGTTCGCTTATGCATACGTCCGCATACCTGGTGCAGCATCTATGCGCGCGCGCGCGTGCAACTCTTCGTCTGGGCTGTGTGTTAGAGAAACTAGGTAGCCTTGAAGGAACCTCCGTTTTCTGCCCGCGAATTCTAGCCATCTGCGCGTCTCGTCGCTTTTATTTAAGAAGCGATGGGACGTGTGTCATTAATTTGCATAGCCAGCACGCCTATCGCAGTGACCTTGTTCGCGGTGTCATCGTTTTCGTGCCGGGCTTCGAGACGTATATAGGGTGGCACATGCAAGTTTTAAAGTCTTTCGACATTGATTAAAATTGTGAACTATTTTTCGATTATCCTCCAATTATTTGGAGTGTCCGCAGTATTTTTACAATTTCGAAGCGATACTTAATTAAGTATATTACTATATTAAATGAAGATTCTTTGTGGAGAATTGTTGTTAATTCGAAGAACATTAATTCTGAATGACGTGAACTATTCGGACAAAGAAATAAAAGCAGAAATAAGGAATGCGGGTTAATGAGAAGTAAGTATTTTTAGTCTGTTTTAAGTTATTGTAATTAAAAGCACGTTGTAAGTGCCGTGTGCTCGAAATACGTGACTCGCGTAAATTGCATTCATTAAGTTGTAAAAATAACATTACTCCTTACTACATACATGTAAGGAGTGGCTTTTATAAACACAGGAAATAATATTTAGATTTAAAGAAGTGAATTTTGTTGCTTGCTGATTGTGCTACTTATAAGGTAATACTATATTAGTTATTGTTTTAAAAACTTTGCAAATTTTTTAAAAGTTTTTATGGATCGTTTGACCAATTATATAATTTTTTTACACTTTTATTTTTATTTATTAAGGATATTACCTTGAGAATTTAATGGTCGTTCTCTTGACAACGACGGTTATTACGGTGCGTTTCTCGCTGGACGAATAGTTTCGCGCGGAAAAAGACGGAGATTAGAGTGGAAAGACGTCGTAAAGAGAGGCTGAATAGTCGAGACACGATTCCATGCTTTTATCTGCCGCACATTCCACGACCGAAATATTTTTATTACGCGCATAAAAGGCTTTGCGTGACAATCTTCTTTATCTTCAACACAATTTTCTCAATCAATTACTATCTCACCTTCTTGTCTAATGGTTAAATCATTAATTGTAATTATTGTACTCTAATTTTCAATCCTTATAAAAAACATTTTTCTTGTAATTATTTATATCTTTTCGAAAGTATGAAAGAAAACTAACAGAGTAGCTCGCATCATTCGGAATTAATAATAAATTATGTTATTTTCGCAAAACATTTTGTTTCTTAAAATGAACAGGATATAATTTACATCATTAAAAAATCAATCAAATAATAATATATCTTGATATTAGATGGACTTTCTGTTTTTGGGTTCTGTTGCTGTAATTCATCTTGAAATAAGTGAATAACAGGGAGACTAGCAGGGAGCAAAGACGTAAATACTTTATCGCCTCGTTTCAAGCAATGATTCTTAGAGGGGGTGGAGTGTTTCAACGACGGAAAGTGTTTTCCAGGCTTCATGTTCTTCTTTCGTTTGAAATCGGGATTTCTATTCCTGGAAATACAGTAAACCACGATGGGTGGAAATCGAGATCGAGTTAACAGACGGTCGAGAAAGAAATTACACGACCTTCCAACCGCATCGCTCTATATCATTCTATTTTAGCTCGCTTTTAATCAATCCGATCTTTTTTTTATTACATGTTATCTTTTGTTATGTAAATTACTCGTTACGCCGAATTTTCACCATCAATCAACACGATTGACCTCGTCTTCCAAATCGAACCTTTTACTCGCATACCGTGTCTTCTACTCGCCGGCACAGCCGAATCGCACAACGTCGCATGAGTCACAGGCGTCGCGGCGTCGCAACCTTTGCGATGGTCCCGGCACGGAATTATTTATTGACGCCCCGTCCAATAAATTATTTCCGGCAGGATGCGCGTCGAGGAACAGCGACGGCTGAGTCGTTCTGCCTTATAAACACGAGGACGATTTCTGCGAGACAAAGTGTCGTGCGGGGCTGTTACCACGACGTGGCATTGTTCGGTCGGTTGTGTCAGTTGCAACAACGAACGCTTCCACGGTCGTTACTACCGCTGCGTCGAAAAATGCCCTGGAGAAATAAAAGATATCCCTCTCGAAGGATTTCCTCGAAGGATATGCTAACTCACCGCTTCGGCTCTTCACACGGCAGAAACAGCGGGTCGCACTCGAGTCGTTCTTATCGTGCGTATACTTGACCCTCGGGAAAACGTTAGCTCCTGCAGCGCGATACATCATCGAGACAGACATTTTTGGAGCCTATACTTTATAGAGGAGCCTTCGTATATATCTGCCAATCCCTATCTGCGCGTTCTGTCGACAGCTGATATAATATTTAAGTGAAAAACCTTGCGACGCTTTCCAGGTACCCGGATAAATCTGGGAGGAGTGGCGGACAAAGTAGAAGGATATCGTATATCGGAAGCATCGTGTTAGACACGCGTCTAGGTTTTCTGGTCTGTCATCTGATTTTTATACTACAGAATGTTCAAATTTTCGATGATTGAACAAAAAATGGATTTTCTCATGATATGTATATCTATAATAATTTTCGAATTTTTTATATTTTCAATATTTGTTATATATAATTATGTTCTAATTAGTAACATAATTTACAGTCACATATTAAGTTCTGTGCGGTTACTTTATTATGATTTTTGACATAATACAATTCCATACAAGGATTTTATTATTCAAGAGCACACACAAAGGGGGTTGCACGAAGTGTTTTCAAGTGTTGGGTGCAAGGCCGAACACTTGAAAAAGCGTTCCCTTTCTTTCTACCCAGAAGAATCGTTATAATATGGTGGAAAGAACGACCTAACTATTACCAGCTCGTAAACATTGCATCGCGTGGCTGTAAAACGTCTCGCGGACCGAATATATAGGGTCCTTCTGCCATCGCAAAGATTGCGCCTTATATCGTTTGCACAGTGCACACTCGCGACAGTGTATAAAGCGGCATTTGTCCCGCGGGAACGTATCGCTGCTCATCGATTCGACGTGGGCCGACGGAAGGCGAATTTACAACTTCCTTCCTCAATGCGATTCCAACATCGACAACGAGCATGTGATCTATGATCGAACGAGAAGCGAGAAGGAGGCGTGAAGCTTTCATCGATTCAATAAAACATAATATTAAAACGTAAAGTGTGCCTCGTGCTTGTGTGGCACGTTCAATAGTGGAACTACGCCGACGCAATGCAGAACAAACCGAATATTCGTAAAAATAGTTAAAAATCTGCTATCCTCTTTATTGCATTCCGTAATAAGAATTCTTAAACAATTTAAATAATTTAAAAGGGAAATTAGATAACTTAATAATTTTAATATAATGCATTAAATTAGGATATTTTAATGAATATTTATGTTATTTTTTTATATATCTTATAACAAGCTTGGTGTTAAATTATTAAAATCGTATACATATATATTAATTAAAAATATATATATAGATATATATTTTTATTTTTGTTATAAATAATAAATTACATACATTAAATATTAGTACAAAAATTTTGTCCTTTGCAAAAGCTTTGAGTTTTATTTGACTTTCGGGTCGTTTAGTTGAAAACATGGCGAGAAGTTGCAGAATGCATGTGCGTCAACTACGTAGCAATAAATCGTGTGAGAATGAGATTCGCGACACTGAAATACCACGTTTTCTATTGGCGGTCTTCTGAGAAAGGGTTTCTAACTACGTGTGGATCCATGGAAAAATCTCGCGGTGAAAACGATATATTTCTGTTTGCACGGGAGAGATCGTGCTAATGTCAAGAGTCGATGGATCTTTGCAACGCTTAAGGTCGAACGAAATCACACTTCCAGTATAAACTCGTATTTGCAAAACAAAAATTGATAGAAACTCTTCTCATTGATGTAGAAAATAAAGCAGCTATATTTAGCATAGCAAAGATGCGAATCTTTGCAAATTTAATTTACAAATTTTATGTAACATTTATTTAAATGATTTATTCTGACACCGTATTTTTTTTATGAATGTCAAGAAACAGTTTGATTAGAAGTAAACTTGCTTCTCAGTGTTTTTAAAATTGAATTGGATCATTTATTGAAAGATTTCGTTTGAAACAATTCAATATTGTTAAAATTCTCAAACTTTATTTCTATTTTCTTTTGTCATTTCTCTTATATACTGAAAAGTATGTAACATATTAAGAAATAATTTAATTAATTTAAATATAAAAATAGAATATAGAATAGATAGCGATTAAGAGTTTTGATTATTAATAAAGATATTGCAATAAACTGTACTGTTTCTGCACGCTTTGGAAAATTTTGCTGCGGGCGAGTCTCTCACCCCCGATCGTATCGACAAATAAATCACGACCGTCGCACAGAAGGGGTAATAAATCCGATGGGACTTTTTCTAATTATACGGCCTGCTCCGTGCTCGCGAACGGCATTGAAGGCGCCTGCTCAGCGCCGTCCGTTAACAACCGTTCGAATGGCGTATAAAACAAGTCGCCGCGACGTTTTCATTGCGAGCAAAGCAAGGGGGAGGGAGGGACGAAGAGTGTAGAGCTGTAGAGTATATCGGAGGGATGCAAGAGAGAGGAAAGTCACCCTCTACGTGAAGCGCCTTTAGCCGAATGTATACGGTCGTTACG
This sequence comes from Temnothorax longispinosus, assembly GCF_030848805.1. NCBI lineage: Eukaryota > Metazoa > Arthropoda > Insecta > Hymenoptera > Formicidae > Temnothorax > Temnothorax longispinosus. Next base: position 22,452,447 of record NC_092358.1, read on the forward strand.
TTAGTCGAGCGTGTTGACGGGCCTTCGGCTTTCCTCGCGCCGCTCTCTTCGTCTTCTCAGTTTCGATTTAAACAAGCCTGAGACGTGGCCGGCTTGGCCGTATTTTTAGTACCGCGAGATCGTTTGGATCTCCTGCTTGTCGACAACGGCATGCGCATGTTCCCGACAGCGCGGTGAGTTAAAGAAATCTGTTGTAACATATGTGATCTTACTGATGCCTTAAGGCTTTTTTCATATCCTTTTCCGACACGATAATTTTTAAATTAAACCACTTTGCTATTTGGTGCAGAGATAAGAGGGTATCCAAGATAATTTTTTCTAATATAAACAAACTTTATTTCTAACAATAAGTAAATAATTTTAATTATCATTTTGTAAATATGTATATGAAATAATATGCAAAGAAAGTTGTTTATTTGAAACTTATTATGATGTTTGCCCGCTTATTATTAAATAATAGACAAATTTCCTTTCGAGCTACCAATGAACACATGAAAAGGGTTGATGAAAAATATGTTACTTTCGTGACTTTCGCGTCTTCGAGTATTCGGTTTTTTTTTTAAGCGTACTATTGTTAACATGTGGATTTAACGCATGTAGGTTGTCCTTAGTTAAGAGCTGCGACTCCTCCTCCGTAGAAAAACTCTCTTTATCGTCTCGTTAGTACGTCGTCGTTCGAGATGAGAGACGATTATTCGGTGCCTGAAGAGCTCGGAGTGCGTGTCGAATCGATCGGCACGGTCGAGTCGAGATCGGAATGACTCGTGAGCCATGACCAACTATTGATGCGCTATCGCGTAAGCGTTCTCATATTATTCTGCTCTTTTCCTAATGAGTGTTTTTCCCTCACGACAGTATGACAGGGCGTATGATTAATAACGTGAACGCTGTTGAACAAGACAGACGTGATTTTTTTCATCCAATCAGTGCGCCAAATCGACAACATAGTATTGGAGTAACTATGAATTCTTTAGCAAAATAGTTTAAGATTCTGCTATATTTACAAGTTATTGAAGGTAAAAAGACTATTCTACGTCATAAATATAGAAATATATGATTATATTTTTCTAAATATTTAAAAAATTTAAAGAAATATTTATTACGTTCAGCCAATGGTATAAATCTTTGTTTCGAGTGAAATTTGACTCTCTCACGGATATAAGTGCATCATGGTACGGGCGAACGAGAAAAAGCAGTTTCTCACAGTCGCTATCAGCACATGCGTGCCAGTTGCAATTTCGCAACGAATTCCATTAGCACCATTACGAGTAATTAACTATTACGACAGAAACTAAAAAACATCCCGAAAGATCATGGAATATTCAGAAAAACACGTTTTTCTGAATATTCCATGATATCCATTGTCCAAATAAAAAATAAAATGCCAAATGAACGGTTTATTAAATAAATATTTATTAGACATTGTTATTTGAATTTGAATTAAAAATGATAAAAAGTAGATTAGAGTAATAAATATAATGAAGTACAACGGTTACGTAAAATACTCAAGAGAACGCATAAGAAAATCTTCAAACAAATTTTACATAATGTTTACTATTTAAATAAAAAAATATATACCTCCCTCCTTTTTTATATTTGGGTCTGGAAGAACGCGAATATGGTTAGAGGATCGAACGGAATGAAAATGATCTCGAAATTATCATCGACGCGGTATCGTTCCCACCATTAAGACCTATTGTTGGCGAGTCTTATTTCCAAGTGACCCAGAACCGCGCGGTGTGAGAAAAGGGAACTTCTTCTGGGCTGGGAGATTTTTTTTCGTTTAACCGAGCGCATATCCTGATGTGTTTCGCGATGCAGTCTGCCGCATTGTCCCTCCCGGTGACGTGACAGCCGTGACTCGTTTAGCATAAAACAGCGTTGTTCGATCGTACTTGCGTTAGCATATGCAGCGCGGTAGCCTTGCTCACTCGCATATGTACGACTCGTAAAATGCGCTCGTAGCATTTCCTACCGTTGACATCACAATAATGATATTAATTATGCTATGTAAACGCGCGGGGATGCGACGGCGGAACTCGAACAACCGATGCTTTACTTCCCTGTCCGTTATTCGCCACATCGAATGCACTTGTCGCCGTTGCAGTCTGATGAATTGGCTATTCGCCAGTCGCGGAGCCTTCGATTCTGCACTGTTTCTCTAATGGAACTGCCTGTTGTCAGTTTGTAAAGTGAAATGTTTATTGTTAGAATAAAGCAGGATACCCAGAAATAAGATGTTTTTTATTTAACTGCGCGCTTCCGTGTCTATTTCGAGGAGAAGAGTTTAAAAATACGTTTCTAATTGTTAACTTTTGACACTTACAAGGGATAAAAACGTAAGAAGTAATTTATGTTGAAGAACAAGAAAAAACTTCTATATTTATTATTTAACGCACAAATTAATATAATAAATGAGACTGTGCTTATGTATGTCGTATACTTTTACAAATACACACAAACCGTGTTAATAATAAATTTTCCTCTTTTGTCGCTTTTTGTCGACGGCCGTGACACTCTTGAACTGAACAAATTACAAAAATTTTACCTTTGCGCGCGTTGGAGACCTTCACGGAACATTCTTGCCGTTACTTACATTCTCTTCCTCCTCGCTGGCATCGCCGAAGCGTGAAAATTGCAGCGTGACGTGAAAATGTTTCCTTTCAACCGGAAAGCCGCCGGTCGCGTCCGTTTGTATGATAACTTGTTAGAGTTATGCAGAATGGCTTCTTAACGAAGACACAATATCGGCCAATTATGTACTACAAGATGCAAATTTGCATCGCTAATGATATGCACAAAGAGCAACGGATTTCTTGCGATGATCGAGCTACCGGCAACTTCTTCGGCATCTTCTTCCTATGCGTTTAATCACACGCGTTTGTGGTAAGCAAGATAATTAGTATTAATAAATGAAACATTATTATTAATCCATAAATTGTAAAAACATGGCGGAGGTATAACCAACAAATAACAAATAGTTTATTTAATATATTACACGTATTTACATTTTTATAATTATTGCAATTCTATAAATTATTTTTGTTATTTTATACACACATGGAGTTTCTCTCATTATATTGTCTATTATTATTATTATCGTTATTATTAAATTGATTATTAAAGTTTTATTAAATATCAAAATTATGAAATTGATGTAAATTGATTTAACAAAAGTTATATCTTATATTAAAAGCTTATAATAAATGTTAGTCCAAAATAAAACTTCCAGACTCTGAACAAAAATAGTTTTCAAATTTTATAAATCTGCAGCTTTTTGTCTTCATGCTCTAATAACGCGGTGTAATAAAGTAAAATAGATCTTTTATAACAATCCTACACTTTCACTAGGCGCGGTTGCCGGTGAAAATTATGAAGCATTATTTTCTGTAGCAATAATCTAGATAGCGTTGGGAATGGGGTCGTTCATCTCGACACTCATTTTACACATGCATTGACATGAAATTCGTGCATGTATTAAAATACAACGGCCAAAGACGTCGCGAACAGTAATACATTGATAGCCCATTGATAAGCGGGTTTACCCAGATGTATGGTAGCTGTGTGGTATCGTCGCGACATGCCGCCGGTGCCTTGCAACCGGCAGCACCTGCAAAAATAAATATGATAAATAACGTGATAAATGGTTTTTATCAAGTAACTTCCTGTGACGGCGTGGATATGAATCGTCGGTGAAGTTTTACTATCGCGCGCTACGCACACACTTGATATTCTAATACACGTAAAACATACTAGGCTACTAGTGTGTTGTCGAGCTATTAGTTTGTCGGCATTTTTAATTATTAATTTTCTAACAATGTAATTATCAACTTTATTATTAATTTATGTAAAACAACAATTAAATTTGTTAAAATATTCTTTTGATCAAATAAGATAAAGATTTTACTTTTTAAATAGATTGGATTTGTTCCATGATAAACGCATGCATCGAAATTAAATTTAAATGTAATTACAGCAACTTTGTCTTAATTATTCCAAACCTATTCATTGACAAGTCAATAAAAAAAATTCTGACACTGTTTGGTCACGACAATCGGTATTGTATATAAGTCATACATCCCAAATAGATAAAGCAAACATGATCTATGCACTCACGATATTTCCGGTCCATTATCTAACGTGCCGATTGCGTCAACGAGCATGTAGTTGTTGCTCAGTCTCGACAGCGCAATTAATTAATCCCGGTATATAATAATTCTTAACGTAACAAGGAAGTACTAAAAGTAACTATATAGTTGGAAGGTAGCGGCCAATTATGGGCCGTATGTCTCGAAGTTACTGAGGTCCTGATGCAGCAATCGCATATCAGTAGGCGATGGCGCGTAACGAAGCGATATATGCTATATAAGATAAATAAAGTTTACACGTTTAGATGATACATCAAGATGCATTTTAATATCGTATTTCCTCGATTACGAACACCTACAAATCGTTAACTCTCGTGAATTTAATCGCTTATAATGATCTTTACTAAATATATCTTTTTAAAAACTTTTAATATTTTATAAAAATGGTTAAATTCTAGTTTTATATACATATTTTATATACATATAATAATGTGTGTCAAAAACTATTTTAATTTCCGCGATAGATTTTTTGCTCATTTCAATATCAATGTTTTCTATAAGTTATAATATTAACATATTATTAATAACTTACAAATTATATTAAACTTATTTTTTAGAGTGAAAATTAAATTGCTTAAGTTATTATAGGAATCACCTAATTGATTATTATAATTTCTGTTACTTGGGTCCAAAAACGTCTGGCAATATTTTGTAAATTTTACGATTTTGTCATCGCAAGCTGCGAATCAAAATTAATTAGGACGTAAAATAATTTCTAGAGCAATGAGGAAGTAGTAAGAGCAATCAACCATCGGTACGTCGACGCAATCGGCGCAATGTCAATAATGTAACAAAAGTACAATTGACTTGAGTTATCATATGTCTCGAAATGGCACTTCGCGGTTAGTTTATAAAAAGGAGGAAAGAAAGGTTGAATAGACTATGAACATGGCTTTGTTTTACTGACAGATATACGTCGGGCCGGTATATCACCTACTATTGTGATTACGATTCTAGGACATCATAATTCCACGCTAAGGTGTGCGCCCACGCGCTTTTCGCCGCTTTCGCATGGCGATCACGATTTTTACATTTCATTCATTAGCCGGCTAGGTACCGCTATGTCGGTTAATGAGCGGCAATTACCGAATATGCAACGTCAATCATCGCGCTCGTCGGACAAGGTCGGCAATTAGTTGTACTATAGCGCTCTACAGTTCTCCGACTATTATCAGATTCACATACACACATAACCATCTATACCACTTACATGCATGATAAAAAGGAAAATTATAATAATATTCGAACACTGCAAATGAGCTTTTTAATGGATTTAAAAAAATTGTAAAATTTTTAAGTAATCTTTAATAATCCTGATAAATCTCTAAACATAACCGTGATAGCAAAATTATACGATGTATTTATTATGGAAAAGCCGGTAATATCGTTAAGGCAGTATACGTCACGAAAGTGGCAAACTTTTTTTTGTTGCATGTATACAAGCGGAGAAAACTGTCGACGACTCAATCCGCGGCGTGTCAATCAGAAGTTAATTACAATTTGCAGTTGGTAAAATAAAGACGACCCGACCTCTCGACCTAACGTACGGTTTCCTGATTTTCGTGGTAATTTACCGCAATTTGTCGCCCACGCGCGCACCAAATGCAAAGCGCACGTAGGCCGTATAACGCAGACGCGCGCCTCTTTATAACGCATCGCCCGGCCGGAGTTCGTTTAGCTACAATCAGACAGATTCGCGCTTCGTTCGTGGGCGATGATCGGAGGATTCTCGATATGGATCGCGGCTCCGCTTTCCTGGCTAATGAGTATCGCTCGTATATAAGGTGAATGACGAGGCGGCCGCGATACTTCGGGAGCCGGTCGTAAAAGTCACCTTTAGCAAAAAGGATGCCGTGAATATGCACGTTAAATTCTTATCATACATTATGAAAAATACAGTTCTTTTACTGCACAAAATACAAAAGCTACCTACATAAATTTGCATAGAAAAATAGAATAATAGATCAAATAATGTTATATGTATATATATATATTTTTTTTTTAATTATTATAAGATTATTCTTAAGCAGACATTGCATTTTTATCTAAGTAAATACTTATCAATATGTTGAACAAGTGCAACTTTTACTTCAAATAAATAGCGTTGAAATGTCATAATTTTACTGATTCTGGGATAAATCGATCGATTAACTCTAATTCGATGATCGGATTCGCAACTTTCCATAGAAGGTAGTTAAACCTTCTATGGAAGGTTGCGCTTGAATGCGGCATGCGAGATATCTTCTAGAACACGACTCGTATTCCTATTATCCAAGTCGCCTTGAACTTGATTCGGTCGTCAGCACATGCCGACGACATTGTAAAGACGACGGACGAATCCGGCGAGGATAACCGATTCGCCGATCGATTCAAGGAAGATCGTCGCCAGTCGCAAAAAGTTGCCTTGACGGGAACTGAATGAACTGTCTACCGCGGTTGGCCTTAAAGCACGCATTGTATTACTAATTGTTGCTGAGACAAAGGTCGAAGTAATCATAAAAAAAGCTTTTTTATAACTCAACCAAATTTAAGAAAGAGCTATTGAAATGATAATAAAAATCGACTAAAGTTTTAGTTTTCAGGGACGCGAGATTCTAAATCAAGCTAGTTTTCATCAAAAAATGCAAACGGACATAAAAATTTCGCGGTCTTTAAACATTAAATCAGTTTGTACATATGCTACGGTTACGCATAAACCGATAACACGCCGTTTTCGAAGTACTATTAAGGTTTAAGAACGCGTCTCGGTCGGGCTTTCGAGATTTAACGCGAATAAAAGCGCTCTAGGCACGCACTTAAAATTACCTCGGACGTTAAAACTGTAACAAATTAGTCGTCGGCGCGGCCGTACGACGTCGTTACACCGGTCTGCCCGCCTATCATTATTCTCCCTTTCATCGTTTAGTCGCCGGTTAAGTTTCGTGCTCGCCACTAAGGACAGACGCGCCTTCCCCTTGTCGGTGGCCGACCTGCATCCAAATGATTTTCAGAGCGCATTGCGAGCGCGTGCAATCGCCTTGGGCCGCGGAAAGATCAGTGCCAACTGTAAAATCAGACCCGTGTCATTTAACTCTTAACTGCTCTACGCTGAAATAATGTTACATATTTGTGTGATATTATGGACCGGGATCCGTTAAGACTTGAATGTACCCACGAACAAGCAGCGAGAATTTTTTGCGAGCATTACTGATGCTGACTCGTTATACTGCGTTGAGACTGATAAAATCATGAAACATATTTTAAGGACATATATGACGTGTACATGTGTTACGGTACATCATAAAATCTGCATTCATAAACGTACATTTATTTTTCAAATTTTGTATATACATTATTAATAAATGTGATACATTTTTTGGCAATTAGCCATCTTAGATAAATTTGATAACTCTATTATAGAAATAATGTTGAGTTTTGTTGAGAATGTCTCTCTCTTAATATATATAACAGATCCATTTAATATTTTCTGCAGCTTATACTTGATGATTTATGCAGTACATTGTTTTGCTAGATCGAGAGAAATTGGAACACGCGACTGGATGTCTTGAATTGCACAATGACGATGTTGTTTACTTTATTGATTAATTATAAGAGTATAATATATATTTTATTATAACAAAAGATTATTCGATAACATATTTTTGTTTTATTCTCACATTTTGATATTTTGATATTTTGTGTGTACTTGTTATTTATATAACAAATACACACAAAATATCTCATCTCTCTGATATTATTGGATTGGATGTTTAGGTTTATGAAATTCGCAACAATCATGTTATTGCAGGATATGGCGAAACTAGTTGTATCAGTGTGGTCCCTTGTTACCACAACAGAGATTGTTAGAACGAAACGACTAAATTGGCCGGCTACCATTTGGAGATTTCCTCAATCATTTCATCAACCGTCATCATCAAGCTCGGTCGTACTCTCGTGGACCAGATCAATCCTACGCGATCCCATCTCGTCGAGTTGTCGCGCTAAGGACCATATTATGTTGTTGTGGCATGGTAATTTTTAATATACGGTCACATGTTCTGACTTTTCTCAGTCTAGCAAAAAAAAGTACTGCACAAATCATAAAAAAATTATAAAAACGCATCCTTAGAATGCCGAGCACGAGTGATGGATGTATTCTAATCAACGAAATAATCGCGTGTTTGCCTTAAAGCTGTATTTTAATTATTTTTATTTAATTACTGACTAGATATTTCCTAATTTTATAAACAGATACTTATACAAATTCAATTAAAGACAATATATTATTATCTTTTTTATGCATCTGCTTTCCAGCTATATATTAGATTAGGATATTGTCGATCGTTTTATTTGTCATGTGACAAGTACATCAGTAAATACGAAGACATCGGATTTATTCACGAAACTTTCGTAAATTCCGGACGAATAATTTCGCAATCGTCGCCGAACGTTCGACTTTCGTGAATATAGCGAGATGATTTCGTGTTTGAAACGAGCAGCTCTCGCTCATTAATCTAATCGATAAAATCGCAAAGTAATCGATAGCCACACGCAGTCATGCCGCAATCGCGAACCTTAATACATACAAACTTGTCTTTAAACGTAAGTAACTGTTACATACTTATGGTGTCGTTTACAACCAGTGGCGTAGAGGATGTGGTCTTGATTGCGTCTTTTCCATATACAGAATGATTCGAAAAGCAAGATCAGCCAACAAGGTTTTTAACAACGCGCATAAAGTCATGTATTGACTTTTCGATAGTGTTTTAATTTCACTGACGTTACATTAATCAAAGAATTAAAAAAAAAACCTGTTTGCGCTTCTTATCGTCAAAGTAATTTAAACGCATGCAAAAGGAAATTAGGTTTCTTCTCGTTCGGAGATGAAGAACACTTTTCATCGTAGAATATTTTCAAGATGAATCGCGTAATTTACGCAAGAGACTATAAGATTCCCTCTATCGCAATAATCGGCCACCTGGCCGATTATTATTCTCACGACAATCCAGTCTGAGTCGACGAGGCCTCGTGATGTTTCGCAAGGGGAAACACTTCGTCTTTGATAGTTTGCGAAATCGCAGCGTGATTGTAGAAACGAAGCGCAGGGTCGAGTATTAACACCCTCGATGATCGATCTCGACGAGAATTCCGAGGCTTCGATTCAGCGCATGTTGATCGATCCTCCGATTGATCTAGTACAATCTGTGCATTGCGAAATCAGTCGTGATTTTCCATCATTCGACTTGAGTATTTGCAAATCGTAATTCTATAGTAACGAAAAATGATATATTATGATATCGGAAACTGCAATTGGATCTTTCACAGTTATTACTTTTAAAGCATATTTTTTACTGGATACAATAAAATCCAGAAAAAATGTATTTTGTAGAATTAAATATAAGATTCCGCAAGTTAACCGACAATTATTATAAAATTATAATCCCATCTCTGACTATTACTGCCATATAATATGTAAACATATGCGTGTCACTTTTTAATCTAAAAAAATATTCGAGATTAGAATCGACTCGATCGTCGCGGAAAACCACTTATGACGGAAGCGATATGCAGGATTTTCCAGGAAAAGTGCAACGTCTAATTCTGTTGTATCATATCCGCGGTGGACGGGTCCGTGTGCAGCTTTCGATGATTACGTTGTAGCGATGATTAACGAGTGGCTTTCGGTCCGCGTGTATCTCATTAATCGTCCAGCATGCACGGAAGTTAAGAACTTACCGGTCATTACCGGAGGACATAGTAACCAAGTGGCTAATGCGGAATCCTTGAGGTGATTAATGTCGCGGTCGTGCTATTACCCGCTACGATGATGGAGATGCACTCTTGCATGTGCAATGTGGACCTCCGCGCGCGCGATGGCACACTTTCTTGTTACGAGACTGCATTAGCCACCTCGTTGCTTTATTCCTTTGCTATTATTTGCTAAGTTAGAAGGAGGTTGAAGATGATACAAGCGCTTGCGAAAAAATACTAATATCAAGAAATAAATCTTCTGGATAAAGAAAGTACAAACCGTTACGTATAATGCCATAGGAATTAAAGATTTATCAGCGTCGAAGTGAATATTTAAATGATTTTCGAAACGGCACTGTTCTTACCGCAGCAAAGAACAATCAGAAGAATCACTGTAAATTACTGATTTGCAAAAACGCGAATTCGCCGAACGGAATAATAATACAGTGGGACGAGACTGAAACGTGATCGAAGGGCGAACGTTTTACCCCTCGATCGAGAGAACGACGACGGACGATCGGCATTACTTTTGTTCGACTCGTGGCGTCCATGGCAACGGAAGTCGAAGAAACGGCGACAAGTTTTTGTAGAATTGTTCGACGCATAACGAGTGCAAAGTATTCTTCGAAGCTCGGCCGAAGCGACCATTGAATGATTCCGCTCGCGAATGCTGCAGCGCCGTTTTATTAATCGCGTGGAGAGACGCGTGCATATGGCAATAAATTTCCGTCGGCGTGAAAATTCCGCAATCTTAGAAGCTTAGACAGACGATCCACGTGGGCACACGTATGTGATTCCATCGGAAGTCCATTAAGTCTCGTCGGCGTGTGGGCACGCGTATGCGCACCCACGCGCGTGCATTCGCCCGAGCTGCTCGCGTGCGATCTTCGTCGGTTTCGCGATGCTATATAATAAGAGTGAAAGACGGAAATAAAGGTTTCTTACGTTTTTGCATCCTTAATTGCCGTTGCCAAAGATCTAACTTTCTCTCTCTGCGGTTTAATTTATTCCATATAAATTAAATTTTTTTTGTATAAACAATGCTATACGTTGTATTATTTCGTGAACTATTTTATCTGAGTTGCATAATATCGAATCTTATATATATTCGTGCCTTCGTATACTATTTTATAATATTGACATAATGCACCTGGCTATCTCGTTTGGGTCACTCATCGCTATTAGATCATTATATATACTTTATTACATTTGTTCTGTCTGAAGTTTCCGATTCTCTCATCTACCACTGCGTTTGATTAAACGTCAGTTGCATCGCCTATATCAGTTCCCGCACTTTGCTCCTCGATAAAACCGTTTTGCACTATTTCGCGCGGCTGTTCGCGGCCAATGACAACGAACATCGGGTACCGCCTGGCTCGGAGCTTTAACATGCGCTGTCGATCCCGTGATACTAATCGCGGACAGTGAATTATTGACGAGCGATCATAACGTATCGCGAGCAATGCGCGGATGAAAGGTCGGATTGTTGACGCCTGTTATTGCGACCGTTTTCTTTGATCCGACCGTGCCGCGTGTCAAATGCCGCGGAGTTCTATTGGAATGCAGGCGAATTAATGGCAAGAAATTCCTCGGCGACGAGTACACGCGCTTGCCCCAATTTCGTACGAACTAGAGAATCGCCAGCTTAGAAAATTCTCGGAATACTCGCGTTGCGATCTCGCTATTTGTCTGATTTTTTCCCCTCTGGGCGTTAACGACGTCGTCCAGTCTCATCGCATGTAGCGAGAAAATTAAAATCGTTGCGTGACTAAATGGACCGTACGTTCGTATAGCGAGAAATAGGTCATAGCGATTCTGTAGATTACGAAAATCTTCGAATCTCCCGACTTGGTATAATGTTATGTTTAGTTATTACTCTCAATGACATTCAGTCGCCTTTGGACAGGTTCCTTACAAGTCATAAAGAGTTCGCTGGCCCCTCGGCTTGAGTGTCGCTCAAGCGGTGCATCAGGATGAATCACCCAGGATCGGATTAAAGTATTTTGGAATCTTCGACAGGATAATCATATGACGATATAAAATTACGCATTCAGATACTTTCAACGATCAATTTCGACTTTTATGAAGATTAATAAATATATATAAGGTTGATAAATATCTCCATCGATGGTTTTCCAATACATATAGAAGATTTATACAAAAAGAAATTTGACGTTGATCAGATAAGCAATAGAATTGCATTATGAAATTTGTACTGGTAGGCGACTAGTGGGCGAGATAGAATAAGAAAAGAACTTACACCAGGATCGCGCATGTGTCGCCTCTTTCTATCGCTCCCATAGGGATGACTGATCCGCATAGTCATTTATAGGCTTAGCGAACCCACAAACCTCAGTACACTGCGGACACTTACATCCATTTACACATCATATACACCCATATACATATTTTTGTAAGTAATAAACATTTGAGGACAATTGAAAGTAAAATATAATTTTATTGAAAAATAATAAGAATAAGAATCAAAACAAGAGAACCTACATATGTGTATGATATAAATAGAGCAAGATAGCGAAAGTTGAAGCTCATTTTTTATTCGTATTCTTAATTTAAAAAAATTATTCTATTATGTCCTATGTATAAATGTTATATATAAAATGGTATATATAAAATGATGAGTAGAATGAGAATTATATTACATATTATATACATTAATCCGACCCTGGAATCACCTGGGCGAAGGCTGTTTTATTATGCAAATACGCAGTGGTTTCGCGCGCGAGCCACGCCACGAGGATACTAAATGCACTTGGTAGATGCACACGTTGGCGAAGCAAATGCGTTTGCATCGTCAACGAGTCGATCGAGAGATTTGAAGCTATATCTTGAGCTATAACGCAATTTTCGATAAATTACAAATTATGCTAAATTACAAATCATTATATATTAAAAGATTAGTTGAAAGAATTGTCTATTTAAGCTAATAATTTGTATTCATTTTTAACTGTGATGCAATTTATTGAGATATTACGAGAATATTCGGACAATAAACACAAAATTGCTAAGAGCTATTTGCCTGATAAGACTATTTGTAGTAGTTTTTAATTTATAACCATCAGATCAATATAATTTTCGAAATTTTACATCCTATTCTTACATTGTCAGTATTCCATTTTTTTAATCTAAAAGATAATTAAAATAAATTTTAAAGAGAAGATTGTAATGTATGAAAAAAATTTGTATTTTAAGTGTATTTGCCCTGATACTGAATAAATGAAGTATATATTAACCCTTTGTGTGGTTTGCGCGTGTTTGCATCTCGCAACTAAATTAAATATTTATCAAAGCTACGCATATTAAACGTGCGAAGGACATACCATTAATCTGCAGTGTTTGTATTTAATTATCATTACCGTCGTCGTCGCGGACAATACTCTCGCGAATGCGTCGAGTACGAGTTTAAGTATCGACATATCGTCTGCGGATAACCACATCCTATCGATACGTAGCATCACGCGTTTTATGGACACGCCACGTCACATGAATAATATTAAATGCACTTTGTGAATACTTAATGCCAATGGCATGAGCCGCCAGCCCGCAACGATCTCGCGGATTCCTCTCTTTCACAGCTGGACCGCCCTTGATCGATGTACTTTAACGTTCATCGAGGGCTAACGTTCTTCGGCGGGTAGAGCGTTAAATGTAGGTAATATTGTAAATATTTTTTTTTACGCTCGGCGATGTCGCGCAAATTGCATTTTTTGTTTTCTCTCAATCGATCCTCCTCCCAATCAAGGATTTAAATTCATTTCTATCGTAGCGTGATTCAGAAACTATTTAAGCAACGAGTTTCATCGATGCTGCTTCGATTACATAGAGATTTTGTTTACATTTAAAAACATCTGTATTTGTAAAAGTATTTTTTTAGTAGTTTCAACAATAACGCGGGAGATTGAAATTTAATAAGTAAGAAAAGCGAAAGAATCAAATAAATATTTCTATAAGTCGCGATGGAAAAAAACAAATTTATTCACTGACGTGTTTTCTCGCTTGAACCAAGTAAGTTATTAGAATGAAAACGTAATTGACACTCCATTTAAAAGGCGTCATCAACCCAACGATGTCGAAATTCGCCCTTCGGGGACAGGTTTAAGCGATCGCCGCGAATTGCATTCGTGCAACAAGTGTACAGCGGCTCTCTCGTCGTGGATATCATCGCGAACGCCGCTATTGGCGTACTCGTATTCGAATATTGACACATCGTCGACTGGCGGGCGAAACTTATCGAGAGGCAATTTCCGTACTCTTCGGGGTATTGTCGAGTCCTCGGATGACAATGGCGCGCGTGGGCAACGATGACGGAGTAGTTGTTCTTCGAAGGTGTTTAGAAATCAAAAAGGGAGGGGGGCGAGCAGCCAGACGGGGGCCATTGTCTTACTCGTTATATTGGTGACGAAGCAACTGCGGCAATTCCCCCTTCGATCTGTTGCACAACTTCCGACGAAAAGCGCAGGGAGCGTAAAAAAGACGCGTGGTTGAGACTCACTGTAGATCCTTAATGCGAGGGAAGCCACTTTTAGCATCATCAGCAGTCGTAACGATAAAACCGTGTTTTTTATGAGGACTCACGAAAAAGTCTGGGTGATCTTCGCGCTTGTTCCGCGAAACCGACTAAATAATCGCGATAAATTTCATCACAAAATCGCGAGTCAACGTCTACCTGCGCAAGTTTTGCCGATCACGCCGAGCGAAGTTTTGACCACCATACTTACGGGATTAAGTGAATCCGAACGACTGCGATTTAATTCCATTTTTCTCATCTTTTTCTCTTATTCTTTTTATTCTGCTTTTGCCTGAACTTCTTTGAATGCTTGTTTCGGGCAAGATAACGGAGAGAATTGAACGAAACCGAGTAAATAAAAATAAATAAATTTTAAATCTCATGCCTCTAAAAACTATATACTAGTAATTTTGAATAATACATATTATTTTATCTAAAAAAAATATAATACTTTTTATTTTTATGACACGTCTCTCCCTATCTTTCTCTCAGTCTGATATAGATAAACTATCTACTTAGTAATTATCTGAAGCATTTTTTATGTCGGGTATGACAAAGCAGTATAACAACCAAAGGGAAAGACTTTCGTAGTGATAAGCAACAAAGAGCTTCATGAAACGAAATTTTCTTTTATTGCAATTCGCTCAGTCTCCGTCTCGAGTCGGCCCACCTCGTAGAATTTCTACTAGATGGAAATGGTCGATACGCAACGTCCAACGAGACACTTTATCGGAGTGACGCGGGCTGCGAGGCCGGTTATCGAGAGAGTCCATCGAGGAGAGAATTAAACGGCGGCAAACCGCGACGATAGTCTATCAATGTAGATCAGTACATAGCCGTGATTGCATATTATATCCGCAGCTATCGCCCCTTAACGATCGCGGAATCATTCCGTAGCTCATTGACGAGCACCATTGTAGAGCTCGTTGAACGATTCCGCTCTCGTTCCGCCGCGAGGTTTTCCTCGGCGCGGCTTGAAAGCGGACTGGTTTTTGTGGCGCGGCCGCGTGCGCGGATCTCGTTAAGTTCCATCTCGTTCTATCGGCGATCGGCGAGCGAGATCTCCGCGGATCCCTCTGCTCCGACTCTGCGTGTAACGCCGACGAGTGTACCTGTATACCTCCTCGCCATTTGTATACCCTTGTGTAGGTATATCGCAGGTGTGGCTTGCGACAGGATGTGTCAACGCTTGTGGAAGCCGGTCACGTAGGTGCGTGCGCCGCGATTGTGGCCAGTGCATTAACCCTGCGAGGATGTAATGAACAAGACGACCTGTCGAAACCTCTTTCTTTCCTCTGGCGATACCTCGGCCTTTCGGGTCCCCGCGAAAGGAATTACATACGATAAATCTCCCAAGCGATACCGGAATGTTCCTCGGCCAGCGGAAAGCGTATGTCGTGATCAGTCCTCGTGGTCTAACGCCTGAAACTTTTTAAACAATTTTGATTGCAAGCTGATTTTGTAATTCGCTTTATTCGGATGTACTATATTAACACAAACTGTCTTCCGTTTATACAATTAATTATTCTGCGTAATTATTATAAAACAATAAACAGCTAATACATATTTATATTAATAATTATAATTGAATATTCAAAATAATTATAAGTAACATATAATTTTATTTATATTACACATAATTTATAATTTAGTTATGATATAATTATAACGAGTAGTTGAGAGGAAGTCGACCGCGCAAAGTTCTTCCACTGTGTTTTAATGAGAACAACGTCGTATATCTCGGTAATTTTTGCACGCCCCTAATTTTTTCATGCGTTGAATTTATAACTTCCCACGTTCCTCTTCCCATCAGAGCGAGGAACAAATTTACGAATCGACGACGGGAGACCGTTTCGACGACAGTAGCTTATGAATGAAGCCGATCCGTTTATGGTCGCGGACGAGGCGGATTGGAACGCATGGCCGCGTCGATCAGGGTTTCCTTTAAATGCCTCCGAGCAAGCAGTGGCAAGATCTACGGCGGCTTTAAACGACTCGAATGTGCGAAGGTGCGAAGATGCAAATTGTGAGCTCGCGGTGAGAGAAACGACGGCGGCCGCAATGATCGAGGGCTTTATTATGCGCTTCATTTGTCGCCCGCGAAAACCGATCGGCCCCGAAGTTTGTCCACGGCGCTACATCAGCGGAGAGCTATTAAAGCGGAGGCGATTAATTAATCTAGCCTCCCGAGTATACGAATTTTAATGGGTAAAACGCGTGCATGAGCTCAAGGCCGACAATTAATTACGGATTTAAATACGGCGCGCCGCCCGAGGCGTTAAAACGAGATGAGAAATTGCGAAATGAATTTAAGGGGGGGGGGTGGTGGTGCGGACTAACCCGAGGTTACAGACGAGACGAGATTTGAGCTCTGAGACCAATTTCGTCGCAAACACTTTGTGCAATTCGTCACGGCGCTACGACGACGGAACGTTAACCTTCCCACGACTAGAGCGCGAGCTTTCCTTAATGGCTACCCTTTCTAAGAAGCCGATCTAATTTGGTTCTCTGTGTTACGATAATAGAACTGACGCCACGTCTGCAACATATATTGCACTTGCATTTGTACCATAACTCATATTTACTGCCACAAACTTGGAGATTTAGTCAAGCGATTAATTAATTCTGCGTATTAATTGGAATTATTAATCTTTCCAATTGTTACGAACTTCTTGAACTGATTTTATTCTAATTGTATTAATAACTTATATTGTTAAATTTAATTAAATAATAAAGCACGATTTTACGTGTTTTCATGTAATATTATTTCAAGCCTGCGGGCATAAAGTTTGTTGCAATTCTGTTGAAAGAGATATCGGGTGTACTTAACTTCTAAACGAATATTGACCGACATTTTCATTATAAAATATCAAACATTGGCTAACGTTAAAAAACTCGTTTACCACTATCGAACAACTAATTGATAATTATACAAAGCTGTCGTGTTTTTTAAATTAAGTCAAACCGAATGAAGTAATGTCCTAGAAACTTAGTCAAATCGTCCTAGTTCAAATTGGTGTCTACTCCTTGGAGTTTGAAAGAAACTTAACGGTTGCGAAATGTCACACGTGGTAGTCCCGGTCATTTCCTGATTATTCCTAGGATTGCGATACGAAATCGTAAAGACCAATATAAACGTTACATTCCGTAATATCACCGTAGCGTTGTGAACTAGTACGTAACTAACTGATTGCGAGAAACAGGAACGGAGATGTGATTTCTTTTCGTGTTTAAAAGTAATAATGTTCTTTGAGCAGAAAAAGAATAAAAAAAAAAAACAATAATTATTAAATGACGTTGACTTTTTTATTATTTTACATAATACATAGACTTATATATCTAGAAAACTTTATGAAATCGATAAATATTTCCGATCAAACTTATTCCATAGAGGTTTTAACAGCTATAAGCTCTTCTCAAGCTGAAATTTCATTATTTTCCTCGTCTATCCGTCCCTGGCTACGATATTCCGTAGCGACTTGAATTCATTCGAGTGACCCATCGAGACCACCTGGTCAGAGATGAAAAATGGATCTAACTAATATTGAGCTCTCAGTACAAGAAATCTGGCGTTAACAAAATATTTATAGGAACGCATATAAACTAAAGCAATTATGAAAAGTGAAATACTTAGATATTTGTGTTAAGCATTTATGTAGCGATAAGAGATTTTTGTGTAATGCTCAAAATAATTGCTCGGTTTTCTCATAAATTCAATTTTTATGCTTTATATTAACAAAAATAATTGAGAAAATATTAGGCCTTTTCACATATCTAATATTAATAATTTAGAAATTAAATATGGATTTTATATAATTTAATATTAATGTTTCCTATTATCTAACTTATCACAAAAATTTTATCATGGAGATTCGAGGAATCTTTTTACCTCCCATAAGCAGAGATGAACAACATCTATTGCAATAATCGCGAATATATACAGCCACTCGTACGGAGTATCGTAAAACGCGCGTGATGGAATATAAGGTAAACGATATCTTACAACCGGATAAAACCACATAAAAGTCCGAGCGCCGATAAAGTTAAATACGACGGACGTGGACGTCTTTGCTGTATCTAAACGGTTCTAAATCCCTCGACGTGAGTTTCTATTCGATGCGAGGAGCTGATATTCGATATTTTTTACGAGGGTCGATCGATACGCTTTTACAATGTAGCTTGATATACTTTGTTACGGGCGTCTCTTCGGTATAATGCCGATCGGTGAGGAAATAGTGGATACATTTGTTTTCACAACGAATCGAGACCACCTCTCTCGCCAGCCTGGATGTTAACTCCCAAGCGTCGCTCGTATTGTGTCATAAACAGCATGATTTCAGTGCGATCGGCCGCATTAACTCACCGCGGGTGACAAACCATTTCGTGTCCACTCGAGCGACAATGTTTTGATGAACGATAGCGCGCGACGCAATTATTTCATCTGCGAGTCTTAATCACACACAAACATGATTCACGACACTTATGAAGAATTGCGCGTTAAAGCGTGAAGTAATTTCACGATCAAGTAACTGATCAACATATTGATTTGAGATATTTTCTCATATAAAAAAAAGAAATTCTAGCGAAATTTAACTGAAATTTAAAGAAGATGTAAAAATATCTAAAGTACATTCGTAAATTGCCAACAATATAGTAAACAATTAAACTTTTATTTTATCCGGCTATAATTGGCAAATAATCATCGTGACGATTCGGCCATTGGTTTTGATCCTTAATCGTCAAGACGTTAATAATCTTTGATACTTATATATATAAGCATCTTATTTTTAAAATAATTTAAATTTGATGCTTATATAATATAATTGTATCAAAGATTATTAACGTCTTGACGATTAAGGACTAAAACCAATGGTCGCATCGTCACGATGATTATTTGCCAATTATAGCCGGATGAAATAAAAGTTTAATTGTAAAAATATCTTCAAAAATATACGTATATTTTTTTATATGAATTCATATTTTATTATGCTCATATAGTCTCTACATACTATACCTAATATGTATATTATGTATAGTCTCATACCCATGATATAATCTTACTACAATTTATAAATATGACGTTTAAATCATTCTCAGCGCCTCATGTAAAAGCACCTCACATGTGGTTTAAGAAATATCTCATTAGGTTAAAAAAATCGGCTTTAATATAGCGCGTAAGCTGTAATTATATACTTTGCAATTACGCAGTAGTCTTCCTTTAACGTTGAATCGACTTGATTGCGAACGCGCCGATACGGGTATCCTGAGATTCTCATTTTTTCACGATCACGCGAGAGACTATAAGGGGTATTTGTCGGCCGGTAAATTGGTCGGCATGCGAAGGAGCCCAGAACCAGCGCTGGTTGCCAGGAATACCAGTGCCCATTCAACAATGGGCCACACTTCGTCGAGAAAAAACCACACACGAAGCCATGTATCTCTCAATGGAGAAGAGAGAAGACGAAAGAAGAAACATTAACAAACAATGGTTCTGCTGGTTTGCGTATGTGTGAGAAGTGACATTCGCTCTGAACGAATGTCGGGGACGACGAGATTTTATTTATAAGGATTATAAGAAAAAAGAAAAAGGATTGAGAGAGAGGATTAAAAAATAGAAACAGGAAGATCTGTGTCTTTCCAGATTTTGCTCTGACTCTTATGAAATTCGCTATTTTATTAGCATTATTTCGTAGAAGATTAAGGGTTACATAACAATCTGTATATTGTGCAAAATTATTAATTTGAAGATTTTGGAATTAGATTAATACATAAAAAAAAAAAAAAAAACTATTGCAGAGCTAATTATACATAAGAGTTTTACATAATATTGAATTGGGGAATACATATAGGAATATAAAATTTGAATGATAAACATACATAAATAATATATTATTTTGACCATATTGGTGGTATAAGGAGCCTAGTTTTCGATTTTCTTTCAGTCTGATTTATAAATTCACATTACTTCCCAAAGCATAACCGTTGAATAACAAAATACACGTCAGATGTTAGAAGGACATCCGCGGAAATATATTCGCTACAAATAAAAAAAAAATCCGCTGTCGCGTATGTGTAACGTCTAAGCGTGTGGAAGAAGCACTTAATCATCCCACGGTACGCAATTATTCTAATGAAGGGACCAGACGCGGCACACATACGAAGAGGAATCTTCGTTGACCGACGGAGAGCCAGAGGCGGCGTCGGACCCCCCGTGTTTTTTAATACGATACTTACTTTACTTCGGGCGTTCTTCTGATCTTGTCACAAAAATAATGGCGAATTGTATAAAATAATGTAAGCAACAGATCTCACGTTGATTCTCTGTCTTCTCTTCTTTCTTTCTTTTTTTACTCGTTAAAATACTCAATGTACACAAATCTTCGTACATCTATTTATAATAGACAAAAGTAACATGTCAAATTAACATTCTACGAATATTTAAATTATTTCAAGCATTGGAAACATAGCTTTCCTATATTCGCTTTAAGAAAGGGCATTGTGACGACTGCAATTACTTGGCCGACGCAGAAGCATTAAGCATTCCCTCCCATAATTTCCGTAATACAAAGACACATGCATCCTCCTTCGCTTCTCTGCTGCCCTTCCTCCTCTCCCGTACTCTTCTTCTCATTCTTCTCCTCCACGGCTGTTTACGCGGTATTTGTCGCATTGTTGGCTGTCGTTTTGTTTCCACGATAATTGCGACAACGAGGGGACCACTTAACTCGTGCTACATGGCCCTTAAACCATGGCTCCACTTCAATGCCCTTCCGCTTTAGTAGTTCTGCGTGCATGACGATTGTGAGAAATGTCATTATTCTCTTGCAAACAAGAGAATTATGAGAATATAAAGAACAGAAAAATTAAAATAGAAGAAGGAGGAGAAAGAAAAGGAGAGAGGGAAACACACACTTAAAAGGCAATCCAAATGGCAATAATGGTATAGTCCATATTCTGTATTAATATAATTCGAATCATGATAAAATGGCAATTTATGTCTTTATTTTTAATATCATTGAGTCAAAAGTCTGCGAAATCTGATTCAATTTTCGAGTACTTATAAATATCGCGTTCTCATTTTTCTTCAAATAACATAATAAGGAAGGGTTAAACAGCGAAAAACTCTCTCAGATATTGTCAAGATAAAGAAGGAGAGGGTGACAGAGTGGGCGTACAAGAGTAAACAGGGAGAAAAAGAACAAAATGTAAAGAGAAATGTGTAGCGGGCAGCGGAGGAGAAAGATACGCAGCGAGGATACTGCTTACATCAAACGGCACCGCTGCACGGTAGGAGACCGCATTTCGGACGCGAATGGTAATGCGGGGGAACGAGTTTTCGTCCAGCGTCGACATAATCGCGTTTCCTTCCGCCGCTACGGACGATCAGACCGCGAGATAGGCGAATTCACTTCTCTTACATTACTAATACAGAATAATCATCTCGTAGATTCAACATTGAATTTTTATCTGAACTCTAAATAGATATTTAGAGATATTAGATAACTCTAAATAAATATTTTACAAGCAAAATATTAAGAGCTCTGAATACCATACGTTACGTATTTACGCATATTATTTTAGTAACTTCAACGTAGTATCACTTCTCTGAGGAGAATGAAAAGGAGGGAAAAAGAGGGGGAAGCGAAAAAAATTGATCTAGTATTATTTGATATTTATTTGAATTTATTCTCGCGTTTATCAAGCGTCCAAATTAAAGAATTTTTAGACAGTCAAACTGAGAATCTTTCTCTTTCTATATAAGTATTCACGGGGCATTACAGCACGCCTCGTGGCGACGTAATCTCGTGTCGCGGCTTATCAGTTTCCCGTCTCTGCTCGTCCGCCAGTCCTCACTGTGTCTCGCTTTGTGTGGCTCTTTACGCCGCAAGGAGGGACACCGCAAACGGGGTGTCAGTGTCCCATTGCGTGAGATAATGCATTGGCTTGCGCCATTGCACTCTTACGCACAATAGTCTCGCCAGTCTTTCGTGCCTTTGTACGGGGTCCCCACCACCTCGCGCGGCCTCCTTCGTTCAGAGTCCCGATGCAAACGCTGCATAACAATGTCATTCGGCGTGACCGGCCGCTGAATCATGGGGTCGGTATGGACGGCGGACGTGTTTCCATGATCGAGCTGGTCGTCGACTCCGCCGACGCGTAACGCGTAACAGCACGCCGACAACGACGGGTTCGCGCCATTGACGCTCGTTAATCGGGATGGTGCAACGCATCATTATGCGCATCCTGCTTGTATATTAAACGTAACCAGACACTGAGGAAGCGTCGCCACGAGTATACTGTTCTTTTTCACGACCTAACTATTATAGGTGACGTTTCATCTTGCTTTGCGTTTCAAATCAGAGCATTGATCATGTAATTTCGAGCAGAATTTTTCATTTTTTTTTTACTTTTTATTTATTATGATGCCTCATAATCTTTTTCACGTAGAGTGATTGCGTATCAGTTAAAGAGTTAGAGAAAAATTATATGATCTTTGCCCAATTTGCATTGCACTATTTTTTTACGCTTATGTACACGCATATACTTAACAGTTTTCTTGTATGGCAAAATAAGAGCTTAATTTTTAATTAACACGTGACTCTATCTTAAGGCATATTGAATTAAATTGTATCTTTGATATTAAAAAATCAAAGTGACAGTTTTAATTATTATTTTCGACGTATTTATTTCATTTTCAAATATAAAATATAAGAAAAAATATCTTTTTTACAATAAAATTGTATATATCTCGTAAAAAGCATGATAACAATGTTTCAAAACATTTCTCGGCTTTACCATGCACAAACTAGCTATTTTCTACTTTAATCGAATATACTTGCACTTTAGCGCTTGCACTCTCGCAGTTCTCTTCGAGAAAATGATAATATATCTCGTATATTTCTTGCTCGGAGACCCGCGATAATAATTCATAATAAACGCACGGTTAGTAGCTATAAACGTATTATTATTCATATGCGTACCGCGTTACACTCTGTCCCGCATGATTAGTCCGGCGAAGATGATTAAACGAGAGGAGAAACTTCCTGTCGCGCGGAGAAAAAAAAGCATCCCATAAATATTACGTCATGGGTGCGGGTTAAATTCCAGTCGGGGATCTCGTCGACACGCAATGTAAACGCGCGGGTTACATAAACTTATATATCCCGCGGCAGAGAATCGTCGACGTCAGTCAATCCCGGCTCGCACCTCGTTGCGAGCAGTTAATTACGGTGTATTTCCGTATGACGCGCAGGATTAAATGAACTGTCTAACGGTGCTTCGTCGTTGATTCGTCGACGATCTTGCGTGCTCCACGCGACGCGGATTTCGTAAGCGGCGAGCAGGATGTTTCGGCGGTTTGACTCGTTCGCACTGTGCATATGATCGAGAAAAGCAACGGCCAAGTTCGTTAATCCAGCGTTGGAGATCTATGCATCATAGCCTACATGTGGAATACTTAAACTTTCATGAAAGTTATATCTATCTGTTTACCTAAATTACACATCAAGTGCATTTGATAAAAAATATCTATGTTTACTGTAATAAGACGTTAAACAGTTTTCATTAGTAAATTATAAGACTATCTATAAGACATTATAAGACATTATAAGACTATATATTTATAAATTCTTATTACAATATCACATTGTTAAATTAATATTATAACGCGATTATGAGAAATATTAATAATCGCGTCTTATAGAGATAACTTTTTTTCTCTCTCTTAAGTTTCGCAATACGTCCGCGTCGATGTATTCGCTTCGTCAACTTTTCCCTTTAATTATATGTCGCGTCTCCGAGGCACGGGGAACTCTAACTGTTTTTTAATAAAGATCTTTGTCATCGTTGCGTCCAAAGCAAAGTCGGATCGCTGAAGCCGCCCTGCGTCATCGCGATGTATCCACCGCTAATCGTCTCGCCATTGTCCGCGCGACAGGCGTGAATAAGTCGAAGAAGCGGTGAGCATTTTCAAAATATTTCTTTGTGCTTGTGCCCACAGAGCCAGCGCGCGCGTCCGTGCGACGGCCGTGTGGCTTAAAGAGTGTTACAATGAGAATCGGAGTCAGTTACGGAGTGTAACTTAAGCGAGAGACCACGGAGGAGACAGTTGTCGGCCATTACGAGGCACTCGAGCAGCTCGTCTGCATCATAAAGAGAACCGGTGTTATATAAACTTTGAAGCTCACTGTGTCGATTCGCCGACGTCAATCCACCTTCGTTTCTCGTCCTGGAGTAGTTAATTACGGTGCATTATGCGTTATCCATTAGGTCGCTCGCTTGACTCTCAGCCGTGTACGGTATTAAGTCTGCTAAAAGCGCGTTGTACCATTTCATTATGAAGGTCAGATAATATCCCTGCGATATGTATCATTACTCAATCTGACGCGGTTTTCACGGTACAAAAACGAAAGAGCACTTTAGACAATTTTTCGACGGCAACTCTCTACGTTCCCACATGAATTAAAAACTTTTTTTTTTTAATCTAATATCTTTTGTAATTCTGAATAGTGCCTGAAGGGTTCTATTGGAAAATATTACGACTTAAATCGATAAGATAAAAAGATTTTACTAGTATAGTCATATACATATATAATTGTATTTTTTAAACATAAAATATTATTTTTAAACGTATTTTGTGTTTTGGATTTTATAGCTTTTACATTTAATCATTAGAACTCTTTTTGAAACTTTTCTAGAACATGTTAGAAACTGGAGAATTTTTTGGAGAACATCAGTCAAAACTCTATCGAATATATTGAAGTTCTGAAAATAGAGTGCTAATTTTATGGAACCTCGGAAGAAGCTCCATATACTCTTTTTTTCGCATGAACATAAAGTAATTACGGGAGGGTATATTCGATCAGCAAGGGAATCGCCGATGCGTACGCACGGTCGTTAACTGCAGGTGCACCTCGTAAGTCCGATCGAATCGGGGTGCCCGGTTCACTTTCGACGATCGGCATTCCGCAGATACCGATGATGATCGTCAGATTGGCCGGGCCCGATGCTGTCGGATTATAAATCACACGAGTGTTTCCGAATTAAATGCGCTCGGAATACCATAATTCGATTTCAGAGGCTGATCTCTGGATGCTGCGAGGTTCGGTGGATCGTTCTCGCCGGATTCACGCGGATTAAGATCACAACGATGGGAAAGCTTTAAATCTTTACGGATTTAACTTGATAGAAGTTTCACAATAGGGCTTTAGTCGGGACTCTAATTCCAATAAAAAAATTTTAAATCCCATCTTTATTTGACTATCACTCAACTCTATTTTATTTTTATGTATGAAATCATAAATTGCATAAGCGTGAAATAGTTATAAAAATATATAGATGAATTAATATAATACTCAAACAATACTATTTTTTGTAATATTAGATATTTAATTTTTTAAATTAACTTTAAAACTTTTTATAAGGAGCCTTGTAAATTCGGTTTTACATCTCTGAATAAGACATATATTGAGATCTTACATTAAGACCCCACTTAATATGGATACAGTTACACATAATGTGTTTTCTTTACATATTTCAAATATTAACAATATTCACAGCGCCTCGAAAATTTTGTTTCATTCAAGCGAGAGTACGCTGTACGTATTTCTGGGATTTGTGGGTTCCATTGAATTCAAAGCTCAGGTCCACGGGAGGTTAAACCCCGGGCCTGATTGGCGTAAATGTAATATTAATCCTTTGAAATATCTCGGTCGGTTCTCGTCCATCGCTCGAATTAACATAAGCCTTTATTTATCGACAAATTCGGGGCGACGCAATGAGCTCTTCCGTGATAATCCCTGTGGCAGCGGTGCACCAGCGCCGGACAATTTGTAACACATTAACTGTGAAGCCGGGTTCGGCGAACTTTTATGAATGCCATATCCGATATCACACTCTAAAAATACAAGAATTAAAGGAAAATGAATTTAGGGTCTAATAGATCGCGAAGATTCTAATATGACAATCAATTCTGATGATTCTTATCATTTATAGCAGTTTGAAAAATAATTTGCAATTAATATGATATGTTATAAATATGACATTTATTTTTTTATTCGCAGACGATATAAAATGCAATACATCGCAACACGAGAATTGTTCTTGGAAGCTACTATTTTATGATTAGATGCAATTATGAAAGAGTCTATACTTGATACGTTCCAGTAATTAAATATTCAAAATGCAAACATCCTCAGCTGTTCCGCTAATCTCCATCTGAGCTATCCATTCCCTCATCCCTTCTCTCCGTCGACGCTCGAGGGATCTTTCTCTCGTCGTCTTTTTAAGGGATTTCTGGTTTGGGCGGTCGTAGGAAGTATCGCGACTGGGTGGTCCTCTCGGTGGCTGCATTGAGACGTCAGCGCCGAAGTAGCCTACTACACCAAAACTCTCGTATGCGTGTGTTTCCCGAGTGTGGACCCCGCGGCCCCGCTATTTCGAGGTGAGATTCCGTTTGCCGAATAAACAGGCAGAATGCAGCATCGAGCAATTCGAGGTTGCTATTATAGATAAATTCTGGACCGTTCGCGGAGACGCGACCGAATTATTCTTCTGTTTCAACGTATGACGCGATAACGTTTGGAGCCACGAGCCGTGCGCTGATAAGGTGGGGGCGACAAAAGAACTGAAATTAGGCGACAAGCGCGGTAGGGAAGGAATGCGGTGATAGAGGAATGTGGAGCAGAACGGAGTGGCGGAGATATGTCCCAATGCGTACGCGTGATAATAATACCCTGCAGTCGTGAAATTAACAACCGTAAAGTTATTTCGCATCGTGCGTGTATAAATAAACAGCTTAGCTCGAGCTTATTCATCTATGTTGCGAACCTATTACGTTCCGTGTGTACCTTTGGTTTGGAATATTAATGCTCTAAAAATTCGGCGGCTTTCTATCTTTAGCATTCCTTTCAACTTTCTTAAGATCTATGTGTACTTAAGTCGCATGGAATACATCCTCGTGCAGTTATGCAAATCGTACCATTACGGAAATGTACGAATTTCCATGGTACGGCCAGCTCTATGATCGTCGGCGACTATTCGCCGGATGGCGCGGCTATCCCATTTAGCATACATTTGCAAACAAATTGCCGGCTGTATTTGCTCGACGATATTATCGCGGGACGCCGCCTTAAACGGGCTTACGCTTATGCAAAACGAAAAATTACGCGGGCGCGCATGTGGACTGTTACTTTCTTACGTCATGCTATTAAGTCTGCGTATAAAGTGGCCGCGCACGCGGAGAGCCTCACCGAGTCGAGCACGGAGCGTATTATGCGATTTGACACGAACGTCTAATCGCAATGATGGGGCACCCGACGTTAACAATTCGTAATAGCCGGGAATTACGTCGACGATGGGCGGAGAGAGAGCCGCGGCCACGCTCGAATAGTCAATAGTACTTTGAAGTACTTAATTTCCGCGCGCGACGCGGAGCTATGCAGGTGAGAGTGCATATAACCACCGGTGCGGCAACAATCGGCCGCAACAACGATCCCTCGAGGAAGTAGCACTTAGCAGGAGTGGCGCGCCGGGTCTTCGCCATTGCGTTTCAGGGTTGCAACGAGAGTTGCGTTTCGAGCCAAGTGCCAATTGCGATTCAAGCGATACGTTTCTTTTATTTCTGCCGCTGTCGATTTGTTGCGGCATGCGTCGTAGCGTATATTTCATTTCGGATTATGCAATTTCGCGAAATGTCTACTGAAGATTTAAAAATCGTCAGTTTTGCAAGTGATAATGAAACCGCGTCTGTACTCGCGAACGGAACTAACATAAAGTTGAATAATTTTTTTCGAGAAATGAGGAAATTGTAATAAAGCGTAAATTGATCTCGGTGCTAAAATGAAACCGAATGAACGTTATGGAGCCTGCGGCTGTCACGACGGGTTATCCTAGGTTGTATATATGTATAGCAATTTATTCGTCATTACGGCGAGTGTAAGAAATCGGTAATACTTTGGCTCGCTTCATGTTATACTCTTAATATTACATATTACAGCTTCCCCTTGGCCACACTGAATTAATCTCTCATAATATTTCTTTTTTAAATTTAGATATTTATGTCTTATCTTGTTATTGATTTTAATTTTTACTCTAAAATTGTATATTTTTTCTTTCTTGAATCTCTGATCATTTTTGAAGCACATTTATCTTTCAGCATAGAATAAATATATTTATCTCTCTAGTAATTTACTTAACAATGCATTTTAGCAATTTTATTTTAGATTGGATATATAATTAGATAAACAGTTAGATATATTCTAGCATTTTATATTCAATACAGCATACATATTATAACACAGAAACTTTCCTTTCGTTTCATTTGTGATATAAATGCGACAAAGGCGACTCTTCTATATTTAGAGCACACTCTCTTTTAAAATGCCTCAAGTGGAACACACTCTTTGGATTTTATTTCCTCTTGTGTTTCGCGAATAAACGCCGCCGCCATGTATGCTATTTTCACGACGAGAGCCACATGAAGCGCGTTCTCCACGCGCGTCGGAAGTCCCGTGGACTTTGACAAATGTACGCGCCGTGTTCGTCCCGGCAACAGTTTGCCCTCTCGGTGACGGAGAACTCGGCTCGTAGGATTAACCCAATTCTATCTTCCCACGAGTAGCGGCGTGCTCTTCTTCTCGAGAACGCCGCGCCGAAATGCTCGAGGCGGACTCTTCTCGGTGCAGAAGCTATGGTCGCCTTGCACGTGATACTCGCGTTACCTTCTCGTCCTTGTTTCGTCTTCTGCTAGGAATAATAAGCGGGTACGGTAGCTTCTTATACCGAATAAGAAGGCTCTTACGGTCATTAGAACTCGTCTTCTTGCGGCCGCGATCCATCGCGCGTGATAAGATAATGCACATTGCCGGTGATTATATGTGCGTCCAATTTCGTTTAATCGCATCAACTATGCGTTACGCTTAGGACGCACGCGAGAGTATATCTCGGCGGCTAATATTAAATAATTCATCTAAATGATGTACCAAAGTTAATGCGCGAGTAATTTCATTTGGTTCTTAAATTATCTGACGTCTGTTTTAACATAGTGGCTCGAGATTTATCAACGACTATTTTTATATCTTATATATTAACTCTAAATTCTCTCTCTCTCTCTCTCTCTCTCTCTCTCTCTCTCTTTTTGATGAATTGGACAGTAGTTCCGACATATTACGAGCATTTATATGTAAAAGTTTATGAAGGCTACAGGTCCATAAATCAGTTATATCAGTAATAAAAAGAAAAGAGATCAATGAAATTTAATGTAGTATAATGTGAGTGTAAATCGGTATAAAAATAATTCGAAAAACATCCACGTGCGGTCTTGGAAAGTGGGCAATTTCGAAGTTGCGCGTTTATACTTCTCACGTTTGCTTTCATTGTTCTACCCGCAGTTTGTCTCTGTCAACGTCGTAAAACTATTACCGATTCTCAGCGTATCCCTGCATTTGCTGGACGTCCGTCGTATGCGCTCGCGTCTCGGACGCGCAGCTAAGCTCACCGGTCCCGTCCAATGACGGATCGTCGAACCACGATCGGGATTAATTCCTACGAGGGACGGACCCGTGTATATCGGCATCGACGTGCATACGTACGGTACGTGTGCCAGCTGCATCGATCTCGCAATACAGATCGGCGGATTATACGAGGCGGTCGATCGGGGCCGCTCCTATAAGGCCCCGTACACGAGACGAGGCGCTCGTGACATTGCACTGTCTATGATAATACGACACGTAAACTCCATAATCCGCTCTACCAGCGTCGCTCCGTACGATCTCTCTCGCGAGATCCATCCGCGTGGGAGATCCACGACTTTTACGGGCTCTCGCCGACGCGACGCGACGTGTCCGTCTAAAATTTTGCGGTTTACGCGGAAATCGCGAGGAATGATCGCATGGAAAAGTTCCCTTCTCGCAAGAGAAATCTTTTTGTGAAAGTAACGTGTAAATACTCAAATTTTAATTTAATCCATTAAGCATATAGGCACTTAAATACATAAATAGTATATACAAGGAATCATCGTTTTTAATAAAATATTAGTTTAAATAACTATGTTAATTTAAATAATCAAAAAAATTGCAAAATGAAATAATTTGTATTATATTATTCACACATTTAATTGAACCATTTCTTTTACAATTACGGAGAATGAAAGTACGAAATTTAATACAAAAATAGTAAATCTCAATATGTAAGTATCAGTTCTTTGTCATAATAGCAAAAACAAATTATTTTCAAATAAATTTATACATAAATTATTTATCATTTATTTATTGAGTGTGAAATCGATCCGACCGTAATATTTTACTATAGCAGTTAAATTGGCAATATTAAATTTAATAACAATATACGTCAATCCTCTTTATCTTTGCGTGGACCACCATGCACGCTGCAATAACTCTTTATTCGCATACACCCGGTATATAATAGCACATCAGAAACAAGCATAGTAGCTTTAACACACCGTGACACCCTCGGGGTCCGAATGATTTCAATAATAATAGGGATTTCGGTATTAATACAGCGGCGCGTTCCTCATATCCTTTGATCCCCTGAGCATCCGGGTTCTCTCAAGAATACCGGCGGAACCTCCGAATCTCTTTGGCAAGAGGACAGGAGGAAAAGCTGTCTCGCGATCGTGGGAAAGCGTGTCTCGCACGAGTAATAAATGCATCACGACGACGCGACCATGCGAGCATTTCTCCAATTAATCGCGCCGCTCTCGGAATTAAAGAGGCACAGTTAATTTATTTGCCTTTTACTCGATCGCGGGGAGAGGGAGGGATAAACCCGCGGGCGATACAATCTACGCGGTAACTTTGCGTATCGATTAACGATTGCATAATCGACAACGATCGTCGCCGTTATATTCGGGTTACGGCAACCGGCGCGGCGCGGCAACCCGCAGAATCGTTATTGATCACGTTCGCGCTCGCCGCAGTGTTCGCAGTTTACGAGCGACAGCCGCATGTCTGCGTGTTCTTCGTTTATTTACGACGACCGTGACACGTATTAATTGCGAGAGCGGTAATTTAGATTCGTCCTTGCGGGCGCCTGCGTTACGATGTACAGGTGCAGATGGAGAACTGAACGGACGTGCTCGGTGTCAGTTTTGCGTAATGTGAAATTGGACACTGTCGGCCTATTTGCGGGTTCCGGTAAAAAGCGCGTGACAGGAACTGCGTTCATTACCTACTGCGTAGTTTCGCGTCAAAGTGATTGTTACACACTACACGATCATCGCTCGAGTGATTCACATGTTTGTAGATTAAAACCTGAAAATCGATTCAGGATAGGTGACAAAATAAAATTAATGATATTTAAATTATAAAAATAAATCAAGTATTAAAAACTAGCTAATAGTTTCATAAAATAAAAAATTATTTGTGCAAAAATTAATTAATATGTTAATATACACATGCACATATAAAAAGATTTTAAAAAATTGTTTATTCTTACGTATTATGTTTGTCACGAAATGTTATAACGTGTTTTTCTTTGGAAAATTTTAGAAGTTTATCTTGCAGTTTCTTCTTTTATGAAAGTCGTCAATTTGTACAGCTGTCAGCGATTTAATTTAATATTCGTTAAATTGATTTAGTAGTGATACAGTTGTGGGTGAAACATAATAAACATACACGAGACAGATGATATCCGTGGCAGATGAGACGGCGAAAAAAGTAATCGCGAGAAAACGACAATTCATTCCAATTGAGGCGACCAGTTAAGCGCAATTATCGCGGGCGGTACGCGGCACCCTCGCGTTACTTGATAGTGCAATTAACGTCGTCCAGGCCCGTCGAGACCCCGCGTGTGAAACATGCGCCGGTGAACGCGAGCGAGCGAGTGAACGGACGATCGCATTAATCGTTAACTATCTCGTATGGCGCGGCGCAACGACGCTTTAAGCCGCCTGTAAAGGCCGTATAATGGTGACAGCCGTAAAGCTGCAGCCGCATCCAATTAATTTTCTTCCACGGCCGGGGAACGATCGTGTTCGTGGCGCGAGCCTGTCTCGTTCGCCCCGCGGAAATCCATGAAAATTAATTCGACGCCACGAAGGCGACGCGGATCCGCGACACGCGACCGGACGCGAGAGAAACCTCGTCCGAGGGATCTACAAGGTCTTTAGGTCTCGCTATTTTGTGTGGTGGAATCCCGTAGGAGTACCAGTTGCGAAGAGATATAGAACGTGCGTCCATGCAGCAGCAGATTTAGACTTCCATAAAGCCCTAGGAATCGTTCCATAAACATTGATTTAAATTACCGAGGCTTACCTGATTTGCCGATCCTTTTTAGAAGTATATATGTAGAATTAGAAAGAAACAGTTAAATCTCGTTTAACTATTTCAATTTTTATAAGAGTAAATACAGGACTGTTGTAACTTTTCTTCGAGATGTCAAAAATATGAAATAATAACTAATTTTTTAAATGTTTAATTTATGCGCAAAAATATTAACAACAGATTATATTTATATAAAAGTGATAGTTACTCATGTAGTTATATTTAAGAAAAAAATATAAATCTATTTACAGGACGATATGAAGACACTTAGGAAGGGCCTTATTATATATAAATAATCGTTTTAAATGATCGCTTCAGACAATTTATGAATTTAATTCTCAAAAGGAGAATTTATTCATGCCAGTGAAAAGTACAATTCATGGAAGGTGCAGTAATTGGGCATAAGCGTAAATATATTTCCTGGTCATCAGGAGAGATAATGAAGTAATTCACAGACGATTTATTAACTGTGCTTTTAATTTAACACCCAAATTATCTCTTGACTTATTTCCCTGACGTTGCCGCGCGTTATAATTGAGGTATAAAGAACTTGAAAACTTGTACCGCGAGGCTTGTTATAGAAACCGTGGGATTCGCGATGCAGCGAGGAAATGCGGTTTAAGTCGGTCGAGGTCCGCGACGCTTCCTCATCGCCTGAGAGCAGCTCGCAAATATAACGGGTGTGATACAAAGTATGCGCATGGCCGTGACGTGACAGGAGGTTCAACGAGGACACAATATTCTTCGCGACGTCCAATAACTCAGGCACTCGTTACAATGCGCCTCTAACAATTATAAATAACCTGCGGCGCGCAGATTCGCACGAGACATGATCTACGATCGCGGGTCGTTTACAAAGAATCCTCCACGTTATAAGGATTCTTCGACAGAGTTGTCCTTGAGCGATTGGAACATTGACATCCTGTAAATTTGCAAGAAAATATATAAAAATACGGAAATAAAAAAGAATTCGAGAGCCATTTGATATGTTTAAGAAAATAATACATATAAACTTCAATTATATTATAAAATTAGCGTTTTAGTAACAAAGAAAAAAAGAGGAACCGCCGTATCATTCGAACAATAGTAGCATATCTGCCAAAGAGAATGCAATCATACAAGTGCATTATTATCGTGTAAATATTTAAATATCATGTATGTTGCTACGATCAATGAAGTATACGCAAAAAGAACGGCGGCGCGCTGCTAATATGGAGTCAGGCAGCAACCGGCCATTGCGGTTTGTGCAATGCAGGATGCACTAATATGGTTCCGCGGGCCTCGATAGAAAGCGAGATACATACGTTATGAGACAGTATGTCGGTCCCTTTGCATACGCACTGCCTCAGCAACAATCCGCGTCGATTCCTTAAAAAATTTCTTTTCTCGATTGCGTTATGCGAGATGCAGTTTTTTCGCCAGGGTTTGTCGACTTTATTCTGCGTTTACTCACTTCGTTTTGACCGTGCAAATATAAGATTTGAAAGATTAAATTATAAGTATCTATTTATGAACTTAAAAATTATTTATTCCTAATGAAACATAGCAAAATTAGAATATAAATAATTTTTTTGCTAACAAATTAGTTGAGAAAAATAATGAGATTTAATACTTAAAAGTCTTGTTTTTTTTATTAAAATTGTATTATTGAATTAAAAATTACTCATTTATATTAAACGTTGTTAATATCTTAACAATCTTTGTCTAAAATTAGAATTTTTTCTCATAATTTTTTTAATTTTGCATTTTTTTATTAAATTAAATTCCAAAGAGTCCATTGATTATAAAGTACTCTGATAAAGATGCTAATGTTTTCGTTCATCTATAATTGCGTTTTAATTTTGGAATAAATATGAACAGTACGAAGGATTAATAATAAGAAGAGAAACGAATCTCTTCATACCAGAAAAGCAGGTAAAATACTTGTTTTTTGTGTGCGAGCATTCCCGCGTCAACAATAAAAGATAAAAAAAAATGCGCATGAATAGATCGAATACATTCTAGCAACTTATAGGAGGCCGTTTGAAGAGGTTTACTCAACCATATCTGTTCGAATGGTTATCGTTCGACCTCAGGGCGCCTCAAAACCTGAACCGGAGCAGACCGTAACTTAAGTGTTTTCTTAAAACGTATCCACTTCTTTTTCGGTGTACTCTGATATTCACGTCAAGATGAAATTGGAGCCACTGACCGAGGGTGTTATTTTTTTCCGAGGAAGATGAAAGGATAAACATCGGACTCCGTCGAGGCTTTAAATGCATTGAATAAAATTTTTTTGCTTTGGGCAAGCGTAAGTCATGTGTAAATGAATCAATATCGATATAATTTCTTCTTACGTTTATACTGTGGTGATAAGATTAAGTAAACAAGGATTTTAATTAAACGCAATAATTTTCTTTTTTAAAGTTTATGGCTTTAATTTTGAAGAATATAAATAAATGTAGGACAAATACGCAATATACCGTATGTTATTTTCTTAAATTTAAAGATTAGAAAAAACTTAATTGAAAATCGTCAAAGAGCGCGCAATCAAGAAAGAATGTGTACCTAAGATTACGATTTTTAAAATAGCTTCTCGTAGATCGATATCCGATAACTCGATAGTATATCTGGATGCTTATCGTCGCTTCTCATTCATGAAACGATAAAACACGAACCAACAAGAAGCCAGAGTGGAATCCGTCGTGGATTAAAATATAAGTGGCGAAAGATTAATCTCCGTTTTACGGGGAGATAAGTCGGGCGCCGCATAAACTCGACGGGACTTTCATGTAGGTACGCGTCGTGATATTTTATGAAACCATAATGCTCGCTACGAATACTGCCAGCACGAGATACGACCATTACGAGTGATTCCGCTCCTTTTAGCTCGTCCTCCTCTCGTTTTCTCTTAAGGCGCCACATATTTCCCCCGGCTTTTCCGTCTTCTTCTCGATTATTCGCATTTTGCTCGGCAGAATCGTAAATCGTGAAACCGGCTTAATGAACGGTGGACAACGACTCGTGAAACGCTCTAGAGACGTTAAGACTCATCCAAACGCGGCGATTGTAATTGGCAGATGGAGCGAAGGGAAAGTCGAAAGTTCGCGGTGTCCTTAAACGGCACTCGCGGGCGTAATTATTGTTAATCACGAAAGTACAGAGATATATGATTAACCACGTTCAACCTAAGTGTCTTCTAATATTGTTGTATTTACGCGAAAGCACATATGAGAGATTACGGTAACAAATCTATTTTACGATTACAATTATTATGGTTATTATAATAATTGCAACAAGAATCGTTGTGCTTCTGCAATAAATTCATACAGCGAAAGTAAAACTTAACGGAATTATGTAGTTAATATAAAATTAAATCTTAAGTTAAACGAGTAATGGATAAATAATTGATATTTTAGGAGTATCTTGAAAAGAAATAGCACGTATATTTCCTTTTATAACTTTATCTTGTGTGATTGCCATTGACATTAGGCCTGTCAAGAATGATTATTACGATATTATTCAGTTTCTATATATGATTCGTTGTATATCGCATATTATTACATGTTATGTGCGTTCTCCTAAGATTTAGGATCCCAATTTGCATCGACAAGTCCCGCTCTCGTCGGTACAACTCGTTACATTCTATCGCGGCGCGTCGGAAATCAAATACCTGCGAAGATCATCGACGTTCCGGAGATTTACGGCGTGTCACGTGAGAGGTCGTCAGCCAAATTGTTTTACATTGATTTTCAGGTCGAGTGGCCGGTACGGCACCGCGGCCGCTGCTGCCCACACGCGACGTCTCCGCAAACGCATTGTGGTTTCCAGGCGCTTATTTATGCACGGCCCGCCATTTCCGCCCTTTCCGCTTGACGTTTAGGGCCGTTGACTCGCTTGACTTCGTCGTCATATGGCGAAGTCGCTCTGTCGATGCTCCTTCGCTGTCACTTTCTCGGTCCGCGGGCTTTTATCGCAAACAAATTTTACGGATGCTCAGTTTTATGTCCTTACGATCGTACAAATTTTATTAATTTAAAATGTACAGTACGACTAAAAAATTATATACATGAGTATAATAGATTTTATTTTATTTATATAAGAAATATTTATTAATGCAAAAAATGAAGTTACGCATAAGAAGAGTTCAAATTAATATTGTTAAAACAATAAGCGAAAGAGGAAAATAAGTAAAATGTATAAAATGATACTTTTAAACTGTGTATTTTGGACGAGCCTATACAGAAACGTTTTCCTCCCGACATTATCAGTACAAGAAGAATGTTCCATTCATACTTTTATACGCCGTTTATGGACGCGTTATGCGCTGTATCAGTCTTATCAGCACTTCTAAGCCGCCTACAATTTACGCATGTGTATGCGCGTGTAGAGCTATCGGCAGAAAGGAAAGATTGCGGCCGCAGAAAACGCTACTTGCAGTCCCACAACCGTGAATCTTAAGAATTCAACAGAGTTTCTATAAACTATAAGTACAAAGATAAAACTATTTTTAGTTCTTAAATTTATTGAAATATTTTTATTGAAATAATTTCTTTAAATACAAAATTCTCAATATATATACCTTATATACATTTTTTAAAATAGTTTTTAATAATAAATTCGATTTATCTTCTTTATATTTATTTTGCACATTGCTAAGCATGTTCTCATAAGAATGAGCGAGAATGACGAATCCATTCTGTTCGAAGATATACGTCCGAAGCGAAGACAAACGATAACGGTTATCACCGCAAAATATCAGCTTAACTACGCTTCAAATGCCGCCAGAGGCGACGATATAGACACGCGCGCCGTTAATCCGCGAACATGCGCCGTTATTTCGCGAGAATTTGTCAAGCCTTCCGCGCGCGCGCGCTCTCTCCGCACTCTGCACGACAGACCGCGTCGCTAATTGGATGCAAGATACGAAGCTACGTTTCACTAGGACGAATCCATTAATATCGCCTTCGACAGATGGGCTCGCGCGCAAACCCGGTGGTCCGACCGAGGGAGGATTTCTCGCGTCGTCATTAATCACTGAAACAGGAACCGCGCTGCTCGGGTCGCGCTTAGAAAGCGCCTGGTTTCTCGCAAAGATAATAATCGGCGCATCATTGAGCGTACGATTTTCATCCCGTCATTCCGTAAGTTAAACGATAAACTGTGACAATTCGGATGTTACTCACCAGGAATGACTGATTCATACATTCATTTGAACTTAGCGAACCCGCGGACTCGAGCTCAATACATTGTGGACATTTACATACATCTACACATTTATAACATATACTCTTGCGAATGATTAACGATAAACAGCTGTGCAGAAGACAAAACATAGAAGCAGACATAAACAAATTGAAATCTATGGATGCGTATGAGTTAAGAAATTTTATTAAATTGAAAACATTATAAAAATTTAAATGAAGATTACAATTTGCAACAATTTCTATATTTAAGATATGATGCTGTACGACTTCAAGCAGTTCAAACCTATATGTTGCTGTAAACGAGCGGGAATCGATGTATATGCGCAACTCTCAGTTGCTCGATTTAGTAATGCACTGCAGGTAAATTCGCACAATTTCTGCATTAGGTCTTTCCGCAATTGAATAACAGGATATATAAGTCATAGTATATGTTAATGTTAAAATAAGCCAACGACTCGTAATCTTTTTGTAAAACAATAGAAATATTAAATAATGACAAGTTGTCATGAGACACGTGATGTAAAAATATAATATTTATATCTGTTATTATATGAAGTGTTACAAAATTATAAGAATTTTCTTGTTATAAAATTTACCTTTTAATATCTGTAATATCTGTGAGAATACCATTTGTAGATAAAATTTTCTTTGCTCGAATAAAGTGAATCGTCACGCCATCTACTGTCGTACAGCATAAGAAATATGAGAATTGTTAGCATAAAAGTTGTTGGTTGTCCTTTTTTACAAATATTTCTTCCAGTAAAAAACATATATTATATTTGTAATTAAAGATTCTCTAAGTACTATTTTATGTCGTATAAATAAGGCTTTTTGTATACCAGGAAGGGAGAATAGAAAAATAACGTAAATAATTACATTTATAATAAAAGAGTAATAATGGAATATTTATTTATTTTTAATATAAATTGTTTGTATAATATAAATAGATGCTTATTTCTATATCGAGTAATTTATATATTTTTTTATTGTACTAATGCTGTAGAAAAAATAGTTTGTAGAAAAA
The DNA here is from genome assembly GCF_030848805.1 of Temnothorax longispinosus. Taxonomy (NCBI): domain Eukaryota; kingdom Metazoa; phylum Arthropoda; class Insecta; order Hymenoptera; family Formicidae; genus Temnothorax; species Temnothorax longispinosus. The sequence goes on from NC_092358.1 coordinate 22,491,341, forward strand.
AATGTATAATATCTCAACATACTCAGAACAACGTGTAAAACGGTCATGTAAAAAGACCTAACATGAATTTTCAACTAACCTGATGCTATCATTACTATTTTGATTTGTTTATTCACTTTATTCAACGAGATTCTAAGCTTATTATGATGATTATTCGGACGGATATTTTAAAAGGCCTCTCTTAGTCTCTTATTATGAACAAAATATCGTACCTTCTCATCGACTATAGTTGTATATTATTGAAACTTAAGTAGAAATGCGCTATACGACGTGACCAATATTATAATTGAATGTTATATGAATATAAAAAAATACAAAAATATAATTGGGATTTGTTTGATGCGGTCCAAAATCTCCTCTGAGATTTTTAGAAACGTTATTAAAGACAAATATGGTCGAATGCATATTGTATTAAAAGTACATGTCATAAAAGTCTTTAAGCCCAATTGGGGCTTAATATCTACACATCGATGAAAAGGCGAATTTCGCTTTCTTAGACACCCGTTGAAACATTTCGAAAGTATATATTAAAACGATTGGAGAACTTTGCGTTATTATTAACAAGTTCACGCGTTCTTACGTCGAGTTTACGAGTAAATGGAAATAGAGATTCTTTCTTACTTTGGTGGCAATAGGTGTATACGTATTGCTGTAGCGTACATTGCGCTTTCCTTCAAGGCCACAAAAGTTCTATGTTCGGAGACTGCAGCTTCGCAAATATTCTGTACATTGACAAAACAACCAGCCAGCAGTATATCTGTAAAAAAAAAAACAGGGAGTTATGAAGACCAGAAAGCTTAGATAACACGGAAACGCTAAAAACAAAAAAATACACTTACGTTGTAAGACATCCAAAGCCAATTACATAATGTCGCGAATACAGAGTCCAACTAAAGTAAAAACATAAATAAGTGATATGATTGCGAATTTTTATCGAACGATAACAGAATCATTGCCAAAATAAAGAAAAGGAACTCACATAAATATAATAGCCGCCTAAAAGCCATAGTCCGAAGACTAACTGGAACAAGCAAACGATGAACCATCCAACGAGCCATGGCAATAACCATCCACGTACGCCTTCCTTTATGCCGTAAACCATTAACAAAGCGCATATGACCAACAGAAGCAGATAGAAGATGAGAAAGCCTCCGACAACTTGCATAGCTAAAAATTGCGGGCGTCTCTCATTTTTTTGAATAAAATACTAAAAATATCATAAAAGTTAAAAGCTTATGAATCTATAAACTGGTAAAGCATAAGCCTATGAACTAATAAGACTAACATTAGAAACACTGACAATTAATTTCTGTGATTTAAATATACTGTATATATCTCTTTTAAGAAAGAAATGAAAGGAAAGAGTAAATTGATTAATTTAATTATTTACACATTACAAGAAAAGTCATAACAATGTACCGTTATAAATTGAGTAATTTTTATAAAATATTATAAGCCGGTTATTTGAACAGCTCTGGTAGGTCTAGTGTTAATAAAACAATTTTAAATTATATAAATAGGTGAATACTTCAAGATTGGGTGATCTAAAAGTAGTGTACAAAAAAAGAAAATTTTATCTTTTACGAGAAAAATAAAATTTGACTAGTGATTATAGTTTGTAATATGATTTAAATAGAAATGACAGTCAGAACTTGACAAAAAGAAGTGAAGTCACTCACTCACCAGCTTAATGAAAACGTGATAATAAAATTATATGACTTATGACCCTCTCTAGATAATGCAAAAGTTTGTAAGATTTTGTAGCTTTATTTAAACTTTTCGTCGTTTTTGTTATTCGCATTCTTCAGGAATTAGCATAAAACTTTACATAAAATAAAAAAAAAGCTCGAATTTTGTTAAAGCAAAGTGATCTAAATCGTAGTCACATACATATGTCAACAGATTTTTAAAATGTCAATAGATTTTTACTTAATTATATAGATATTGTTTATTTAATTTTGCAAATGTTGGATCATTAATTTCTGATTGATGCGAAAGTTATACTTGTGACTACTTAAACTCGTATTTGTATATGATCAATCAACTTGTAGGTATTCTTATTTAAAAGGACCTGAGTAAAAGTTGATTCTTTTAATTTCGACTATAATATCGCATTTTAATGTGTTAGCTAAAGTAATAACTAATAATTAAACATTTCTCACGTCATATGTATGAACAAATACATTTCATAAATATAGTTTCGAAAATCTTTGAAAATTGTAAGAACGAAATATACGTAAGTTAGCGTTCTAAAATTCATATCCGTTTCTGAAACTTTATACACTATTTCAGTGTATAAAAAGATTAGCTACTATAGCTAAAATAGTCGTAATATATGGATAACTAACATTTTTTGCAGCGAGAACAAAAGGTTTTGCTACTATTGCTAAACTACAGCTCTCGCTGCAAAAAATATAGCTCTTGCTGCAAAAAATATTAGTTATTCATATTTTACGACTAAATTTAACTTAATTTTTTTCCGTGTACAAACTCATTTATACATGATTAATATCATACTTACATCCCCTTACATCAGCTTCAAATAACGGATTGTATATCTGTGTGGAATCGCCACCTGCCAGTTGATAGCATATTAGCGTAATTAACACTACACTAATTGCCTGAAAGAAAATAAATATTGATTACGTGATATTTGCACAATAAACCTCAAAATGTTAAAATTATATTCCATTAGATATACTTTAACTCTGCCTCTAATTGCATGGAACTTCTTAGCCAATTAAGTGATGCTCACCACTGTGTAAAACGCTATAGCGTTGCAACCGGTCTTAACGCTGTTCGACCAGATGCACGGCGACCAACAGGATTCCACAATCGCCATTGTTTACACTGAAATCAAAATTCGAATGTGAGAGAACGTAAAGCGCGCTTTAAGCGTGGTCTCGCCGACTATGACGTTATTCAACAATCGTCGCAAAACTTGGGCGTCGACGCGCATCAGAGTTACCAACGTAAATACGTATTGACAGAATTGCTCGTGGAAGCTTTATTGAGATTAAAATAAAATTATGTTGATGCGCAAAATCAATTCTGCGTCCGAATAATCGCGTTAACATTCACGTTTACGACACTTCCACAGACACTGATATCGAAGAAGCGTCAATACACTGATAGTTGATAGCGTTGCAGACTCATGTTACAAGAGGCGGAACAATCAATTCTGACACGCATGTTGGATTTTACTCATGTGAAATGGTCAAACGCGTACAAAACAATTAATACATATTTGCAATTTTTAAACGAGACACGGCACTTCTTGCCCGGCGCGATATTGACGCTAAAATTTCCGGATACCAATCGCGCGTTCTTCATCGCCACGGCACACGATGCGACAATGCAGTCGATTCATGTCGAACACCAGCACCAAGTTGTTTTCAAAAATCATTCCTCTCTCGCTCGTACTTACGAATTCTCAGGGGTGCGGGCGAGAAAAATGATTTCAATCGGACTCCTTTTGTCAACGTCGACTGCCACCGCGGTCACCAAGATTCGAATGCTCGAATCGCCTCGGAATAACAGCAGAACTGACAAACAGTGCCATACACGCGTCGATGGACGTACGGTTAATGGCGTCGTGTCAGCATTGGAAACCCCCTCCACTTTGCGAACAGGTCACGATGCCGGCTGTTCCCTTTTCGTAAAGCTTGTATAACGCGTCGATCCACCAACTCCGAACAGTTGGCTAAGGATACCATGCACCATAACACACCATGGTTGCAAATATTACAATTAGTCATTTACTAAAAAAAATTTTAAAAATTTTAAAATATTTTTGAGTAATATTCTTAATAAAATTTGAAGTTGTTATTTATTATTGCATATTTTAACTCTTTTGGTTTGCAAAAAATTTGTATTTTATAATTAATCTTCTATCGTACAAGAGATTTTATTCTGAACAAATTATCTGTTTTTTGTTCTTTTCTTTTTTTTATAAAATCAATATTTATTTTATTATACAAAACCACAATATATCAAATTTGAATATTGTTAGTAAAGTAAATTAAAAAATTTGAGTGAGTCTTATTTTTCATAAATAGTGAATGTATCTATTTGTTCTTTATCAATTTGTCAACTTAATAAGTTTATTAACGTAATAACGAATTGAATCGATTCACCTGTTAGTGACACAGTGCGGCTGATGAACAAATGTAACCAGAAATCGCTATACCGTCTGCGGCGCTTGGTTTAAAACATGTACCGTATAATCTTATATTCCTATCTCTTAAGATATGATCACAATATATTTTATAGTGCTATTCAAAAACGTACATGAAGAATTTCGAGAAAATTGGAAAATTTAAATAAACGTTTAAGAATACAATTAATACGTATCTGTATAAAAATTACTTTTCTTTTATCAACAAGCTTGAGCATTATCCGGTGAAAAGAATGCAATGTCTGTTTTATGTAACGTAATTGAATCTTTATAAAGATTAGTGCTGGAATTTATCAATTTATCTAACAAGCAGGTGCGACGAACTCAATGTAGCAACGCTATCTGTATTTGCACAGCGATTTACCATCTATTAATATCGCAGTGCAAGGTCAGTCTGGATAGAAATAGAAATGGTCACATTTATATCTCCTATTAAGCCGCGCGTTTGAAGAGTAGCGTGACATTACTTTATAATTCGCCGTGTACTTCAAAGATCGCAAAATCTCTTGAAGAGGCAGTAATTTCCGTGATTTTTACATTGTATGATCTATTTCAGTAATTTCTTTTGCCACAAATGGATGGAAATAGCAATTCTGAGTCTTCAGATATTTATAAAAATTGAATAAAGAGGAAACACACACAAACTGATTTTTTTTTACTGCGATAGTTTACAAATATATCTCCCCGGAATGAATGGATTTTATTATTTATAATAATCTTGCGATAAACTCGCTGTGTTGTCACTTTATTATCGAGCTGTCTGCGTCATCGAACCCGCGGAAAATGTAGTGCAACGGTTTCGTGTTACCTGACCGCGGTTTCCGCAGCGGGTCACCATTTTGGTGCACCGCAAAGGAAAACAGAAACCTACCGTGTTGAGATCAATTGATGATAATTCGATTGTCGAGAAGAAAACTACAGTTCGACGCGGGAAATCCCGCACGTATATCCTGATGTCGTTTTACGCGCGTTTCACGCTTTCACGATGTAACTCAAGACGATGTAACTCAATTGAAATAAAATAAACGAACAGTGACGTGAAGAAAAAAAAGCGAGGGTCACTAAAAATTCTAGACGGACACGTTCGAACGTTTCCTTTTGTAATCGACGTACGCGGAGATCGAGAATGGTTTGTTGATTGGCCGTCATTGTCGGCCGGCCATGAGGAATTTCACGGGGCTCTATGAAATGATAAAATCCATTCACTCCGGGGAGGACAGTGCCTACATGCGTCTATAAATCCTCACAGTCATTCGGCGCAACAACGAACGGCGTAATGGATCCAGACGTTCGTCGAGATAGCGGTGCTCTAAGACGCCGTAGATCATCGACAAGCAGGATTAACGTCATTGGGATTAGCAATACTATAAGGTGCAAGATATATCCAGTCGGAAACGACATATGACAGAACGGGTAATGCAGAATTGAGAAACTGATCGTATCGGATAGTAATAATGATGAAATTATTTTATTGAATACGATTAAACTGTTATTATACTAATGCAACCATTTCTCCTTGATAATAATATAGAAAACAGTTTTTTTAGAAAATATGAATTATTTTGACTGTATGGTCGTAGGGTCCCAAACTCCATTCTACTCCAGACATCCAAAGTTCTAAGTCGATCATTGCCCTCTCAAACTTTCGAATGAAACCGCGCGCGCGTGTCATTCATCAATATTCGTCTCCATCGACAGACAGGTAATTTTAAATTTAATTCCCATCCCGCTATCGAGGTATCAGCGGCGCCCAAACACGGAGCAAGAGACGGATCCCGTAGTCTCCTCCTGATGCCGACTAGTGAAGAAGCTATAAATACATGTGCATGTGCGCGCGTTATATGCGGATAGATACAGATCCCTCCGTTCTCCATTCTTCCGTACCATTTTCTACGATCGCCTGCTACCATATCGGCTCCCTCGCGGCGCAGCTCTAAGCTACCTTAGCATCCGCTGGACCACTGTAAACTGTCTCTCGATTTAGGCGTCGGACTCGGAGCATCATGCCAGCTGCACGCTCGCGCGGCAATGTCAACGTTGCCATCTAGTCGAGAGGTACTTCAACAGTGTCAATGGTTGGAATGAAGACAACTGTGGACTGGCAACGCTGCGGAATCTTCAACCAACACCCGGCACGTGGCTCATCTCATGCCCCGGTCAAATTGAGCAAATCGGAATAATCAGTAAACCCAGCAACCATTCCGTCGCGCCGCTTCTGCCGATGAACGTAAATGATTTCGAGCGTATATATGCACATATGTATCGTGTGCGCGATTGCTTATTCTTGTTTATCAAAGCTCGCAGCTCCTTTGGCTAACGTTTCTTCAGATCATTCTGCAGTAAACAATATAACCGCGCATAAACATTACAAGAATATAGACACTAAAGACAATTATTTATTAAATAATAATTTTAGGATAATATTTGTAATAATATTTATAGGTGCTTAATTTAAAATTGCGAATAAAATTGTGGTGCATATAAATGCAGTTACTACAGGTTTGATTTAGATGTTGGGTTTGTATCGTTGAGAGCGTTCAGACTTTAAAATTATTATCTTTGTGATAAAACTGTTATCGCGCGGCCTGTCGCGGTTGTTTAATTTTGCAATCAGCTGGTTTCTGAAACGGAAAATATTTCGGCGGCACATTATATTATCTGACGCAGGAATGCGCTATTTGTTTGATTACCGAACCGAATTTGATGTAATTCCTTCGGTGCTCGTAACTGCTCGAGTGAACTTGACGTACTCGGAGTACTAGAGTCACTCAAGTTGAACGAAGTATCAGCATCAAGGGGAGAAACAGAGAAACAGAGAGAGAGAGAGAGAGAGAGAGAGAGAGAGAGAGAGAGAAGAGAGAAGAGAGAAACAGAGAGGTTGAGATATATGCCATGTTTGTGTTAACTTCAATAATTTAACAATAAATCATGTCGAACAGTCTCGATTTAATCATGAAAGAATCATTAAGCGTGTAAAAGTACATATATGTTAATACAAATGTTAATTTGTCTGTAAAATAAGAGGCGAAGAAAAAGGTTTCTTTTCTTTCAAACTATTTCTGAACGTGAACTCTCTCGTGAATTATCTGCGAATGGAAACACGACCCCTCGCACGTTCAGCCAACGACGGTATGACGCCAGATAGATACGTAGTCTGACAATGAGTCGAAGAATTGATAACAGAATAAGATTCGTATCTGGAGACTACAACCTTGTTTGCAAGGCTTAAATTTATTGCTTCAAGTTAGTTCCTTTAAGGTATTTTTACAATATATAATGAAAAACATTGCAAAGTTTAAGAAATGAGAATATTGAAAGACAATAGAAAATTAATTTATTATAATTTATTTCTTATTAAACGTTATTATAATTATCTTCTACTTTAATTTTTTACATAATTGATTTTTTTATGTATCCATTTTTTCAGAATTATGTTTGGAGTAACGTGAAAATGTTTAAAATATAATGCTTTAGAAATTGATTTTTTATGTATCTATTTTTTGGAATTATGTTTGGAGAGAGTAATGTAAAAACGTTTGAAAAATGATACTCTAGAAATTAGAAAGCCTATAATTATCTTAGTGAATCAACTGTTATTGTTAAAAGAAAATGTGGGATGTTAGTATCAAGACTGAAATATCGCATGTTTTGGGCACCAATCACGTGCCTTAAGATCGCGTGGAAATCACTTTACTTCGAAAGCTAATAGTAGTGGATCCACCAGAGTTACGTGACTAATATCTTAATATATTCCGTGAAATATTTAGTCGGCGTGGCGCGGGAGCAGCCACGCGATGCGTTGTTTGAATCTGAGATCTCTCCCGCCCAAGCGAAATAAGAACCTCAACTAAGGGGCCTATAGACGCACAGTCGTAATACATTTCTCAGTAATACCAAGACTTTAAAATAAATTCAAAAAGAAACTCTTACAAAATAAAGTATTAGAAATAAAGATCCAAAGGAGAGAAAATCATAGTTTTTTACGTAATTAAAATTTGATAAGCTTTTTCGTAAAGAATATAATGTTATATTTATATAAATTGTGTGTATTAGCAATTTAATACAATTTATATCTGAAGCTATTTGTATAAAAAAAACTTATGTAAAGCTTTTATAACATAAGAAAAGTATTATTGTTAATGCTGAATGGTCGGCAAGGAAAATCTCGGCCGACCGCAGCATCTCGCGCGGTCGGCGACCACCTTTCGCCGTGGGAGAGTTAGCGCGAAGGGGGCATAGGAGCCCCTCCGGTCAGATTAGGCCCCGTCGGGCCCCTCTCGCTCGCGCTCCGCGCCGTCGAAGCCGTTTCTTCGTGCCGGTTTGTGCTGTCGGATCCGCCTTGCCTCGTGCATACGCGCCATGGTCTCTCGCGTCAAGTCGGGCCAGCTACATCGCGGTACCCAGCTGGTCCCGGACGGCCATTCGTCGGTCCCGGCGCTCGCGAAACGAAGCGGAGTCGAAGCGGTGCCTCGGCACGGCGCGATCTCGCGCGTCGTGTCATCGTCGTTGCCGTCGTCGTCGTCGTCGTCGTCATCATCGTGAACGACAAACCGAGTCGAGCCGCGAGAGCGGACTCCTTCGTATTCTCTCTGATGTAACCCCCTTCTCCCTGCATCCGTGAAACCGCATCGCGCGGCCACCTTATATCGCCGCGATTACGCATACACGCTCGAGAGCCGCGCCGAGGCCGCCGAGCGGTCCCAACGTTCGCGATCCCGTAGATCGCCCGCGATCGCCTGCGACGCGTCCTCGCGCGCGCGCGTCGCGAGTCTGCCGCCGGGACCGATCCTGATCGAGGCCGGAGCCAATTTCGAGAGTGCGTTTCTTTTGTGCGCGGCCCTCGTCTTCTCCTCGGGGAGAGAAGGACGTAGGAATCTGTGAAACCTGTGAGTCCTCGTGGATAAGCATCCAGCTCGACAGCGATCGAAAGGATTTTTGAAAAATTGCATGCACGAATCGGAGTTTTATCGCGCTAATTAGGAGTTTAACTTTATTGTGAATTTTACGTGCATCGATTTTTTTCTTCTTTGTTGGAAGCCAAAAATTGTGTTAAATTTTAAATAAAATTTTGCACATTGAGAACAGGTAAAGAACGAGTGACACAAAAATGTCGGTCAATAGGAAATTTCTTAGTTTACCGACTTTGAGTGTTAAGTGATTACTCTTTCAGATGATTGCGAGTGAAAGACGTACGAGAGTAGAATCGGAGTCCATCGACAGGATTGAAGTGAAGTGGGAAAGTACATTGTGCGATTTGTATCGTGCGAAACCGTTTCTCGATATCGCGGAGCGAAAAGAGATTACTCCGATATGTGAATCATAGTCATAATTCACGCGAAGCGTCGTTTCTTTCTTGACTTGGAGGCACATGCAAAGTCCCCGCAAATCAAACTTACAGTACAATTCAGATCTGGCCAGTCTCTGCAGGCTTAACGTTCCATTAAGTTGCATCCATAAAGTAAAAAAATAAAAATCGCGATCGTAATTCATGGATTCTCTCTCGGTAGGTGACAACGCGATCAGGTGATAAACCCTGGAGGAAAGAAACGGTCCAAAGGCAGAATCGGGAGGAAGTGAAGTATCTAGATTTGTAGAACGGCTACGTTGTGCTAATGTGTGCCAGTGCGCGCGGTTGACTAAGATTGACTCGGCGATTTGACTGGATCTCTCCTTGGTGATCGAGATCGCTGATTTTCCCGAGCGACCGACGCGAACGTCGCGGTGAGTGCGCGTGCACTCGCGGTAAACGCGCGGGCGCATCGACGAAAATCTCCCGAGTCTGCACGTACTCGGTTGCTGACGATATATCAACCATTGACGGATTTCTGATCATGGATCTGCACGTTGTCACCCAGCGATCGTTGACTTTCTCAGGTGGAATCGCGCGGAGGGCATCGGCGAAAGTATTTTCGATCGTCCGCAGAAGTAAGTCCGCTATTAATCTACAACGGCGTAGAAGAACCTTGCGTTGTAGTGCCGGAATGTGTGAATGTCGGACACAAGGTACGGCTCGAAGATCACAGAACGCGATAATCCTAAAACTTTATAGATGTTACGTGGATTAGACGCCGAGAATTCGGAAACAAGTCGAGAACTTTATACCGAGTGAAACGTGAGAGGTTTAAGGGATGATGCGATCTTTGTATTCGACAATCTTGGGATACCAAGATTCTAGATTTCTATGAATCCTGAGACGCCAGCATCCTATAATTAAGCGAGTTTTTCCATTGTTAGATTAACATTTTATATCAAAAATCTTATTTTATATTTAGCGCTAAATGTACATGGCAATAATTTTATAATCTCACATTAAATGCAATTTTTATTTTAAACATATTTTGGAATCTCTTACTTCCTTTCTTTTTTAGATTACATTTAGCATATAATTTTTAGACACGGGCCTCTCAAAAATGAAGATACTCTTTAAGTTCTCGCTTTAGATATTTATATTTTCCGACTGAAAATCCAAGGGTGAAACGAAAGATTATTATTAAAATTCATTACTACGAAGAATCTGTAAAAATTCGCTTCTTCGAATGCGTCGAGTCCCTTGCCCTTGCAATGCAATGCACGCTTTCTTGGCCCTGAAATCGAGCGCGGCGGGTCGCGACGCGCTCGACGTTCGCCGGCGCGTCCTTGATTTTCGCTCGATTAGTATCCGCGCGCGGCGGATCGCCCGTTATTGAAGAAGGAAAAAGTATCGGACGTCGTTCCGGTTGACCGTTTCGGTTCAACGGCCCGCGCTGAAACGGCCTGTACCGGAGGCGGCTGCACGCATTCGTCCGTGAGCGTGAGCGCGTGCGATGCACAATACCGATTCTTTCCACGTTGCGACGAGTGGAGGAACGCGGCTTCCGGGATTGCCTGGGATCACCGCTGAACTTTCACCGATCGACAAAAAATCGCGATGTTTTCCGCTCGAACAACGCCACGGGACGACCGAACGTTATATTCATAAATGTCGGCGCGACCCTCTCCATTGTTTTCATATCCGCGATCTACGATATTTTTCCATTCTTTCCTTCCGAAGATGTCCAGTTCCATCCAGTATGGAACAAATTTTTATTTATTATTAACCAATTATATTTACTAAAAATTATTTGTCTGTATTCAACGTCGATATTTTTTACGTATTTTCTTTTACTTCAAGAATTTATTCTTAACAAAACCTGTCGGATAAATTAACAATGTATTTTTTATATCTTGATTTTTTCTAATTTTAAAAGATTGACATATGGATTATCACACACAAGTTGATTCAGAAAAACGACATATTCTGCGGAATTTCTAATATTTGCCACGCTTATCGAATATTTGTTCTTTTTTCTCAAATTAATTATCGAAGTCTACGATGCTATCGAGAGTGAAACACGAATCGTCTTAAGGAACGGGAGGACAAACAAGAAGAAATTCCACCGCGTGGTTTGCTGCTCCTTACAGTTGATTATACAAATGGCACAAGTTTTATTATTTTATTTTTTTTTTACTAAGTTTATTGTATCCGTGGTTACGTAAGCGTCTAAGGAATTTCGCGCACAAACGCGGCAATCATCAGGTTTAGCACCTGATATCCACACTTGTATTAAAACAGCTGCGAATGTGTGCTACTCAGATTTCCTCCATTGCAATCTTCTCTCGTCTCTCAAATCCGATAATCGAAACAATCATAAATCTTGTACTTTATATTACAATTATATAAAATAAATTTTTATTATTAATACTGGCAATTAAATAGGAAAATAAATTACTTTGAGTTTCAAGCTAACTTCAACAACTTTAATAATTAATTATATATAAAATATAAGATTTAGTAATTAAACGCAGAATTAAATTATCTTAAAAATCTTTTTTATTAAAATGTTGAAACATTAATAATTTTTTATTTATAAGTAGTCGTACTAATCTAAGGATTTTTGCAATATATATATAAGCCTCAAGTTAATATTTTGCTTCACCACCATATTCAAATTTTATTTTAACAGACAATTTTTTAAAAATGATTGTTAATTACAATTGTACTTAAACTTTAATGTTGGAAAATATTGTGAAAGCAAATAATATTCATAAAGCCCCTGATAAAATAAAAGACACATTTCTTAATCACACACATTGTTGTTAGAAAATGCGGTAAGAGCTTCCCGTACATAATTAAAGATACTATACATAATTACTTATTAAAAGTTACAACTGCGTTGCTATGAACGGTGAAATAAATCCGAAGACGAAACTCAGATTAGATCTCGCAGTAATCTCTACCACCCAAGAAATGCACAGCGAAACGATGTAACCGAAGAGTAAAGGTCCTCGGTTTCGCTCGGTGCGATTAACCCGCGTTTCTCTCCCCTCTCTCTCTCTCTCTCTCTCCCTCCCTTCCCCCTCTGTCTCTCAGATCTTATTGCCGATGAGGCTGTTAATTCCTGTCGCGCGCGCCCCGAGAATTCCAATCGACGGCTGAGGGGCTGAGGAGAATCAATGGCATCCGGTGCGTTTCGTCCGCGGACACGAAGAGGGATGTTCCTGGTCGCGGCCACTGGCTCTCCAAAGGCACGACGTATAAATACCAACTCGTGGGTCCTCTTCTCCTCCTAAGCCGCCGTCCTCGTCTCCTCTTCTGCTCCTTCCCTCTTTGGCCCGCGGAGTCTATTTAGATAATCTTCCGCTTGGCGGGAGCGACACTCGGTGCGGCAAGGAAGCCTCTTCATCGCGGTGGCTTTCACCAAGGTGGCATCGTGTTCCTCGCCTGTGCATCACTGATCTTTTGCCCCTGCTCCTCCCTCACCTCTTGCTCCTCCCGTGGTCGCTTCAGTTCCCGGTGAAATTTTTTGGCATCCGCCACGCCCGTGCGCGAACGTCTGTCTCGTGATTCGTGTAACGGCCTTGAAGAGAACCGTGAGGAAAACCCCGAACACACAGAACGTTTTGAAGAGCATCGAAGAGAGCTTGAAAAGAAATCCTGAGAGAGTCTCAAGAAGAATCTCGAAGACGCTCTTAAGGGTTGTTGAGGAGAACTTTGAAAGCACGTAAAATATTTTAAGAGTTTCTCAGAAAAGGTATATATACGTACTTCCGTATTATCCTGAGGTGAAGATACCGAGGACAAAAAAGTTAGGATTACAATAAGCCGAAAAGGAAGTTTGAGCGATATAATTCGTGAAAATAATCGTAAAACACAATCGCAGTATATGATTTTTAAATAAAATTAGCTGAAAAATCTGAATGTTCAAAAGAATCTTTAAGAAAAATTTTTAATAAATCCATAATCAAGCAACGCGATACCGGAAGTTTAGGAAAGACAGACATCAATGTGGTGAATAGTGAGGCGCGTGTACATGAGAATTAGACTTTTGAGAAAATGAGAGACAGATAGGCGATGACGGGACTCACTGATGACAGTGAATTTATTCTCCGAGGGTATGTACCTGGTGTGCCGATCATATGAACTGATACATTTGTTATTTGTTTAGTATATAAGACTGATAAGAATATTTAATATCATGGCGAGATAAACGTAACAGTGACTTCAGTCTTCAGACTTCACATGAACTATAGTTCAAATCTTATAAGCTTGCTTGAGGCTCAAGAACAGCATTTAAAGTTTATTACATTAATTTCAATTTTTTAAATAATTTACCAAGTGTATTTGTCGTCAAAACAAAATTGTTTTTTTTATACATAAATACAAAAATAGTTTTTATTTATATTATATCTTAATAGAAACATTTTTCTTCACACTTTTTAGTTAATTAATATATTCCGAAATATCTTTAAATTTATATTTTATCTCGATAATTTCCATTATTTGATTTTAACAAAATTATTACTCACATTTTTAACAACATACTGCACGTTGAAAATAATTACGGATCTCCCTCTTCGTTTCATCATCACGATCTCAATCAATGCCAGTAATTTTTATTTCTCTTTGGCATGATTCCGAGAGAAAAGAAGCAATTGTATACGTCCGAAGTGCCAACATTCCATCGCGAAATTTGTTAGATGAACATTTGATGAATTGGAACTCTCTTGCGAGACATCAGGGCGTCTTGCTTGCATGATAATAAAATCATTATCGAATGCGATAATGATGATTTGTCGTTATATTGACTGATTAGTGATAGACAACTTGTTCGTTCTATTTCTGTCATGGTAATCTATAGTTCCTCTTTTACGTATTTAACATACAGAGAGCAATATACTCTGTTAAATATCGTGTTTCACTTATATGATATGTAATTTTACATTATAATGATATGCAGAAAAGAACATTATCGTACAAAGTCCACTCATATTAAGTATTTCATAATATGTTCTCTCAAAACAACTTCCCAGAAATTACTTAGATCCAATTACTCTTAAACAAGTGTTTCATTTGCGGTACTTCCGCCATGCGAAATTGGCGAACGCATCGCGAGAAATGTCCCGGCACACGTCATGCCGCTCACGAATGAGATATAAATATCGCCGCGACTCTTTCCCTCTCTCTCCCTCTCTAATTTTCTTAGGAATGAAACACAGTTACTCATCGTGGCAAAAATATGACATCGTATCTTGTACGTTAATAACGATTAATTAATGACGTAATCCGACCCGTCGAAAATGGGATGGAAGAAAATAAAAGTTTCGCGGACTTTTCAAGCAACGGTGCATACTGCAGAAACTGGCAGAAAGAGGATTACAGGAGCGGGCAGGTATTCCCTAGCCGCCGGCCAGTTTTGTGCGGCGATTTATAACGAACGATTTGCAGTGACTTATGGGACAACTCTCGATCGATATGCAAATGAGGGGACCGCGCGGCTTACGCGACCGTTTAGACTTAGATCGCGAATTAATTTATTTGAAAGCGACGAACGGACACCGGGACGGGATGGTCGCGGCGCGTCGATTAAATCGGCTTAAATCGCGCTTGCTTAATTAAGCATAAAATCAGAAATACACTATTGGTTAATTATCGGGCTACTGCATTTGGATTTATAGATCACCCCTTAACTTCATAATTACGGGATATTCGACATCTTATTTCGATAATTTCTGCTTAGTTAAATGAAAAGTAAGATGCAATGTTATCTAGACTACTTTACATTACATTTTATGTCTACATTTATACTCTGTTATACTCTTCGCAAATGATATCCTTTATATTTATATATGTAAATTATAAATACTTTTTGTTTTATTTTTATAGGTATATATCTTGATATTTGGTTGAGACCCGTTGAGACCATAAAAAATATTCAATGTTGCTGCGTCATTTTCTCTCGTATAACACGAAAGACGTTTCGCGCGAGCAGATGTTTGCGACAATTAAAAGTGATTGACGCGAATCTGTTCGGCGAGCGAATGGCAGATTAACCCGGAGCAAAATCGATGTACAAGCCTCAGCGGTCGGGATGTTTCTGTGTAAAAGGTTAATACGCATCTTTCTATATTTAGAAACGTTTTCCTGAGAGAAAAATTTCGAAACCCCCCCGGTGAGCTGGCTTCCTTTGCATTCTCCACGGGATAAAGGAAGTATTACGTTGGCGGATCGTTTGGAGTACAGACGGCTAGCAGTCACGAGACTATTAGCTTGCCTCCGGCACAAGAGTCTTCTGATGCTCTAATAGATATTTTAGTATGGAAATCTATTTAGATAATAAAGTTTACGCGTTGTTTCACAACACAGAAGCCTGTTGTGACAAACAAGCAATTTATATTACAGATATATAGATGCAGGCGCATTCTATGTCGCATCTAAATTTTGCTGTAAGATTCTACTTTAGAGTTACAATATTTTATATAAGCATAACGAAAATTGTGCATATGTATGTTATACAGCAAATGTTATTTATCAGATAAAATGTTTTAATTTACATAAAACATATTTAATATTTGAAAGCTTTCCAAACATTAAATCAAATCTATATAAGTTTCCATAGTTCTCTTTTTACAAAACGTCATTATATTGACCAAATTTAAATAATTTAGTATATTTTAAAAGATAAGTGTGTTATAAATTTTTATCAATAATTTTCGATTATTCGAGATCGTAATTTTATCCTTGTTTTTAGTGGAAAAGCATTGTTTTTGATAGGAAAATATTCGAAATATGAAATCTACAATGGGCGTTCCATCAATTTCGAAGTTTTGCGCCTTAGTGGCCATGCAGGTGTTAAATTTGGAACACGATACTACATCGAGGAATTTCAAGATTTTCCTTTGAGAAGTGCATTTAAAAATTTAAATTATAAAAAAAACAATCTCGTTTATTAAATAACATGTTGTGTGAGGTGGTTTCTCTCTTTAGAAGTAATGTTCAGATTGTTTTACATTTATTACATACAAAATTTTATATCGATACTTTTTTTAAATTAATACATATTAAATTAATATACATATATGCAGAATAAGTACAACTTTGAAGCGTAAAATATTAACTCAGTTTCCTGAAAATGTCAACTTATAGTTACATCCCATACGTTCATATCTTGAATTCTTAATTTAAATTTTTCATCGTTCATAACTTGAAATTATTGATGTTTATGACTAATATCTGACGTCCTCGTTTCTGGCGACGTAAAGTCGCGAGTCCGGCGCAAAACCGTCGAAATACGGCGGGAATGCACTTTTGACGCGGGTGCTTATCGTTTCGCAAATAAACCTCACGACGCGACGCGTTGTGCCGCGATGACAAAGCATCGCGAATGTTTATCGGTTATTTGCACTGGGACGAGTTGCCCCCTCATGTGTAAATAATGTCCTGCGAAATTGAATGCGGCTGCTTTTCTTTATTCGATGTTTTCCTTTTTCGGGATTGGCATTGACCCGCCACCAGTAATAACTGAGTTTTGCATTATTCGTATAAAAAATATGTTTCACGGAGAATATATGTTTCTCTCTCATAAAAATGAATTTAAAATAATAATAAAAATACAGAATAATAAAAAAGGAAAATAATCTGCGAGTTGTTTATAGAGAATATATAGCGTATGTAAGTTATTGTAATGAATTTAAATGTTATATTTTACACACTTATATTAAACGAAACTTATATTGGTACAGGAAACATATGTGAAACAAAGGAATCATTGCTAAAGAAAGTAATATGCATCGTTCGATTGCATTTAAATCCCGTTGACTTGCTTTTTTAACCGCGTGAATTGATTCAATTGGAATATGGATCAAATAGAACGCGGATTGAATGAGTTGAAACGCGACGTATGCGTTTATAACAGAGGTCCAGCCTACGAGAGATTCGCACTTTCGTTTCGGTTTTCTTACGTGCTCCGCGTGGCAGATGAGACAGGACCTTCCTTTTCTCTGCGATCTTGATCTTACACCAGGGCAAGAATTCCTTCGATCAAAACAGCAATGCGCGAAGATGCATTGCTTACGCGTGTTGCCCGCGACTTTGTTTTTTACCTAGTTCTTTGCTCGCTTTTCACTTCTACATTTAACCGTTTTACGTGCGTTTCGAATATACTTAAATATATGATTTAATCATTGCATAGAAAAAGATTTAACATTAACAATTTAATAATTTAATAAGATAAAGCTTCTCGTAACAATATAATCATTAAGATAAGTATAACTTCTCATAATAGGTATTATTTACCTTACAATTAGTATCACATTATTATATTAATATATGCATATGAATATCATAAAAGGAATTTTTGGATTGAAGGAAAATCCGGATACGATTAGGAACTTTAAGATATGTATTGCAAACATTAACTGCGTATGTACGATATAGTAGATAGTGTGTAGATTGAAGTTAAATGTGGTATGGTGCGATAAATCTGGAATATATGTAGGTATATGATCGCTTTGGAAATTGTAATACGAATAAACATCCTGCTCGACGATATTGATTCGGTCTTGGTGCAGTCTCAATTATTTGTAGAAGCCTGTTTATCAATTGGGCGCTACGCAGAAATAGTCAAATTGCACTCGATCTCTTCCAACTCCCACTTGGTTTCAATTATAATAAATCTTTTAAATTATATTAGTCTTAATTATTTATCATTAAAAATGAATTTTTGAAATTACGTAAATAATTATTAAAATGTATTTATCTTTTAGAATATTGATTTTGTTTATGTATTTTCCTATCTTAAACTCCTATCAAAACTCTGAAACTTGTGTAGTTTTTATAAGATTGATAGGATTAAAAACTAGAAAGTTATGTGAAATAACAGTTTTCGATTGAATCTTTGTTAAAGGATCAATTTAAAAATTCTTATAGGTTACAACTTCATTATTTTATTATGCTGCATTACTTTTAATGTCGTTTTATATTTTTTGCAAAGGAGCAAGAATTACTTGTATGAGCAAAAATAAAGATAAGCAGAGGCGCCAGGAATAATTTATATTTGTTATAGCATGTCCACTGTTCACTGAAGGCAAACAACATTCTCGTTGATCCCGCGACCGATTTTCACCGATAAAAATACGTTTTTTGTTATATTAGAAAAATCCAAACGACGGAATGGATAAGCGCCAAACGGCATAATGTCGCCAATAAACACATTTTTCACGTCGACGAGAGAGAAATGATTCTTTTTTTCCTGAATTCCTTCTTTTCGTCGCGACAAATTCACCGGCATTTTGGCGCGAGTTCAACGACTCACGATGTCAGTCTGTCATTGACAGATAACGTGACGTAATGAATATCTAACAAGACTGATATCCGTCGACCTTACCTTATAGTAACGACACATATGAGTAGTAAAAGGTATGCTTTCAACGGATGATAGTGACGCGTGACTGTTCTCGAAGAATAGAGTCACGTACATATATTTAAGAGTCATTCATACGTGCATCTCTGATATAATATATGCCATTTAAGCCTCTTATTGTTAGATCCAATCGTTTTCCTTTTTGTTAAGCATTTCACTCAACTCTAATCATGTGAGATTTATTTAAAAAAACGATAAATATTTTGCCATATACATATAAATATGAAAGAAATTTAAAAGCTACGTACATATAATCAAATAATTTTAATTTTTAATATATGTGGATGTATTCATTAATTCTTTTATATTATTTTTGAAACATTATATTTGGATATATTATGTGAATAGTCGAATAATTCTGGTGAATTTTGTTATCGCATCGAAACCAAGAAGTTAACTCTGTATCGAAAGTCTATTCGGAATGAAAGAAGCTGTTGAACTGGAAGGACGATTGTACCGAATACATCGGTTTCTCGGGTATTAGTGCAGGGTAATACCCGAGAGTGACTTCCGGCATGGCGAAGCGTCCCGTTTGCATTAACGCTGATAATAAATTCGGAGCGGACGTTTTATGCAAGGCCTTGCGCGTGAATTCCAACGAAATTTCATCCATTATACCTGTCAGCCGCGGTCACGCTTATCTACTTAAATGGACATCCATTAAATCGCGATTTTTTTTCAACTTCTTGGATATAAATCGCAATTAAATCTACATTCTTATATTTTTGTTAGACTCACAATGAACTTTGTTATTTATTTAAGTAGTTGTCAGTTAATATCTTCTTAATATCAAGTGAGGGCAAGGATAATTTCAGAATAAATCTCGAAAGTCAAGTTGCAAATCTAGTTATTTATTTTAAATTTTAGTTTCATAATATATTTAGTTTAAAAAGCAGTAGCAAATTATATAAAATGACTATATTAGTAACAAGAAATAAAATAATGTAAAAATAATAAAAAAATAACCTTGGATAATTTTTTCTCGATTATAGTTTTTTTTTCGAAGAAGAACATTATTATAGCAGAAAATAATTTTTGTTAATATAAATATATTACTAAATATTGTGAAATATATGAGGATATTTTACAAAAATATTTCATTATTAAAAAAAAGGAATTTTCTTGAAATTTGTTCGTTACTTGTCCGCTGTTTCATTGAACCGTTATTTTATAACGAAACCGTGGGAGGCGCATGTAGGTAGCAGATCGAGATTTATGCAGCATAATTACAGTTTTGTATTAATTATTTGTTTATTTATTTGCCCGTGAGATAAGCGACCAGCAGGCGATCTGTGAAACTCATTGATTCGGAAAGGACCGCGGCAATCATGCGTTATAACAATTAATCTGATTCGGATGAGCAGGCACATCGCCCATTGATTTGAGTGGGAAACGTGCAATTAGCTCGTGTCAATACCACGAGGCTTTAGAAGTATACATAAAACAGATTTAAAATCAACTGGGACAAGCTTATAATGAAATAATAGAAGAAAATATCTGAAATATAAACGACTTTTGTACACAAATCATTAAGTCAGCATAATCTGCTATCATCTGCTATATCATACATTAAATATACGTTTAAATGCTTTAATTTCAATTCTGAGTTTTGATTTACTATATTAGACTATTACCAATATAATACAAACTTGTATGTTTTTTTTTATGTAAAATTCTTTTGATTAAAATATATAATTAGAGAAAAAAATTATGTAAATAATTGTTTATCATGTTTTTGTGCCAAGTTGCCACCTATTTTAAAATTTTTAATAGAAAATTTGAAGTTTTAAATACAAGAAAAAGAAATTAAAATTTATTATAGCGCATAGTTTACATGAAGATAGAAGTTTATGTGGGGAAAGTTTGTCGGATAAAATTTATATTCCATTATTCCGTTTTGATTTTATGTAGAAAGAGTTATGATACACTGGCGCGACGCCGACTTCCGGTCATTTTGCAGAAATATGCCGGTTTACTATATAGATATCTCCACAGTGCGCTTTTACGATTCAGTAACGATGTCAACGGCGATTCCACTGTAACGCATAACATAATCGTGCAATTAAAAGCCAATATTTTGCTGTTTAACTTCTACAGGATAATTATGTATAAAAAATTAGAGAAGCGGAAAATTGATAAAATTCTAAGTCTCGTTAATATAAACGAGATTATTTTGCTTCACGATCTAGACGTCACGCAACAAGACTATAAATAAGCATATCTTATTTTATCTTTAAAAATATATCACAAAGATGCAATTTCTCAAATTACAAAAATAGTATTACAGAATAGGCATATGTGACGTTATTTCAGAGTCACGTTACATTGCAGAGAATTTGAAAAATAATTATTCATTGTAAACATTTCTCGCATTTATTAAATCTATCTATTTAAAGTAAAGTCTCGAAATATCTTGTGTCGCACGCCGGAATAGAATTGCTCCGAATTCTCGCAAAGTTTTTTTTAACGACCCACAGACTCGCGAGGGAGGAAGACCTCCCTCGGACGTCAGCAGACTTCTTCTCGGACCTGGCGAGAGCCAAGAAAGAATTTCGCGGCCGGCATTGGTCTTGCCACGGCATCACGCAGTGGCCTCCGTCGCTTCCGGTAACGGCGCGACCTGTCTGACTTTTAATGGTAGCGCGGCTCACGAATTCCGGCGAGTCTCATTCATCGGCGATGGTGTATGAATAAATAAATAAGATCGTGGCCGACAGTTATTGGGGGAATGCGCGAACGTTCGCAGTAATTTACGCAGCGGCCCGCATTTTGCGTGCGTAAGTGCGTGATATGTGTCCGTCGCGTGAGCCGCTCGCTCGTAACTCAACCGAGATCGTTAATATCCCATAGGATGAATCTAGCTCGTTAGTCCTCGTGCAAGGCAGCCAAGGACAATTCACGCGAGCCGTAATCTCTCTCGCGCGAGGCAAGATTCGTCCTTCTTTTCACTTTATTTTTGCACGTGTCATCCTTCGCTCGATCGTCTTTTTAGTCCGGCTTGTAATACGATTTGAATTTCAGGGTGAAGGAAGGATGAAGAATGCCCCGCGCTGGCGGAGGAGACGGGGGTAGCGGACCCCAGAGGACAGGTGGGGGTGGCTTCGGAGGATGGCTGGGTGGCGCTGCAAGGGCCATGACGGGTGGAGGCGTCGGTGGCGGGTACGTTGTTCTGGGTGGCACCAGATACGGTTTGCGGATCTCTCAGGTATTGTGCAGTTCATCCATTATTATGCGGCGATAAAATTCAAAATATCAGATTACGAATAATATGAAGAAAATAGAAGTTTTACAAAATTCTTTCTTGATATCATTCAAGACTTATTATCAGATATTTGTACTCCAAAGAATTACAAAAAGAAGTTTTTATTTTAATCGTTTGCAGTCAGCAGTTTACTCATTTTCCAAATGCATTGCCGAAGTAAAATTAAAAATTAATAATTTAGAATGTACTTTATATAAAATATTTTGGTTTTTTATTTAACAATAAGATTTGCAGCAAATTATTTTTTATATTATTCTATAAGAGAGAAAATCTGCATTATTTTAAATTCTACTTAAACCGGCTATTTTCTTTAAACCTCGTCTGGTAACGATCTTCAATCGTGTCGCGAAAATTAAGACGTTGAAGGATCTAAATTTAGAACCAATCATACAAATAGAATTCGCCAGTCACTGACTTGAGCCGATTTTAAAGTGACTCTTCAATTCTCACCTCTGCCACTCTTTCTGACTTTCCGCCTTTCTTTTCATGGTTTGTCCGCGGAATAATAAGCACCGTCGACGTCACAACGACACATACGACCGACGTGTATCTCATGTGACACATTCGCGCCGTCCTCTGTGCCAAATTCTGCCCGAGACCCGTATAAATCGCCGTTATTTATCGCCGTGTAGATCAATGACGCCATTATCAATTCCGAAAATATTATCTTGATGATAAAAAAGACTGGTTGAGATTTAGGAGTAACGCGGCGAAGATTTACGAAATGCGATACGCCCTCAGAAAGAGTACCTACGTAGTAGTACGTTTGCATGTACATTATTTTCTTGTAAGTTTAAAAATACAAGATGCATTTGAGACAGAGCGGGGAACAGTGTCCCTAAGTAAAGGGACATGAGAGAAATGGAAGGAAACGAAAAAGACGCATCGCCCCAGACGGAGAAATAAAGCGAATATGAGGACGTGCTTGTGAAATACAAAGAAATAGCGAATAAGTAACAAAGATATACGAGGCGCCCTGAAGAAGAGCTAGCATAATTCTATTTTCGAAAGAATTTAGCGACGATTTCTCTTTGTAATTTGATTTAAATCTTTTATTTCAATACTTTTAGCTCCAAATTTACATCTGAATAAGGACGTTAAAAAAAATATACATATATATATAAAGTATACGATGTTCAACATTTTATGAACTACTTTAGGAAATGAAATAATAAACGTTGAAGCGTACGTAGTGTACGTACGACTTTCGAAATAAAAAAAATATTGATAGAGTTATTTCTTAAAGAGGAAATATCAGGTAAACTTAGGACGATCAAAGAGATTAAACGACGATGAGAATTGCTTTACGAAGAATCGAAGATTGTGTTTGTTTGTTCCAGGAGAGCCTGCCGTCTGCCAACTCCAGAGAGGAATCGCAGGAGCGCCGGCGGAAGCGGAATTCGCGCGAGGGCGATTCGCGGGAGCGACTGACCGAGAGATCGGTGGCGGAAAAACCGCCGATCGATCTAACGGCCAGCATCGCCGATTGTTGCTGCATCGGTCCACGATCGCGCCTACCGCTCCCACGAATCCCGCCGGCGATCTCCGCCCCTTCGACCGTGTCCTCGACGGCGACAGCAGCATCGTCCGCGTCGTCATCGTCGGCGTCGTCGTCGTCATGTCCTTCGATCGTCGCTGGCGGTTATCCCTCCGGGGGTATCGCCGCCGGCTGCTCGCCGCCTCTTCCTGCTTCTACCGCGAGCGTCGCGGAGACGACGCCGACGCTCGCTAATAATAGTCGCGGCGCGGCTCAAACATCGGTGGGGAACATCGGCAGCACCGGCCAGCAGCAGCAACAGCAGCAGCCGCACCACTACCAGCAGCATTATCCACAAACAGCAGTGGCGGCGGTAACATCGTCGTACTCGCCACCGACGACGACGCCGTGCTCACCCTCAACGTCGCTCGGCTACTTGTCCGGCGTTCCGACGACGACGCAGACCGTCTCCGTGCCGCGGCAGCTCGCGCAGTGGACGAAGCATCAGACGCTCAAGCTGCAGGTACTTGCCTCAGTCGATCGTGCGCCAAGATCGATCGTTTGTTCCTCGCTTGTTTAGTTGGTTCAGTTAGTCATTCCGTTTCTTTGCCGTTCCATTATCCGCGAGTGGATCGTTGTTTCGCGATGGGTCGTTTCGATCGCGCTCGTCCGTAGCCTGCGCAAAGTTCGAGTTTCGCGCGTAGACTCGGTGAGGTGCAAAAGGTGGTCACAAGGGATACAAAGTGGAGTGGCTTAGGTCCGGAAGATTCTGTGTCAGCAGCCCCGAGGTAGGTCTCAAGGTCACCGCTAGGAATTTTATCTCTTCGATGACACCGTGAATTTTGTTGATAACAGATTTGAAATTACCTTAATCTTTGTGGCAGACTCCATTACAAGCAGTTTTCGTCTTAAAAGAAATTCTTTTTCCTCGATTTCCTATGATCAAAGAAGTGAATAACTTTGATTGACCTATATAACTTTTGAAAAAAAAATACCCTACTTTTTTATTAACTACTTATATCTTTTTTAAAGAATTTAATAATGATATTCCTCTTCCAAAATTTTCTATTTAAAAAGATTTCCAAATTCTTAATTGTAGTATGATAAAAAGAATATTTAATACCATTTTATCAACTATAATCCAATTAAACTGCTCTTTTCCATGGACGTATTTTTTTGTTTTCAACTTTACAAAACAGTCAACGCATCCACTTCGCCTTGAAACGCTCGCGGTTTCACCGCGCCAAGGAAATTTATCAGCTTGCAAAGAGGAGTGCCAAAATTCACGTTTGATCTTTCTGCACATTCGAACAACTCGGTTTCTTCTTCTTGCTTTTTAAAATCATGCATTCGTGTGGCCGCCTGATTTTTGGATCATCTCACACGTAGCGTCGCGGTACGTTACCGCTCCGAGAGGGAAGAGATAAAGACGACGACGAAAATAGAATATCGCTTCTTCTTATTCGACTAGACATTTATGTACGCGACACATAAGAGTTTTTGATGACCTAGGCCTGCCACTTTACGCATTCGCCCGCGTGACATACTCTTGCATCGCTATTATCATGCGTCAGTCACTACACAAGTATGATATACACTTGTGTTCATGAGAAATATTTGCAAAGCAAATTTTTTTCTTGCGTTTATATTTATTTTATATATACATATATATGCAGTTTTTTGGGGAATTAGAAAGAAACTCTAACTAAACTAAGAGCCTTACTTTTAAGCTGCAGACTGGTTAGGTAACTATCAATATGCAAATCGTTTATTAACCGATATTTTAATATCAATCGGAGAAAGATAATTTTTATTATTTCTGTCAAACCTTACCTTGATATTAATTTAGAATGATTGGTTTAGGAGTTATTGAAAATAGATAGCAGGGAGAATGAGAAATAAATAATTTTTTTTTATCGACTTGGCTTTACGTGTTTATCGGAGCTATTGCAAGCCGTGAGATTTATTTGTTCTCCCCTGACCGACTGCAGGAACCAGCAGTGATAGCGGTGGACCGATTGCACAGGTTTCGTTGGAGCGGGGGCGGAGGAGGAAGTGGCAAGAAGTCCTCTTCCGGCCCCCGCAGCGAGAAGGCCGAGCGCCTTCGCGAGCTCACCGAGAAACTCAAGGGACCAGCACCGGTTCCGCCACCCAGAAGACCGTCGCGAGTGCAGGCTTTCTCCCCTCCTCCGAGCGGATACCAGCCGTCGTCTCAAAATTATCCACAGGTGAGGAATTCCAACGTCATAGTGACGAGAGACGTCTTCTGCTACGCACGAACGAGTGATATTTTACACAACTGGACTTTTTTTATACTTTCGAACGTTCGCTATTGCCAAGAAAAAGAATATTTATTATTAGCGTTTGAACATTATTACGAAATCAGGCATATGCAGAAATTATTTAATAATTTGTATTACTTGTAATGTGGTTTTTTAGTATTGCAAACAAAGGAGGTATTCTTCCATTGTATTTGTAGAAAATGTCTGTGTTGCTAGAAATAATTGCATTATATTAAGACAGAATCTTTATCTTTCTTCAATTTGTGACACTCAATAGCATTAAGAAGAAAGATATAAATTAATATTAAATATTTCAAATATTTATTTTTTATTTTAAGAGAAAATAAAAATAGATATCGGGATATATTTCGTAGGACATAGTCAATACTTCTCATTAACGAATCTCAATGTCCATTTTGCCGCTTATATCCGAGAAGAGTTTTGCTGAATTTCATGATTCGCGAGACTCCTTTGTCATGATTTCGCTGAACTAAATGCATGCCAAGGCGCATAAAGATGATCGCTCTCTCATAATCTACACAAATTGTCATTTAGCTCGTCATAATTTTTGTACATTAAATTTCTGTTATTCTGCTGCCTCCAATAAATTTCTTGCTATAACGTCAATAGTAATATTATTACCTCGTAACAGGAATTAATACACATGACGTCAAGTTATGCAAATTTCAATAACATTTGACCTACGATAATACTTTAATAATCGCGCATGAATTATTTCCGGATTTAGTGTCTATATGACATAAATCTAATTAAAGTCCGCCCACAAATAAAGTGGGTGTATTTCCAATTTGAATGAAATCACGCATTTTTGCTAGACTTAATTCGACGCAATATAAAGCCAAATTAATCTAATTTTTTGCGTGTTTTTCTCAGACGGGCTTGAATCCAAATTGTGGCCGTTGTGAGGGTCGCTCATCTCATCGCAGCTATACATATAGCGAGGGCAGCCAGCATGGTAATAGCAATCAGGAATTTCAACAACATCAGCAACAGCATCAGCAGCAAGAAAATCCGAAGACGATGGTCCGTAGTGAAAGTGTCAGTGAAGAGTGTCTCAGTGATCGCTCGGGAAACAACATATACCGGAAGTCCTGCCACGACTCGAGGAAGACCTCGAGATCAGGCAGACCCGAGAGAAACAGTGATGACGTCAGTGACCTCAGGAGCAAACCGAATGCCAATGCGGAGGCGGCGAAACACTTGAGACAGTACAGTGATTCCGTGGTGGACAGTGCTACGAGTGTGGACGATTTGTGCGATAACCTGAACGCTTCCGTTGGCGGTAACGAGGGGGAGGCCCGGGATGCCATCACCACGCTGGAGCCGCGTGGGCTGCTCGCCTTTCACAGATCCGGCGCGCCCTATAGGAGTGCCTCCTTCAGCCAGGTGGACTTTAATCAAGGTAAGCTTCCGTGTGCCGGCTGAGCTCATTAGGGGCGTCTTGCAAGCTAGGTTTAATTAAACCAATTACAGCAAGACTGATGCAGATTGTGTCTACCGTAAGATTTACTTTATCGTCGTCATGCAGAAGGAAAATCGAGGACGTGCGATCAAGTAGAGTTTCTTTAGCTATATAGCTCGGTCGAATCTTTGAAAAGAAAAATGTTGCTTTTAAATAGCTTTTTAATTCGATAGCGATCACAATGCGGCCAATGCTATTTTCATCCATAGAGTCCTTCTCTTAATCCACGATCCACACGTGTCTTCACAAGATACTTTTGGAAACACGGAACTGAAGTAACGCCACAGTGACAGCCTTGTATTAGGTTTCAACCCTGAACTACATACCACAGTAGTTTCGGTTGCATAATGAAAGACTAGAAATAAGAAAAGCGCTAAGTGCGACTGTTCGAATTTCTAATGATAGTAATAAAACATCTGGCATCCTTGACCCGTATTATCTTTTTAGATCACCACAAGATTTCAATTGCTTCGCACATTCATATCTTTGATAAGAATTTTATGCGCTCCTAACAGCATTAAATCTTACTGAAATAAAAAAAAAGAAAAGATAATATTTACGTAAATTTATTAATACAATAATTTGATTGTAACACTTTATAAAGACATATAAAAAAACGATTCTATTACTAAGAAAAGTGTTAAGTTTATTCTATAATTAAATACATATTATTAAAAGATATAAATATATTAATATAAATATATCATTAAAAGATTTATTAAAATAACAATAACAATTTAAAGTTCAAGTAACAAAATATATGAACGATATATCTTTATGATGACATTGAAAGCGTGAAAACGCGTCGCGACTCATTGGCAAGCCGGAAACACTTCACGCTTCCGCGGCAACAAATCTTTCGAGACACCTTTTACGCACGAAAGGCGGGCTGCGAGGACGGATAACCAGGTGCTTTTGAAATATCGTCGCCAGAACTTTTCTGCGCTTGCCCAAATCTCTTTCCGCGAGCGGACGTAGAAGCCAAGTCTATTTATCTGACTGTTCTGTTTATGTTGTATAGAGCTTGTGTGAATATTTTATCGGATAATTGTATACAGTATGCTTTGATATTTGCATTTTTGTGATTAACATTATTTAATTCGAAATTAATAATTTATTATCTCAAGTGTTACAATAGAAAAAAATGACTACCCAGTAAAATATATTCAAATTTATATAATACAATTTAATTATTCTTTAACAAAAATCGAGAAAAATTTGTTTCATTTCTTACGGTTTGATCCTGCATAAAGTTGAATTTATAAGTTTCGTAATTTCATCTCCTCTGAGGATACTCACGTAAATGATTATATTTATGCTCATATTCATATATGTATGTGATAATGTGAAAAAGTACTATAATTGGCACACGATACATTTTTTTTGTATTCACAACGTTGAAAGTAAAATTTTAGCGAAATTGTATTGATTTATTTAATCGTACGGAATAAAATTTTCTATCGTGTATCTTAATCGGTCAGCCGCGTTCTCCGGAACTCCGCCAGCGAAGTGCGCGCCGCTTCTCGCGTCTTCGTGATCTCTCATCTCGCACGGTCTGTTTGTTATTATTGGAATGGTCCACCTCCTCGGTCTAAGAGCGCTGCCAAACTTACGTGACACTCGAGGAGGTAATTAGGATTTCCTCTAGTGCTCTCTGCGTTTCTCGCCTTCTCTTACGACCGAGAGAGGCGGCCTCACTGTTGCTCGGTGCAAGAGTACTCGAGTTATTATTGAAAACGCGCGTAATACGCATCTCTGGAATACGTCATTCAAAAGGTATCTGTAGAGACCACTTGAATTTGTACCAAAAAGCTTTCTTATAATACACGCAATTAACAGTAATAATGATTAGTAACAGTAACGCGCTTTAGACTAAAATCTAAATTTGCCTTACATTTTCTATATTATTTATCTTTTCAACTTCTTTTATCCTGAAATAAATTTTTGTCATAATTTATCTGTATTATTATTACTAAAAATATTCAATATTATATAAAATTTAATAATAACGCATTGTATTTTTGTTTCTAAAGCTTTACAAAATTACTACAAAAATCCAATAATTATTAGATATAAAATAACGTAATTCTACAATTACGTTATTTTCACAATTTTCTGGCTATTCTATTATTACAATGGAAATAATTTATACTTTTATTCTCCAGGGATTTTCCATTTGCCATGGAACATTAACAACGTTAATATATTGCTTCTGATAAATATAACTCATGCAATATTTTTTCATGGAATACTGTATTTAAAACGCTATAAAATGAGACAGAAATATAAGGATAAACTTACTAACAACTCGTGATTTTCTGTAAGATGCAGATTTTACTTTCAGCGCAAACTCGCACTTTCCTCTTCCAGCGAATCGACAGAAAAGTCAGCCGATCGTAACGTCCAATCGCTCTGAGACCAAAGACGTTCGAGCGAGCACGTTACCTCGTCGTCGGGGTGATGTCACACCGGGTAGCTCGACACCACAAAACAGCCCCAATCGACAGAGTCCGAGGACGTCGACGCCCAGCGTCGACAGCGCCGTCGGTTCTGCCGAGGGTTTGGGTGTTTCACAGCAAGGGAACCACGAGGAGATACGACCCAGAAGCGATGGCTCAGACAGTCTGGCAACTTCCAGCGCACTCACCAGCCCGGAACCACTAGTTCCGGAGACGAACCAGATTGAGCCCAGGGTCGATTTGGTGCAAACGGACTCGCCCGCCGTTGAACTCGTTGGCCACGAATCAGTGTATCCGGTCGTCGAAGGAAGCATCGTGGAACAAACTATTCAAAAAGGTTAGATATATTCTGAGGATAAAAATATTTACTAGTTTTTTTATATTTAATATTTATTAGCATTAACATTTCATAGGCTTAATATCACTAGAGAAATTACGACCGTCTTTAGCTTGAGAAAATAAAAAGAAATATATTCTCTCGTAATTGTTTTAGAGAAGTGTATGTCAATTATATTCGACTTTATTTTATAATTTAGAAGAAAAAGTAATAGTCCCTCTAAGTCGGTAATTCGTATGTATATTCGTGGTTCAATAATTAAGCTTTTATTTTGTCATTACGCTTTGCTTTATTTTACTTTATTTTATTTCACTTGGAGTTTTATTTGCTATGTTACAAATTAATAATTTCTAACTCCTATATTATTTTAATAAAAAGAATCACATGTGCCTCTTTCGGCACATTTTAGCGTAATCTCGAAGAAACGAAGCAAAGTTTCCACTCGCGATAGTGGGTCGATTGTATGCGTGAGAGATATCTCAGTAGGATATAAAACGGAAATACACTCGCGTGGGAGTCCGCGAGTGCGCGAGCAAGATCTGCTTGCTCGAATTTCGCCGCGGCGCGCGGCGTTGCTCATCATCGCGAGGAAACAACGACAGGAAACGAACGGCGAACAAGGCGAAGAAACGCGGTAGCCGCGACGGTAGGATACCGTCGTCATCGTTGAGAAATGCGCGTCAGTTCATCATTTATTGTGAATAGAGCGCGGTTCCAGGCGCGTGTGAGAGCGGCCGTGCGTGAAGTCATCAATGAAGATGGCTATAACTCAATGACGCTCAAACGTCTATTTCCATTCTGGCACCCACCGTTCTGAAAATAGTGCCACGCAAAATAACATGGAACTTGCGTGCACCTTTGTACCCGTGCTCCTGTCGATGCACCCAAAATAGTTCTCGTTCTCTCCCGCGACCCCCCCCCCTCCCACCGCATTATTCTTTGTCCATCGTCTCTGACATCACGAGATACATGAACGCCTACTTGATCTGATCTCATGTTGATAAACTCTGCCTTCTCTGAGATCGAATTTGCAACGATGAATTTTCACGCTAAACTGTAAACTTCTTTGGAATTTCCAATTTTGGCACAAATTAAAGTAACTTAGAATTAAATTTAGTTTTGTTAAATTTAACCAACCATAGCGCTCCTTTATCTCAAAGTCTGAAAAAATCAAGAAACGCACATATTATTTTATAAATGATGAAATATTCGATGCAGACAGAAATAAATCACAAAGAAATTTATTTCTTATAATTCGTTTTATATTAAAAAATTTAACTTTTACCAGCTAAATAAAAATTCACAGTTTTACACAGTAACAGAGGGGAATGAGAACTTAAGGAGGATTATAGAATTTAAAGCTAATAAGTATTCAGGTTCTTAGCAAAAGTATAATCAAGCTAGAAGATGTGCTGGGAGAACGCCTAAGAGTCTGCTTCTATTCTTATATCTAGTCTTAAAATATATATCTTAAAATATAGTCTTTAAGTATACAAATGTTTCGGAACAAACTCACTCTATAGTTCCGAACAAAATATATATCATAGTAGTCTATAGGCTACTAAGATTCAAGCTCGGACCGTAAATGGCGTTTTATTCTAATTACATAGGTCAAACTCGGACCGTAAATGGCGTTTTACTCTAATTTGAAAACATGTTTTCTTCGGAACTATAGATTGAGTTTGTTCCGAAAATGTTACGACCCGAGCTTGCATCATAGCAGTCTAGTACTATTTTTACGTGTATATTATACACATATTTTCCAACTTAGTAAACTGCACGCCGATTCTTTGTTGGACTTAAAACACAGTTATTTTAATGTTCCAACAATAACTGTGTTTTAAGACTGACAAAGAATCGGCGCGCAATTTACTAACAATAAGTTGGGAAATATCTGTATAATATACACACAGAAATAGTATTAGGCTACTAAGATCCAAGCTTGGATTATAAATGGCGTTTTATTATAATTTGATTGTATCATAACGGTCTTATTTCTCATAATATTAATAAATAAACTATATTTTGCTCGTTATGAAAGTTTGAAGTTCAAAGCTGCAGTTTCGTTAATTTTATATAGATTCTTCTCTGATCGTATTATTGATTGGCAGAAATAAATCAATATTGATTTGTTTTGACATACGATAGGCAGACAAGAATGACAGAACCGTAAAAATGGCTTTTAGAAACCAGGATAGAGCCGCACGAGGTGATCATCACACCACCCCCGGAGGAGCCGCGACTGAGTCAAGCGAGCGAGGGCAGCGAGGCGCCGAGCGAGACGCCCTCGGAGGCATCCTCGCCATCCGGCAAGACGAGACGATATCGGGGCGACACTAGCAAGAGGAGGAAGGGCGTGTACATAACTCAATGGCCAGAGCCCTTGGACGCGGACAGGAACAAGCTGTCGGCTCAGAGCAGCGAGGAGAGAGACGAGCCACCTGCGACGCCTAGCGACCTGTCCGACTGCGAGGGCCACACGCCTCGAAGGTAACCGGAGAACCTATACATCCAGACCCATCGAAATAGAACGGAAGTGCGCCTGATATG
Organism: Temnothorax longispinosus; assembly: GCF_030848805.1. Taxonomy (NCBI): domain Eukaryota; kingdom Metazoa; phylum Arthropoda; class Insecta; order Hymenoptera; family Formicidae; genus Temnothorax; species Temnothorax longispinosus. The sequence goes on from NC_092358.1 coordinate 22,524,085, forward strand.
GAGACGCGACGATTTAACGTTATACTTTCCTTTTCCATTTTCAATTTTGCGTTAATAATAACCTTAATGAGACAATCAAAGTTTTATGTGTAAAGCAAAAATTTTTACATTTTGATTGCTCGTTCGGTTTCTCCTCGCAAGATTTTATCAAGTTCATATTTTATCGTCAAGCTTCAATATTCTTAAGCTTTAAAAAACGTGTTAGAGAAGCATTTTCAAAAAGTACGCACACAAATATAATACATAACAATTAAAAAACTCTTTCTTATTTTTTTAAAGATGTAAAATACATTTTTTTACAGCTACAACGTCAACAATTTTAATTTTATCGAAAGCTAAAATTTTTGTTTTAATCCCTAATGTACTACTGATAGATATCTATAAACATTAATAACATAAAGATTCTCTTCTTTTCAAACGTCAAGGTATAGCAAGAGGCCCCTTCGCGGGCCCTACGGCCAAATGCTGGAGGCTGAGATGGCGAAACCGCGCACCACCGATATCGCGCTCGAGGAAGGTCTCCGTCCTCGCAGAAAGATCTCCGCGAATCTCTCGTACAACGCGAGCAGCAACAACAACAGCGGCTCCGAGCCGCCCACGCCTTGCCACCATCGGACGACCTCCAGCCCGACCAAACTTGACGGACTTCCGGGGCCGAGTCCTGAGCTGCTCGCGGAGCTGCTGAGAGGGTCCTCGGAGAGGGTGGCTCGCGCACCGGCGCATCGAAACGTGAGTCAGAGATTATCTCGCTTCGATATAAATTGCCGGTTACAATGCCCCGGCTACATTTCGCCCATTTTTCGCGATACGATGGAGATAAGAGCGAGGGAGGGCCGTAAAGTATCCGCACGATTCGTGCAGCGCATTTGTTATCGAGACATTTGATGCATGCACAATGCACGCTCCTTTTGATTAATGAATGAGCGATTCTGTCGGAAAATCTTTTCTTGCACATCGCACGATGTCGTTATATTACGAAAATGTTTTAATTATACGCGACAAAGAAAAAAAGAGAAAAAAAACTGATGTTGGCATTCTAAATCTGTACCAAGGTTTATAAAATAATAACGGTCATTTATTTTTTAAATTATTTTGTAAAGTATGCTAAAGCCGTAAAATTTGTTACATTATTTTTTTAAAAGCTAATTTGCAATAAAAAAAATGCATCGTGTCATTCACTCATTTAATATTCTTGTAATATCTCTCCTCTCTGTGGGAGAAATAATTTATTTATATCCAACGCTAAACCATGAATATGACTGACTGGTTCTCGCCGACAAATTCTTCATGTTAAACGAATAAATCTCGGGATGAGACGGTCACATTTCGTCGCTAAATGCGTGGCATGAATGCGAGCCAAAGAATTCTGACTCCGCTTCTTCCTCGAATTTCGCTTCTTTTCTAAATATCGTACAAAGACGCTGATCACACGGCTTATCACCCTGTATCTCTGGCTCGCGCATCAGCGTTCTAACATCTGGCCGAGAGGCCACGAGAGGTAAAGCGCCGGTAAACCGAAATCCCGCAATCCGAGCGAAACGAATGGCCGCGCGCTCGCGCGCTCGTTCGACTCCAGCGCCGAAAACATAATCTAATAATAATATACGGCCATATTTCTCGGATGAGTCCGTGCCTTGGCCAGTGCACTCGACGTTGGTATAGAGTCCCTATACGATTCTGGCGGGGGCGTGTACGCGGATATTCCTGGCGGGTTAGGCGTACCTGGGGACCGACACCACGGTCCTCAACATCGATGCGATGATTCGCGTGCCACGATCATCTTGGCGCAAACTCCGCGACCTTGCGCGGTATATACGCTTATTTAAATTGATATGCATACCTCTCTTTTTATGTAAAAAAATATATATATATCCCAAAAATACTTTTGGCGATACAGAGACACGATTTGGGAATTGAACTAGAAATATTGCGGCAATAACATCGCGGAGAACACAAGGCCGCGTTGGAATATATCCCGATCCGCTACTGAATTCTAACTTTACGAGGTAATTCTACTTACTACATAATTCTTTTTACGAATTATGTCAGATTAAATCTGGTTTCATAAAGAAGTTTAATTTAAGCGACATCGAGGGATAACAGTTTCCAAAATTAAGTTATTTCCAGACATTTTCGATGATTTTATAAGTTCGCACCATTCCCTCGTACATATTCCGCGGTAGAACTTACGCAATTCCGATGAGCTTATGCAATGCGCGCGTCCTCTATCCAGCAGGTTTGCCGTTTGGAAAGAACAACAAAGAACCGCGGGAACGATAGGCCCGTTTTATCCACAAGTCCTTGGCAGCCGCAAATATATCACTTAAAGATGTCGCCATAACTTAGTCACGTTCTCTACGCCGATTAGGAGTCAGACGGATCCTCACGCCGCGGTCAATTTGTTCGTGATCGTAGAATATTGAGCGTGAAATGTTAAAACGTTTGCAGCTATTAGCAATAAAGCTCAATTGATCTCAGCGTTTCAATGTTACTTGCTAGACGTAGCGCGTGAGAACTTCTATATTTACATAAGGAAACTGAAATAGAATCGTGTGTGGCAATCCGAAACGGACATTGCAAATAATTCAATTTAAATTCATTTTCCATCTGAAACGCGTATACGAGTTATATAAAAAAAAATTACAGATCTACGTTGAAAAGGTTATTTTCATTAAGATTATTTCTGTTCACGTGTCGTATTAAAAATAGACTTGTAGATATGTCAGTCGATTCAACAACGAGGAATGCATTTCTTTTTAGCGGACGAGATATTCCGTGAACTTCTTCACCGGGATTTGAGGCACGGATGAATTTTAATACGAATGGCATTCGCGAACGAGGATTAACGAGGATTTTCGAAGAATTTACATCGTATTGCGACGATGCGCACACAGCGGAAATTAGTCACGGAAAGAAAGCAAGGTTGTGTCTGCTGAGAGAAAGCAGAATTGTTTATGACGTGAAGCGGAATGCATTTACCGCGCGATATCTCTGTGCACGCCAGTTATAGTCATCACCCCACGACGTGCGGAGTTTCGCGCACACATCCTGGTCAGAACCATATTTTTGCATCCGCGACGCGATGGAAATACGCGCTGACCCGGCAGGTATCAATCCGTACATTTGTACGCAGTCGCGTTTTCATCGGTGAGAGAAAGAGAGAGAGCAGTGAACTGTTTCTTCCGCGGATACGAGAGACCCTCCGTCGACGTCATGTTTACCGTTGACGTCACTATACGCCCAGGCATCGTGAATTTTGCGTTCCATTCATGAAATCCCCCGGACGAGCGGAGAATGACGTAATACTAAACACCTACCGCCGTGTAAAGCTCACGAAAGCTCGTCGTTGAATACCTCGTAAGACCCCTTTCAATTTTCACGATTGTGCGAAATCCGCGGTCTCTTTCTTATTTCCGTATACATACTTTTGCATTCTTATCAGATCAATAAATTATTATGACGAAGCAGTATATTGAAATTCAAAGTAAAATATTCGTTTAACTTGTCAATTTCATAATAAATTGTTTTCTATATTGTAAAAATATAGCTTTATGAATAATTTCATTGATCTTATCGAGACGATTATGGTACAATTATCGAGAAATATAATTCTGTTCTGTGAAAAATTTCTAAAAAATTTTATGTATAAATTTATACACACGCATATATACATTACATATATACGTATGTGGCATACAGCTTTTATTTTATATATATATATATTTTTTTTTATTCTTGTACGCCCGAGCAGGGATAAATATTTTATACATAGTATGTGGTATTTTAATGTTTATTTTATTTAAACGTCATATCGATTATTCGATGTACTCGTATACGCTCGTATGCGCTTTAATCATTAATTTAATATTGAAACTGCGAAGCGCGGTAGCGTCCAAAAGTCTCCAAGTATTCCGGTGATGTATGTATTCTTGAAGTAGCAAGTTTCCCCAGACGTGATGGAGTAGAGCCTGCACGGTACCGGGAGTACAAATTCGTTACTTTATCGACAGCATTATCGGTGGAAGTTTAGAGAAACTGCGGCCCCGAACGGCAGAAATTCGACGCGCGAGAAAGCGCGTCGCGTCGCGTCGGCGCGCGGCGAGAGATACACGCCGGAGAATAATGAAAGGCCCGTCGGCCGGTCATAAACTTTCGAACAATAGCGTAATCGTGGTTCCATTGACTGTTAAGAGGTGCGGACGCGACTAGGCACGTAGGTGGTATCGGTAGGTACCGACTTTTATTACTCGCCGCTTGTATCAGTAAGTACATCAGTCTCTCGGGGGAGACCGTAAAGGAATCTCGTGCACGCGCGATATTTAAACGCATTTACGTTCGATATCGTTGCAGCAATTTCCAAGACTCGGACAAACTCGTCGGTAGGACCTCCTTTAATATCGAAACGATACGAGAATGTTTTCTACATTTGATATCTTTTTATTGGCACTTAGGTTTGGACACGTATCTATTCACTGTAAGATCTACTTTATCTCTCAATAATTTTGTAAATATTGATAAAGATGTACGCAAACTGTATTATTTCTAAACAGTGTATTATTTTGTTTTTTGCGCAATATTGTTTTATTATATTAAATATTTTATGATAAATCTTCGCAGGATTACGACTGAGAAGGCTTTCAGTTTAAAGGTGATGGATATTAGAGAATTTTATTTAGATTAATTGTTCGACGCGCACAAAACAAGAATCACCATAAATCAGCAATGCGTTGCTCTCGCAATACCTCGCGACATTTCGATCGGATCGAAGAATGATCGTGAAACTGCGGCGTGATGCATCTACACGCGGGGCCGCGTGGCAGGCCAGGATGTTGCCGGATAATCTATGAATAAACCGACGAGTGCAGCGCGCGCGCGGGCACGAAGTAGTTGCACCATTCGCTGCGGGGCACGTTACTGGGAAATATTTAAATATTTAACTTACACGATGGTATAAACCACTTGGTCTGTAGTTTCGCAAGCGCGGGCACTCGCTGTTGCGCGATATTTAATTCGATCGAATCGACCTTAAGATCGTGCGCAAAGGCACTCTCCGCCTGTTGTGAGTAAACAGAAATGCATTTTCGAGTCTCGCGCGCGCGTTCATGCCTCTGCTCAACCCATAAACGTGCGTAACTTTATTATCGCGCTACGATCACAAACCTACTTGTTTGCATGCACGTTTGCGCAATATTTTATATTGGTAACACTTTCGCGCATATTGTTCTGGAAAAATGCCGAAAACGAATGTTTTAATATCCATTTGCTAAATCAAATACATAAGCTTTTCTCTTTTTTAAGTATTTTTATCGCTGTTAGAATATATTATTTATATTTCAGATATAACATAAGATTTTTTTTTTTTTTTTCTTCTTTTTCTTCTTACTGTAGAACTTTGTCCTGTACTTCGGCGTTAAGGGAACAGGTATCTTTAAGCAATATTTTTTTTTCACGGTGTTATACAACACATACAATACATACAAAAATACTTTTTGAATTAATTATTAATTAAATTTTTGATAGAAAGTGAAATCAAATTTCTGGCAATTCGCAAATAAACGGTACATTTCTGGACTTAAAATATATTTCTGGACTGCGAAAAATATTTGATTAATATTTTCTTCTATGTTAAAGTACTCAATTATTTACGTGAATAATTAAATAATAAAAAAAAATTCCCACACGAATTCACGGGTCAATAATTCACGTACAGGATTTGCACACGGTGGGAACAATGCGTAATGCGTTGCATTTTGCAGCAGCGCGATAAACTCGCTAAATGCGCCTCCGAAAAGCAGCGTTTCGATGCCCGCCGCAAGCCTGGACGCAGACTAAACAAGCATCGTCGAAATAAATATAGGCTGCAGGACGTTACAAAAATGCGATAGAATAATCCGGAGAGGGTGCGTGCCAAACCGCAATCACGAGCGCATTCCGTGCGTCGTTAAGAAAAATCGTCGGCGTTTCGCCCATCTTGATGTGACACTCACGTTGACCCTTGATCTATACCACATCTCATCGCTGGGATTTTTTTATTTTATCTTCTCGTAACTCATATACCATTATATCATTGTAAATCCTTTGTAATGTTTCCCGAGAAATCGTAGGAAGCTAAAATAAGCTAATTAACTACTGCATGTTACATTATGTTTTAGCACTTTTATCATTATTTAATTGTCAAATTTTTAATTCAACAATATATGTATATATGTTAATACGGGAATGCAATATCCAATTTTTCGAACGCACGTTTTACATAATTCTGCCGCAAGAGCGAAAGGTGAAAAATGAAAAATTCTTTAAACAAATGTACCAAAATCGTAATCGACCTTTTAACAACATAAAATACTGAGATTTGTTTTAATGAGGTTTATGTGATGGCATTTGATAAAAAGCGGAGGTTTTCACAAACGTTTATTCAGAGCTCTGATCTTTACTATTTCACTTAATAACTTAACAGAATTATTTCATGACCGCTGGGATCAAAAAGGATCCCGAAGAATAATCTGCATTGAGAAGGTCTTTTTTCTTCCTGCTTCATATGATTCCCATCGGAGTGCATCATCGACGTATTCTCAGCAGCAACGGTTGTGCCGCTTCCGGAGAACGAGCGCGGGTGGCGGAAATTAATTCTCGTTGTCGAATAAGAAGGAAGCGCCGCTTTAACAGACGTCTGTTTATTGTGACGATGTATTCGAATTCGCTTCGCGGGCTTATCGATTCCTCCCGCCCGTCCGCCACCGGTAAACACAAAAGCCGCGCGTCTCCGTGAAACGGCTTATAGAGCCAGCCGGTCATTGTTCTCGCACGCTCGGCTTGCATAAATCGTACGTTCAACTTCTTTAACGGAATCCTCACGTGGACGAGTTTATTCGGGCGTGAGTCCAGGCATCGTCGCGCGGCGCGGCGCGCGCGCGCGGGAGCGTGCGAGCGAGCGTGCCTCGGAGCGAGTTTACGGGCCAGAATGCCGCTCGGCTATGAATTAGATCTGTTATTTGAAAGAACAAAATGTACGGTTACGCGCGAACGACTCGGAAAGCCCGTAGTCCCGGTCGAACATCGTCGTAAAATCGTAACGCGTCTGCCGGTAAACGTGCGACTTAAATTTAAATGCGACCGACGATCGTTCGCGACGTTAAGTGATTCCTTAAGTTGAGCTTTAAATTCAAGCGCGGTGCAAAATGCGCATATATTCTCGATAATTTTGCGATATTTAGTTCCGCCGTTTCTTTAATTAAATTTACAGAGTAACCGCAATTCTATTTACAATTTACAATTTACCTGAAAGATGAACCTAAACCAAGCAAATCATGGATTTTAATCATATCTCGTCTCAATTATACATCATAGACTTCAAAAGGAAGTTTCACGCTGTCAGGCGAAATTCTCTCACATTTTTCACGGCGCAGAATCCTAATCCTGATTCCGATATCGATAAAAGAATTCTAATTGAATAATAATAGATAATAAGTAACCGTAAAACGCGACGTGGTAATAGAGAAAATCAGGCTGTATTGCATCGTGGCCGCTTCGACGTATTTATACGTAATTGAGATTAAATATATTCAACTGGGAATTAAATAGGGGCGACTCATCAGTGTCTTGCCTGTCTAATCACTCCGTTGCACGCAATAATTCAATAGGAAACGAAAATTAATTTCGGAACGGTTTATCATCGATCTCCGCCCAAATCTACCCGGCGCGGCATTAAGGACCTGTTGCACAGTAACGAGTTTCGAAAGGGTTAACCCGACACCCCGACGCAAGGTCGCGCCTCGTCTCCTCGTAGGACAAGGTCGTGGGAGGGGAAGGACGTTGGTGGCGGTGATGTAGTGTCAGGATACGGAGCGGAGCGCGTGTAATCCACGTGAAGAGTACGCGCCGGCGTCCTGACGCCCGGCTTCCGTCCTCTCCACCGCCGTTATTCTCTTGAGCATCGATCAGCTTCCTGGTAGCTGTGCGACGGGTCGCCAGTTTCAGGCGTAACGCCGCGTCTAACTGTTGCTCGTCGGCGGGAAAGCTGCGGCGGGAACAGCACACGCGGGAAAAATCTCACCGCCTCGCCGCGATCACTCTCGCTATCGTGCTCGGCAAATCGAACGTGCGCGTAAGAAAGTATTATACAATATTCATTCTCGCAGAATGGTTTCTAGACTTTTTTTCTTTTATCGATAACAAATCCCGATAAATCGATAATAATAATCTATTACGATGTGATACCGCGACAGGTAGCTCTAGCAGCTAGATAGCACGGGACCGATCATCGCGAGTGTCTTGTCAAAACACTTTGTTCCCACCGGAGAGCAATCTCTCGATGTTGATCCCAAATTTTCCAAGTTCGTGAGTAAAAATTGGGGTTGGATGTATTGATCGATTAGGGAGGGAATTAAAATTTATTTATATTTAAAGAATAAACTCCAGTTTTTAACAGGAATGTTTTGGTGCGACATTTATTTCGTGCGTTGCATTTATTTTGTGCAACGTGATGGGATTACAGCGGCGAATAGCATTTCCATCGAATTGAATGCTCGAAAGTTTTGGAAACAAACGATTTGGCTTACGGATAAATTAATAGATATCGTGGCGTTTATTTTCGACGATAAAACAACAGGTCTGTCAGGTGCAGCTTGCTATAACGTTACGCAATGGAGCAGTAGGGCATTGGAGCACAAATTCAAGTTAAATAATACTCCTCTCGCATTAAGTAATCAATTCTTTCGTAAATAAGAGCGCTCTGAAAATATCGGCGGATCGCAAAGTTACCGGCATTTTATTATATATGCGAGGAAGAATTCGGCGTGGGAAGAGGAAATAAAGCAAATCTCGCGCGTTTGTTGGAATCCGACAATGCGTCTATTGTTACTCGAGAACAGAAGCGACGATTACCTCGTTCGGATAGATTCTCGATCGGTGTAATCGCCTTGGGTTATATCATCTCTCGATTTGCTTGTGCGGCGTTATATCATCCCGTGCCATCCGTTTGTTTCGTTAGGTTGAAATAACCGTAGCGAGTTGTGTATACATGAGATGCGACTGTTAAACAAGATCTATCGCTCCGCTTCGATTTACGCTCCTTTTTCATTCTCTCTCCCTCCCTCCCTCCCTCCCTCCCTCTCTCTCTTTCTCTCTCTTTCTCTCTCTCTTTCTCTCTCTCTTTCTCTCTCTCTTTCTCTCTCTCTTTGTCTCTCTTTATCTCTCTCTCTCTCGACGAGAATTGAAGTAGCGCGGGCGACCGGGCAATTACAGGCGCGTCGCGACGCCTCCGTCGTGTGTAACAGGTTGTAATTTCATTCGAGCCTCGTCGATGTGCAAATGCAAACTTACGTTGAAAGTGTTTACTTGCGATCGCGTAGCACTCTAGGGTGACGCGAAGGGGTATGGACAAGTACTTGTAAGTACACGAGCGTTTTCAACTCTTCAACGTTTAAACACGGTCGCGCGCGCGCGCGGCTGGTTCTTATAACGACACGTTTAATATGCTTCGCTATATTGAGCGATCGATTGTCCTATCGTACAATTTTTTTTATCTTTCTTCAAATTTCTTTAACTTGAAACATATATTCTTTTTTCGCGATATTAGATACAATTATTATATTTACTGCAATAAAGTCTAATTATAATTAAAAAAAAAAAACAGAATAAGGCATGCATTTTCACTTCATTAAAATTTAATTCGTTACACTTTCTAAATTTTTATTATAACTTATAAACATAATTACACTCGCGTCTTAACTTGATTCTAAATTTTTATTTTCTTTTCTACCAGAAAATGGTTAATACTTCTTTTTATTATTATTTAATATTAAATTTAATGGTTATAAAAAAATAATATGTAATTCTAGAAAATATTGTTATTAAAATATGTTATTATCGTGAAAAGATTTAGTGCAACATAATTATTTTTCTCTGCAGTTGTTGAGCATGGCTGAGAGAAACTCTTAATTATTCCGTGCGCGTTTCTACGAGCTAATCGAATAATGTCGATCACTTTGTGCCACTGGAAAGCTACGCTTGAAAATCCAGCTCTGGTCCTTTGTCGGGCAAGACTTAAAATCTTTCGCGTATTTTAAGACATTTTCCTTTTATTTTTTGTGTTTGCATCAAGATTTCTCGTGCTGCTCCAGTGTGATGTACATTTCTTTGAAAGTAAATTAGAATTCGTCGCGCAAGTCAAATCGAAGAATCGCTGAAACGACACGTCTGAATGTCAGGATCAGGAATGTCATGATTTCTCTTTTTCAACACGGTCCAGTATCAGGAAATGTGCGTTTCCTCTTCTCGATATCACGTCTACGCCGCGCGAATATCTCTTCCTGACCTTGTCGAATCAACTCGAGACTTCGCAAATGAATCACCACGAATTCCACCCCATCGCATGGATCTATCTCTTAAATCTATTTAAAGTTACGTGTTGTTTATCAAAGTTACGTGTTGTTGATCAATCTTTCTCGTAATAACGAGACAAACAGATGGCCCACAATTTATCCCTTTAATAATGATTATCAATGGTATTAACCACATATTTTATTCTAACTAGAAAGCATAACTTCGCATAACTGTAATCTTTCAAATATTATAGCGTGTAATTGCCACGAAAAAATTGATTAACAAACTTTTATCTGGCGTATTTGTCTTGCGTAAGCATAATAGTATAAAACTAAGTGCTTGCGTAATAGACTATCAGTTTACATAATAGAATTACAGTCACGTAAGAAAGTCAATTGCGACTGTCAACGCGTTATTAGATAATTTGTTTTCTTTACGGGTGGAATATATGAACGCGCAAAACATTTTTTCATTTAAATTTTAATAAATACTACAAATTATATGCAGAAGAAGAATTTATTCCGCAGAGAGCTCATATGTAGTTTTTCTGTTTGAAAAACTCTTGAGTTACGCACTTTTTCCGTGATACCAAGGTGAAGGCTACTTAGATACACGATGGATAGACGCCGAACGTTTGTGATATAACTCCGCGACTAATTAGCGAAGAAAACTCGCGTAATTAAGCGATCGCACAACGGATCATTATACTCGTACAACGTGATCAAGGGATCACTATCGATTCCGTAACCGGGCGCGACCCCATGGAACGAAGAAAGACTGATGGAGCGTGAAAAAAAGGGAGAGGGACAGAAAGAGCGCCGCGGATGAGCTTGCAAGCTCACGGGACGAAGCGGGGGGTCTTTATAGTCACGGTTGCTAAATATAACAGGCGACTGGTCGGTTCGTTCGTACACGACGCGTTCGACGCGCGATCGTCCAGAGGCGCGAAAGCTCCGCATGCAAATTCCCACGAGCTTTTAAAGAGGCGCTGTCCACGAGCGTGTCGTGAGTAGGAGCGCAGACACGCCGAGAGACACGGCTCTTTTTTTTCTCTCTGACACGCGCGCCGGTTTCAGATAAGTACGACGCACGAGCGTCGATCGACAGTCAGCTCTCTTTTCCATTTTACTTCGAGCCGGAACTTGCGCAACTTACGCTTTACCGATCGTTCGCGGTGATCAATGCTGAAATTCAAAGTGTATATTGTTTTCTCATTTAATATTAGTTTTTCCTGGAAATAGACACTGTTAGAAATCTCGCGAAAATCATGTACTTTAGAATTGTTGTATTAAAAAGGAAAGAATGATACTCGAGAAAGAATTTTTCAAAGAGTATCGTGGCGATCGATATACAGATTGAGAACATGAATAGGTCTGTTTTTATTTGAATATTTGCATTGGTTTCTTGGAAACTTTTGTGTGGATAGAAGTTATTAATTACCTCGGAAGTTTTATGCTGAAAATGAAGAAGTAGAAATATAAGGATTGAAGGAACACAAATATATACATGCGGTTTATATAAACTTGCAATGTTAGTCACTCGCGATGATCGATATTTGTTTGGAGTATACAGACATATTTTTTTATAACAATAGTTTTCTGGGAGATTATATTAACAATTTAAATTAAAGATGTATGCTAATGAAATACGCAGTAAAAGTTATATTTTATTTTTTATAAAATTTACGAGAATCATAAAATTTAAAAATACAAATTCTAATTGTTCCTGTATCGAGATACTAATTGCTGCTTTATCGATGTAGTTTACTGAGTCGTGAAGTATTTGGGCGCGATCGACTTGAAGCTCATGGGAAGAGTCCAAGAATAAAACGTTTGAGAGCAGCTTTTACGTACGGAAGCTTAAGAGCTCCACTTTGGTTTCACCTCGTTTCCGCCAAGCGGAATAGATTAAAGTGAGAGACCGGAAACGCGCGAGACGCAAGTGCATACTCTACAGTCGGACACGCGCGCGCTTCTCACAGTGCATCGGTTTCGGGAGATTGCGAAACTATACGCACTTTCCGCGCGATCGCTCGGATTACTATGCGATTGGAGGGCATCAATGCTGACGAAATCTCAGTACAGGTGGCCTACGTGGATGACAATGGACGCTGATCGCAAGCTCGTCAGTACGTCATCGGTGGACAGCGAGAATAACGAACGCGTCACCTCCGAGCGCGTGGGTAGTTCTTGTTTTTGATGTTTATAGACTGGGCACGGTTAATTCTGAATGAAAAAGCTTTCTGAGCACTTTAAGTAAGCGTTGGGTAAACTTTTGCAAAAGTAAACTAAAATAATCATAAGTGTCGCAAAAGTCAGATAGGTCAGATCTCTTCTTATTTATTATTTAGTTCTTTTCTTTTTATTCAGAATTACGCAACGTGTTTTAGTGGGAAAAAAAATATATATATATATGATAAAATATTTATAATATATATCTTTATTTGCAAATCAAGAAAGTGAGATAAAAAACACAGGAAAAAAATTAAATATAAAAAATGAGGAGATCTAATAATTTTGAAGATAAAAAATCCTTTAGAAAAAGTGAAGGATTTTATGGCGAATTGAAAGCACGTCCATTACGTCATATATTAGTCATCCAGGGTTAAGGTACTTCAACAGAATCTTGATGCCGGCGTGCATCACAATGTCGATACACGTCTCAACATCTTGTAGCTCGTCGTCCATGTTGCATAACGACCATAATCAAACGCTTTGTATTATACATACGCACGTGAAGCATCGCACGTGTACATCTTTCATAAGCACACGTGCGATCTTCATCACGAGACGATGCAATAATCGAGCTGTGACAGCTGTGCTCGGTCGCCTATAAGCTCCCTCCCTTTCTCCATCTCGGTCAAACGGTTTTTTTTCCTCATATTATAATGCCGCTCAATGAATACTCATTTTTTCTGATTGTCTTTTCTGCATTGCAGGATACGAGGACTCACGTGGTTGTGGAGCTTTACGATACGGAACGCTCCTATGTAGAGGCGCTACAAATACTAGTCAATGTAAGTACATTTATTGAATCAATAGATCCGAAAAGAAATCGATTCTTTATAAAATGGAGTTCTCTAATAAAAATTCTAAAATTCCTTCTGTCATGCAGCACATTTTTATCGATTAGCCGGACGTTTTTTCTTAGAATTTGATTTAGTTTTCTCTGGAATATAGTACAATATTATATATTTTTTAATATTCTTTAAATCTCAAAGATTATAATGAGCGTATAATTACGAAGAGCTTTCTCAACTTCTAAAACTTTTACTATACAATAAGAAAGAAAAGACTAAATATATAGACAAATGAATTTTTTTTTCGAAATAAATATTCCGGACTAGGGTGATCAGGAGGATCGCGTCGATCGATCTCTCGAGTCGCGACGTCCAAAGAAACGGCGTTGCACCGACGTACGTCGGAACTGCGATTCGTCCTTGCGTCTTGTAAACAAACACCCCCGCTCGTTTATTCGCTCCGATTGAACAACACTTTCGCTCCAGCGAGCTGGTTGCTCGTTCGATCCAAGTACGCCGTCTCCGGTTTCTTGTTTTCATTAAATTTCCACTCCTGACTTCATAATCGCTTTTCGTTAAACACCGGAAATAGGTTTGAATACCAGGCCGTGCCGAATAGTTACGGGAATCAGTCGATTTGTGCGCTTGCATAATGTTACAAGAGAATACGCATTCGCGATTAAACACGTATATCGTTGCATGTCCTCATTTTCAAGGCTGAAAAATCGCTGTTAAAAATTAGCGCTACTATAATAATGAATTTTATATTATAATAGTGATTATGATAATAAAAGTCATTGTTTAAATCAACGTTTTTCAGGCTTTTTATAGTGAAACAAATTTATAAATTATTAAAGAAAGGGAAAATTTATGTATAGAGACATATGTGTTTATTTGACCAACATCATTAATTAATGTAAGGATGTAATATATAATTAAAATCTGATGTGACATTTTTACGAGAAAATTTTATGATGTACCGCTGTTTTACAGAATCCTGTAAAAGGATGTAACTATAATTTAATTCGATGCAGTTGCAAAACTAATAATTTGCATGTAGCTATAAATGTCAATGTGTCAATAAGTGGAGAACATTGTACATTTTTTACATTGGAAAATGAAAATTCGCAAGAGGCAATCGTCAGAAGTGGACGACGCATTAAATGCAACAGGCGGCGGGCCCACCCCACGCAAGGTCGCGTTATATACTTGTAATCTGATTTTCAAGCGCTCGCTCGCGTCCTTGGTCGAATATTTTGTTTAATGGCACAATGCATCTAATATCCGCTGAAGGGTGCTTCCGCGAAATTGATTGCACAATGATTTGTACAAGGTAACTTTGTAAATACGTATGTCAAATGTCAAGGTATCGCCTCGCTATCGTGGAATGATAATAGTGTTCATTTACACATATAAATTCGATTTCCGACAGGGATATTCCGCGTACAAACAGCTCCAGTTTGCGTTCAGCCGTTGTTTGCTACATCTTTTACTCTCCTCTTCTTAGTTTTAAATTCGCTGAATTAAAAATTACTTTAGCATTAAAAATACTTTATCATTAAAGCTCCACAGATTTCACGATTTTTCTAAATTAATTGCAATTTGCATTCAGATGGAAGAGAAAGTAGGAATACTTGCGAAAAGAATAAAATATTGCGACGCAAATACGTGATTTTTAATATAAAAATTTTTTATATGTATAACATTTGCATATTTCTTTATTTATATGACTATGTAGTGTACAAAAAGCTTAAGTTGTAACAGCTTTTTATTAAAAGCAATTTCTAATTATTGCTTCTTTTTATTGAATTGGTTGAAATGTATGGAACTTTTTCAAGCACATGCGTGAGTCACTCGTGACCGGAAATGCGCTGGGTCTTCGAACACGTGTGAGACGCAAGTCACATTAACGTGCAACGTGCCCTGTACAATTGTGCAGACAGCCCGGCGCTTTAATAAAAGCTAACCGGACAAACATTGGCTGCGGAACTGATGATGAGACCGATCTTTGTTTTAACTAATTACGCGATTTATACGCCACACTAATTGCATTGCCATTTCGCAGCGCGGTATAATTATTGAATCAAATAATTACGTCAATACGTGCAACGATACTGTTGGAAATTTAATGCCCCTTTATCGGGCGATTTATTTGAGGATGCTTCTCGAACTGCCTATTATCAGTAATTGCTGGTAAAATGATATTGTTACAAATTTATAACCTTTCAAATTCTTACTTCTCAACATAAACAATTAACGACATAAAGAACATTTTTTGCAATATTTTTTAGGGTGTTCTAAAGAGTTAATTAAAATGTAACGAAATTGACGAAAATTTAATATTATATTGTGTATTCTCTTTCAAAATTCGGGGCTAAATTTCAAATCGATTCACAATTTAGATAAAAAGTTATCAATTTTTGAATATCCGTTTTACAAAGGGTTTTACAGAGAAAAGTGTAAACATTAAAAAATGTAACAAATATAATAATATTTTACACACAAGCAGATCATCAACAAACAAAAATATAGCAACAACAATTTACAATTTTTTTTGAAAATTTTTTTTGGAAAAAATAGCAATAACAGTTATTTACAGTCACTAAATCTACGTCTTTTACGTTCTATTAGATGTTCCGTAACTATTTATATACATTTTTTTGACTTTGGATCCCCGGAGAATTAATATCAAAGTTTTTAATATTTCCTGCATACTTTTGGTTGGGACGGTACCTATAGAACATCCTTAAGATATAAATAAGTTAAGTAAATATGTATATGCTGCGTGTGTTTATCATATTTTAAAGATTTTCAAACTTTTTAAAATTTTTTGTTATTTTCTTTATTTTTTCCGTTATCTTTGTATCAATCTAATTTATATTAATTAATGTAATAGCTTCTTTATTAAAAAATGAAATTTTCTTAATTTTACCGCATCTTTATAATTAAAGAGTAGGTAATATATGCAACCAATTATAATGTCGAATAAATCACTTTCTCTCTAAGGGATCAAATTCAATGAAACTATATATTACAGGGGAACATTCTTAAACATGATGAGATGTATATTAATAATGTTAGATTGCTATCCCACTGGGTCATCTGGTCACATTCGAATACATAATATTAAACTCAGGACGCGTTTTATTGTTTACACTTCCAAAATAGGGCGTGCTGGTTTCTTCGAAGTTTCGGCCGAGAGGCGATTTTTAACCAGCGCGTTACGCCCGCGGAATTTAAGCGTCACCGTAACGGCGCGTACGGCCGACTTGATTGTCATATTTTATAAACAACACGGCTGTGCCGCACAACGGGAACCGTTGTCGGCATGTTTGCTGATTATTTAACGGCGTCCTTGGGACCGACGATGAAGGGGGTTCCTCATTTTTCACGTTGCCAATGTGACCTAGAAAAATAATAGGAAGAAAACTATCCAGGAGCGTACAAATAAACCGCGAGGTATATTTTTTTGCTCCAGTCGATTACGGTATCAACGCGTTGGCGTTAATTGAATTGAATTCATTTCTCGACTCGTGGCATTGAAATGTTTAAAGCTCGCGCTGTTTTCTCCGACTCCGAAGGACGCGGAATTGAATCTGAAGGTCCGCTGAAAGAATACGCGTGCAAGCACTTTGTGATATAATGTAGATCTTCTTAAGCTCAAGTAATAGGTAAAGCTAGATGAAAATTATTATGGGGAATTCTATTCCGCTTGCGCGAATGATTGCAGACAATTTAATACACCTTTGCTCATTTAAAAACAACAATGCTACTGATTGCGAAAGACTTAACGACGGATTCTTTCTCTCTCTATAGATTTTTAGCTGTCGTTATAAAGAATTTAATAGCTAAAAGATTGTTACTACATAAAAGTATTATGAACACAATGTCTCTGATATGCGTTTCAGAAATACCTACAGCCCCTGAAGAGCCCCGAAAATGCCGGTCTGGTGGATGCTGCAACAGTCGATGAGATATTTTATCAGGTAGGTGTGACATAGGCGTATAAGCGGAACTATTTTCGTATTTTCGTCGTCAAAAGCGTGTACGTCGCACTTATTCCACGCGCATAAATCCATGCCTCGTCGGCGGGCTGTAATTCAACATCCGGGAAGTTTCACGGAACCGAGGAGCTCCTCTCTCTTCGCGGGGTTATATTTTATAAATGCCGCGTCGAGTTGTATATAGGCGGAGGAGGGCTTTACGATCTTCCGACCGACCGAAGATTTAAAACCAAGATCTAACCGCGAAGTTGATCGATCCCGCTCAAATAGGCGAACACCATCGACTGCGAAATGTTCCGTTCGATTCTTTACAATTTGTCCAGAACCGTGATCAATTAGCAAATTGCTATATATTAATTATTAATGAATTATTTTGAAAAGTGTAGCCGAGATCATTAATAGTTCATTATAAATGACATTTAATTGGAATAATATTTAATTCATTGAATATTAATGACATTTATATAATACTAGTATATGTGTAGGCGTTAAATAATTGTTAAATGTATAGGCATTAAAACAGTAATTAGGATTTAAAGAATGCATTTATTATATTATGTGACAGTTTTATTAAAAATAAAAAAAATATTAACAGGATTTTATGAAGTTTAATAGCAGCATAAAATAGAGCTGAGATTATAGCTGTTCTTTTTATTTGTTTTTTATGTTTTAATATAAATCATACATACCTATATATATCTTTTTTAGCGAAAAATATATAATAATCAGACATAATGTTAAAAATATTATTAACTTAGACACAGCAGTTACATAACCAAGTCTTCCACCTGTTAGACTTGATACCTCGCGTTTTATTCGAATTCTTAGATTTTCGATGTAATCCCCCCATGTAAAGTATTATTTGATTGTGCGTCGATCAATCAAAGATAAAGTTGTCGAAAGGAAATACTCGTGCATTTCAGATCCCTGCGCTTCTCAGTCATCACGAGGTATTCTTGGAGGAGTTGCGTAGGCGACTGGACACCTGGGAACTCAGGCAGACGATCGGCGACGTCTTCCTCGATGTGGTGAGTTTACATTGTTACTAGGTGCGCAAATATCTCCGGCCGCGGACACGTAATAAATTACACTGCGCAACAGTATCCGTTTTCCTTTGCCATTAAGATTCCCGCGCCAACAAAATCGACAGACGCCATACAGTTAATTCGTGGCTCGTTCTTCTACACAGTCTACGTTAATAAATCGACCAACGTCGCGACCATACCACCCCTTGCATAAACACGGAATACTTTTATCTTTGAAAACACATTTATCTGCGTTTCGCATTTTTCCCCGCGGATCATGTAATGTAACGAATAAATTTACAGCGGTCGTTTCGCGATGCCGTGATATTCCAGGATTTTCTCTAAAATTTTAGGATACAGCGTGAGACTAAATTCATTCCCACGCTTCGGCTTTGTCAGCCGCGAATTAATTCTGGCGTATTGGAATTTGGTGCGCGATTGATATTACAAACAGAATAAATTTTGACAGCGTCGCGACTTCACGTAACGCCAAATTTATCCTATTATTATTCAATTGAGAGGGTAAAGTTTAACAAGTTCTCATTATCCGCGAATTTGCGTGCCCCGCATTTGAAAATGCCGTACCAGGAACGGATTTAAGCTTTTATATTGATTATTTAAAAATAAACTAGAAATATGCCACACTTACATTTTTATGGACTAAATCTTTTAGCAAAATACTTACTTTGCAAAATAATCTGACTCAAGCATTTTAGATGAAATAGTGAAATGCATTTAATTAAAAATTGAATATTGAGAATATCAGTTCATTTAGATGACCTTTATTGTCAGGTATATCTTTATTCAAGTATTTTCATAATCCATCCTTAACTAACAAAGACTTAAATAATAAGTTCAATATATTTTTTAATAATGTTTTTATTAAAGAATTGCGTTTTGTGTACAACATACGTTTTCACTGATACGTGAAGATATAAAGAGCTCGTGTCGCTTTATAGTTCACGAAGCCGGTGGTGCTGGAGACATACACCCTGTTTCTGGACAATTGGAAGTCTGCGAGGAAGGCGATAAAAACAACGTGCCAAGCGAAGCCGGCCTTCGCACGATTTCTCGAGGTACGCTGCACATTTTATCCGTTGCGACTCTTTCTATATATATATATATATATATATATATATATATATATATATATATATATATTTCTCTCTTTACAACACGTTATTATTAAATACGAAACTTTTTTATTCCACGTCACTTCTTAAAGCGTCACGATCAAACCTGACCTTTCGCAATTTTATCGATATAATTAACTTATTACTTGATTGCCGGCATTACCATCGCCCACTTACCGCTTAGATTCTCATGAGGCTGGGCGCATTTTCGACGCACTTGGCAACTTGCATTTACTCGAGAAATACGAAGTATATCAGTCGCTTTAAACACTGAAACGCGCTTAAATGTATTATTATTGTGCATCATCATTACTGATTGTGAGTTATTATCTCTTAGATTCGCGATAGCTTATAACATTATGTAACGTACGTTACATATATTTTTTCAAAAAATTTCTTTAGCAGTTTACGATTTTATTTAAAAACTAACTTCTTTGTATATCTTATATTAAGCAAAATTTCAATTGGCAGATATCGTTATGACTATATAATAGTAATTATTACCGTTTAACTACCTAAATCTTGTACGGAAGTTAATTTTACCAAAATCCGCGGTAAATTTATCCTAGAGGATAGTTCACACTTTGTTATGATTAGACAATGGAACGCGAGCACAAGGGCAAGCTGGGTCTGGATCAGCTACTGATCAAACCCGTGCAGAAGATCCCGCGGTACGAACTGTTGATCCAGAGGCTGCTAAAACACACGGATCCGACGCATCCCGATCACGAGTTGCTGCAGGCCGCGCAGAAGGTAGTGCACGAGTTGGTAGTGAAGATCAACTGTACGGAAAGGGAGTCGCTCGAATGGGAACAGCAGCAGACCACGCTGAGAGAGGTCCAGGCCCTCGTCGAAGGTCTCGCCGGCATCGTAACGAACGACAGGTAATATAATAACTGCGAGCCGATATTCGTTTACAATTTTTACGTCACCCGCGGAGCACGGATAATAATTCGATTCGGCTTTGTTTTCCTGAAGACAGCTGGTCTCGGATTTACGATCGATACGTTGCGGTCGCGATTTACGAGCATTTTCCAACGTAATATCCTTAGATTTATGATCGATGCACGTGCGGTATAATTTATCACGACGGAAGGATAATTCTCAATCATTTCCCCATCTTGACGTCGACGAAGGATGTCGAAACTCAATTTCGCTGAAGAGCGAAAAAAACAAAAGAGTGAATAATCAAATAAGAACTACAAATTGTAAAATAAATTGCTCAATTTACGTATGTACCATAGCGTTTCCAAAGTCGTGCTTCGTCATTCATATTTTCTTTGTGTCTAGTCTAGATGCTCAGGTATAAACATCTAAACAATTTTTTATAAGGTCAACCTATAATAATGATCAGACAATTTTTTTATAAGGTCAAGTCATAATAATAACATAAATTATGATTGTTTGGTGTTTATCACAATATCATTATCCATGATATCAAAATTATAATATTCGCATGCATAAATAAAAAAATTATTTACAGAATAATTAAAGCGAATGCGCCAAAAAATTATTGCATGCTTTGTCGGGACATAAATTGTATTTTAGAATAACCGCTCGAATTGACTACTAGGAACGTAAATTATTAAGAAAATACATATTGCTAGACTGTTTCGTGGTGAATAACGTTTTCCAATAAATTATCGACCATTGCATGACAGAAATGTGTCGTCCCACTTCACATGCCTTTCAATCTGTGTCAATCGTCTCGCACGCGTTACATAGTTTTTCCACTGGACTTATTTAGCCATCGGAATCGGAATATTGATTACCGATAATGATGCGTGCTGTAGCGGAAACTGGCCACGACGCGACAAAAAGATTCATCGAATTCATCGTGTGACACGTTGTCCGCTTTTTCTCCCATAGAGCTTTCGTCCGACACGATCTGGTCACCATAGCGTCGAATCAGGGCACACGGAAGGAACGAGCTTTATTTTTGTTTTCCGATCTCCTCGTCATCACCAGCATCAAGCGCAGGAGCGGCACGATAAGAAAACCATCAACGTAAGCAAGATTATTAGAGAAATATACTTATATATAAAAAATAAAATTCTTTTTAGCGGGGTGCGATAAAAAGTGTTCTTTTGAATTTATTTGTTTAAGTCAAACTTATTTTATTTGACGTTTTAGTAGAAAAAAATTTAATACATAAACATGTGGAAACATTCTGCATTACCAAACATCTATTTAAAACTTTCTTAAAATAATTGTAATGCATTCAATTACTCTTATTTAAAACACTAAGCATAATGCAAATAAGAGAAATGAATATAAAAGCAGTACTTTCTAGTTATTGTTTAAATAATAAAGTAATTGCTCAGTATATTGCGTTGCATTACGAATTTTAATATAAATCATTTATATATATTATATATAAAATTTATGTTTTTATATACATATAAAGATAAATAGTTTTTAATAGAAATATTGTTGTGACAATAAAAATACAAAAGAAATGAAAATTCACAGAAGCACGTGTCCGAACAGCCTGGTCGGTCTGCTCGACGCAAACAAGTACAAAATGCTGATGCGGATCTCACTGGATGATCTCGAAGTGATGAAAGGTATTGTAGAGACATCGATAATATATTACTCATCGTTCGAGCCTGAGAGATTATCCTAAAATCGTTTTCAGCCAAAGACGAGAATTTAAGACGAATGGTACGCGAAGTGGATTATCTCCGAGAAGATTGCACGAAGTTGACTCAGCTGCAGGAACTCGCCGCGACTTTGCATGGTGCCAAGCAGCAGTTGGAAGACCTTATCAAGGATATGCTGAGTCAGGCCCAACGGCAATTGGCGGAAAGAAACGCGGCGCATTCGCAGTTGGCTTGCTTGGAACTTACACTTAATACTCAGTAAGCGTGCCTCTCCGAAATTAAACAGGATAAATAAACATATAGTGAAGAGCTTAGGGGATCGATGATGATAAAATATATTGATGTAGTTCTTGCGACTACTCGAGCTCTTAGTTGCTGCAAATTCTTATTATAAAATGAATCAAAAATATATAAGGTGTTTATATCTTTATTTTACAATTTATATATACGGTCAAATTATAGGAAATTGATGGCGATAAATAAGTTTAGCTTGATGTGAGGTATTAATGGAAACGAGCTTCATCTAATTTTGCAAAATTAATATCGTGAAATCCTTTGATCGTTGTCGAAGGATCGTTTCCGATCACGTTTCCGTCACACGTGCTAAATATTGGATCCCTAAATCATGATGATTCGATCGCGGTCGCAACGTGCCTCACATTACTGTGTATTTTGTTTGCAGAGCCGGGATCGAGAATATATCCGTCATGTTCGCGAAGCCTGACAAGCGTGCGAGCTGGGAGGAGAGTTTTAATGAAGCCAAACAGAAGCTCGGTGAGTAATATTACCTAGTCTTTGATGTCAAGCATTCCACGTTGAAAAAGCTACATCTGATAAAAGTTGATTTTTTGATATTAATACACCTAAAAATAATCCTTTTATTATATCATTCGATAGAGTAATATAATTGATATATCGAAGATTTTACAAATAGATGAATAATTTAATCAATCACAATTACCTTTTTCGAACTTTCACACAAAAGCAATACCTATGATATAAATAAAATATTTAACGAAGAGTTGAATAAATGAATGAATGAAGAGGTATGTAAAACTTAAATTATGATTTAGAAATATATAAACGTTTTGTTTAACAAAGTTTTAATTAAGCCAACTTATACATCAAATTGAATTCCAAATCTTTTGTAACTTGTAAATGTAGGTTGAAGCATAGACACATTCATATAAGACATATCCACATATAAATCTTCCACCTTTAAATCTGTTACGTACCCTTTATTTTTCATTTAAAAGTAAACTTGCAAGAAAATTTCAAGTACTTTTTCTTTATGTGTGCAGCACTATCGGCTGACAGGAGACCGTGTCCTGAATTCGTGGGGCCTCTGCCCATCAGGAAAACGCGAGCGGGCCTCCAGTTCACTTGCGCGGCGCCGACATTGGCGAACGGGCAGGGATCGAAGGATGTCTGGGTCTGCAACAGTGACGGTTACGTCGGTCAGGTGTGCGTACTGAGTCTAAGCCCAGAACCACCTCAAGTAACGTCGTGCAATGGAGTTTGCAACGCCAGGATACTCTGCGTCGCTGGAATACCTGCGTGTACGCCTGGGTAAGATTGACGAGAACAGATGCGTAAAGAAGTTTGACATTACCACGAGATATAATTGAATAGCTAACTAGGTGGAGGGAAGTACGCGAACACACGGTTTTAAATTTATTAAAAATTATTTGTCTTTTCAGCTCAAACTCGTGCACGTCGAACAACAGTCCGTTTGCTAACAGCAAGAGTGGTATAAGTATATCGGTGCAAGACGTGGATGCCAGCGGCGGTAACATACAGTTAGACAGGTAATATTTCTTCTGCAGCTTCTAGCGACTGACGCGTAAATAATGATATCCGAAACTTGGCAATATTAAGTGGTTCATAATTGAGTATGATTTATTGATAATGGCGAATATTAATAATGGCCACATTACTCCTGATCGGGTTAAACATAAATATCTGGAACATTGATTTATCCAGTAATGTATCTTATATTTAAATTTATAATTCAACATATTTATTTAAATTAAATATTAATTATTAAACTGAAGTACAGTTAACGGTCATGAAATTTCTTTAAAATCAGAGTAATTGGAATTTGCATAGAAGGCTGCCACGCAGGAACGTTTTATTTAGTTTAATGTTATTTCTGTTTAATATTTATCTTTGCTCGCACATTTTGCAGTAGCTCGAGCTCCGACGATTCGGACTCGGACGACATTCCATGTGCAGACACGAGCAGCGTAACGCTGAGCGGCGACGTATCGAGTATCGACAATACTATCACGGAGGAGGATACGAATCAGCCTACCATGTGGCTGGGAACCGAGGATGGCTGCATCCATGTATATAACTGCAACGACAACATTCGTATCAAGAAGAACAAAGTGAAGATACAGCACGGCAGCAGCGTGCATTGCATCATGTAAGTCGTTTTGTGATCTATTTTATTACTACAAAGGAATAGGGATGTTTTCTTTTCCACGCTTTATTCTAAACTCTCACGATATTTCTTCGTGATTTCAGATATTTAGATAACAAGGTGTTCGTCTCTCTTGCCAACGGAGATATCACCGTTTACGTTCGGGACCATAGTACGTGCCGACTTTTGACATTCTTTTTCGTAATTAGTAACAAAATAGTCTGTGAGCACGACAAAATTATTTTTACTTTGTTCTTCTTTGTCCTTCTTTTCTTTTTTCTTTTTTTTTCTTATAGTCAGTGGATGGAACACTCCGGATCCAACGACGGTGTCCGTCGGGACGGTAGCGTCACCGGTGACCAAAATGCTGTCCGTCTCCGGGAAACTTTGGTGCGGATGTCACAACAGCGTTAAAGTTTTGAATACCCACACTCTGGACATCGAGCACACATTCGCCGTGAGCAGCGACACGAGCCGCGCCGTTTCCTGTATGGCAAACTCTGGCGGTTTAGGTGTTTGGATTTCCTTACACAATAGCGCTGTGCTGAGGTTTTTCCATTCCGGTACATACGAGTGCCTAACCGATATCAACATCGCGCCAGCTGTTACCAAAATGCTTGCCAGTAAGTTTCAAATCTTGAATAATTAGAAACTCGGGTTAGATTAGTAGAAAAATTTAAAGAAACAATTAAAAAAAAATAATTTAAAATGATAAAATTTTATATAGATCTCAAATTTAGGATTTCGTAAACTTTCTATTAATTTAAAACTGCCTCTTCTAATTGAGACTAGGACTTAATTTTTATATAAATTGTAAGTATTAAGTTAATTTAAAACAATAAATATAAAATATTAAGATATTAAAATAGAAATAGATGTGTGACACACCTTTCAAACTTGTTGAATTGCGTCTGAACTTGATTACCCGAATGATAGAGACGATAAAGACGAGTTCTCATCGAGAGACAAGCTTCGGCACTTATTTTAACGGAAGCTTTAAACTTGTTGCAGGTTGCGATGACATAATTCGGCAGCACAAGGCTGCGTGTCTCAGGGTCACCGCACTATTGGCTTGCAACGAATTGCTTTGGATCGGCACGAGCGCTGGCGTGCTGCTCACCGTGCCAATTCCCCATATAAAGCCATCTACTCAGAGGATGTCGCAGCCGCCGATCGTAACTGGTGCGTATTGACGTCATATTCTAGCGCCTGTGTCGTTATTATTGCCTCGCGATATAATTAGAAAGCTGGCCGACACCCCAAATCTCGCGCGATCTTCGTCTACGTGGAAGGATACAGAAGCGATCGATCAATGTCATGTTTCTTTTTTTTTATCGCGTTAAAATACGTACGTACAACATATACGTACATAACGTGTGTGTGTGTGTGTGTGTGTGTGTGTGTGTGTGTGTGTATTTTATGTGTGTGTATTTTATGTGTGTGTGTGTTAATTATTATCAAAATTTATTGTATTGTATATTTTATATATACACACCCTGTATATTATTTTGTCAGACGAATATTAATATCTTTATACGTATGTTTGCATTTTGGCATACGTCAAGTGGAAATAAATCGATCCTATAAAGGTTTTCCTGGAAACAAACTGCATGAGAAATTATATTTGCATAACTAATTTGATTAAAATTATGGCCAAAGATTTTAGAAACTCGGCAAATTTTGCTATGAAATTTACACGCTACTTCTCTATCTCTACGTTCACTAAAGCTTTACATTAAATAATCTTTATCAAATTAAATATTTAATAAAATTATGATGTTCTATACAGGAATTCCTCACGGACACACAGGACACGTGCGTTTTCTCACCTGTGTGGAAACACCGAATCCCTCGAAACCGGATCCTCGTCCAAAGGTGAATCGTTATTCATTAAAATCGAACAAAACGCAACAGAACAACATCAATCGCGGTAAACTCCTGGTGATATCCGGCGGAGACGGTTATGAAGACTTCCGTGGACCTCAAGCATCCGCTGAGTTGCAAGCTGGTCGCGAAGACTCCACAAACCATTTACTGTTGTGGAAAGTGTGATACGATATGGCACGACCCCAGGTAAAAGATACAAGTCCCCGATAAAAAATATTTAAAAAATATTATTGTAAAATTTGATTTAAAATAGGTCAAATATACACAATATATCAATTATACACATTATTTTATATCGCTGTTGCGTGTACAAAGAAGAACAGATTAAATGATAAAACTTACGTCATAAAGAAACACGAAACAAAATTATTCTTTTTCTTTTCTGCAGATCACTTATTTGAAAACAATATTTAAAGTACAGTTTTTTTTCTCACAAGACAATTTTATAATTTTTTGTCTTGATTTTATTATAATTTGCTATTGCGCATTAAATTTTCTTAATATTTTATTAATATCGTACGCTAAATAAAAGTTTTTCATCATGCTGAACAAGGTTCAGGATGATGCAGTAATCATTTTACTTCTAGTAAGTATGTATTATTTTATAAAAATTTTAATTATGAAATTTATCTATATCCCGTAGAATTTAAAGTGTATGATTTATTTATGTTTGTTGCACATGTATTTCCTGTAGCAACAATTTTATTTTATTATATCAATTTTATATACGATAAAATATTTTTTATTTCTTTCTTATATATTTTTATATAAAAATTTTTGTTCTTTAATACAATAAGATTCTTCTATTTATTGAAATCTATACATGTCATTGTTGAAAACACGTTTTTACTTAATGCGACAAAATATTGGAACAAAAAATAATTTTATTTTGTCGCAAAAAGTAAACTGAATGCCCAATATAATCGTATCACTATTTTTTATTTATTTAAATTAATTGAATTTGCCTGTTATTAATATCTAATCTATTATTATAACATTTAAATGATTATAGATTCATGGTTAAAAGTTGATAATTTATCAATCAAATTATACATATAGCACGAAGAGAAGATATTAATAGGTATAAAAGAAGATATCTCGACATTTTTTTATTATAACACAGTAAACTTACAATTAGTAATTTTAAACACTATTATGTATACAATTACACACTAGTACGAATATTAATAGATTTAGATTAGTCAAACTTTCTCTAGACAGATCTTAGTTGAGCATGTTTAATCTATGTGGATGTACGTATATAGACACTGTAAATAAATAGTTGAAGGGGGGAATGTAATGAAGATCATCTACATTGCAGGCAAGGGTCGCGGTAAATGAAAACCGGCATGACACGCCGTGGGAATCGTTGTACGCGCAGCACGCAGGCAGACGTTGCCGTCGTCTGATCGTGGCCGATCAGAACACATCGGCGCGTCGGGTTTTCAGGGAACGCGGGCGGGTTCTCTGGTTGGTATTAGCTGAGTGGATCAAGAGTAAGATGCGAGAAGTGCACTGCTCTCAAGACGTAAGGAAATATCGATTGCAGCTCGCGCGGGAGTCCGACCGATCGAAGACGGTCATGGACCTGTCTTAGTCATCGTTGCGCGATTTATAAGTGGATTTGTAATTTCCCGATCATGATGAGTTACGTCGGTCTGGTGCAAGATCGTTTACCAATGACGAGTGCTTGATGACCGTGGGATTTTGCTTCCTCGATTACATATCCGAAATTATTTGGAGATTAACATATAATAAAACAATTATTATATTTAAATCTGAACGTTTGTATTATTTTCTCTCTATATTGTAAATTGTTCAATTATTAGCAATATGCGTTTGCATTAAATAATCACGATTGAAAAAAAATGTGTATATTTATCTCGAGTTGCCTTATATTTGCGATATTTACATGTATTTGAAAATGTTAACTTCTTGTAAATTGAGCACATGCCTTTGGTAAATCATTAATACCGGACGAATCGCGAGATCGCGAATTTTCTGTTGGAAATGGTAGGATCTGATCCTTGATGTAATTCTCGATGTCGATGTATGCTTTGATATCGATTCGCTATATACGAAGATATATATAGTCTTGAAAGTGGCCCACACGTTAAGTTAACAGATTCCAAAACAACACAAAGGTCCAAAGAACGTGTATAAGAACGTCTACGAAATTTATAAAAATGAAACCTGCTTTTCTTTAAGTAGGGTCTTTACGATACTTTTTAGATGTTTGTCTCGTTTGGATTTGATCCGTGCGTGTATTTTTTTAGCTGCACTTTCTAACATCTTACGTTTAAAATGGGGAAAAAATATAGTTGAATTTTTAAGAAAAAGAGTGTTAGGAGAAAATTGTCGAAAAATGTAGAAAGTGTAACTAACAATAAATGTAACAGATCTTCTATTTCAGACCGGATTATGATCAGGTAAAATTATCGACGCTGAGAAATCGACGGGACTTGACTGGACGTCAAATCGAGCTTAATATATGTGTACATGTATCCAACTCTGGCCTACATCAATTAGCAGATATAGAGAGATATATATATTTCTTACAAATACTGAAGTGCCAAAAAAAAGAAAAAGGGAAAAAAAAGAAAATGAATTTCTCTTCCCCGTTCATCAATTGACTGCGAAAGTACTGATGTACTTCATTATTTCCAGTACATGGTATAATGTAACTCGATGTGTTCGTGTTAATTGTTTAAGAGTTTATCGAGTTTGTGTACATCAAAAAATAGACGGATTTATTTATTTGAAGGAAACGAGAAATAAAGAAATTTGAAGCTTTTACGTATTAGAGGTGACTGTTTATATTTTATCTATGCGCGCGCGCGTGAAGGTGTACATATGTATGCGTGCGTATGTGTGTGGACTTCATTATCTTCTAATTAAAACTACAAGTCAGTAAAAACAAATTTACAATTGCAAGCTAATAGAAGTGCCAATAATTATTCTGTCACGAAGTTGCCATCAAGTTGTACATCTTCCTTTTTTTAGGCGCTGTTTTTAGAAAAATCATTATTCCAATATCAGAAATCTGCTATTTTACAACTTAACTGTGATGGATGTTAAAGCACAATTGTACTTTCAAAAATTAGCTTTTTCCACAATATATTTGATTTAATTAAACTATATTAAATAAAGAATCTTTGATGACAAATAGTGTTTGATCAACAATTCTTCTGGATATGATTACTTGTCTATTTATTTTCTTGAATTGTTTAAGAATTATTATATAATTTATAATGAGAAAAGTATTATAAAGTTAATTTAAGAAGAATTCTAAAAGGATCGTACATTACTGTTGTATAATGATTTGGTCGTTTATATTCTCCGCATCTACAAGACTTTGCAATCAATGTCGTGCTGAATAATGCAGTAATTTAAAAGCACATTTAATTCAAGATGGATTCGATAATGAGCTTGAGGTGCATTTAATAATATTATGAATTATTAATTATACAAGCGTTCGAAGAATGCATTGCTATTTTGATAGAAATGTGCGACATTGATTGTCACAAGTCCGCAAGTGATTTAAATAATTAACCATGTAATAAACATACAACATACCAGACAATAATTAATTGATAATGAATCGAGATAACTGTATACGAGACCAAACGAAGTGTATGTAGTCATTAGTGTTTTGACATCCTTTGTTGTCATGAAAATGCGATTAGTGCAATGGTCAAACACTTATTCCGATTCCGTGCGAACGCAGTGACTTACATATGGCGTTGTGGATTTTATCAGTATTTAATTTGTTACGATATAAAAATAAATTGATTCGAGTGAGAAGAATACTATCCATAATTAAATTGATAAAATGGTTATTGAATATATGTATTTTAAAACGGAAGTAAATTTGTTGTCACATTATACAATTTTGGCTTTCATGCCTTATTACTATTTCGTTATATTTAAAACAAACAAATCTTTTTAGATAAAGGAATGTGGTATTTGCAATTTTATGGTCTTTCCATGCTGTTATTTGCCAATTCTATTTAATGTACATATGTCAGTTGTAATGTTCAAACTAGAATTTTGAATGCACTTGTTTGTTGCATAAAAACGATATTTTTGTCAGAAAGATATTATCAAATTATATAAATTTTTGTCAAATTAATACAAACCAAAATATATGTATATGTACATTTGTGAATGATATATAATAGTCGAATGTAACTTCGATTTCCAAAAAATCAAGCTCCAAGCTTCAAAATATGCAGAAACATCGCAGAAAGTGAGAAGAAATGTTATAGTAATTGCGTTTTTAACTATAAAATTAACTATAAAATTAACTATTTTCAAGTCAAAAGTAAATAATATTAAAAGACGTCATTCTCTCTTTTATATAATACAAATTAATAATATTAAATATAACAAAAACAATTTTTTTTATTAGCAGCAACAGTTAAATATCCGACTGCAAATCATATTTTTAATGTTTTAGCGAAGAAATGTTGACATATATTATGTCTCTCTATCCGAATATTTATATACTTCATCTTTTATATATTACAAGTAAGTAAATAACATATGGATCAACGCAAATGCAATCACAATAACATTCTGTTACATTCTGTATAGGCAAAATGTATACATATTTTAGTTAAACTTGCATTTGAGATATGTATATTTCTTCCAAACGACTCGACTTTTTGACGGTGAATAACTTATTTTTAACATTGTCAGTAACTAACAGCGAGTTACCTGCCGATATAATTGTACTTGTATTACTTGTATAACTTCATTCGATCCTTGATTTATCTCGCGCTGCGCTTCGCCATTTCGATCATTATAATATATCGGGTAGCGCGACGTGACGATATTTTAGATATTCTGCACAGAGAGTGCGAAGCATATGTTTGCATTCTATTCTTTTTGTACACGAGAATAGTCGTGGGTGTATGTTTGTCCTGGATGGAGAACGGAAGGTGAGTCGTGATCTAGATAATTTCGGATTAACGTTTATTTGAAAGTTGTTAAACGCGCAAGTGTTACGCGACGTTGCGCGGTATACATAAAATACATTAACATATGTATGTATGATATTATGTACAAATAACGATATTCGTTTAAAATAAAGTCGTTTACAAATATACTGACAACATTCCTACGCTCTAGGTTGCAATTGCACACACAATACGGCATATAGTATATAAGAGGTATGTAGAATAGACTTCTCTCTTATGGTACATTGCGTCCAAGATTCGACAATATTTTAAATACATGTGATTGACATAAATCTTTAAAAAATTATCTTTTTATTTTATATTCTAAACTAAACTTATATGTAAGAACGTATATGAACTTTATATCTCGTAAACTTTTCTGCATTTTCTTTTCAAAATCCTTCATAATATTGAGATTTATATTTGTATTCTATATATTTTGAATTTTTAGTATTAAAAAAATATTTCTTAATCAGGCATGGTTACACTTTGGTTTTCGGCGCTTAATTGGATTACGTCATTCATTCTCGCGCTCTCGTTACTGACTAGAAGCTTACGTATATAAACAAACATATTCAAGCAGTATATATCATATTTCTTATTTACAAATAAAAATTCTCTTTTTTAAATCAAATTTTGATCAAATTTTTCGTGTACAAAATATCAACATCACTTTCACTTGCCTCATGCAAATGAACGGAGTCAATCAAAAATTGGTCGAATGTCTCCCCAGTTTCGAAGCGATTCAAATGCTTACATGCGGATTACATCGTGATTTTTCAATCGCTTTAGGAAGATCATTCGCATAAGCCGATCTCAGAGAGATGCTGTAACCAGATGCGAATCGTGCTCTTCGCTGACAGGGGTCGATGGAGCCTCAGTGATCGGCGTGGGTGGATCCCCGGTGCTACATTGGTGATCCGTCGTACCTGTTGCACAAAATAGTTTTTATGACAATGCTATAAATTTTATTTTTACTTTGGTTTTTATCTCCCAACAGCTATAATCTTATTTTTCCAACTTTATTTAATTCGTTGTATTTTATTTTTTACTACAACGATCTTATAAAGTTGATAATTAATATTTACTTTATATAAGTAATTTTAATCTATATAAATCTTTTTTGTTAATACAATTGTTGCGGCATGAATAAAAATACGTAAGGCATTATATTTAATTTTTAATCATTCATATATTGTCTCACCTGTAAAAGAATTGGAGCGGCTTCGATCCGGCCAGCAGATCCTACAGAGGGGCTTCAACAATCGAAATCTTGGCCGTGGCACTCGCAAAAGTACGTAAATATATGGATCCAGGGTAAAGTGAATGCATAAAAGAATATCGGCTACGACATGGAAGATGCGAATGCATTTCCGTACAGTGACCGCCGTTTTAGGTAACTGCAGCGCGAATTGAGCCAATGGAATAGAAATCTAGATAAGGAAATAAAAACAATTTAGCAATTTAGAGTTTAATATTAAATTAAACTAATAAAAATTTGATTTAATTATTGCAGATAAAATATTACAAAGAAAAATCTTCAAGAATAGAGAGATGCATTTGTGTGTGCAACTATTATTAAATCTTTTTTTTACAAAAATTTTTATAAATAAAATAGATTATATATATAAATATATATAACAATAACGTTCCTAATTTATTGAAAAAAATATTTGTTGAATCTATTTATTTTGCGAATTAATTTTCTCTGCGCGTAAAGTTTTTCGTCACTTGGCAAAACCGTCAACAGGATGAAATCACTTCAGAGACGAATAGAATATTGGCTCGCGGATGTCTCGATGGCTTGTACGTGAAACTATTCTCAAATATCCATCATTTACCCTCGACCTTCAGTTATAGCGGAAGCGCGCGATATTTTTGTACTGGTTAGATGTAATAAATAATAATGATTATTATTTCCTGCAAGAAGATGCTCACTCTAAGTCAATCAATTTATTTAAAAATACAATGTAACTATTTACGTTCTATCAGACTATTTATTTGATATTAATATACTCTTCACATTATCTACTTATTACTAGTAATCGTATTGTTATTATATTTCCTGCTATTTCTCTTTCTTCTTATTATCATTATTACTTATAATTAGAAAATTGTAGCAACAGTTTATATATTTATATTTAGTAATTTTTTCATTTTTTATCTTTAAATAAAATCTTCTTTAAAAAAAAATCTTCTCGATAAAAACATTTTTTATGTCATCGAATGACATATGAAAGCGTCGAGAATCATTTTGTTATAAAAATCTTTCATCTCTTCTTTCATCTCAATGCTATCAAGATTAAAATGGACGAGCATAAACGTCGTAAATATAACATTCGACTAAAACAACACTTTGCAGGCAAATCACATGCAGGCAAATGTCATGGACGCTACACTATCGAACTCCTGGATCGGAACTGCCGAAAGTAGAATCTCGTGACAAAAATTTCTCAAGGCTACATGCTATAGTTACGACGAGTAATGTACTAGTATGTGAAAAGGAACTTGTATTTCTACCAAGGACTTCCCTCTTAACTTATACAAGAGAGGAAAAATGATAACCATCCTTCATGGGAATTACGTAACGATCTTCATTCTACGATTCGATACTGTTTACTGTCTAAAGATAGACATCAACCTACATCTATTACCTGAAACCTTCAACCAATCCTTACTGCATGCATAAGACACGTAAAAGATCGATTGAATTGATCTGTTTCCTTTTTTTGCTTTGACTGCTATTTTATTACTTTTATCTGTTAGAGTCTGATGATATAGATAATCGTTTATGAAATGGAAGGACACATCAATGAATGTGTATGATATATATTCATGCTTTTTCTAAATATAAAAGAATGATAAGAAACAGGAAAATACTTTAAAAGAATAAAAGAAAGTTAATATTATTTTATTACATTAGGTTTTTTACTTGATAAGATAAAATCTATTTTCTGTAATTTATTATCTTATTGTATTTCTTATCATTATTTTACTTTTTACATTAATTATTTATATTTTATATTAATTATTTATTAATTGCTTTTTTACCCAGTTTATTATAAATTTAAGCTATAATACGTAATTATAATTAAGTCGATAAATTTACCATTTGTGGCATCCAGCAGATAACGAATGATATCGATAATACAGCCATAAGCCTTGCGAATGCTCTTTCTTCAGTCGTAGCAACCATTTCCGGTTGATTTACTGGTCTGGCTACGGTCAGCAAAGGTTTCGCTCTTGATGAAGCTCTGGAGATTCTCCTAAGGGCGATTGTACGACGACTCAATTTACTCAAGGCCCTAGAAACCGCCAAGTTGCACCAGACAATGGACAAACACAAAAGAGTACCTATAATTAAAAAAAAATTTAATATTTATTAGTCTGAAAATAATTCTTTTACAATTGGATCTTTTTTGCTAACCGGAAACATAATTATAATTATATTTATAGCAATTATTATATTTAAATGTTGATGTGTTTATAGTATAATTAACGAAAGAAACTAATCTACAAAATAAATAATGTTATATTTTGTTAATTATCAATAATTCTCTTTTTTTATTATCTTCTCATCTATGCTTACCAAAAACGAACCATACATAAGCATAAGCGATATCACTCGGCTCGGTAGCCTCTCGGTAACGCATGCATTGTTCGCCTTTATAATATAATCCGAAGCCCATAACTGGAAGACTAGTCATTGCCAATGCGACCAACCAAAGCGCCAACATACAACGCACAATTACCGGATACGTCACCTGCTGGAAGATACATGCGTGTCATCCATTAAGATATCGAGATACGACGATGCGGGTATCGACTCCTTGCTGAACTTTTGATTACGATAGCTATACAAATTGAAGAAACCGGGAAAAACCGGCTTCGGTGTAATTTATTTTGCCACAGACAAAAAAAAAAGGATACAAAAACTACCCAGCCGGAACGCCGACGTCTATAGACGTCGAATTGACATCTTATAGATGTCGATTCGACATCTATCGACATCTATAGACGTCGAAAAGACGCTAGCATTCCGGCTGGGTAGTAATCTTCATTTATAAATTTGTTTACAAACTTTTAGTCATTTTTGTTTCTATTTGTAAATCTGGAGAAATAATTTCATCTCTTCTTTGTAAAGAAATATTTCTTAAGAAAATTAAATGCAATCTTTCATGAATAAGAAATGTTATTAAATGTGCGTTAAGCCTTAAGCTCAAATCGCTAATATTGAGTCTTAGGCCGGTATTCATAATCAGATCTTATTTCAAGACCGTCTTAAGTAATATCTTAAGATGCTAATACGGCTCTGTGATTGGTTAATGACATCTTAAGATTGTACGTAAGATGGTCTTAAATATAAGAACCGACTATGAATACCGGCCTTAGACATTCATCTATATAGATTAAGAATTTTCTATGTATTTAAATAATACAGGTATAAATTATAGACCATAATATATATTATAGAATTATAATAATTTTCTGGAAAAATCAAATTTGATGTGTCAGATTTATATCTCAGATATCTTCTTCTTTAACAACCATGTAGATTTTTTAAATTGAAATCATTAGATTAAATTCCTAAGGGAAACTTTTGAATTTATTATCTCCCGATACTCGCATAAATCTTCTATGTTACATGATCTGGATTTATGCGCTCGCCAATTCTTTACTCTTCAGAGGCCTTTTGGAAAGGATAGAATTTTATCAAAGAACCAAGAAAAAACCAAGATATCAAATAAAGACCGATAATCTAATTATCACCAAATGATAATTCGTCCAATTTTATCATGTATTGTAACATGCGGTCTCATGACACATGACAACCAGGATAAGATGAAAATATACTGATGTCTAAAGTTTTGTTAAGTATTTATAAGTAGATCAACATGCGAAAAATATACGTTCGTGACGCCTTGTTTTGAACTACGAACCACGTCGTTCAAAGCATTCCGAGAACATCGTTCCGCGTAAAATCTTACAAAATTCTCAAAAGGGCAATTGTCTCTTAAAATCAATGAAAACGGTATTTGTATCAAATTAAATCGTCCAAGATTGACCAGAAATCATGCTGGCGCCTGATAAATCTATCGATTCTTCGTATGCGGCTTTATATCAGTTTTGCATGATCCGTGCGTAGAGTGATATCTCGGAACTATATCGCAATCGAAAACATGACCTATTTATTAGTCTTTTAATATATTTAAGAATAATCTTTTTATGTATTTATAAATTTAAAAACTTATTAATCTACAATCTACTATTTTCGTGTTTTTATGAACAAACATAGATTTAAATAACGCGCGTTGCAAATTATTACTTTAATTTAATAGCATTTCCCTAGAATGGAGAATATTTCGAATTATAGGTGGGGTTTTCTTGGAAAAAATAATATTTGATGAAGGGCGACATAACTGTAGCGGTAATCATCTCCAATTACTTGCAATCTTGGATACTGCGTCTGAATAAGATGATCACGCTGTGTAAATTGACGTCAGCTTCCATCGTTCCGCGATCAATACTTCCTCAATTAATGATCGTGAAATTATTCGAATTTATTAATTTGCCGAAACGGCATTTCCTTGTAGTCTTAGTACTCCTATATCAACACGCAGTTGTATTTCAAACAAAAATAGATTTCTAACTTCGTCGATCAATCGTTCTCCCTCCTTTTATTCCATCTTTATGGTAAAATACGATCGTTCTATAAGCGTCTGTCTTAGCTTTGGAGTGGCACACGTGTATAAATTTTCTCACACGCGTCAGTTTGTTCGGATTAAACGAAACCATGTCGTAAATTATAACGTGCGATTTACTTTGGTAACACGCTTAGTGCGTTAACTTATGGTCACAATAAATATAAAAGAGAATCCGTTTCTCTAATAGATTACACACGATCGCACAATTTCTTTATTTTCTTTATTTAATTTGCGTAAAGAAATTAACTAATTCATTTCTTTTCTGTATAAAAAATTATCTGCAATTTGTAAGTACATCACCATTACTATATTATCTTAAACTTAGGCTTACCTTTTGGTAAACAAAGGGTCTCGTCAAAGCTAACCACCTCTCTGCCGCCATGACGATGGCGACGCAGCCGCTGAAGAGACCAAAAAGTCGCCAGACTACCCGCAGGGAACAAAATATTCTTGTGGATGTCACACCGTCCGCATAAATTGTAACATACATCTGTACCAACATCCCCAATAACGCCACAAGATCGTTGGTTGCCAGACAACGCAGCATCAACAGGTGCTTGCGATTTCTTCTCTGAAATGAAACAAATTTATTCATTCTATTATTTTTTACTATGAGGAGGGTAACACACTTTTCGCTAAAACAACATTAAGTTGACAAAAACATATTTTTGCTATTATGTAATAGAGAAATATATTTTTTATATGAAATTATTTATATTAAATAATTTATTAATAAAATATTGATAAATTTGTATTTAACAAAAAAAAACAATTATTTTTTACCAAACCAGCAATTTATTATAACGTTCACATATACGATGTTTTGACTGTTGTTTTTGGTCCTTCTCACTTTAAAAATAAAGCGAAATCATAAATACAAAGGAACACAGATATCAAACCATAAACTAAAAGGAAAGGATCGGTACCTATGTCATAAACTTAAAAATAGCTGCTCGAAGCATCTTATTAGTTACGAATTTTTTCCCGGAAATTTATATCTAAAAGATAAATTAAAAATTAGTCAGAATGATAACACCAAAAAGTTTTTAGATATGAATTTCCGGGAAAAAATTTGTAACTATTAATAAGATGATCCGAGCTATTTTTAACTTTATGACATAGGTACCGATTCTTTCCTTTTTGTTTATGGCTTGATATCTGTGTCTCTTCATATTTATGATTTCGCTATTTATTTTTAGAATGTAGAATTGATAAGGACCAAAAACAATGATCAAAACTTTATATGTGAACGTTATAATAAATTGTCAGTGTGGTCGAAATAAATTGTTTTTCTTGTTAATCACTACTGACGAAGAAAATAATTACTTCGGTTTATTTGTATTTGTTTGTTTATTAAAATATATTTAATATAATTTTATATTTATTGAAAACTGTTCTACAAAGAAAAATCGTAAAACGTTCTAATAGTATTATATATAGAAAAGGTTTAACTTTTTGTCGGTGGAATCAAGTTTGGATCGATCATTGGACTTAATATACCATCAGTGATCAAACATTAAAAAAAGCATTTTTATTTGTTTCGCGTAATCAATATTTGGATTTAATTAAATGGCATTATTCTCAAAGATATTCCTAATAATATATTAAGATCTTAATTTAACTAACCCAGCTAAAAAGAAAATATATTAAATTTGTGTATATTTAAAAAAAAAATACTTTAATAATAGAAATATAATAAGTAAGTCTTTTATTAGATATACTTTCAATTATAAACTACAAAAAAATTTATTTTGAGAAAAATGGCATTATAATTTATGTAATATATAATTTCTTTAATATTTGTTTTATTAATAACAGTTATTACAATATATTACAAAAACTCATTAATTAATACATTATAATAAGCATATCTACTATAAAAATTATATTAATTAATATGAAATAAGATCATTTATCAGTTTATTTATATTAATAAGCTGAGAAAATCTTGTGAATTACCTTGTCCCGATGGAAAAGTATTACCAGGGCAGACACGTTACCAATGACACCGGTTATGTAGACGAGGGTCAATATAAGCTGAGATACAAAAGTTACATGTCTCTTTCGCGCAACACTTGTCCCTATGTTAGTCATCATCATCGTCTTATTAAACACAAAAGTTGATAAAGTATCGTTCTGCCAGTTATCCGCCAACATGATTGCGATATGTAGTTTTAGGAAGATACGTGGTTTTCGGGACTTTCCGCTTATTTTTTGTTTCCTCAATTTCGTCGAAGAACTTAATGTGACTTATCTTAATGTGACGTAAAGCGTTACTATAATGAAGTATAGTATCCAGTATGCAGTCACAATGGCCTGACTTTACCAATGCAGACAACTGACATTCACATCAACTATAATCCGATGTAAATCATCCGTAACTTCTTTTTAAAATATGTCGATTTCAATTCTTACTTTTCTCATGCGTGATTATTTTTGTTCAGTTTAAAATATTAGCATCAATCGTATTGTATAATCACACTTATGTATATATATATATTTTTTTATAATATATATATATTTTTTCAAGTTTATATAGATTGGCACTATGGATCCAAAGAAGATGGATAGAAATTTCTTCTGTCATCTACAGAATGCTCATTACATTACGTTTACGCAGTCTCAGTTCGTTGCACTTTTGTCTTCGCGTTCTAAAAGGTATACAATAACTTTTTATTGCTACTTGTATAAAAATTCTTGTATAATGATTCTTGCATGTTCAATATTTTTTTGCAATATTTGCAGCAACGTTTTCAAGAAGAATAATTAAAATAGGATCAACAAGATATTCTACATGTCTGCAAAAGTATAATAATTTATAATAGTTACTACATACTAATTGCAGAAGATGAAAACCGGACTTTAAACGCAATTAATGACAATTAATGACAAAGATAATTAATTCTGGGGAAAAGATTAAAATTGAGAAGGCTCTGAGAGAATTGTGGATATCGCAATTAAAACTTCTTAACAATGAAGGATTATAATATGATAGAAAGATTTTAAAGCTTATTAATCACAAAGCTATTAAAGCAATCTAAAGATTAAGATTACAAAAATTTTAAATGTTTGACAATATTATTTCTAATAGTTTAGTTTTATAACGAAATTTTATAGTGTAATATTTACGCACAGCGTGAAAATTCCGAACAGTTGTATTCACAGCCAATTTTAACACTTTTACGATACAGTTATTGTAAAAATCTCAAAATATTTTGAGATTCTATAATTCCTCGAATTTTTTCTAATAGAGATATTAACGCGGAGGAAATTGCAAGTTTAGAAAATCGCAGCCTTTTCTCAGTAAATTCAATCCTCGAAGCTCTTCCAATTATTCGCCGTCTCATCTGAGATTCTTCAAGACGATAATCTTGCACGGTTTCGCTTGAATCGTTGTCTATTAATCCGGACTTTTAATCCGATTTTCGTATCGATAAGCAACGCCGATCACCCGTCGCGCTCTTCTCGTCGCAGGAAATCCTGGAGAGCCAACGATCGACGACGCGAACTTGCGAATCTTTCGATTGAAAATAGATAGAAACGAGAATTTCAGAGGATATCAAGAGATTCCTTCGATGAGTGGAGTCATCGCTTGACTGATCGTACCCACGCGGTAGGATCCAGTTTTGTTTACTCCCGAAGACCGACTTAATCGTATTGGCGCCTGCGCGGAGTTTTCAAGAGTAATCGTCCAGAGAAGTCATCCATCATATATTTATTAATAAAATTCATCAGAAGCGTCACCGACGCAAACGTTAGATCAGAGTACACAATTTAATTAAATTATTATACAATTATTTTCACGAAATTGTTTGCGTGCTATTTTAGTTTTGATAAGTTTTAGAATGCACGATATTATTTTATCGAAAATAATTGTGTCAAAATTTTAATTTTATATCTTCTATTAATAGCAACTAGTAAGAAGACGATATACTAAAATCATTTAAGTGAGTAAACAGTTTGCCTTTCGGTGGATGTCTCGCAAACGGATTCAAGCAAATTCCAATTCGTTGGCATGCGGATAATTATGAATAATGTATGTTACACGTACTTTTTTGTATACAAGACGACGCACCAGTCAATAAATAATTTCAAGCACGGAAACGATAATGCGCTAAACAAACGATGCAGAACACAATGAAATGCATTCCTAGCAAGGAATGGCAATAAACTTTGCGCGGATCTGTCAATATCTCGGTGCAATCCAACTGTGATAACGATAGAAAGAAATATATCTAGTTTTGATTATCAGTCAAGAATTAATTTGTTAATTTCAATAAATGTTGATAGAAGAATTTTTTAACAAAATACGTGTTAAATAATCTGACAAATAAATGAGCATTGCAGATCAACTGCATATAATTATGGAGTCCCGCTATATAAAGATCACGACAAAATTAAAATACTAAAAGATAAAGAAATCAAGTTTGTTTTAGTAAAATTTATGCATCTACACATCTACGATGTCATAATAAATTTTTAATTTTCTCAAGTAATTTCGATTTAGTCACTTCTTCTTCTCTTCTTGTTATTTTCCTTCGATATTTTGAACATATTACTGTCTGATTTGATGACTTATTTTAATTGGTTCACATTATATCAATTTATTTGATTTTGTAAGATTTGTCTTTTTTTTTAATATCTTATATTACTTATTTCTTATATCATTACAATGCTTATGTAAATGTTGCTAAATTTTTGGGATTACCAGAAATATATCGGTATCCTATAATCATTAAACACTGTTAAAACAAAGGTCATTATGTTATCTTTATGCTATTCATGGAGTGGTTATTATTAAACTAAGTACGCATATTACACGAGATTTCACAGCTCATGAAAATATCATGCGGTGGAAACCAGTATAAACGGTATCATTTACATTGTGAAGTGTTGATCAGTTTATTGATGTTATCGCAAAGATTTTAGTGTCTGCTTTAATCCTCCAGTGTAATATTTCAATAAAGAAGACTAATAATGTATCTTAATGTACTTTTATTTGCAGCGATGAATATTCTAATTAAATTTCTTTCTTGTCTTAGATTACAATATCTCAATATAATCCAGAAAAAGACTTGTACAAAAAATAAAAAAAATTACGAATCAAAATAAAGCGAAATGATAAATTCTTAATATAAGGCTTTTAATAAAAATTGTTTAATATGCAGTAAGTAAATTTTTAGATTTTATAAAAAGTAATAAAAAATTATAAAATAAAGCACTTATATAAAACCGTAAATGATAAAACAAGAAATATAAACATTGTTAAAAATATTCTTACGATAATTCTTATTTCTTGTTATAAAGCAATTCTTTTCTCATACAATTACTAACAATTTGTCGTGAGACGTTAACAGCGCGAACGAATCATTTGTATTCTTGCGAGCCAGAATGTGCTGCTTAAACTCAAGGTTCATCTTTACATGGTGAGCCATAAACATACAATGGTCGATACTGAAGCTAACGAGGAAATTAATT
Source organism: Temnothorax longispinosus (assembly GCF_030848805.1). Taxonomy (NCBI): domain Eukaryota; kingdom Metazoa; phylum Arthropoda; class Insecta; order Hymenoptera; family Formicidae; genus Temnothorax; species Temnothorax longispinosus. The sequence continues at coordinate 22,566,648 of NC_092358.1, forward strand.
TAAATAATGCAGTTGCAATTGGTGCCATTCTTGCATAACAATCATTTAAAGTGTGATGCACACAACAATTTTATGATCTGGCAAAATTATTTTTATTTTCTATCACTGATATAACAATCAACATTAAACTATTGAATTATTTATACAATAAGTAGATGGTAACTATACAGACTTATACATAATTTTTAATTGTTATAAAAAAGATATTTTTTTAAATACTCTTTATTTTTGACCTACATATGTCTCGCAGATTATATTAAATTAAAATAAATTATGAAAGAGAATCAAATTAAATTGTTATTTATTACACAACATCAGCGATCATTATTACAATAAATTTAACAATATGCACAAATATTCCAATTCAAATGTAAGGAATAAACAAAAAATTAGATAGAAGAAACAAACAAAAAATTTTTAATAATAATAGTTAAATTAAATTCGCCCAGATCGGTTTTAACATTTTTTTTTTATTAAGCGGTATCCATAATTAATGTAGAGAATCTAAGCCGATTTTTAGTACTTTTTGAATTAAAAAAAAACCTAAATTTGAGAAAGTTATAGCTTGCTAAAGTTTCTTTGATGACAGCAACTTCAAAAAATTTTGCATATAAGGTATGACGTCACAGCACATTTTCGTGTACTATATTTTCTTCAATTTTGAAGATATTGCAAAAATTCAAAAAGTTTACAAAGAAAGTATGCCATGACCTATTAGACCGCTTGATAAAAAAAATTTATGTTAAAACCGAATTCTAATGCATGCTGCTTGCGTAAAAAACTCTCTTTGCTGTAGACAAACTGATGGTTTCCCAGATGTCGGAGTTTTCCATATAAGTCATCATTCATCCGACAACAATGCATTTTGCAGTTTCTATTGTTTCTAATACACAAAGGCATTAGAAACTGAAACTAAATCGAAATGGGCCTGCAGTCGTGCAGTTCATGTGTTGGACATGTTACTTTAGAAATGAGAGAGAAACAAGAGAAAGAAAGAGAGCGCACGATAGTTGTGCTCCTCCCTCGATATAATCCGAAGATATAATTCTTTATGTGTTTCTTAAGCCTCTTGCACACACAATGCTAGGCAACAGGCAATAGGCACAGAATTTCCAACGTGACGAAAACTCTGTGTCTATTGCCTGTGTCACTGTTTATTCTGCATTTATACATGATTTCTGATTTCTATTCTCTGTTCCTATTGCCTGTTGCCTAGCATTGTGCAAGGGGCTTTACATGTAAGACGCATACAAAATTATTCTAAAGAATTTAGGCATTTTATCAAATAAAATTTGACGTAACAAATTTTATGTAATAATGTTATATATAAATGTACTCTATTTTGATAGTTATATCGAGGGATTTGTACTTTCTAAAGAATAAAAAAATCTACTTTTTATATTTCCTAAAAATATAATGTCTGGAGAATGTTTTAAGATTGAAAACTTCGCAAAATTAACAGAGTTATAAAGCAGCATTTCTTTTTCATTTTTTTCATCTTTCTTCTTTTTCTTTTCTTTGTTGGAGAGAAAGAGAAAAAAGATGAACAATGCAAGAAGTTCATCTGAAAAGAACAGGCCTATTCATAAAGTTATTTATTATTTTTCTCCCCATGGCGCTGAATTGTTCCATAGATACACGTCAAGGATAATGGATATCACAGTGTGGACACAGAGTTATCGTCTGGGGGCTGCGGTGTTGACGCGCACAAGACATCGCTCGGGCTCTTGTCCTCCAAGAGGGGTGTGTGCGCACGATCCTCGTCTGCATACGGCTTAGGTGAACGCGGCGGCGTGTTCACTTGTTCAGCACCATCTAAACTGTCGTCCAATGTATGTATTGCATTTAAATCGACATTTTTCTCGAATGCGGCCTTATAATTACCTGGTGTAAGCGATATAGCCATGGGATTATTCTTATTGACAATCGTCCTGCTCCAATTCGGATGAGCCATCCAGCATCACCCATTCGTCGTCGAGAGGCGATTTGTCTGCTGCAACAACCGCCGATGCGGATTCCTGTTCGTTCAGCTTGATATGAACGCACTCGCTCTCGAAATCAGTGTCCGATTCGAACTGTGCGTGCTGAGGAGGTTTAGCCAAAAAAACTTTATTGATGCTATTATCCATACTATTCATAGCATCAATGAGTTCCTTCTCGATCTGTGTTTGGCATATAATTTCGTCGTAATCGGTATTTCCCAGGCGCCGTATTCTCCTGCCTTCCAAAACGATTTTTGTAAACAAATTTGTATTTGAAAAGGGCCCCAGGGTCTCCGTATTTGCATTCGTGTGCTGTTCCGTGTCTGAACGTGCTTCGTTGGCCTCAGACGATTGCGCGCAGTGCCGCTTAACCGGGAAGAACTTGTACTCGTACTCGTGCTCGTCCGCGTCCGAATCCTCGTCGTCGCTCGCCATTATCTCTACTTGCGACTTGTCATCGTCCACAACGGTATGCGTGCCAGGAGTCTCGACACGCGCTTCATCGTCGTCACCGTGGTCATGCAGCATTTCTTCGTCCGCGTCGCAAACGTCTCTGTCACTCGGTCGGACACGATTGTTTACGTCACCATCGTTCACTATCGAGTCTACTGGGCAGACGTTGACATTGTCGCTGTTAGAATAATCGTTGTCATTCCTGTCGTTATCGCTGCTGTGCTTCTCTGCTTCCACCGGTGACTTTTCGCTCTCAAGGGAGAGATCGAGCGACGACGATGAGGCGAGAAAGTTGTTATCGCGCACATCCTCGTCGTCGTCGTCGTTGTCGTCGTCGTCGTCGTCGTTGTCGTCGTCGTCGTCGTCGTCGTCGTCGTCGTCGTCGTCGTCGTCATCGTCGTCGTCGTCGTCGACGTCGTCGTCGTTGTCGTCGTCGACCACAACGGTATGCGTGCCAGGAGTCTCGACACGCGCTTCATCGTCGTCACCGTGGTCATGCAGCATTTCTTCGTCCGCGTCGCAAACGTCTCTGTCACTCGGTCGGACACGATTGTTTACGTCACCATCGTTCACTATCGAGTCTACTGGGCAGACATTGACATTGTCGCTGTTAGAATAATTGTTGTCATTCCTGTCGTTATCGCTGCTGTGCTTCTCTGCTTCCACCGGTGACTTTTCGCTCTCAAGGGAGAGATCGAGCGACGACGATGAGGCGAGAAAGTTGTTATCGCGCACATCTTCGTCGTCGTCGTCGTCGTCGTCGTCGTCGTCGTCGTCGACGTCGTCGTCGTCGTCGTCGTCGTCGTCGTCGTCGACGTCGTCGTCGTCGTCGTTGTCGTCGTCGACGTCGTCGTCGTCGTCGTCGTCGTCGTCGTCGTCGTCGTCGTCGTCGTCGCCGTCGCGCAGCAATCGCAGACCACTGTCGACAACTTGTTCTGTCTTGCGCAGCAATCTCCGAATTTTGTCGGACGGGTCTCGAACATCTTTGTTATTCGATTGAACATCACGATTGTCTACGTCGTCATCGTCTACTACCGAATCCACCGAGCAGACATTCGCATTGTCACTGTTAAAATAATCGTTGTCATTCCTGTCGTCGCTGCTGTGTTCCTCTGCCTTCACCGGCGACTTTTCGCTCTCGGGGGAGAGATCGAGCGACGACGATGAGGCGAGAAAGTTGTTATCGTGCACATCCTCGTCGTCGTCGTCGTCATCGTCGTCGTCGTCGCGCAGCAATCGCAGACCACTGTCGACAACTTGTTCTGTCTTGCGCAGCAATCGCCGAATTTTGTCGGGCGGGTCTCGAACATCTTTGTTATTCGATTGGACATCACGATTGTCTACGTTGTCATCGTCTACTACCGAATCCACCGGGCAGGCATTCGCATTGTCGCTATTAGAATAAACAAATGTATAATAAGGCTCTGAATAAAAACAAGTTAAGAAATAATGGGCTATGAGAGCCGACGCAAGATCAGGGCGAATCATATTATATCTCCCGGTAATAAATAAAATAAAACATCGTTCTAATGTTTAAGCAAATCCATTGATTTCTCTTGGTGCGGCCGTATGTTCGGCGATACGTGTTTGTTTGTTTCTTAACTATTATACGTTCGTGTGTTCTTGATGAGATCACGGCGTGCGCTTTGAACTCACATTCATGGTTGAGATGCCAACACACACACATCGCTCTCCAGATGGGGAATAGGTATAAATTCCATCAGAGACGTTTGAGCGCGGTTCGCGTAGCACGCAGTAAGTTATTCATAATTTCCATCTATTATAATGATCCTAATAGTTACTGCATTCTGTAGTTCTGTCGGGCCACAGTTTGCTGCCTTTCGTCTCCTTCTTTGGTTCCCGCTGTCGAGTGCTGCGCGGATGCTTGTCGGACATACGCGCCGTAATACTTATATACCTCCATAGAGATCTGAACGCGCACCTGACGTTCGCGAATTCTAATATCTGCGCTTACGTTTCGCGTTAGCCCATTGCGTTACCATTGTATGCGTGCATAATAACTTTGTACATAGCCCATTGCGATACCATCATATATGCGTGCATATTAACTTTTTATAAATCATATTTATGAGTCACTGAAAAAAGCCCGATTTAGGGCCGAAACGTTTGAATTTTAATGTATTGACTAACAAGGAAACCTCGCGAACTCGAAAATTCTGATTTTAATAAAACTTCCCACACATGTAGGGGGAGTAAAAAGATGAATTTAGATATTTTTTGTAGCTGCCCAAAAACGGTTTTAAGGGGTGAAACCACTCCTCATTATGTAGAGCGGTTTTTACTTTTCTCGATATATCTGGAAAAATTTTTGAGATATCAAAAAATGTTTCTTATAAAAGTTTTATAGTAAAATCTCCTCTATTCAACAACATTAATAATATTTTGTAAAAATAATTTTTTAAACAAAATTTTGATTAAAAATTAGAAATTTTTTTTTTTCAAAATTTTATTAATGTGGTTAAATAGAGATGTTTTTACCATAAAACTTTTATTTGAAACATTTTTTGATATCTTGAATACTTTCCGAAATATATCGAGAAAAGCAAAAAGCCACTCTACATATAAAAAGTGGTTTCACCCTTTAGAATCGTTTTTGGGCAGCAAAAAAAATTTCTAAATTGTAAAATAAACATACTTTTATTCTGAATTTACTTATAATTCTTTAAACAATATTGTAATAATTTTAGCGCCAACTAAAAATTTCTAAATTTATTTACCTGTATGTGCGTGCGTGCGTGTGTGTGTTTTATAAAATATTTTAGTTTTAGGGGTTCTTTTGTCAATTTAATCTACACAATTAAATAGTTAAGTTTGTTATATTTCAATTTGCTGAATTTAATTTGCGAGAAATTATTAACTTTATTTATATAAAATATTGATTTTATTTTGTCATTCATTTGGTATTGTTTTTATTTTGTATACAGAAGTTATGATTATTTCGCTTGATAGAACGTGTTTTTCCATTTCTTAACTTACGAAAGTTTATTATCAAAAATTGTACATAATTATCGTAAGTAAACAAAATATAAATAGTAGTTACGAGTAATAGTAAATACGAGTGAAGGATGTGACGGACAGCGTGCATTAATTCCATAGTTGATAAGTATAAAGTACCAACAAGTTTAATAATTCATTCAAGTGTATCATCAAACATTTTTTGATATCTCAAATATTTTTCGAGACATATCGAGAAAAGCAAAAAACCGCTCTACTATGAGCAGTGGTTTCACCCTTTAAAACCGTTTTTAGGCAGCTACAAAAAATATCTAAATTCATCTTTTTACTCCCCCTACATATGTGGAAAGTTATATTAAAATCAGAATTTTCCACTTCGCGAGGTTCCCTTGTAAATATAATTTCCGCATATCTGATTTTGCGTCGGCTCTCATAGCCCATTTTTTAATTTGCTGTTAGAATAATCGTTGTCATACCTGTCGTCATCGCTGCTGTGCTTCTGTGCTTCCACCGGTGACTTTTCGCTCTCGAGGGAGATATCGAGCGACGACGATGCGGCGAGAGAGTAATTATTGTCGTGCACATCCTCGTCGGAGTCGACGTCGGTCTCCGAATCTGAATTCGGCATTTCGTCATTTTCGTCGTCCGTGTCGCAAATGTCTTCGTCATTCGGTCGGGCTTGATTGTCTACGTCGTCATCGTCTACTACCGAGTCTACCAGGCAGACGTTCGCATTGTCGCTGTTGGAATAATCGTTGTCATTCCTGTCGTCGCTGCTGTGTTCCTCTGCCTTCACCGGCGACTTTTCGCTCTCGGGGGAGAGATCGAGCGACGACGATGCGGCGAAAAAGTAATTGTCATGCACATTCTCGTCGGTCTCCGAATCTAAATACGGCATTTCGTCACTTTCCGTGTCGATCATGTCCGTGTCGCACATGTCTTCGTCATTCGATGCGGCGAGAGAGCAATTATTGTCGTGCACATCCTCGTCGGTGTCGACGTCGGTCCACGAATCTGAATTGTCCGTGTAATCGTATTCGTCGTCGTCGTCGTCACTGTGGTCGCGCAGCATTTCGTCATTTTCGTCGTCCGCGTCGCGAATGTCTTTGTCATTCGGACGGACACGATCGTCTACGCCATCGTCTACTACCGAGTCTACCAGGCAGACGTTCGCATTGTCGCTGTTGGAATAATCGTTGTCATTCCTGTCGTCGCTGCTGTGTTCCTCTGCCTTCACCGGCGACTTTTCGCTCTCGGGGGAGAGATCGAGCGACGACGATGCGGCGAAAAAGTAATTGTCATGCACATCCTCGGTCTCCGAATCTAAATACGGCATTTCGTCGACACTTTCCGTGTCGCACATGTCCGTGTCGCACATGTCTTCGTCATTCGATGCGGCGAGAGAGCAATTATTGTCGTGCACATCCTCGTCGGTGTCGACGTCGGTCCACGAATCTGAATTGTCCGTGTAATCGTATTCGTCGTCGTCGTCGTCACTGTGGTCGCGCAGCATTTCGTCATTTTCGTCGTCCGCGTCGCGAATGTCTCTGTCATTCGGACGGACACAATCGTCTACGCCATCGTCTACTACCGAGTCCACCAGGCAGACGTTCGCATTATCGTTGTTAGAATAATCGTTGTCATTCCTGTCGTCATCGCTGCTGTGCTTCTCTGCTTTCACCGGCGACTTTTCGCTCTTGAGGGAGAGATCGAGCAGCGACGAATCAGTGAGAGGGTAATTGTTGTCGCGCACATCCTCATCGGTCTTCGAATTTAAATTGCGCGTGTAATTGTATTTGTCGTACCACTGTTCGTCTTTCATTCTTTCGCACCACCTGTCGCTTATTTCGGAATAGGGGCTGATGCAGTTGTAGGTCCTGTATCTTAGATCGTGATTCCACGGCATCTGATAAGTCGGATTACTAGAATTCATAATGTTCAGTATTGGACGATTCAGTTCTTGATGCATCAGGATTTTACGCGGACTTGAGCGCGAAGCCATTTCAATCGGCGGCGAACACTACGTCAAGAACACTACGATTACGGTGATATTGTTGAGAGAACCCGCACGGTCAGCACTCTGCAACACTCTGATGCACGTGCTTAAGATCGTAAGGATTCTGCAACACCGGTTCTGCAACTGCCGGAGCGCCGTGATTCTCTGGTCCACTGGATGTGAGTGGGGCTCAATTGACGTCGTCAGTTGGCTGATTTAAAATAAAAATATCTGGTTGGCTGGTCCACTGGAAAAATTCCATGCATCGGGGGCTGTGAGTGGCTGTGGTCAACGGGAAACTTTCCCACGTAATTCCACAATTAGTCACAGGCGATTAGAAAATTCTCGGTGCGTCCATTCAGAGGTACACATTGGACCTCAGGCTCGCCGTTGATGTACGGTTTACACGGAACATTGCCAATAGCTTTCAGGTAAAATCTGAAAGACAGAAGATATGCTTAGGCGCTTTTTTTCTAATTGTGTCGTTGGTGCCAGCATTGTTGCAAATATTTCTATTATTTTTTTCTAGCTGCATTCGGCATTTTGCATTTACTTTGGCTAAAAACTAAAAGAGCTTCAGAGACCGTCAGTTTTAACTTTAAAATTTTTACAATAATAATTTGTCGGTGTGCTAATTCGGTTATACCTGACATCGTGTTTTCCTTTCTTCCCCCCTTTCCTCTCAAAAGGGAAAAGCGAAAATATTTTACCTGACCCGAAATTCTTTCAGAAAAAGTCGACCCAACGCCAGGCAGACTTAGTTTTAGAATTATATTCTATGCTGTATAACTTCGTTAAAAACCCTTTAGTTTGTCTACAGAGGACAGTTTCTTCACGCAAACAGCATAGATCAGAATCTTAGGCATATTTTTAATTTAACTATTACTATTAATAGTTTTGTTTTGCTCTTTATGTTTTAATTGTAATATTTGTTTATATTGTTAAATTTATTGTAATAATGTTCGATGTTGTGGTCTAATAAATAATCATAAACAAATTATCTATTTAGGCATTAAAATTTTTTTTATAATTATATACTTTATATAATTAATATCACTTATATTTAATTTGTGCGTCATAAATATACTATTTGTAAAAAAGATAACAAAAGATTTAAATATGAAAAGGTATATATTTATCTTTTACTGCGATATTATCTCGCGTACCTACCATTTATACGTTATTATTTTCTTATATAGATCAATTAATTATCTGTATGTATACTGTGTAGAAATAAAAAGAAACCAGGATTTATGAGATATAGGAGAACCCGGGGCATAATGGTAACTTTAAGGTTTAAACAAGTTTAAAACATATATTAAAAATAAATAAATAAACTCTTGATTTTACACTAAAATGTTCTTTAAAATATCCACTGTAAAAACGACACAAATTTTACCGCGAAAGAACAGAATGGATGAAATTATTATTTCTTTGAAAGTGTGAGTTTTCCTTATTATGCATTTTATGCGGAGTATAACGGGGTTCCTCGCAAAACTTGTTTATTAATATTCAAAATTTCTTATATAAAAATGATTTATTATAACACTATATGTTTTTCAAGATTGAATATTTTGCAAAACTAACAGAGTTATAAAGCATGTAAGGTAAAGGTACCAATACCCGGACACTTAAGCATAGGAAATGTACCAATACCTGGACACGTATCTGTGTCTGGATACCTTTAAAAAAACATAAATTTATGAAAATAAACGTTTGGATATTATAACTTAAGTTTCAAACTACAAGAAAAAATACTTTTATCTTTGATTTTAATACGCGTTATACTTATAAATAATAAAGGTGTCCAGATATAGGTACATGTCCGGGTATTGGTACCTTTACCTTAATATACTTCAAAAATGAGTCTGCCTTACGTCGGTACGAATTTATCAGGTAAAATTTTTTTGCTACCGTGACAAAGGAAGGGACAAGATGTGAGGTATAACCGCATACCCGGACACATGTATTACTATTGTGAAAATTTCAAAGTTAAAATTGACGGTTTAAAGGCTTTTCTAGTTTCTAGCCAAAGTAAATATAAATCGAAATACTGAATGTATAAACTGGAAAAAATGATAGAAATATTTGTCCTCGCCATTTTTCTCCAACCAACAATCAATTAACGGTGCACATTATAACATTTTACTTGATAAGGACCAGAATCAACGGTTGAAACGTTGTAAAATATATTAATAAATTTTGCCAGTTGGATCGATTAAAAAGCTACCTATAACATTAATTTTTTAATCTTTCGCTGGCGAATCAAACTCATTGTTTTTGTTTTTGATAAATATTGAAATTTTAAAAGATAAAAGATTAAAGGTTTCTAATAAGCATGCTAAATGTAGAACCCCTGCTTCGTATTATTCGTATTTATTGTGGCTACGTAGCACGATTTTTGTATCGAGTCACGTTAAGACGATTATTTAAAAGCGATCGTGAAATTCCGTCGATTCCCAGAATTATAAGGCCTGTGCCTCGTCTTGTGTCGCTCGTGGAACTACCCAGGATTTACATGCAAGAAAGAACCTAACAACCCCCTTATACTTGAGTATTTCGTTGAAACTCCGATGCGCAGGCGCAAGGATTGCTGGAGAACACTAAAACGTATTGTATGAAGAACACTTCTTGGTCGGAATTCGATCGTACCGGGTGCTCTAGTGAACAGTTTCTGCGAAAATACATTACACATTGATCAAAGAGATAAATGACTTTGAGATGGGGAAAATCAAGCTGAAATATATCTTCAATGAGGTAAAATTTTATTTTCCTATTTATTTATTATAAACTCAGTGAGAATTTTAATCCTAATAACTATTAACTTAATTATTTTTTGCGTAAACGACCATTTACGTTGATTTTTTTTACACCATTTTACACGTTTATTTTACAATTAAAAGTTATTAAATATTGTTAATTATATATTGTATATTAATATTTTTTAAAAATTTACTAGTGCATTTGAGGACATTATATATATAGTTTAACTAAATATTTTCCGAAAAAAAGTGAGAAGAAACCAAAAGTATATTAAACAAACAAAAGAAGCACATTAAAAAGCTTATTACGCCAAAATTTCTAAAGAATGAAGATTAGTTGCATTTTTTATTATGGAAAAAATATAACTAATAGGCATTATACATACGTACTAAATGCACAAAATAGATATTAAAATAAACGATTTAAAAATAACGAAATATAAGTGGTTTTACAACGCTGAAAACATATACATTTTACGTCTAAAGGATTTTTATGGTTTTTGAAAGTGATGAGAAAGGTCATCCGTCATCATAGTACCTTGAAAGAACACTATATGACATTTTTCGTGAGCGGTGCGATGGTCGGTCCTGTTTTCAGGTCAAGAAAAGTAATTCCTATTATCTGGGATCATACAATGTGCCATTTCGAAACGCAAGGAGCTGAGACCGAAATCGTACATTAAAATAAAAAGAAATAGAATTTTACACTGAGAGAACAGTATATTAATAGTTAATATACATGCTTTGTCGTTAATGTAAGAATTTTTTATGTCCGTCCCTAATAAATATTTCTTCATAATTAATATGTGCTATATTGCGTATCACTGAATATAACTACATTTATCAGTATAAAAATAATATTACTGCATACCGCAGTCCGTGCTTTATTAATAATAAAGATTATTAGTAATAATATAACATTGACTTTTTTTGTCATAAATAAATGTATGTTTGCGTAAAATATTTTATCAATTTCGACAAATGAAATAATTTATTTGAGATTATTGATTATACTTATATTAATAATTAATATAAATTTGTTAATTACAATGACATTACATTTAATATACATACAATTTCATATAAATTGATGGTATTTTTACTATACAGTTACGTATATTATTATTAAATATTACGAATTTACATTGACATTTGTATATTTCTGACAAATATATCAAGTCTAAACTCATGGTATATTAATAATTAAAAAAGTATTTCTCTCAGTGCACCTTAAAATTGCAAAAAAAACCAATCAAAAAGTTAATGATACAATACAAAAAATAAAGAATTATGAATCGGCGAAAATGAGATATGACATTGCATATACGGTTGAGAAGTCGGCTCGACAAAGGAAACCTCGTAAACCTGAAAATTCTGATTTTGATGGATCTTTATACACGTGTAGAGATTCTAAGAGGCGAAATTACCTCTTAAGTATATGTAGAAAGTGGCATTTTGCTTTTCTTGATATATCTCAAAAAGTACTCGAAATATTAGAAAATATTTTATATAAAAGTTCTATGATAAGAACACCTCTATTTAGCCGCGTTAATAGTATTTCAAAAAAATAATTTCGCGATATATCGAGAAAAGCAAAAAGCCGCTCTACGAGGAGTGGTTTTCTCTCCTTAGAATCATTTTTGTGCTGCAATTGAAAATTTCGGAATTCGTCTATTTACCCTTTTTCTTATATGTATATTGTATATAAATTTTCATCAAAATTAGAATTTTCGAATTTGTTGTATATATTTTTGAATATGTTTTATGTAGGTATAATAACTGAAACTTTATAACAAACAATTTATCAGTAATAATGTCACATTGATAGTATTATTACCTGTATTCGTTATTTGGCTAGAATTTTTTATATAAAATTATACAATTTAATTCCATGCTCCTGCATTACACAATTAAGACATAAAATGTTTTTAATTAAACTGTAGATTTTGAAAGAAGATAAGAACGTCCTAAATGCGAAAAATGAGTTTGACTTTAATAAACACAGTGATACAGATATATCATTATTGTTTAAAGCACGACAGAAACTAATTATAAGTGATATATAGCTACAGGGCAGTATCCTTTTCATTATGTAGGATATTTAAGTTTGTCATACGTATATTGATCAATAACAATATCAAAATAATACTATTACCTGTAAATGTTATTGTCTATTACTTGTAACATTTTACTAAAAAGATATAGAAATTAATCCTGGTACTCCTACTTTACACGATGTCAAAGAGAAGTGTGGTTCATTAAATTGTACTATACTTGCAGAGTAATACACCAGGGTACGAAGAGAAGGATCAGGGTCGTACATTAGAATGTGTTACTTCAGAAGACGATGAGGACATTCCAAATGCCAGAAAAATATTTAATATCATCAACGAAATAGATGGTTCAGAAAAGTCAACTGTGTTCACAGAATTTGAAAGGAAAATGAAAGCCTCACAGCGGAAAAGACAGATACGAAGGGCTAATAAAAAAATCGTATGTTATCATTTTTAGTAGTTTTTATGAGTTCCATAATTCATCAGCGACAATGTCATAGTTATATATATAATTACCTATAGATGTTATATTAATCTAAGTTAAGAATTAAGTATATAAGTATATGCTTTTCTTAAAGTCATATAAATTAATTAATTATATACTCCTGCATTACACAGTTCAAAGGAAGAGTGTAATTAATTAAATTGTACTGCTTTTAGTATATTCCAATCGAGGACGAAAATACATCTGATACATGTACGTCACAAAATGATACTTCAAAGGAAGATGTTCCGAATACGAAAGAAGTGCCAGATTTTAAGAAGTATCATAATTTCATAATGATACGTAATCACAAAACAGGAAAACAAAGAAGTGTCTTGGGCGCACGCAGGCAAATGGCGAAGGCGAGTAATGATGGCATTTTTGTTTTTATAAGCTTTAAAATACCTTGTTGAGGATAACGCAGCGGAACGCTAATACAATATATCTATCCGATAGACAGGATAATGTTTTATGTAAAGGACATAGATTTTAACTCTCCGAGGCCTCTTTCTTTAATACGCCCCGGCCAACGCTGGATGGTCGGCGCCCAGACGGATTTAGTCTCATAATTTCAATTAATGTACACTGGTGCAGAACCCGAAATGTGCTCGATGAACAAAAATGTTGTAATTTTTGGTCGCGATAAGAAATATACACCGAGGTCACACTCACAGTAATTTTTAAATGTTTACCAAACATAACTGACATGTCTTAAAGCCTTTCTACTGTACGGATCTTCGAGAGAGGGGCTCAAACTAGTGATCCTAGGGTGGAGAGACATAGATTATAAAGCCTATCTTAAAAATATCGGATCTGAATTTTTGTCTGAGTGGCCGCCACCCAGTGTGGCCTCGAAGGATTAATTGTAGATACTTTTAAATTATATAATTAAAAAGAAAAATGTAATTAATTAAATTGTACTGCTTTCAGGATATTTCAATCGAGGACGAAGAGATATCTGATACATGTACAACAGAAAATGACATTTCGAAGAAAGATAAGAATGTTCCAAACACGAAAGAAAGGTCTCAATTTATATATTGCCCTAAAAATAAAATAAGACAAATAATGTTATTTTTACAAGAACTTTTACAAGACAAAGAAATAAAAGCTCTACAACAAGAAAAACCGAAAAAAATTGTAAGTAATAACTACAAAGTGGTATCTTATTATTTAGGATTTTTAGGTTTATCATGTGTAACATTTTACTTAAAAGACATAAAATTTAATTTTATTCTCTTTACACAATGCAAACAAGAAGCGTAGTTTGATATAAATATTCTTTGCAGCGTAATTCATTTGAAAAGAATAAAAAGAAGAATCAGGGTCGTACATTAGAATATATTACTTTGGAAGATGATGAAGACATTCCAAATGCAAAAAAAATATTTAATATCATCAAGGAATTACATAGTCCAGTAAAGTCATTAGTGTTCCCAGAACTTGAAGGGAAAGTGAAGGTCCCACAGCGGAAAAGACAGATACGAAGGAATAATGAAAAAGTCGTATGTTATCATTTTTAATGGTTTTTATGAATTCTATAATTCATCAGTAACAATGTTATATCATTACCTATAGATGTTAATGCTAGTTAAGCATTATTACGTTAAGTACCTATACATGTATGTTTTTCTTAAAGTCATAGAAATTAATTAATTATATGCTCCTGATGCATTACACAATTCAAAGGAAAAGTGTAATTAATTAAATTATACTGCTTTCAATGTACCTCAATTGATTTCGACGATACAGCTGAGAGCTATACAAAAGGATATGATACTTCGAAAAAAATGAAGACGTTCCAAGTACGAAACAAGTGCCAGATTTTGAGGATTGTAGTAATCGACAGGTATTGCTAACAGCATTAGAGATTCAAAAGAGAGTACTATAAAGGAAAAAAGGACGATGCTTCGACCGATGCTTCCTGAATAAGCGCGGGCTCAAAATCTATTCCCCTCTCCCCAAACTCATCTATTAATTAGGAGCACCAAATTTGATATTATTTCTCCTCAAACTCTAACCTACATCTTCGAATTATTTTTTAATAAGTAATAAATAATAGATAATATTATAGATGCAGATTAACATATTGTTAAATATTTCAAAAATGTAATCCCCTATATTGAAGTCTTTAAATTTTATTTTTGCTCGCGCCTCGCGCGTTTTCACCCTCCGCTGACTTGCCATTATTGACTCTCTTTTATTTTCTTTCATTTTATTTTCTTTCTGTTCCTCCTTTTTCTATTTTGTTTAAAAATTCTACTGGGTTTAGTTTTACATTTGCTGTCTTTCTGTTTTAATATCAATTCATTTATTCTTTTTTTCGCCCGCGCTTTGCGCGCTTTTACCCTGAAAAATTATTCATTAATAAAAACTTAAACTTATATCCTCCAAAAATTAAACAATTTTTGGCACTGGTTTCAAGAAAATCGGTTTATTACTGAAAAATTATCCATTAATAAAAAATTAAACTTATCCTCCAAAAGATGTCTCTACTATTGTAACAAGTAGTTGAAAAATGCCCTACGTAAGATATTTAAATGTTGTTTGTTTTCTTGCGATGTCTCTCGCAGACGCTATATACGTTAAAAAAAAAACGAAAACAATTATTCACATTCTTCGACGGTCGAAAAATTTGCTGTGCGACAGTAGTTTAACTCAAATTAAAGTAAGCAATTCATAATATTATCAATTAATATATAGTTATCAGGTGTGAGAAGTGTCAAATCTTAATTCCGCATTATCTAAAATTGGCAACATGTTAAAGACTGAAAAACGTGGTCGGGGCTATCTGTCCTATTTTTGATGGGGCAATGTGTCCACACTTCAATGACAAATTGTTCTTTTATAAATAGATAATGGTGCGTAACTACAAAAGAAAGACTTTCCTTAAGACGGATAAGGTAGACATATCTAACAAAATTATATTTATAGCGATTAAAAGAATAAAAATTGAGCGAGAATCTTTTCGTAAAAACAGCGTTAGATTTTGAAATAAATTAAACGGGCTCTCACTCGCTACTGTAAAAAAGTGACCTACGAGCAACTACTTGATCCTGCGATTCAAGAATTGTCACTAAATTTTTATTTTAAAAATGCCCGTTAAGTTAAATGAGTTTGTCTTAAATTATTGAGTATTTTCTATTTCAAACGCTGCCGAGGATAAAGTAAAGGCCCTAAATAAAAAAAAAGATTAAAGAATTGAGTGGACAAAAGAAACTCATCGCATTGATTTTGCGGATAAAGTTCCGAAAACGGCTCCCCTCCGATTTCGATGAAACTTTGTGAAAAGCTTCGTCTTGGGTTAAAATGAAAGCCCTTAAAAGGAATTTTGGCGACTCCTATGATAAAGCCATTTTTTAAGATAGAATAATAAGTGCTTTCATGCAAGTACAGCAGTCGAGCCACAATAAGTCGTTATCGAGCAAGAGCGAGCTGACCGGCAGCCTCGAGTGGGACCATCACGGCAGAGAGGTGTTGCAGAATCCACCATCCCTGCTGCCGGACCACAAGAGCTCGGTGATCGTGAAGGATATCCCAAATACAAAAGAAGTGCCAAATTTTAAGGAATACAGTAATCCAGAAATATCACCAGCGTTACAAGAGTTTGAAAAGAAGGTAGAGCTCCTAGAGCGAAAACGATAGTTATAGGATGAAAATTACTAAATAGTATCGTTTGATTTTTTACAGTTTCCAGCATTTTCATGAATTACTTATCAGTATCTATATAACAGTAATATATTATTTTCTATGAATATGTTATTTTTATTTAAGTATAAGGGGAGTCCGGGAGACTTGACCATAGAGGAGAGTTGGACCACTTCAAATATCTTGTTCAAATTTTGAACAAAGAGCTCAATCCGAGCACGTTAAAACACGTTTGTCTCACTCACAGTCGAAACGCACTACCAAGCGTCATGTTGTCACGTGCTCGGATCGAGCTCTTTGTTCAAAATTTGAACGAGATATTTGAAGTGGTTCAACTCTCCTCTATGGTCAAGTCTCCCGGACTCTCTCTAATATCTTTCTAAAGTGTTATAAAATTTAGTTCTATGCTTCTGCATTACATAATTAAGAAGAGCAATGTAATTAATTAAATTTTACTGCTTTCAGTGTACCTCAATTGATTTCGACGATACAGCTGAGAGCTATACAAAAGGATATGATACTTCGAAAAAAAATGAAGACGTTCCAAGTACGAAACAAGTGCCAGATTTTGAGGATTGTAGTAATCGACAGGTATTACAGCATCTAGCAGCATTAGCGATTCAAAAGATGATACGTGGATCTAAAATAGAGCTCCTATAGCGAAATAAGTAGAGCTCCTATAGCGAAATTAATAGCTTATTAAGTATAATAACGACAAAGCAGCATCTTCGTAGTTTTTACAGACTTTAAACTTTTATGAACATTTTATCTGCAACAATATTAGTGTAACATTATTATCTGTAAATATTAATTATATTATCGAGTATAATATCTTTCTTAAAAGTTGTGGAATTGAATTCTATGCTCCTGCATTACACAATTAAAAAGAGCAATGTTATAATTAATTAAATTTTACTGCTTTCAGGATTAGTGTAACATTATTATCTGTAAATATTAATTATATTATCGAGTATAATATCTTTCTTAAAAGTTGTGGAATTGAATTCTATGCTCCTGCATTACACAATTAAAAAGAGCAATGTTATAATTAATTAAATTTTACTGCTTTCAGGATATTTTAATCGCGTGCGAACAGACAGCTGAGAAACATATAACGCAATGTGACAGTTCGCATAAAGATGAGGGCGTTCAAAATACGACAGATTTTGTGGAATACCGTAATCCTGAGGTACCACTGGCGTCACAAGAGTTTGAAAAGAAGGTACAGCTCCTACAACGAAAACAATAGTTATATAGAGTGAAAATTACTAAATAGTATTGTTTGACTTTTTTACAGTTTTTTACAGTTCCAACAGTTTCATGAATTATTTATAAGTACCTGTATAACAGTAATATATTATTTTCTATAAATATGTTATTTTTATTTAAGTATAATATCTTTCTGAAGTGTTATAAAATTTAGTTATATGCTTCTGCATTACATAATTAAGAAAAGAAATGCAATTAATTAAATTGTACTTCTTTCAGGATATTTCAATCGCGTACGAACAGACAACCGAAAAACAAATAGTGCAATATGACACTTTGGAAAAAGATAAGAACGTTTCAAACGCGAATGGAATATCAGATTTTGAGGAACATTGTAATTCAAAGGTACCATCAGTATTACAAGTATTTGAAAAGAAAGTAAAGTCGTTACCAGCAGAAAAGGTAATTATTAAGTAATAATTATACAAAACAATATCACTTTGTTTTTTTATAAAGATTATAGTTTTTTTTATAAATAATTTATTATAAATAATTAAGTATGACATTATATATTGTTTACCGATAACACATATCTCAAGTTTAACAATTTAGCAGAAGAAATGACAATATTACTTTAAACTATATAATTGTAACTTTCATTATTTTTTACATTTTTTATTACTACGTTTGTTTCTTATCTATCTGTCCTTATTTAATAATTTTAATTTTTATATAGTTTTTAATTTCTAATTTTTTAATAAATAATTTATTAGTATGACTATATTACAATAATATATTATTTTCTGTAAGAGTTAATTTTATTTAAGTTTAGTATCTTTCTTAGAAGTTATAGAATTTAATTTTATATTCCAGCTTTACACAATCATGTAAAAAAGTATAATTAATTAAATTGTATTGCTTTCAATAGATTCCAATCGAGTACGAAGAGACAACTGAGAGTTGTACAATACAATACGATGTTTCGGAAGATGATGACGTTAAAAATATGAAAGAGAAATCTGATTTTAAGGAATTTTCTAATCCATCAGCGTTACAAGAATTAAAAAATAAAATAGAGGTTCTTCAGCAGAGAAAACAGTTATTAAGTAATAATTACAACTATAGTTTTTTAACCCAAAACTTTGAGGATCATGTCTTACTAAAAGAAGTGCCGAATATTAAAAAGTTCAAAAACCCAGAGGAATTGCCAGCACGACTAAGAAGGAGGAAACATGACCTCGACGAGGTGGTAAAGTCAGATATAAAGAATTCACGTAATGTGGAAAGGAAATCATTACAAACAGATATAAAGTTTTTGACACTCATAAAAGAAAAGCAGTATAAAGTGATAAAAAACTTTGATCGGACGCATGCAGAAATGCAGAAGAAATTGAGAATTATTAGTAATGAGAAAATTGCATTAGAGATACGGAGCAATTATATTCAGAATACGGTGAAGATGATCCGAGAAGAAAATAAGAAGCTTGACGCTACTTTAAAATTATTACGTCAAACACCGTGTGTTGAATGATTCAGAATATAACATTTCAACACATATATACAAACAAAGCTGATAAAAAAGATCCAAATCTGAATATTTACAGAATAAATTACGTAAACTTAAGGAACAGCAGCAGACAGAAAAATACAAGTTTTCTTACAACTGAAAAAAACTTTTTATACTACAAACCAAAATAATAATTATTATTATAATGTTTGTAATTAATATTTGCAAAATCTTGCAAGCATTGAATTCATAAATCATGAAATAGGATTACCCGGTCTTCTAAATAAAAAAATAATAATGAAATAATAGTAAATAAATAGAGTTTTCAAATATTGCAAACTAAAAATTTTATTTATATATATGGACATTAATGCATTAAATTAATGCAGAATATAACAAAATTCTTGTCGATAATTTGGTTTCATTACTTTAAGTATACATGTTACTTGTATTTTTAATAAAGAAAAGTTTTTGTGTCTTCGAAATTGATTAATTAATCAATAGATTCTTCATTAATGCACGAAATATTACTTTCCAAAACTCTTAACTGAAAACTGTCAGCCTTTTAAACTGTGGACATACTTTCTATTGTTGCATCTTTGGGCAGAATATTCTTATTACAGCATGATTTAATAGAGAGCGATATTACTCGTATAATGAAAATTATTAAAATAATTAAAATTCCGACGAATATAATTTGACGCTCCATAAAATAATAAAGCTCAATCGTAATTAAACCTTGACCCACTCTCGGCTTTTGCATGGTCAAGTGCATTATGCACTAGTAGCTTCTAGAATTGAAACGGTTGGATGAAAGTGCATGCTGTATCCAACGAAACATGCCTCCCTCTCTCTCGAACGCAACCGTCGATGTGTAATTCACACCAGTCACGAACGAGGTGTTTAATCTTCCCATCGAACTCCTTTTCTATTTCCCCTACACCGAATGTGCAGTGCAATTTTGCCGGAAAATCAACGCAACAATGTGTGTTACGTAATCGTCTGTGCAGGGTCGGTTGGTTTTTGATTTTGTTTCACTTGAGATTTGCGACTGAAAATTAGAAATAAGATCCAGCACACATGTAGGTATGCTTCAGCTTTATTTCTTAATTTTAATATTTTTATAACTATTTTATGTGCGTAATTTTTATCTCTTTAGCACATATAGATCTTCGGCTTTTTTTCCTGATGCAGTGATTCTTGTAGTTTATATTTCAAGCTTCTAAAATAATATCATAAGGAACTGAAGAATTTTACACTATATGGACTATATATAACAAAATAAATTTATCGTTTTTAATTGTATTTTAAAATATATCTACAAAAGTATACTTTTAAATTCTTTTACAATATAATATAATAAATTTGAACTTATTAAATAGAACTCTCTCTCTCTCTCTCTCTCTCTCTCTCTCGTTCAAAAACCACTGTTGTATCTAGGTGCAATTTGTTTTCAGAAACAATAAACTTTCTGAATATTTTTCTATTTTTCAAATGTCCAGCCATCATGGTCGATTTGGTTGTCTTTAAATGGACGCATGTCGGTCCCGTTATCGTTTCGTCCGAGTGGGTCACCGGCACCTCGCCAAGATTAACTCGCAACCGTGCATCGGACTTGTTCCGTGAGCGGACCGTTCTCAGTGAAAACGTGGTGGGGCACGCAGGGACGGCTTGTTTTTACAAGAAATCTCCATTGATATTTAAAACATAATTGTTTAACTTTTTATTTTATTTTAGTAAAATTTTTAAATTTTACACATAATGATATGTAATAAAAACCGATGTTTTAAATTATATGTAATAAGATTATGCTTTTACGGAAGAGATGTCATTAAATAAACAATTGAGTAGAAAATTAAAAGAAAAAAGAAAACAAACATGAGAAATAAAGTGTTGTGTCTCTCAAAAAATTTTTCAAATTTTTTCATTTGTTTTAATATCTCATGAGATAAAAAGAATAGTTAAGTAGTGATTACTAAATAACTTTGATATAATGTTGTATAATAATAATAAAATCAATTCCTTTTTTTGAATATTGTATTATATACTTTGAACATTGCTTTTTGTATCATAATAAATTAAGAAGTTTTGAAAGTTAATTTTAAATTTAAAAGAAGTTATATGGCATTCTTAAATATTAAATTTACGAGTGTAGTATGCAGATTTTATTTTAATTTAAAATTAAAATTAACGTATAATTTAAGAACACACAAAATAAATAACAAGAGATAAATACTAAAGTTAAAAAGTAATTTTTAGAGTAATCGATCACATGTATGTTTCATCACTACAAATTATTAAGAAAACATATATTGTCAAGTTTAAAAAATGCATCGATTACGAAATTTCAATTTTAGAATATTATATTGGATGAGATGTCCTCCGTGTATGAGAGGGGATATCAGAGAGTGTAAAGTCCCAGGACTTGTGTGGCTCGGCCCTGAAAGCCAGATGAAGTCTGAAAGTGCCCCGCGTGCTCGCCTTTGTCGAGCATGTCCATGTACTATTAGTATCCGCGAGATCGAGTAGCTTGCCGCACGTTTTTCACCGGTAGTCGTTGATCGTTCCTAGTAAAGATTCGCTCAACCTGCAAGCAAATTATTTTCGCGATAATCCTTGCGCTTGTTACTCTATCCCTCGTTCCTAACGATTCTCAGGATCGTCTCACGAGGATCGACGACTCTTTGAGATCATTTAGGATAGTGATAATCAAAACTGGATCGAGAATGAAAATCGCCACTACATTATTCCTCTTCGTGGTCGTCGGTAAGTAATTTGTTTCTTTTTTCAAGAAATGGCGTGGCTGGTTCTTTATTTTTCTTTTTGTTGATTTATTAAAAAATATGCTATTTATGCTCATACTTTTACGAAAAAAAAAGAAGAAAGAATATAATTTTTATAAATTTTTATCAAATTATTAGATTATTTATTAAATTATATAAAACTGTTTCGAGAAATTTTGAATCAATTTTAGCGATTTAAGTTTATTTTTTCGTTCTTGCATTGCAATATTTAAATCAATGTTATGTGATTTATTAACTAAATTTCAAATTAATTTTAAGTTCAAAATTAAAATTTTTATCGAGGTAAACGTCACAGATAGAAAACCATCCAGCTGCGCTACTTCTACCGCGCAAGATGCGTAAAATGCAGAACAGACAGTGGCTATCGATGTGCATGTTGTGCATCCGGTTATTTCTCTCTTATTGATATCTAAGTATACGTTAATGCAATGCTTTGATTGACAGTTTTGTGGAATATTGGTATTCATGCAATTGTGTAGTAAAGTTAATTTGAAAAATATATATTGTATATGTCAAATAAGCGCAGAGCTTAAGATGCACATCTATATGCCGTCAATTTTGCAACATAAAAATTAATTCTTGTGCCATAATAGAATAGGACAATCGCGCTATAAATGCATTCTCGATACACATAAACGTAAACTTTTATCAAATATTTCTTTTAACATTTATAAGTATCGGTTTTCAAATTTCCCTATGCAATCGTGTCTTTAAAATAAAATGTTTAATACTATGATATTAATTGCGTTAATCTTTCAATAATTAATAAAAAAATCTTTTATTTAAACTTTATATAATTTGAAGTAAATTGTCATAAAATACATTCTCATTGTCAGTTGTTAAAAGGAACATTTTAATACCATTAAAATAACACATTAATTTTCTACTGCTTATTGGTGTCACTAAAGAATATAATTAGTATTTAATGCAATATTCAGATGTGTTATAATAAAGTTTTAAACGAACGATATGCAGTAGAGTCGAATTTGAAAGCCGATCGCAAAAACCGTCGGCATTTTTTACACGGGCGTTTCATTTGTTGGGCCTTTCTCTCATTTTTATTGCGCCTTGTATGAACTGCATAATTTTTATTCTGTGCTATCGACTTCGACGTCTGTACATTATTCTTGACTTGACTGCACGTTTCACGCTGTAAATCGATCAATTAATCAGCGTATCTCTTTCTTACTCTACTAATGGTCTTGTTTCTCTCTAGCGAAGAAATTTCTCGTTCTGTGACAAAGTGCATTTGTACATAATAGACCTTTGTTTACAACGTTACAGTAAGCAGGCATTTTATACTTCGCGGAAAATTCATATATCCTACTTAGATACGTGAGTTGTGTAAAAATATACCATTTTCCGTAATTTCACGCTACTGTTTGCAATGATCTGAGCGTGACTGTGATGGTTACGCATTGTGAAAAGCAGTCGGACTTCTCGCAGGTTGATACAGGTAGTCCGTTGCACTCGATGCATTATTATGCGTCATGATGCGTCAGGATCAGTGGAAATCTCTTTTCTAAAATATTTTAACCTATTTTTATACGGAAACTTTTAATACTTTTGCAAAAAGACGCAGTTCTCTAACCAAAATCGTGTTTGTGAAGAAAGATAATAAAAACAATTTTTTTATAAATAATAATATAATCTCTTTTCTAGAATAAATAAAGCCAATCAAAATACTTGTAAGTAGTAATTCTAGCATAATAGCTGTATTTTATAGTATTTTTATTAAAAATTGTATAAAGTAAGCATGTGTTAAAAAAGTGTATTTTTATATATCTACGTTAGAGATATAATAGAATCTTCTTGGTTAAATACATGTAATTGCAAATTAAATCTTAAAGGAAGTTATTGAAACGAGTCGGTGTACATATCGTATATCTATAAATATGTGTACATAATGTGTAAATAAAAATGATGAAACTGTATAATTAACCGTGGCTCTCGCTACGTTAACCAATTTATTCTTTTGTGTGTACATTGCTCAAATAGGCTTAATAACACCTTGAAAATATAAAGTCTGTTTTGCAGCTCATTACTTTATTTACTAAAATAAATATGTACATTGTAATTTAAAAACTTTCGATAAATTGATTATTGATGGTAATATTTAGGACCGGATATTATTATATATAAATAAGAAGACAAAATATTTTATCCAAGAAATTGCAAAAATTTGCACATATAACTTTTTTGTATTATTCTTTTATTTTTTTATTGTTATACAAATACACATGATTATTTTGTGTATTTTTTAAATTATTATTAGAATTTTATTTGTAGAATTAATAATTTCCAACAATACTATTTCTTTTCAATAATTAAAGAAAAGCTTAAATATTATTTGATTTCCTGACAGCATCATAAAATTACAAATGTTTCGATAACAGGTTCATATAACAAAACGTTCCTTACGTACAACAATATGCGTAACGTGTAGGCGGTTAAAAATTACCGCATTGAGAAAAGTATCGTCATTGATTTGCTCAGTGATGCAGTATAGAAAGTGCGAAAAGATTGGGTGCACGCGTCGCGAAATGTAGAGTGGAAAAAATAAAGCAGGACATCGACGAAAGTATGCAATTTTGATCGCTAGATGATCGTCATCGAAAGTGATCCAGGAGAAAGGAATCAAAGTCGGCTTCGCTTCTTCAACTATATAATTGTGTATTATTTTTACAAAAAGTAAAAAGGAAGAGAAAGAGGTATGCGTATTTGTTGAAGTTCCTGTGATATCGCAGCATGCAAACCTTATTTTTGTATAAACTTATAACTTGTCAACGGATGTGACGCATAATTAAATAAAATGCGCGAAAGCTTTCACCCACGATTATCGAAAAAACGACTGTCGTACTTGTGTCTGCATTATTATGAATTGAAAAGTAACTATAACACAAGTTTGCTAGGCTCAGAATTTGGCGTTAAAGTGAAATATACTTTTTTTTATAGATAATAAGTTGTATTGAGGTTAATTATTCCTGTATTTTGACTAACTGCTGAATTAACCGGTCGCTACTTTTACCAAACTGCAGATCCGCTAAGGAAATCTGATTTGATTTACTAAATCTGTTCCGAATAAATTTTATTTATTTGACCTTAATTAAATGCTTTTAAGATACGCGTCACACTTGATTTTAAATGTACGCAATCTCATATATTTTAAAATATTAAGATTGTTATATATTGCCAGGGTTAATTTATTTGTAAACAATAACTATAATTACGTATGCAATCTATTTCTTCAAGCTCAATAAAGCGATACGTGACACGAAAATAGGAGAATGTACCGTTTTGAATGACTTTGCATTGACGACGTGTCCAGTGAAAAATTAGGCTACCTTGAAAGAATGACCAGTTGCTTCTGTCGATAATCCTTTTACCGAGATTCACGGGATGCGTATTTGGGGAATCAGGCCAACCTGTCTATGTAAATGTCATCTGTGCGCATACTTTCTATTTAGTTGCGTCCAACAATGCCGCTCTCGTTAAGTCGACGTTAGTCATTTATTAAATTTATAATTGTCAGATAAAATTTATTTTTTTTAATCGTCATTTTATTATCTCAAATCTGCAGATACCTTGTATAAAAAATGTTTTGTACCTAATAATTTATGTGATAATAATAATATCTGTGCAATTTATTTTAGATTATAAATTACTTTATTTTCCTTCAAAATAATAAACGTCACAATACGTCAGAATACATTTCGCGAAGAAATGTGATCTACTTTCCCTTATTTGAGCGATTTTGCTTTGATTAATGATCGCGTTCGACAAATCATTATATACAATTTAATGGATCGTTGGATGTTTATTTTATCGTCGACAATTGTTGGTGTCTGCGAGAGGAGAGACTGGCGTTAGTTTCTAAACGTTGATGGCATTGATTTTCTTTCTTTCTCTCTGTAATCCGCTGATAGAGTAAAGATAATAATAGTAATATTATCGAAGCAGCCGGCGGTCAAGGTGAAGGCCAGCCTTAGAAAAGTATTACACGGTTCGCCCGTACACGATCATTGTTATGTCGTTCAATGATGAGAATCCCGGTTAAGAAAAGTGAATTTCGCCGTCGTTCGTAGAACCTAATATAACTCTTAAGAATCATATCGTGACTCTGTTACATCAGGCATCTCTCAAAAGCGAAACAGTGAAAGTATGTACGTGTGAGATCTGTACCACAGATGTGTGAATATATCCTCATCGTCGTTTTGCCAAAAACGCTATTTGCCATTTTTGGTCTGAAGCATATAGTAAAACAAGTTTCTTTGATAAAAGAATTGATCTTGCTAAAATATTTATCATTTATTTGTGCAGCAAGATGAGTAATGTATCTTGTTGGTATTCGTTCTATCAAGCATTGTTATATTAAATTGAATTGTACACATATACATAATAACATTTTATTTTTTTTTATATTATATCGGTGTATGCAAATATAATTTAATAAACCTACATATGCGTTCAACCGTAAATGCTGTTTTGAATATAACTAATGTGATCGGATAGCACCTAATTTATCACGAATCACGGTGAAATTTCCCGGCTTTGATTTCTTTTGCTTTTCACTATCACGAATGACACACACGCGACGTGTCATTACCAGTAGTGCTCTAGAAAAAAGGGGTTTACATCCGTTTATCGGACTGGAACGGTAAAATTTCTATTCAGAGATAATTTCTTACATTACGAAACGCCATGCGCCACTCGTTTCGCCGACTTTCGTACGTCATAGTGCAATACGCGATTGTATAATAAATCCGAAGCAAGAACAGTGTACCGATTCTCTTTGACTATATACTTATAGTCAAATATACCTTATTTGACTATATTTCCTTATTACCTATAAGGAAATTCATCAGCAGAGATGACGAAACAGTATTAATTACAATAATAATGCTCTGTTAATTATTAATTTCATTTTTATCAATGACAATTTGTGTTCTTCTTCGTCTTGAGCCGTCTACATAATTTCTTTCTCAAAGTTTTGTTATTTCTCATCCGGTTGTTTTTAATCAAGAAAAAAGATCTCAGCTGTCAGTTTTCTCTAGTCTGCAAATAACATTTCATAACGAATAAGTTGATTATTATTTTTACAATGTTCTTTTTCACAAATTAATTGTCTGATGGCGAAAATTTT
Source organism: Temnothorax longispinosus (assembly GCF_030848805.1). Lineage (NCBI taxonomy): Eukaryota > Metazoa > Arthropoda > Insecta > Hymenoptera > Formicidae > Temnothorax > Temnothorax longispinosus. Next base: position 22,593,666 of record NC_092358.1, read on the forward strand.
TCAATTTCCGGTGGATGAATGTAATGTTATGTTGGCTTTGATATTGAAGTTAAAAGCGATTTGTAAATACTTGCGATGTATCCAAGTCTGATGAATGCATCAGTCGAAAGTCGGAAATTCGAGAAGAAGTCTCATAAATTTGGGATCGATAAGAAAGCAGTTGGGCCACATGGAAACCATGGAACACATGGTGCTCGGTCAACGCCAGGGCGTTTAGTCAGGTTTCAAGTGGGTCACTAGGCTATGGCCCAACGGCACGCTTCAGATCCGGCAAATATTCCTTAAACAAATTCCGGAAATACCTTTCACGAAGTTCGAAATACTCGTTCCGCAAAGAAGAGAATAAAATTCTTGCAAAACGTACTTACTCGATACGCATAGATTATTTTAACATAAGTGAAAAGTAATATAATCGCCGCGTTATTATAGTCATTCTATAATCATCATCACAATGAGTGTAGATAGATAAGAAATGGACCTAAATGAGAAAGTAATTGCCTTTAAAGTTTGTGATGCATGATATATCATCATTAAGAGTTTTTTCTACTAACGGAGAGTAATATCATTGAAAATAGAAACTGCTACAAAGTGAAGGTTGCTTTGATAGGTAATTTAATGGCATTTGGCCCACAGCTCTTTATGGCGATATCTAAACAAAGAGAAAACACGTAGACATAAATCACTATTATTTTTTTTTGTCGTGATAGTTACGGTGACAAGGCTATTTATCTTTACAATAATCTTCGAGAAAGGAGATTGGAAAGTAAAGGTTTCATAGAGTTACTTTCGATTTGTCTACAATACGATTGATACACAATTTTTACATTATTGAATATAAATAATTGTTTAGTAATTAAAAAGCATTATTAGGAACTAACAATTTATAGTACGCGATAAAAATATTTTAAACATTATTTTAATATCTGCGTATGTTAGCATTAAATTATTAATGAAATTTATTTAAAAAAGTTTACATGTGGATAAATCATATAAAAAAGATTGCGGATTATAGTACTAGCTTTTTTACGTACTTTCAAGGATTAATACCAATATTAACATTAATCTTCTTTGAGTTTATTTATTTGATTGCTAAGCAAATATTGTATACATGGAAGCATATCTTCTGAAAACGTGACATTGACAGGCGACGGAGAATCAATAGCACAGAATACGCAAATATATCATTCATATATGTATAAGCATATACCTTGATTATTCAAAATTTGCTTTTAATAATCAATTCTGATTAAAATATTGTTTCTGACCATTATTTAATATATCATATTTTACAGTAGTATCATTATATTATTATTTTAATTATAATAATGACATTTAACAATTTGAATCAATTCAATCTGATACAAAATAATAACCATTAAATTTCTTAGGAATATTTGTTTACAATTTATTCATATATTTATAAATAGTTTACAACAAAAGTTGCAAACTAAAATCAAATTTCCATAATCGAAAATGTATACGTAAATGCATGTAAGAGCTTGATAGACATAATTAATATAACATGCAGCTTTAAACAATTGATACTTCAAGACTCATAAAACTGTATTCACCTCGGAGCATAACGAATCACGCAGATCATCCTTTCGGATTCGCTGGATCAGAGGAACGATCCATGGCTTTGTTTCTTCCGGTTTTGCTTGCAGGATGTACGTGGCGAGAGGCGCTAGGCACGTGCGTGTTTCAATCGGACTTTGGTTTTGTTCTAAACTGCGCTTTCAAAAAGTCCGGTCTCTTCCGTGTCAGAAATCTCGGAGGTGTAAAGGGTTACGTCGGCCTGGGTGAGTTGAATATGATGGGAGCGATCGCCAATAATCGTGTTTATCGATCTGGCTCGGTCGATTAATTTCATATTGGAGATTGTAGAGAAAACGAATAACCTTGAGAAGATATAATTATCGCGTGAACCGAATCAATCGACCAAATCTCGTTTATATCCGCGTCTTAAATTTACGTTAAGGAAATTGACAAAGAACTCTTTGAATAGTAAACACTTCTTAAGAATATTTAATTCGTTAAAAAAAAATTAAATTTTATTAAATACATGTTTTTAATTACAAAATCTATTAATACATTTATAGAGGTAAATTATATAGTAAACCATTTTATGAGATATCTTTTATAAAAGTTTAAATTTAAATTATATATTAAATGAATTGAGTTTAGCTTAAAAAGCACTAGTAAGTAATTTAATATATATTAATTAAGTTTATTAAAATTCAGTTTAACTTAATATTAAAATGTATATTAATGTCCTTGTATTGCTAGTCGAAATGTTTTTTCCTTGACATATCTTCCTTTGATATTTATCGTTTTTAAATAAAAGATGAATTGCACATTCGACCTTTTTGTACGTTGCGTAAATTGTTTTGCCAATTCACTGTGAAGAGATTTTGTAACATGTTGATCGTCCTATTTACAGAAAACTGTTTGCAATGAAAACTTTTCAATAACAAATTAAGATTCTTATCACGTAACAAGTTAAATGAACGTTTATAGGTGAAACAAACTTTGCTCAGATATACCCATCTTTCACACATCATGAAAGAAACGTTTGTGCATAATAAATGCAAATGTTCATAGATTTCTAAATTATACGTGACCTGCTTTAAGCACTTCATTAAGTGTTTACCGATAGTTACCGGTTCACGTGTTCATAAATATTTATATCTATAAATATTTATATATATTGCATATATATATACATTTTCTCCAAACGATTGAGAAACAAGGCGATTTAAGTGTTACGTCAAAATTTTCACCCACCCCGTATGCTATTTGCGTGCGTGCTGATGGATGCGTTTATCGTGTCACTACCGGAAAATACATCCAATCGCGTGCAATTGTTACATAAAGTTTCGGTCGGAAAGATGTGACAAGTACATTTAAGTGATATAACGATCGAGATGTCATAACTTGACAGCAAGTCGAACTACAACGTTCTTATTTACGCTTTTCTATTTTCTGTAATTATTATAAATACTGAAAACAGTTTTACTTCGTGTATTGTTATAATTTTCGAGAATATCTTACGACTTTAATCTTTTACCATTACGTAATTAATTTTAATCTTAACAAACTCTTGCAAGTAAGATTTACGTATAAGTTAACTGCTTTAATATCGGAAATTGCAACAGCGTTATTAATAAGATTATTACGAAATAAGCGATTGGCCTGTATAGGCACAATATGTAATGGCTTAACCTGTAGATGCAACTTGCATTGAATGCTACCCTCTGACCGATATCGCGGTTTCGTCTTTAAAGACGCAGTGACAAGTAGATAATGATTTATTCATCTTCCTTGACCTGGTCCAGTTATTGCGTAGCTATCCATCATACATCTTCGTTTCAAAGAAGACCTTTTCGACGGGGACATAATTTGTATTTAATGCATGCGGCTGAGGATCAAATGTCGATAGTAAAAATGAGCCCACTAGGCGTTAAAATGACGCAACATCTTTTTTGCACAATATCTACCGACCTCAACAGCTGCCAGTTTACTGGCGTTTCATTTGAGCAATTATTATATGTGCTAGTGTTAGCTAATATAGACACTGTATTGGCGTAAATAAAGATACGATAACAAAGAGATTTCGAAAACCTGTGGTTTTTATAAATACAAGTCTTTTAATGTAATAAAAACAAATATAAAGCATTGTGTGAAAAATGTATAAAATTCTACTGAATTATATATACATGACTATATAAATATAATTACAAAAATAGAATAATAGACAATAGGAGAAAAGAAGATTGGTGGAAATGGTTCTGAAAAAGCTACTACTTCTATATTGACTGTGACTCTTCACATGTACCTACGCTTTACTACGCGTCTCTATTCTCTTAACACACTTATAGGAAGCTTTCTACAATAGCACTGTCTCCTCCTCTTTGTAAATAAATTAAATTGTCTATTGCTCTCTTCTCACAAAATTATTTTAAAAAATTTAAGTCCTCCATTTCGCGTGTAATGCTTATAATTAATCAAATTTATTTAATTTTACTTGGTTACAGGATTTTCCATTGGAGACGAGCTAGGCTTTAGCCAATCGCTCTCCAATTTGGAAAGTGCAAAAAGAAGAAGCGTGCAACCGAACAGAGTTAATGGGCTTGCATTTAATCCCTTGAATACGGTAAGTAAAAAATTTCAAAACCAATCAGATTTCGCTCATCCAATTATGTAGGCAAGTAAGACATTTAGAATATAGTATCAAAATATAAAAATTATATATGTGTATAGTAATTATAAAATTATATAGTAATATATATATATATATATATTACTTGTATGAGTAATATCTATATATACAACAATATACATAAAAGACCGATCAAATGAACTGAATAAATAGGATGACGATTTTACTTTCGCTTAACGCTTGTTTTGCATTTATTTCTTGTATTTGCTACTTTCCTTCCTGCCCTAAGGCTCTCCATACTCTGTAGTCTCTATACGACAGTAATCTTAACATGTTCGCTTACACGATACTTTCGGGCTGAACATCCTGTACGCGGCGATAGGTATCACGACGATAACCACACTCAAATCGGCTCATGGAAAGTCCAATGCAGACAGAGATCAGCGCGAAAGCGTTCACTCGTTATTCATAGAGGCAATATCCCCTCTGGAAATCCGCTTTGACCATTCCACAGTGTGCAATCTAATTGCATCTGCTCTCGAGGCAGCTTCTTGATCTCGCCTCGTGATGTATATAACGATCAATAATAATCATAGGATTATGTTCTATATAATATAATAACCGTCACTAACTTTTCATTTCGTAGCCGCTTTGAGGAAAGTGTCTAATGCATTTATTATATCGCAACCGACATTTTGCTCGAAGAAATTTAATTTATCGTAAAATTTTTATTATTACATACTTATAATTTGACTAAAAGGTTTATAATTAAATATAACGATTAAAATTTTGTGTCAAATTAGATTTGTGCTTGTATTACTGCGGTTTATGTTAATTTTGAAACTGTATTGCTTGTATGCAAATATAATATTTACTGACACTTTTACTCCACTTTTACTGATTGTGTATCTCTAACGCGAAGGGGATTACTGAAGCGATTGTAAACTGATACAATCGATTCAGTAATCCCCTTTGCGTTAGAGATACACAATCAGCAAAAGTGGAGTAAAAGTGTCAGTAAATATTATATTCAATATCTTTCAATGTCTTTATTGATGCTTTGTTCACCTCGAGGGGAATATCTAGGTCGGGGATCGAATAAGATGGATCGGTTTTTCTGCATCGCTATAAGAAAATATGGATTACACGAAGTGCCGATATCGGCCTTGTCACAACTGGTGCGTGAATGTCGCTCCGGCGCGGTACATTCTCGTGTGCCGTGTTTATATGACACGTTGCGATTTTACTGACATTTCTTCAGGCAACGCACGAATGAGCGTCGTGTAACTTTCCACAAAATGCAAAGTTCACGCTCTCAACTGGGTGTGCCCTGTATTATTAGAGCTAGTGTCTTAAAATTAGACTTAAGAGACGGTATCAACAAATTCTTTCTTTACTTTACACTGAATATAAATCCACTATTTTTGTAGCCAAACAATCGTGATGATACGCGTGCAGGCTCAGTCAATACTCGCCAAGTAGTACCGCCCTTCAAGCCGTTGCCTATCGGAACGACTCGACCGATGAGCCAGCAGCCTGAACGTCAAAAACTGATAGTGAACGCAACAGCTCTTAAAACGGCACCAGTGATGCCGACGATGCAGCAAGATGCACTGCGTCAGCATCACCAACGAATTCATCAAGAATCCAAGCTAAAGCAGCAGCAGAGAATACAACAGGAAGCGTTGGCGCTACAGATATTAAAGCAACAACGTCTGCAACAGCAGGAAGCCATGAGACAGCAACAGATGCAGCAACAAAAGATACAGCAACAGCAGAAGCAACAGCAACACCAAATGCTCGCACAACGGCAGCAGATTATGGCGATAGAAAACAAGAAGGACCAAGTGATTGTGGTAATCTATTTTGATTTAATCTAATATTTATTTAATACTGTATTTTTATTTTAATTAAATTAATAATTAAATATTGTTCCGGGAAATTTAAATAATAATATGCATTATCAGACATATATGCACACAGTTCTAATTTTATAGCTTCGATTATTATCTCAATAAAAAGATTTCTCTTTGAGAAATGTGAAAAATACACTCGATTGAATCTTGGTACAGCAACCACAAATGATAGCGGTGGCAGGAACGATACCGAAACTACCTATCATTGCTGCAATTCCGTCAGTTGGTATGGTCGAAGCTGAAGCCCTCCCAACATCGTTGTCATCAAAGGCAACGACTAATTTAGTCTCGGCAAACGCTGGCTTGCCGCCTTTCATCGCGATGCCGCAGTCGTCAGCAAAGCTCACGAACAGAATCAGTGGTAGTAGCACTCTGTTACAGGATTCCGATAACGAAGTATCAAAAGATGATTTCACACAGGTATAACGGTATTTATATAGCAATCATTTTATTAAAACTTCATTGTATCCAGTATCATCATAACTCTATTACATTATTTAATATTCTTATCTTATTACCACTATACTATATAGTTATCGTTGTAATTATTGAAACATTTCAAATTATATATGTTTTCTAAACTTCAACTTTTACATGTTGCTCAATAAACTGTCACAACATATTTTGTGCAAATAAATCGCGTGATGTCAGTAAAGATATATTTGAAGATTGTAAAGTTTAAATATTATTATTACTTTATTATTATTACAGCTGCCTTTGCCGAGCGACGAGATGGCTGCTTCGGTGAACGAAATGACGTTGCTCTCGTTGCAGCCTATTTCTGCAAGTGATGCCAGTCAATCGCTGCCTCTTCAACAAAATGAAAAACGACAGTCTTTGCCACTGCCCAACGATTTACCATCTTTGGCCCCCATCCAAGGGATGGAAACCTCCTTGAAGGCTCTCGCGGAAGCAAGTAATATTACTCTAGAAGCCCTGGAAGCAGCAATTCTTGTAAGACAACAACAGCTTCTTAAAAAGCAACGGGGACCCACTGCAAGTACCAGTACCACTACGACATCTACAATCGCACCTCCTAAAAAGTAAATTTATTTTCGTTTCCACTTAACTAATCTTTTAAGCAGGGCATTTAACTAATTTAAAAAGATACAGACATTTACTTTACAGGAAATGAAACGTATTTCGTGTTGACTATCTCGTTTAATACATCTTGTATATGTATAATGTTTCATCGTATATATACTTTATATGCATTACAAGACAATATATATGACAATGATAATGATAAGTCACTGAGAAGAAAAATCTAAAACGTTTTTGTTTACAGTAAATATAATTCCGGAGCTACTAAAGTGATGAATGCGCCACGGGAATACTATCCCGTTGGATATGACAAGAATTTCGATGACAATTTCGCAAGTCGTGTCGATCTGCCGGATACGAGCTTCTATTGTGGCGATCAAAAGCATTTTCCAGGTCTCTATGCCGACGAAGATTTGGGATGTATGGTGAGGCTTTTAAAAACTACGTTAGATTAAAGTAATCTGTATTAAAAAAAGTATTTATTTGACAAATTTTATACAATATTTGTTTTTGCTGTTTTAAAAATTCTTGAAATTAATTTTCGTCCGATTAGGTATTCCACGTGTGCGCACTGACGGACGACGGCCTGATCATGAAGAGTTTCTTGTGTCCGGAATCGACGTTGTTCGATCAAACGATTCTGAAGTGCAACTGGTGGTTCTATGTAGACTGTAAATCTTCGAAGAACTTGTACGACAGTAATATACCCATCAGCAAGAGCTATCAGTTGATGAAGGCCTTGGCGTTCTTCTCAGCGTATAAAAATCACGAGAACGGTACAAACAACGCGGAGGAAAGTGAAAATAATTCTTGAGTCAAGCAGCAGATTAATCAAAGATTCACAAGCTCAATGTTCAATATCTGGAAACTTGCCTTGTTTCCATGATGCAACTTCCCGTCTAGTTTAAACAATTTTTTTATCTGTATATATATATAAATAATTTATTTTATTAATAAAAAATATAGCATGTAGGTTTATACTTTAGAGGCAATGTAAATAGTATACACGTTCCTCGTTTATTGTTGAATAATAATACATAGTATGTTTTTGCGTAAAATTCCTTGTACTAATATTAGAACGTTGAAATAAAAAGGAAGCAGAGAAATAAAAGGTAGCAAGGAACAACGAAGAAGAAAAAAGCGTAACATTTATTAATGCACAATATATATATTTACGGTTATTCGAGAACAGTGCGGATTTAAATGCTGCATCAGATCACTACAACGAACCGGCAATTACACGCGATCAGTCTCTTCTGTTTCTTTATCAAATATCTTGCTCGAACGAAATCGTGGACTTCGTATTAAAATTGCTCTGCAGCATGCATATCTATACTTCTATACATATAAAACGTACAAAAGTTTTACTATCTATTAATTATTAAAAGTTATTTGTACCAATAGGCGACAAAAATAGGGTTTTAATTGGCGATATATACTAACGGGGAATACTACTGAAGGCAGTTTTTTTTTTGCATTAAAAAGTCGTAATAAACATGATTGATCGAGGGGGGGGGGGATTTCTATTCAAAATCCTGCTTGCCTCGAGAACATGACAGGCAGCAAGAGTCTTGATAAAATTGATAAGAGCAGAGCCGAGCTTGTGTGACTAAATTGCAGTTAGGCATTTTGTCTTTGCAAAGTGGATTGTCTTCAACACCTGAAATAAATAAAATGTTAATATATAATGGAAAAAGTATCATTTTATATATAATGTTTTACATATATCAAGGGTAAATTATATTATCTGTATCTCAAATTTAAAAGTTCGTTTACCGTTTGTTATTTCGGAATCGTCCTGGATTTGAACGACCCTGTGAGAATTTTCAGGCGCGCGTAGATCATCTCTGCAAGGATAATCGTTGCATGTTCTTCGAGATACTGGTCGATCCTCCTCTCGGCAATGAATCTGATATGATTCGGGTAATTGGCCATCTGGATTCAGGCATCGAACTTCGCGTTTCTGTACACCTTTACCACAAGATCGCGAACACTGCGAACCGATTTTTGGAAACAAGTAAATTTACCGAGTTCTGCCGTAACCCTTAAAATTTTTAATCTTGTGATTTTAACTTGTGATAAAATAAATATTTACCGGCGTCCAGTCAGATATGAACCAAGTAGATGTGCAGGGACGCTCTCTGCACGATCTTCTACTTTCCGGTTTGTTCGCAGGACAATTCATGTCTAAGACGACACGTAGAGAGCCTCGAAGAGTTGTAACACATACGACGTCTCTAACTTGCTCACCCACGTCGCAGTCTGAAGAACACTAGAGAATGTAAAATAATTCTCGTCACATTAATAATTAATTTTAAAAATATTTTTATATTGAGATAATTACGAAAATAGTGAAGCAAACATAATTATATATATTCTTTTGCTATGGATTCTTATAATATATATGTGTGTATACACAACGACACACAATCAACACGTTATAATCTTTATAATACGACTTTCTATTTTAAAATTATTTTTCATAGCTTTATTGCACAATTATATTTAATTAAGCCTGACCTCCGCCCATGGTCCTGTGAACCATTGACCGCTGCAAGTTCTATTGCTCGAGCAATCTCTGGAAGTCTCAGGTCGACTCGATTCATCGCAATGTTCTTCGTCAGAATTCGTCTCGCAAAGAACTCTCCGAGTCTGAACTCCAGTGCCACATTCTGCCGAGCACTAAAGTCGATAATTAGAGATTGCTAGTAAAATCAATATAATAATTTTTTAATCTGAATATAATTTCAAGTGTGATGTTCTAGGAAATATAATAACTTATGCACATTTTTTATCAGCTCTTCTGTTAATAAGTTATTAAAATTAAAAATAAGCTTTTTATTATACCAGTTCTTAATTAGAACGATACTTTCAGTTCTCATAGAGCTTGCAAGTGCAGGTAAACAGCTCACCTGGTCAGACCACTCAGTGAATAACCACTGCGGATTCTGTAGCTTCGCAGAAACAACGTTTAGCGGCGTTGATTTCGCTAGGCATGGTCCTAAGTCGCACGTTTCATGTGCCTCAGGTTTTTCCGAGAGATCGCATGGAGCACCTTCTGTAACGCAAGTTACGACTCTCGTTTTTCTCCCCACGCCGCAGGACGTGGAACACTTAAAAATCAATGACATAAAAAATTATAATCACTCCATTCAAATATTTGTACGTATTTTGTACATATATATACATATTTAATTGTTTATAACAGGAAAATTAGAAAAATTGTTCTGAAAAATTGTTTTAAAATATTATACCCATGATAGATATAAAAGCATATAATTAATATAAATAAATATTGAAATATATAAATTCAAAATCTGACATAATATCGCTCTATAAAATGAAACTTTTGTTAAATATTAAAACTTATATAATATTGTTATGCTTTATTTTCTCTACTTCTCTTATATAACAAATTATCGATATAGATAATGTATGTGTCTGAACAAAATTACCTGTGACCAAACACCCACGGTCCATTGCGGAGCCGGTGATTGAGAGGATGTCTCCGTCGACGTTTGCCTAATCTCCTCACACGCTGGCATTTCGCACGCTTCGCTCGTCGGCAGATTTATCGGTTCTGTGCAAGCTCCATCAGCGATTCTCATCGTTAATGACGTCCTTACTTCCTGTACGCACTCGAGTTCCCGTGTGCGAACCCCGGTGCCGCAAGAAGTAGAACAGTCACTCCATGGTCCGCCGCGCCACCTTCGAGAATACAGTTTTTATTTGGAGAAGAATGTAAAAAATATCTTAAATAATTATTTTAGATTTCTGCAACTGTAATACTTGCGTTTTTGTGTTTTTATGCATTCTTATTTTGTACAATTATTGTACAATTATTATTTAATGTTATCACGTATTTATAATCTATATGTATAAGAAACTTTTTACGCGTATAAAATATAAATTAAAATCACCTGGGTGGACATGGCATGGTATTACATCTGAGACGAATTTCGTGCAGCTTTTCCAACCCATGGCATCTCTTCTCCGATACCGGCTGCTGCGTGTGCTCCTTGATACACACGTGTCTGAGTATCTGTACACCTTATGTAACATATCAAAACCATTTGTACCTGCGCGGGTCTCTAATAAAACTTGTCATAAAATCAACTACTTATCAGCTAATTCACGTTTACCTCCGCCGCATGATTTGCTGCACTCACTATGACCAATCGCTTTCCAGATAAATTTTCTTTTCCTAAACCGTCGTGATAAATACGGTGGAGACGTTACATTACTCACTGCTGGCTCATTTTCGAATCTAAAATTAAATTCTTTGTAATTACTTAATTATTAAATATAAAATTTAAAGTGAGACGCTTATTGTTATCAAAAGGCATATAAACAATGTCTTAATTTATTAAATTAATTAAATGTTAGTTTATGAACTTCTTACCTTCTATTTTGTAAGCTATGCTCAACGCCTTTATTGGAAACTATAATTAAACAATTTTTCATTTTTAGTAATTTTTTGCATACATGTAATATCAAGTATTTATTATTTCAAGAAAAGTAACTTCTAAAGCATTATTTTTGCTTGCTTGTCAATTTTTTTTTTAAATAAAATTAAAAAGCCTAAAAATATCCAAATAAAGTAGTAAAAAACAATTCTTCATCTGTAATACAATTAAAAAATATTTCAAAATCAGTATGCTTTCGAAATTACTTTCTTTCTATAAATATATGGTTATAATAAAATAATACCTGAATTATGCGGAAAATGATTGCTTCTCGGTAAATTTGTAGTTCCGGGAATCCGATATCGATAAACAATACCAGGGTTTGGTTCCTGATACAAAACCTACGAAATAATAAAATTATATTATGTTATATACTTTAAGTAGATCTGAATTAAAAATAATTGAGATCTAATTTTTAATTATTAAACTATTATCAAACAATTTTTAATTATTGAATTATTACTAGATAGTTCCTATAATTATTAAATTCCAAATAGTATTCCAAAAGTGGAACAGTATGCAATTTAACATCATTAAACGTAGAACCTATACGATTTATGACAATGTGCAGCGGAAAATCAGCGGTGAAAGGGTTAAATGGAACTCGGTTGAACTCATTAACGCCCACGATTGCTAGCGCGCAACAATTGTTACTCTGAGAGCCGCCATTATTACGGTCGCGTTATAACAATGTCTACAATTTGGCCGAAGGATGCAAAATATTCGATAAGATATAAAGCTTTATATGTAATATTAATAGTTATTTTTATTCTATGAACAAAAATTGACTAACATCGCTGAATGCAAATGTAATGTATATAAAGAAAGTCTTTGCAATTAATTATTATTTCCGCATATATGTATTTATTAGATTATTTAAGAAATTTATAATTTAACGTGATAATTGTTTTCGTTGATGATTGTTGGTTTCCTTCGTATAAATGACAAAGATAAAAATTAAGTTACTTTATATGATTTATATTATATTATATCATATTTTACTTACCATGACATCTATAGGTTCCTGTAATGGGCCCGCGGCAGAAAAACTTTCTAAATTCTGAGGACTTTGACGACGATAAACAAATGTTGTTCCAGCTCCTTTGTACTCGCCAGACCAGTTGATAAAATTATTTCCGTTCAACAAATAGCTACCATCTTGCAATCTAATCGCTGCAAATTTATTATCGTGTTTTATTACGTACTTTCTAAATTATAAGAAATATTTGACTTTCTGTGCAGCATCTGAGATGCAGATTATAGAAATATTAATAATATTGTAATAAAATTGTTTACATTTATTTAAAAGAATAGCTAATAATATTAATTACTCTCCATACATTTTATATGTAACGAGTACGTTCCAGTTACTATGTATATCTTAAAAACATTTATTCGTCACAAATATATGTACCTATATCACACACATATTGGTATAGTTAAAAACGAGAAAATTACAGTGACCGCATTTATTTTCGAATAAACTACCTAGTCCTATTTATAAAACAAGGATGATCTTCGACACGTCGATTGACATGGATCACGCTAAAGTTGGCAATCGCACGATCGTTTAAACGAGACTTGGGCGCGCACAATAGCAGTCGTTTATGAGCGAGTTTACGGCCGCGCGCGATTTATGTAATCCACGTGGCACGGGCCGGTGCATCTAATTTAGCGGAACAACGGGCCCCGTTCCACTTACGACGCACCGCGAAAGATTAAATTACGTTTACATTAAAAGCGCAATTCACAAAAAACAAATGAATTAAAGCTGACGGAAATGCATTTGCAGAATTTAATTTTTGATACCTAAATTAATTTTAACACGTCCTACAATCGCCTTACAAAATATTCTACTTTGTTATAAACATATTATACATATACATATTAATTTATTAACTACATCTTGTAAATTTTATGTCAATTTATGTTTTTATGTTCCCTGAAGATTGGATGGATTTAATTTCACGCGAAGCGCAATTTCCTATCGATTTCCCTTGAATCATTCATCTTCCCAGATTAAGTGAGGATAATGGGAGGCGCGATCACGTCGGCGGTAATGAAGGTGCCGACAGTATTGTTAACGATCGCAACTAATCACGCTGCTGGCGACTCATTTTGCTTATCGGCGACGCCATCATTGTATATAGGAGACGCATTGATTACGATCTGTTATTCGTATCCCGTGAAAGGTAATCATTACATTACTTCGATCGAGCGATGAATGGATTCGAAAGGCATCAAAGACAGTACAATGATGATTGCCTTCATATGTAATGGAGACTCAATTTCTAATCAAATTTTTTAAATAGCATATCACCACCAAACTTATTACAAAATAATGCTATTAGCAAATAAGTAATGGTCTAAATATGGTTTTAAACATTGCTAAAACTGTTTATTATTTATTGTTATATTAACTATTAATTTTTTATGGTTTATACTTTTTAAAATGCTAATTTAATATTATTTACAGCCAATTTTTATTATAATTATTGCTTTTAAAATTTGTTAAATGTAAAAAACGCATTATATGTATATATATCTCTTTTAAATTAATTAACGAGATGAAGAAAGAATGTATGTAGCTCGCGATTAATTATGCTACAAATATTTTGCAGTTTTCAACATAGTATTTCTTAAAAAGTATAATCTCCAAAACTAAGAATCATACAGCGTGAATTTTGCGTAATGAATTATGTAAGTTAGGTATGGTCTTTGATGCATTATGCTTTCTAAAGAAAAAAAAGTTAATTGGTTTTCGCAAATTCAATAGTCGTAACTACACTAATCGCGACACCTGCAATACGTCTTGTTTTATGACAGGGGAAATTAGTATTCTTAAAGACTCAGAAACAATTAACTGAGATGTCTGATGTAATAACAGATAACTAATCAGATAATTAAGTGAACGTCATTACCCTAATATTTATATTTGTTTTCAATCTCTAACTTAATCCTTAATATTTTTGTAACTTGACATGTTTATTACAGTATATAATAACTTCATAATTTTATTGAAATAAATATCGTCATTTTTAATCTCTTAAATCACGTTACCTTTTTTATCTCGCAAGCAGAATGCTCGTCGTAAATTAATTTTTCGCGCGGACGACGTAATCATATTCGCGGGACGATGATGATCTTAAACGTCGGGTGCGGTCGCTATTTAACGACCACGCTATGTAACGGGTTACCCGTAAACAGTGCATAAACAGTAAGAAATCATGGTAGGTGGAAATGCATTCCTCGCAACCGGTTGCCTGCGCTTTCCACGAAATCCAAAGCAATACTGAATTATTCTATCTGGCGCCAACCGCGCAATTAATGTTAGCGCTGATCAGTATCTGGACGTCAGTAAAAAGAGTCGCTAGTCACGTCCTGATCATGTAACGTCCAATTTACATTGCAAAATGCACTAAGTTGCATATGCACAAAGTTGCGTTGACATTAATTTATATCCCGTAATAAAGAAATTATTGTCTCTCTCTCTCTCTCTCTCTGTCTCTCTCTCTCTCTCTCTCTCTCTCTCTCTCTCTCTCTCTCTCTCTCTCTCTCAGCTTCTTTATCATTTTTTATCAAAGAAATTTTATACGTTTTGTAACGTTGCGGCTTCAGAAGATAGGAGGCATTAAAATACATTAATAAATAAACTTAATAATTAAAAATGTGATGTTACAGTATAGGCTCCAAAATATGAAATATATTGCTTAATATTGGCGATCTTATATACTTAAATAAATGGGGCACCCACGCGCTTAAAATGTTCGATGCAAGGTTTAGCGTGGAGCTGAATGAAAATAGTTCAGCCATCTTAATTTATCTTCATCAATAGTCATAAATTCCTGTTTCTCTTACCAAGATAGTTCTGCGTGCGACGGAGTTCGGTCACGTTCAGTGCCAAGGCGCCACGTGGGACCACCGCCACCAAATTATAACCCGGTTCCAAAGTCGGCTCCGTGAAAATTCCATCTATCAGATGACCGCTGCCAAATTTCACACCACACTGAAACAGTAGGTATAACATGTGCTAACTTGGCCGTGCCAGCCAAGAATTTCATGCAAAAGATAATAAATCGTGACTTCATAGACTAAATTTCGCAGCCTCGGCATTCAAGATCATAGATCCGAGCATTCCGTTGAACGGGTACTAGGTAATGAATGACATTCTCGCGTGCATTCCAATTTTTCTAGACGTCAAAATGAAATCAGCAGAGTGTATGTGCGACCATGCTGATGTCAATCTGCGAAATAAATTAATAGGAAGCGACACACCCATTTTGCCCGATGCAGACGGGTGATTTATGCTTGTATGCTTGATAAAAATTCTCGATTTCCGTGCATTAATTGCTACACTGTGAAATGCACCGTGAGATGCGAAAATTTTGCAAACAATAGATTAAAAAACAGTCAGAAGTTAGAAGATATATTTTTTAGGTAATAAACCTTCTTATCTTCTCTGCATTTCGATTTGTGACGGGATTACACTTCGCTTTTTATTTCCAGCGGACTTATTGTTGCGACTTTAGCCAGACGAGGTGAATAGAATGCAGGCGGACCGAAACGGTGGCAAATCGTCGTCTAAATTTACGTCTTGACAGCCATAATTTCGCGTCACCCTTTCCGTTTCTCTGGCGCGCGGACGAGCATTTTACATTTGCACGGTTACCGCACCCACTGTTTCGCTAATGCACAGAAATAAACACCGGTCGCGAATTCGGTCCTGGAAATTAGCACGAGTACGCAAGAACACCTTTTAGACGCACGGTTCTCAAACAAATCTATTTTTATAGGAAGGTATAACACACATAGAAAATCAGAGATAATAATTAATACAGCACATTCGAAATCATTAAAAAGACTAATTAAAAGAAATAATTAAAATTTAAAAGAAAATTATAACAGAATGTTATATCTTGTTCTTGTTGAATGTTATTCTGTGTGTGTATGATCGTTCCGACATAAATTACATAGAAGTTACATTCATGATGCATGTTCTGGAATATCCTGCGTAAAGACACCAAAATAGCTTAAAAGCATCAAGACCTCTACTATATCAAGATAGTAGAACATTTTTGCTTCCTCGTCAAATCGCCACGTAAGATCATCAAGGTTAACTAAGCGATCAAACGGTAGCTTGGAGATGTAAGATGCGCGATTCGACCTGAATCTCGATCAAAGTATTATCACGTTGTACGCGCCACGTGGCCCGGTTGTGGTACGGATACCGGTGTACGTGAGAGAGAGAAAGAGAGAATCCTCGCTTAATCTATACCTCGAGCTTCTTCCATCAGCTTGCTAGTATCTCTGCAGCAATAAATCATTTCTCTTGCTACGAATCGCTCCCGCACTGCTTTACTATTACTAAGTAACCTTGTTAATTCTCTGACAATATTATCTACAATATTATTCTAAATTCTCCTTATATTTTAACAAAAGATTATTAAAAACGAGTAAAAGTTTTTGTTTTGTTGAATATATGAAATATGTTACATGTGTTGAATGTACATACTGCGATACGTTCATTTAATCAACATTTTTCAAATTAAAACGTATATTAGTTTTTAATAATGAATGGGAATTAAACCTGAATATAATATTGAATAAATTTACTACATCTTTTATATCTCGATTAGGCTAAAGAAGTATGTATTACTATTTTACTATAAATTACAACACACATATTACAATCTCTACTCTCTATTAGACAAGTTAAAGTTTTATTTCACTAGTACTCTAACTCGCTCGAGTTTTCTTAGCGATATGTCTCTGCGTGACGTATAGAATACAACAACATAATTCGACATTTTACACGTCGGGGATCATTCTGAAAGAGTGACGCTGCTCGATTGAGGCTGACCGTTCATTTTCAACCAGGTTTAATCGGCGAACTGCACATCAAGCCGCGCCCAAACTGACACTCCTCTCTCTCCAATTGGATTAACTCGGGATGAATGTCAACTTGCTTGCCGTTTGTGTACGCGAGATCGCACGATGTTAATTGTATGAATATCGCATGAGTGAATTTATAAATCGGCGGCGAACAATGAATGCACAGTGGCGTAGAACGTTCAACGTTCAAGCCGAAATATGAAAGATTCCATTTTCCATTAAGAGAGAACGACATAAAGAAATGGAATATAGAAATATCTTACTAATTTCAAATCCGGATATGAATATATATATATATATATATATATATATATATATATATATATATAAGACATAGGGATAAAATAAGGTGTAAAATAATTATTTAAATAAAGAAGAAAGTTTTTAATGTAGCTGTTTCTTTTTTTCTCTCTTCAAGAACTATATATTGTTAGGCCTTTGGTTTTTTAAATTATTATAAACAAAGTATAATCTCTAAGTATTGGTCACTAATTGAATCCAGTTTTCAAGCGAAGTAAATATTTAAAAAATTTATTATACATATCTAGATTGGCCATCGTTTTCAAACGCTTGCGCTGATAAAAATGTCCATTTCAGCAGAGGCGATTGCGCAAAAGTACCGCATTCAGGCAAAATAATTTCAGCTAGCAAGCTAATATCACAATTTATCGAATCGCATCATACATATCGTAAATAATAACGAACGAACCATAATTTAGTCGAGTATCTGCGTAAGTATATGTATAGCTCCTCATATGTAGCACCTCGGCCACATTAGGTGTTTACATAGCGATAAAATACGGTCGTGTGTACACTCTGCGTATCACCGAGTAACGTATGAACACGCGATTAAGAAAGAACCATTTTCTTTGTGAACGGTTAAATAATTTCCTCCGGTTCTCCGAGATTACGTCGCGCGCAGGTCGTCCCAGTCGTCTAATTAACCGCCTCGTGTAATACAATTCTTCACTTCCTGTGTTTAGTTTGTCAACTTAATATCTCATTAATTTAGCCAACAGCAAGAAACGCTTTATAATTGAATAAGAAATACGATACATTTCTGTATTAATTTCTTGTTATTTATCACAGCATGGAAATAATGTAAATCCTTCTATTTCCATTTATCCGCATTTACAGCGATGAGCAGTAGTACCTATATAGAAACACGAATTAGGAGATCGTTCTGCACTTCGTCAGATTTCTAAGCGCCCAGCTTTAGCTGATTATGCGTAATGTCACCGACGAGAGTGAAGTAGTTGAGTGCGCCTGCATGAGGCAGCGCCGCGGCGCGTCTTCCTTTTTACGATAATCAAGATCGACGGCGTCGAGCCGATCGTCTCGCGATGATACCTATAGCATCGAATCTCTTACCGCTTATTTTCAGCGTGTTATTTTCGTGGCCACTCAAGCTGTTAAATCCCCATCGCCCTATAAATGCGGCGCATAATGACAAACCTGCTGCGCGACCATGCATCGCGACGATCTTTTTATAGGTGCGTTTTATTCGATCAAACATCAAAATTCTTTTAACAAAATGCTTTCTTAAATTTCTTTATCTATTACTTAACGGATAAAGAGATTTCTGATAAATAATAGAACAATTAAAAAGATCATATTTCGGTATTAAAAGAAAAACGCGATCATTACGTCGAAAAATTTATTGCAAGAAATTTAGGTATCACATATTCCAATCTTAATATTATTATTTCCGTCTAAAATACAAATCTTCTACGTAACACGTTATTTTATGCTGTTACACTCCGTTAGAGTCAAAATAGATAACTCTACGTTATTTACGCAATGCATTTATTCTATGTACTCTTCCGCGTGTCTTCACGAAGATTTCAACGAGATGTTTTGAATAGAGGAGTTCGCCATTTATTCCTCTTCTATATGCAATTAGTTATAAACTACAAACACTTAAACGTCCAATATATAAAATCTTTCGACGTGAACGAAAAGACGATGACAACAACGAAGGGGCTCGCCGACAACGGGTGTCTTCTCGGTACCAGTCAAATAAATTCGGTTCCACTCTCAATCCGAAGAAATCTCACGAGCCATTAAACGAAACGGATATACGGAGAAAATAAAGACGTCGTCGCGATTTGGAGGCAAACACATTGGGGACATGCGGGGGTCGGCGTAAACCTCTGGCGCCGTGCTCCTACAATAATGAAGACGAATAGCCGCCACATAAACATGTCAAATATGTCTGTGTGAATGAAAACTGCAATTTTACGAGCGAACGTAAAAAATAAAACAGTCTCTTGTGAAAATTTCGGTGTCCTACAAATCTAGTTTATCGTGTTTTAATGTTTCTACGTATGCACGTATTCACCTTCTAATTTTCTAATCTTATGACCGTACAAAACTGCAGTGATGCGAAAGAAGCAATAATTGATGATAAAATTTATGAAAAGACGGAAAACTTGCAGCTTAAAAGAATTCTTTGTCACGTGTGTGAAATGAGGCAAGAGTTTCTGCGCGAGGAATAAATATATTAATCCTCACTCTTGAGAGAGAGAAGTATTTATAGAGATTATAAAATTTATCGCCACTCTCTCGAAGAAAGAATTTTTGTAGCGACTGAGATTCGATTTCGGATCATGTGGCAGGAAGTTGCACATTCGGCTCCGATTATATTATTCTGCCATTCTAAAAATACGCTACGCCGGCAACACTTAGCCGCAGGAATGCGTTAAGCGAGACTTCCTACTCAGCATTCGGCGTACTAGTTACTCATGGCATAATCTACCGCATATAGGTTACCGAAACCTGACTGTGCGAATATCGAGTCATCTGTGAAAGTTCAATTAATTCCGAAACCTCTCCGCGTGTCGCCGCTCGTTTACGCAGAAAGAACGATCCTCGCACGTCTTTAAATTGTCTATAATTAGGCGCCAGTAGCGCTTAGATTATGCTAATAGAACATCGTTTTACGTACAAGCCGATCCGGTTGAGATAATATTATGATGACGTTAGTCTACAAGGCTGATGTGTGATCGTTTGTCCCAATTAACATCCTGCGATATTACCTTTTTTTAGAAGAGCAAAGTAATACTCTTCTCTTTTTTCACAAAATTGCTTTCGTCACGCTTGAATGTATTTTTCATTTCACACAAACATGATCAGTTAATATGTAACATGACACTTTGATCTGAATCTGACAACCGGAAATTTATAAAAGGACAATATGTAATGAAAAATGAATTCTTTTACAGCATACATTATAACATTTATTATAATTCTCTAGAAAATATAACATATATAATTAGTTGTTATTTGCATCGTATTAAAAGTGGAACAGATAATTTGATCAATTTCTCTAAATTTTTAGTTTATAATATTTATATAATATTATTATTAGAATCCTAATTAATTTAAAAGTTTCTTTGTTATTGCTCTCTATTTAATTTATTTAATATTCAATTTTATTCGCTTCAAATATGAGTCTGCTTTATAAATTTCTCCGAAATTTCTATTCTAACTAGCATGCCGAATGACATTAACTATATACGTGCCGGTGCATTAACCTTCGTCCAAAATATATGCATGTATTTTAAGAGAATCTCTCCACTGCACATGTTTATATAGATAAAGCTACGCTCTCTTATAAAAAATTCTTATTATCATAAAAAGACTCTGTTATTGTGTAACACTTTTTTATTACCTCGTCGACGGAAGTCTCACCGTCGACCGAGAAAGCATCGTGGATTAAGGAAGGAAAATAGATACTAAAACAGTCTGATTTAATCCGTCTCACAAAAATCAATAAATGTAGGAGATAAACTCTAAAAAATTTTTGTAAACTTATCTATGTGAATTTTTATCGATTATAAATATTATATATTTCTAATTAAACATTTTAACACACAGTTGTCAAAACTAATTAATAGAAGAATATTGAAAATAAGGCTTCTATGTAAATATTTAGTATCAAAAATTCGAGAATAAAATTTGTTAAAGCCTCAGTCACATAATGGTCAATGAACTTTTTCACCTTTTACGCATTTTTTCATTTTAGTCTTCATTTCTCTAGTCCGGTGTGAATCTCATCTGTTAGAATGTCACCATTTCGTGCTTCGATGGAAACTATAGTCTCTCGTGAATTGTAACGCAAAAATTGTCATCCATTACCTTTCCATTTCTAAGAAGAAATTACGCGATCGACCTCAGTGATCGGGAACCGGCGGCGC
The DNA here is from genome assembly GCF_030848805.1 of Temnothorax longispinosus. Lineage (NCBI taxonomy): Eukaryota > Metazoa > Arthropoda > Insecta > Hymenoptera > Formicidae > Temnothorax > Temnothorax longispinosus. The sequence goes on from NC_092358.1 coordinate 22,615,342, forward strand.
GATGTTCGTGACATGTGCCGGAACATATTTACGAACAATTTCGCCCACGTTTGATATACGAGTTTGACATTGAGGCTGCAACCGGACGGCCGGCCTTAATGGCGCGGTAAATCACACGTCAATATATGCGTTAGTCGCGTTGCGCTTATGCCTTACCGTTAAAGATAGCAGCAAAAAGGGAAGGACGAGTGGCTGCATCTTGACGGATTTTCGCTCTTGCGGCCTCACTGTCGACGCATTTCGCTACTACTGTTTCCGGTGAGATAGTGCACACTTTTCTTTCCGCACTGCACGTTAATTCTTACGTCATTTTTCACTGTTTTAAATGCTGCTTGTTGCGCTATCGGTAGATTTGTCGTTGACTAGATGTGTTCAGCAATCAAAGTTATTAATATTAATTGTGAAAAAAAATAATGTTTTTATTAAAATATTCTAATTTTTTTAAATATTGTGTGGATTATGGATATCCGATTATTATCATAAATTGTATTTCTAATGCTAGTATTTTAAATAATTTACAGAAACTAGATTTTTTTAAATTGAGTCTTTTTAACTAAGCTTTTTTGAATTCTTTGTTTTAATCAATTTCTGGCAATAGCGTTTATTCGACAATATCGTAATGGAAGGTTAAATATTAAAATAATATTATTTTAGAATGTAATAATAAAAAATGTAAATACTTGGAATCTTTTTCAGTAAATGAATCAACACGATTAATATTTTTATAACTGTTTATGCAATTATGTCGCGGAATTTGCGATATGATCGAATCTTTAAGTTATTCCTGTGATATTTCGTGAACAGTGACGATAACAGTATTATCATTGTAACATTCCAGAGATAAAACCTCATGAACATCGGCACGAATCGCGTGGAATGCAATTACATCATCGTCTCTATAAAGTTCCGACTATCCGCAATTTTACGAGTGCTTGATTGAACCCTAGCAAATTCACCGTTGCGTCAAATGTGATATTGCTTGATAAAACGTCAATTAAATCATTTATTACATACCTCAAATTTGTTCACACTTACTTTTTTACTTGTATCTTTTTGTCATGCTTTTCTTATAAAAATAAAATTCAAGGGTGCTTTAAACAATAAAACTACATTTTAAGAAATACACATTATAAGTTCGCCATAAATATGATATTACAGATAAAGTAAAAACAAGATGTACCTAGTTATTAATATTTTTTAACAATATTGCAAACAAAGACATTTAATATTTTAAATTCAAAAGATTAGAAAAGTATATTTTATATTCCTATAAAAATGGAAACAGTACAAATATTTGAATAAAATTATAGAAATTGATAAATTGCAACATATCATGACATTTAATAATAAAATAACATAACCTGTCATTTATTTAATTAATAGCAAATTAATTATGACTCGTTTGCGCTTAAATGACGTTTGACATTCAAACCAAATGTTGTAGCGTGACGCTGAAGAAGCTAAGCCGATGCGAAGGAAATTGGATATTAGAGAAGTCATCGGCTGGCGCGCATGTGAGCGAATATGCACGTATAATGCTTTCATGCTCCAGTTGCTAGTGAGCGTTAGACAAGAACCTATATTACCCGTACGTCGACCTGTCGAAGGTGGAGTAGCCCGAAGCTAGAATTATCCGCAGATTATACATACCAGAGAGATTTCACGCATTTCATTACGTATAGTTATACACATTAAAATTGATTAAGATTATATTCTTAAAATCTTCTAACTTTAAATAGATATGCCTTCCGTTTATTTTAATTTAAAGCAAGATCGATTCGCGTGACATTCTGTCATCAAAGTCAGCAAACGGACGACGAGAATTTTACACGCGCGGACTGCTGATTACAAACGGATCGTAAATATCGATCGCTCTGAAATGGGAAAGCCTGCTCCCGCGCAAATCTACGCGTTGCGTAGATAAATTGCCGACAAAGGCTGCGCAAAGTCGCGTCGCCAATTATACGAGTGCGCTTGCATAATCGCGTACGATAAATTTGCGGCAGTCGACCGTGCCGGTTCGAAGTACCGGAGAATTTTTGCAAGGAACAGAACTCTCTCGCGGAGCAGACGGCAGAGCATTTGCGCGCTCACCGTCCGCTGCATATATTCTGAAATGCGATAGTTCCTCGCGATAATGTCAATGCACCGGTGAACCGTCGCGTAACCCGACGCACGTTGTTCCGTGAAGAGCATATTTCACAATATTAAAAAAAAAGACTGTCGACATTATTGACATTCGAAACGGGATTGCGGCCTGCGTTATTTACGGTGCGCGCGACCGATGCAAATTAGCCCGCGTGAGATATGATCATTAAATCGCGTACGAATTGCTCATTAAGTTTACAATTATTACTGATTCGAACGCAACACGATTGCATCGCTCACGCCTGCCTGGCGAATAAATTGCGCGTGCATGATAATTTTATTAACATTTTGAGCAAAGCATGTAGTTTACATCTCTCGGGTGAAAACTAGTTATCGTACTAGATAAAATTGGCGATTTTATGTATTAAAATATCTCATAATTCATTAAATGCAGTCTATTTAACTAGTACTACTGGTTATTTTATTAATCATTGCATTATAATTTGTGCAATAAATAGTGTAAACATAATAATTATTTACTAATATTTTGCATGTGATTTTACCTATTCTATCAGAATATATTCAAAAAATATATTTCTCTAGAAATTGTACTTTTGTATTAAGAGCTTACAATTTTTATATAACGAATATCCTGTTATGAGATTTCTTTTACATGCATGTTGAAAATACCATACGATTGTTTAACGTACGTATGTAAGAGCCCTTGTTACGAGTTAGAAAATTATTTGCGTGCGTTTCTGCGTGTGTGTTTTCTATCGGGCCACCGTTTATTGGGAGTCTTTACTTTATTGCAGAGAAAACACGTCGCATATCGCGGCGAGATGGGGCATTTGAGGGAATCTTACGCAAGTCGCGATGTACCGTTTATTTTTACGATTATCGAACCCCGTCAGCATTACCACACTATAAATACACGTTTGCAAAAGGCGAACCTGTGAACGAGCCTGCGAACAAGGAGTCATTTTCGTCCGAGTGGAACGTACCTAATCACAGTTTTGCGCGTTGCATATTTTCAATCCCGGCTGCGTTCGCAATTATACCGGCTACGATAATTACAAGTACGGAACTAGACGTATTACTCGTGTTGTAATTGCCAAATTGGATGCAAATAAATTTTATTTAACTGATTGTCATGAAATGTCTAAGGTGTTATGCAGGTGTTATTTTAACGTTCGTGCAATTTATTAATAAAACATAATTATTTTTTTTTAGTCAGATTTATACGAAGTTTTAATTATTATTTGCGAAAATAATTCAATTACATTTTATATAGTTATAACTACATTAGAAATCGTGTATCTTTTATATATAATTTTAAATTTGAAAAGTATTATTGTTAATTTTTCTTAAATATATTAGAAGAGATAATTACATTATCTTACGCCTGCATTTTTAATTAAAAACGAAAATCACGTCAAATCGTGATCATTGTGACTACTTGACTGACCTGTTGCACCGAGTTCGGACTGTACGCGAAATTGTTGACAGAGAATGAACACACTAACCAGACACGTCAGCTAATATCAACTCACATATCGATCACAGAATACGGCTCTTATTTGCAAATTTGCAGAGCAAATTATTATCACATCGTAGAGATTCATCTCGATTAATCGCACTGTAATTACACAATTATCCCGAAGGCGTGGTCTTCGGTTTTGTAAGCTAATAGACTTGTCGCCAATTAGTTCACCAGCTGGTTGGTTCATCAACGCCACCGATCGACAAACAAAACATTGTTCATCAGCGTTGCAATTGCAAAATATCTTTGTGGAATGGCTGTATGGAAATTTATATCCAGTTTACATCCAGTGTTCCCCCCCGCGATAATTTTGTTTTTCGATATTATCTCGCGTGTAAATCTAAACGTATGTAAAGCGCAAGAGGTGCATATTGCAGGCCAGTGAGCAGATCCCGAGAGTCGAGTTTCTCTGTCAGAGGTGTTGTTTCGTACTGACGGCTCCTGTCGGTGGAGGACCGATTTTATACGCCCGCGTAGAGTCGCGGAACCGAGCTTTGGGCGCCTCCGCCACGGCGCGTCACCTGGCAACCAAGTATGAAGACGTTATTTTAATAGATGAAAATATCGCTTTTTTTCGTTTCGTGACGCAAATCTTTAAATAATACAGAAAGAGAGTTTGACAGAAATTAATTAATCTATTATATTTATTGATTCAATTGGAAAACGGCCAAAACGATTCTGTGAATACAAAAATATCGAAAGAATTAGTCTATGTCAATACTTTCAGAGTACAAAGCCTTTTTTGTTTGTAACATATACAGAGATTTATTAGCTAAATCAATTAATTTTTTCCAACAAAAAGTTTACTTAAATCATGTTTTTCTAAAATTTAAATACTTTGATAAGCCTGAAATTAAGGATCTTTTACAATAAAATTGTTATCCTTTTAGTCTTCTAAAATCTAATAAAAATAAGTTTTCGTTTTTTTATAAAATCTAAAAATTTTATTTTATGAAAACTTAGTATAAAGAAAAATAGGAGTAAAATTAAAATTTTTTTATTATTTGAAATGCAAAATAATTTTAAAGCAGCCAATATAAAGTCAAGGTTTAATAATTCGATTTAATCCAAAGATATAATCAGAGATAAATATACAGATACGTCGTTTATGATATTACGTGATATTATGATTATATAGCGAAGTTATTTAATTTAATTTTCTTCCCGGAATCTTATTTTTCTTGAAAAGAATCGCTTGAGATCAACGATGACGAGATTTCGAGCAAATATATGACAAAGGTGGGACCTGACTGGTTTCTCTGTACCAAAAGAAAACGAAGAACGTTCCTAGTACATCATACAACCGGTCGTACATCAAATCTCGCTGCTGCGAAACATCAATATGATTTATGACTGGTTAACTGTTCATTATTATATAGAATCTTATAAGAGACAAATATCTTTTTAGATACGAATATACTTGTGTTTATGTATATATATTACTGATATATTCTTGGAAACATTTCTCGAAAGATTAAAAGACACCGATCTACATTGAAAATCTGCATAAATCTACATAAATCATTTTCTCAATTCAGATGTTGAGAAAATCGCAATTAATTGCGAGAACCTACGTACTTTCAACGGTTTTAGGAGGAAGCGATGACAGCAACTGAAATTGATAACGGACGGGTGACTTTCGCCGGAGTATAGTTTAACATCTCGTTTCGCAGCCTAGATGCGTTCGCATACAAGGCAGCCTGTAATTAGCAGTTGCTCCGGCAGCGATCTAATACATTTCCACAAGTATAAATTATCGAGTGGCGCTACGTAGATAGAATTAGCCACGTCGGTCTGTCGGCTGATATCGCTAAATTGCCGCGTTCCTAGAGCAAGGAGAGTGCGTCCAGACTGCATCTTGCCCCTTGTATCATCGTCGTTCATCACCCTCCGTTCCGTTCGCTCACGATACTATAAATAAATATACCGGGTCACCCTCTCGATCACACTCATCGAAGTATGAGAAATAATTTTCGTACGATAACAGAACATTCTTCCGAGGCAACGACCATTGCACCCGTCTTGCGGAAACTCGTAGGCGAAGTGTAAATATATACAGAGAATTTGAAGCTACAGTAAAATTGAAGTTTTATTTTAATTCGAATGAACTAAAAGTAAGACTAATAGTGCTAACAACATATATGTTATGAGTACCTTCTTCTGTAGAATAACGCACATATATTCTATATTATTTTACACTGACATTAAAACCGTGTGTAATGTCTAACACGTTAGAAACCTAACATTTAAAATTAATAATAGAAAGTAATATGCGTATATATAAACAGATATAATACCTTTCAAAAATGTTTAAACATACTTCGATAAAAACAAGTAATCAGAGAAAGGAATAGTGATGACTAGTATTTTATTACAAGCAATAGCGATTATGATAAAGAATCTGTTTAAGCTACTTGATTATAGTTATCCTAGCGTAATGATGCTAATTAACAAGATTTAAATATTTTATCAGATCCTCTCTCGACACATTCAAATGCCAGGCAAATCGCAATGATTCGATGTAATACGGTGATTATAGCATGGCAAGTGGAGCTAATTGCACGTACGGCTCGTATAGCTACCTGCTTTTTTGCCTGCACTGCTCGCAGTGTCATTGACTCGATGACACCATTCATCGGGATCATTAACGTTGCGTCATAATTGGTCGATTCAGGCGATAACGATCGGTGTGTGTGCTTTCAGCATCGAACAATGCAGCATCGTATAAGTGCTTTGATGCTTTGCGAGCGCGCGAGCTTTCGTCGACTCGACGTGATATGGACAGCTCGCGGATCAGCATCTCGCTTTAATTCGGCAAAAATCATTATTTTGAGCAGCAGATACATATTTTACGCCTAAATCACGCTCTTTGTGTGCCATTAGTTATCTGATATAATCATAAAATGCCGCAATCACCATCTCGTCTGTCCCTACAGAGACAATTAAACCTCTTCGAAATTGTATTATGCAACTTTGAGAAATATATAGGCCCGTTGCTCCACGCGGTTGCTCCAATTTTTGCGAAACGCCCGAGGAGACTGTTATTTATTAACGCGCGGAAATAAACGCGCAATTCATTCACTCTAATGGCATCATGGCACATTCATAACTTATCGGCAAAATCCGCTTCACCGCCGCGCAATGAGCAACGGTTTAATATTAGGCGCTGATCTGCACGTCCGTGCATTCTGTTATTACGTAATTGGTGAGAAGAGCGAAATTTTTGCGCGAATTATTACGGCCGCCTTAACTGCGGGAACGCGAAAATTTCGTAACTATACGCAACTACGATTAATCCTTATAATAGGCACCTACGCCGTGTTATATGGCGTTTTAAATACTATAAAAGATGGCAATGTGCACACTTCGCGATCCCGATAATGCTCGATAATACGTTTCTATATATATAAAATCAACGTAGCATAATGATGCCGTAAATCAACGGCGAGAAACGTTAATCGAGTTTTTCTTAAAATTTTATTTGCCATTATATAGCGTTAGAGTTCTCAATCTTCACTCCTATATAGCTGCACCTATAATGCTTATAGTATTCACAGATAAAGAGTTCACATTAAACGGTGTTGCAATACAAACGTTTTGCTAAAGGCTAGAGTGCGAATAATCCAACTGCATGATAACTCCAATGCGAAAAAATTTTATTAATGTACAATATAAATTGCAGAAGTAACATATATAAGTCTAACTAATTAACGTATCCTTATCTGACCTGAACTAAATACAGATTTTTAATTTAGTGACAACGCGTATACTCGTTCGCGTATTTGCTTCACTAAACTTATGTTTTACATGTGTGTTGATTAAATCGTCTTGCAAGCACGTGCGTTAATATAATTATAGAATTAAACATAAATAAATATTTAATCTCATATTTAATAGATATACTAGATATAACGAAAAGCGCGAAATTGAGATGTCGATCATATCTGCATACCTATTCTTGTGCCAAGTCTCGACTCGCACGATGGCGATGCATCTTCATTCCGATCATTGATCGTGGCAGAATAAGGTTTCGGTGGCATGGCAGAATGAAGTCTCTACCGCGCGAAAATATATAGTCATAAGCATCGTGGGAATTTCTAATGTCTCTCTCCTCGGTGCTGCACATCGCGATGCGCGTAATGTTATAATTACTTAGTACAACACTTGCTTGTGATGGAGTACCACGAAAGAATGTTTTCCACGATCCAATCGTTCAAAAATTTTTTTTCCACGGCGGGAACCCAGAGCAGCAATTGCTTTTCAATAAAACCGGCGGTTACTCATTGAGATCTCGCGATTCGTGAGAATCATGCCTCGTAGTAATTTTATGTTATCGCTAATGCGACGGTACACTGTGGTTAGCGTGCTATCGGCAAGTCCGTCCCCTTCTAGCTTTTTAAATACCGCTACCTGTTCTCCTATCATCATCCGCGTGGAGGATACATTTATGATTCTATCGCGATGAAACGAGAAGTATCCTCCATCTTAATTTTAATCAGGTAATTTAGAAAACGGAAATTCTTTTTGCTGATTATACTCTTATCAGAACATTTGAGGAATTTTGAGAAACTATTATTTCTGATCAACATAAATCACTTGTTTTAATTAAAATAAAAATGTCATTTGAGAAATTAACGTAACTGCTGGGCGTTACATGTGTATAAGTATGTACACGGCTACTTAGCTTTTGTTGGAAAATGTTTTCACCTTTTCTATATTAGAAAATGATTCTGTAATCTAGAGAATCTAAAATAATGAATAAGCAAGACACATACGTAAATTTACTTTCTGAGACATGTGTTTAAAAATGTGTTTTATTACAGTTAAAGGTCCTCAGAAGCAAAATGTAGATAAGCTTGTTAAAAGAGATCCTTTTAATAAACATAAGATAATTTGAAAGATTAATACAATCAAACGCTGTCGAATGCTAATGAGCGATTTAAGCGAAATAAATTAACTGATATTAGAATAACGCTGAAATGAAACGTGCGATCCAGAATTGCATAAATTAATTCTCCACCCCACCCCATCTCTTCCTAAAACTCACCTCGCCTCTCCCCACGCCCATCTATTATTAATTCGCAACTCCCTCATAAAGATTCAGGTTCAGGAACTTAACGCGACTCGCCTGGTGAATTATGTATGTCGGGTGCCACCGGCGCCAATGTTTAGAGGCGGCTATCACGAACAGATTTACGCATAATTCGAGCGTGTAATTCCGCGCTTTTAACGAGGTAACGGTCGAACCGTGCGTCACTCTTAATCCGCCGTGTCTGGTAAATGTCTTTTAATCGTGATCTTACGTCGCGATCTAGCTCGCGTCGAAACGACGCTAATACTCTCTAACAAGCATTTTTAATGGGCTCGCCTGTCGTGCGCAGCTACTTTCCGCGGCTGTCCTAAAATATTGCGCGCCTCGATACTATCGCGACCGCTAATTAATGAACGGCGATGAAACGCGCGCGCCGAAGCTGTACACTTCGCTGATATTAGATAGAGCAGAATTATTTTCATTTCTAGGAAGAATATAATCTTGCATCTTATCGAAATTAAATCACTGATAGGATAGCTGCAATAGCATACGGAGCAATGCTACGATGTAACGCTATAATATACATATGTAAATCGGTAATAGCTTCTAAGAGGAACTAATATACTTTTTTTTCTTAATTTGATGCTATATGAGCGCTATGAACTTTCACGTCTACATTTTACCTTGCCGAGTATAGCTCCAGGTGACAAATAAATTGCGTCATTGCGTCATTGGTTATACGAGGAAATTGGCGAAATCTTTCGCGGGTGATGGCGGAATGTACAATTTCCGTTTCATAAGATAATATCAGCCCTTCCGAACCGCATGACAGATGCGTTGGATCACAAACGACCAATAGATCGTGGTACACCCGTGTTATTTTGAAAATTACTTGCACGGGTTGGTCCAAGATCCGGTTCGTATTGTAACGATAACGGCATATTGTTGCGACGTAGAATACGGAAGCCTTCCGGCAAATGTGCAGCAACTTGTTATCACAATGCAATATACCTGCATTTGACTTTTACTCCAGTTCCGATTAGCGGAACAATTATATCGTTAGTCGCATGCTTTGCAATTTATACCACAAGTCATGATGCAATTGAAGATAATTGCGACAGTTATAACGGCATTCTAAATATCTGCTACAAAGTTGTGAGATAGTAAACTTTAAAGAGATTTCACAAATCGTAAAATCAAATATACGTAATATAAGTAAGATCTAATATCAACGCAAGCTCTCAGATGTTTTCAAATATCAGTTCGAATATTTTAAATATACTTTTTCTTAAAAAGTTGCGACATTAAATCGTTTATCTATATATAAAGGTATATAATCTTTTCAGCTCTTGATGTATGGCACGGCACAATTTATAAAAGAGCAGCATCGATAACATCATTGTAAATGCACCTTTTGACTAAATAGATAAGGAATAAGTACAAGATATTTCTGACTAGTTGCACGCCAATTAACTTTAAAAACATTTTATTTCAATTAAAATCTGAAATCTTTTTAATTATTTCTAATTATGCAGTAAAGAAAAACGCGCGATATTAAATTTTATATTTATCATGTACATAGTAAAAATGTATGCCAAGTAACGTTACTTTTATTTATTGCGAAATAATTTCATCTTATTTGAATCACTCTTCTCTCAGCATCTCGGACAAGGTAGATCAAAATTCTAATTTCTTCTTCCATTAAATTCTTCTATTAAAGGAACATCCGGTCTCGCCTTAGAAAATAAAAACATAGGACTTTCCGCGTGACCACCCACGATAGCAACGTAAGGCTCTCTCGGTTCTTGACCAATGGTCTCTGTGTAGAAACGTTCCGCTCGCATCTGGTCGATCTGACAGACGCCGAAGAGTCTTTGAAGCTGATAAATCTCGCGTTTCTTTAAGACACTCGCCCGCGATTAGCAATAAATCCAAATGGTTCGTAACTGGCTATCAGAGCATCAGGACGTTTGCCTGCGCAGATGTCCTTGCAGATCGTGGCGTTTTTATAATAAATAATATAAGTATATATGAACGAAACCTTTATGGAAAATTACATTACCTTAATTGTATCAGCTATATGAGTTTGTAATAGTACGTTACAAACTCATAGCTGATACAATTACTCAAAGAAAGCTAAATAAAATTAACGAATAAAATTCAACAAATATGAGCACATACGTATATAACGACAGATTTTCTTTATATCGCTCTATTTCATATCAGCATATCAGCACAAAATATAATAAAACTGACAGATTTTTAGATAATATTTACCTAAGTAATTAAAAAATAATATTTATATCATAAAAAGCAGATCTTGAGTCATTATTCTGCTACAACATAACGTCCTCGTGCATCATAAGACATTTTCCATTCAATATTATTTCGTGTTCCTACATTAGAAAGAAAATTTGTTATTTTTTAACAATATCTTGGACAAATTATCATATTTTGTCGAATTAAATCACTATAGATTTCTTGCCTGGTATTTTATGTTTTAAGTGCGTAATGTAAAGTAGAAGAAACACTAACGCAGAAATTACTGTGAATATTGAATATATTTGTAGAGTCAACGCACCACCAAATTTTTTCAACAAAATGCTCCCTACAAAATTACCAACAGCCATACCTGAAAATATAGTGTAACTCATTTTACACATTAATATATACATGTATACATGTTTTTTAATATAATTAATATAGTTATTTATATTATTCGTGTAATCTTTTTTTATTACAAATTGACTTTTGACGTAAAACAAGATTTGAAAGTTTACCGAGACCCTCTTTCGTCCCTCCCATTATTCCTTGAACAGAAGCATATGTACCAGGCAATGATATTGCATTTGCAAACGCTACTATTGTTGCATGAGAAAGTACATATGATGGACCCTGCATTAAACATTCTGCTGGAATTATCCACCATGGTGTCGGTGCTATAGATATTAATCCCATTCGTATTGCATAAGATGTAAGAGAGAGAATAAAGGTGTAACCATGTCCTAACTTTTGTGATATTTTACCTAAAAAAAAGATATTTTTAATATTGTGAAAAGCGTAATATTTTAAATTATTCAATTGCTGCATTTATGTAGCAAATCATAATAAGATAGTATTTAATAGTACCAAACAAACAGAACATTATCCCACAACCGAAAGTTCCCGCGGCTAATGTTAAACCTTCTATTAATTTAATTTTGCTCATATAACCGGTCTTCATAGCAAGATCTTCTTCATACCTAGTAGAAATTAATTGAATAACATGACAATTAAATTTGTCTAAATTTTTACGTTTTGATTTTTTATGTTTAAATTTTACATAACAAATAAACAAAAATACTTCGATATAGTGACGCAAATGTACCATAACAAAAAATAAAGCATGTATCCATCCAAGGCACCGACAATGGCAGCAAAACACAACATTACAACAAAGGATTTGTATTTCAAAAGTTCATATACATCTGCTAATATGTTTGTCGACGTTGATATATGCGGCAGCTGTAATATACAAATATAAAATAGAACATGAAAATAGAACAAATATAAAATAGAAATATGAAAACAAAACTATGTGTTACTAACTTTAGTCTTCTTTTTTACTCGTTTTTCTCTCTTAATGCATTATAAAATTACCTCTAATTTTCTGCAGCAGATCAAATCGACACAGAAAAATACAAACACAAGAAGAAACGCTGGTGTGTAAGATGTGTAGGTTTTTCCTTGGGACCATGTATCCACCGTATATCCAGTTAAAAGTGCTGCTAAACTGTAACCGACTCCACCCCATACACGCTGCTTACCATATTCCGTTTCCGTATTTTTACCTAAAAAGATAAACAGATATATTATGAAACACACATGCGCGCACTCAACACAAATTTCTTCTTTATATGATATATTATTTATATCTAAAAATGTATGCAAAAATATAATTATATTTATGTCGATAAACAGTTTTAAAGATATATAATAATTATGATATTATTTACCTAATATCTGAGCACAAATTGCGTCAGTAATACATAAGAAAACATTAACACCAGTATTGCCAAGAAGCATTAAGACGACAAATCCCCAGAAGGTAATGGATGTGTACAGATTATTATCCTTAAAAAAATTATTACAGGTAACGTTGCAATTATTATTTTCTGTTGACCTTTCTTGACATAATGGTAGTTCGTTAATATTTAATAAGCATGTAGTATTTGGTAAAATAATTGCTTCCTTTTCAGCTATACGAAAAGATAGCCGCATCGAAAAATTTGTATCCTTGCATTCCCAATGACACATAATGCTTTTCATACCGTCATATGATGTTGAGGAATTCTGAAGTAAATAATAAATAGAACTTTTAAATATACAGATAAAAAAGTGTTAATTAATAATTATTAATAATTATTAATAATAAAATATTATTGAAAATTTAGAGTTTAGAAACTCCGAAAATATTTAGAAAAAATACATTTTTAATATATTTGATATAATATGTTAACATGGTAAATTTATAAAAAAGGAGATTAAATTCTAGTTTAATTTTAAAATACATATGTTGTCAAAATCCCGATTTTGTAAAAAAATTGTCTGTAAAATAAATGCATGAGCGAAATTACAAATTACAGTATTCTCTTAACATTATATCGAGAAAATATGCAATTGTAAAAAAAAATAATAACTTACATAATCTACGTCACAAGAAGATAAAGATGCACAAGAAACATTTTGAAACTCATCTAATACTATTGGTTCTTCCAATGACGGTAAAAAATATAACATAATGTAGGAACCACTTGAAATGACGAGTATAATCATAAAGATCAGTTTTTTCTTGGTGTAAAAATAATCCAGAAGAAAACCAACTATTGGTTTGACGATTATATATAAAATAGGACAAGTGATAGTAATGGTAGCCATTACTAATGGAGAAACACCGAGTTGCTTACCATAAACAGGTAAAAATGGGAAAATAGCACCTATGTCTAAAATAAGAACAATTAAATTAGCCTTATGTGTATATGTACAATAGCATAAGTTTATTTTTAAACTAATCATAATGTATATATTCCTTAAATTTAATCCACATAGAAAGGAGTCAAACGCTCAATATAAGCAAAACTTAAGAAAAAATATGTAGGTTATTTACAAGTACGTGTGCAATGCTTATCTTAATTTTGTAAATTTACGTTTTATTTTTAACTAACAGGAAATAGATATTGGTTGGACAGTGAGAAACGGTTTGCATTTTTTGTAAACAAGAAAGGGCTGACATAAACCATTATGTTGAGGAGTGTAGTTTGATAAGGAATTGGTCCGAAGGCTGCTTCTTTTCGTCGAATCACATGGACGCAAACTGATTCGCGTAGTATCTTTATTAATTTCGCATTAGTTATTGAAAAACTTATAAAATAAACTTTTCGATTCAGTTTAACCCGCTCTATACCTGCCCACGAGAAGTGGTCCAGTCACTACCAAACATCCTATATTACTTAAAGAAACATATATGATGTTTTTGTTAAATTAAAATATTAATAAATTAAAAAATTAGATAAATCTTTTTATAAAATAAAATGTAATATTTATATATTACGTTTTATGTTACATATAATTCGTGTAATATATGTTATGATTTACTTACTTGCCATAAAAAAGAAATAATGTGCTTTTAAAGAGAGATGTGTGTATTTGATTTTCATAATTTATATTTGATATAACAAATACTGATGTGCTCCAATTTTTGCTTCTACTTATACTTTTTTCTACTTTTTTACTTTCTACTTTGCACTTTTTTTCTAAGAACTTGCTAAATTGGCATTAATGTTAGAAACTATAATGTCATATGTAAGATTGAAAATGTATAAGGATATTGATATGCATAAATATTATGTAGAATTTTCTACAAACATTTTATGCAATAACAATATATTTCAAATATTTGGTATTTTTTTAAATAAATAATATCGTCTTTGTGGAACGCAAAGAAATGCACGCAGAGTAACAATTAAGTGCACTTAAATAAATCAATTTTGCACAATCAGGAGTGTTAACACGTTATAAATGTTTTAATGTTCACTGATGAAAACTTTTTGAACCAATGTATCTACACAATGCATGCAATATATATTAAAACTATTAAACGCATCGATATGACTGGACAAGCACACAAGTGTGACTGTTAACTGTTACATCATGCACGAAACAAATTCTTAAAACTATTTTCTGCAACATTCATTCCATGAAATATTGCCCGTTATCTACGTAAATGTACATACAAGCAAATGAATGTAAACTTTAACGTTTACATTAAAGTTTATCGTTCATCGAAGTTTTAGGAATTTGCCAATCAAGTGGCTCGCGTATATACATCGTCGGTTTAACTTTCACAATATTATTTACAAAATTACTAAATTATACTTCAAAAAGTATAATAAAAATAAATTATTTGCTAAAAATAATCTACTCTTTTAATTGATTAAAAAATCTAGTACTAAAAGATATTTGTGATTACAAAAAAGATTACAAGAGAATTTTATTAAAACTCATAAATAAAGATAACTTTTAATATTATGTAAAATCTTAATTATACAAAATAAATATATATCTACGTAATTAAACGTGTATAGGCTCAGTATCTTGATTTTTTATCCCGGAAGAGGTACTGAAATTTATACCACACATAAAGCACACCTAAATTAACGTATATTCACAGTTTCAAGGAAATCCTAAGAAAATCGATTTTCTCTAGTATAAGAACGAGAGAACGTCCTTAATACTAATTTTTAATTTAAAAACATTTTGAAATTCGGTCAATTAATTTCAAAATTGGAAAATTTTCTGATACCAATTTCCCCAAAGATCGGTAACGAAAAATTATATATTTTATGGCAATCTCCGGGAAATTCTACCCCTACTTCATATAATTTTTTAAGATTCGGTTAATTAATTTCCGAAAAATTGGAAAATTTTGTAACCGGTTTCCAAAAAGATCGGTAACGAAAAATTATACACTTTATAGCACTCCCCGGAAAATTCTACCTCTGTTTCATATATAATTCTTTTAAATTCGGTCGATTATTTCCCGAAAAATTAGAAAAATTAGAAAAATCGGTTTCCAGAAAATCGGTAACGAAAAACTATACACTTTATGGCACTCCCCGGGAAATTCTACCCCTATTTCATGTACTCTTGATAAAAATTCGGTCCACTAACGAATGAGTAGTTCGCGGTCAGACAGACAGACAGACAGACAGACAGACAGACAGACGTCCGGTACTTATATATATAGATATAAACATACCTTAATACATTTGTTACACATATGCATATTAAATTTAATTGTTTATATTTACCGGCTTGTTGTACGTTGATTATCATCCAATCGTAGGAAAGCAATGGGAAAAAAATTGTATAGTTGTCTGTATTGAACAGTATTAACTGCGTGTGGTGATAAGACCATTTGTTATAAAAATAAGAATATTTCTGTATGCTAATAGGAATCCACACCATCTGATTAAGTATATGCATATTTTCAACAAAAATTTTCACATGTGAAGCATTGTGTCGTTCCATCTTTATTACAGGATAATGATTTAACTGAATCTAAGAATTCATGACCGTTTATATATTAAACTTGTGTATATTATTTGATTCATTTAAAGTGTGTTGCATAGTGGCCCATAAATCATTGAAATTAGTGATCAAGCTACAAAAAAAAAACATAATTATAACATAATTATAAAATCAAAAAGTGTGTGCGCGCGCGCGTGTGTGTGGAAAGATGGTAAAATTCCTAATTATAAAACCTATTATATGTTCATTTCCGTATAAAGTAATTAATATTTCCATTACTTACATTTCATTGTTCTTGTATAAAGATACATTTTCGAGAAATATTTCAATGCCATTCCAAAATACTTTATTAGTAAGTAGAGATTCTAACATACGCAATATACCGGATGCTACACGTCATAAAAAATGTTCGATTAAATATATATTTAAAATATATTTACAGCAAGTTCTATAAATTCGCAAGCACGGTTATCGATCGGCGAGTGAGCTTAGATCTCCTCACATTTCTTTTTTTATGATCAAACTGCCTATTTGCTTGGGCCACTAAAAGCAAACCTTTTGGATGACAAATTACTAACAGACGGGGCATATAGTGACCAGATTCTCATCAACCTAGTCGGGCCCATAACTATAAACCCGGCGACACGACGCGCAAAAGGGGCCTTAATTCCAGACAGGGGTTGATGGGGATCTTTATGTCTTTATTACATCACGCGACTAGCTCAAAACTGCCCGCGCAAACAGAAACGAAATCTAATACGTGCTTTTAGAAATTTAAGAGCACGTGGCGAAAGTTTCTGTTTGCAATAAAACTGCACTTAAGATTGAGAAGTAAGCATCGTCTGTCAACATAAAACCAGAGTCGCGAGATAAATGAGAAACCCTAATAAAAGAGAAATCGGCGATAGTCGAAAAACAAGATGAGACACTGGGGGAATCGCACCCCCAATAAGACGGTGGGGGCCTTTCGAGACGATTCACCAATGAGCAGCCGCGAAAATCGATAACCGTCTCTAGGTTTCTAGGATAGGCGAAAACTTAAGAATCTACCTCTTGGGTGAGAAACATCTCACCCAATAAGAAATCCTTTAAACAAAAATTAGAAACATCCCGCCAACCAGAAGTTCCCAAAACGAAAACCAGACACCTTCCACAACGAAATTTACCCCTTCCATCCTTGGAACTCCCCTATAAAAATCGCGACTTTACGCACTTGGACGCACTTCCTATCCGGCACAAGACAGTTTAGTTCTGAGTCCGCATACTCATCCCAGTTTTCGTTTATATCAAAGACAATTTTTTGGTTTTCGCCGCAACCTTAGGAATCGCAAATAAATTCTGTGCGCGCTAAGTGCGTACTATTGAACCGTCGAACCTTACTAGCGACTCGGCGAGACCTGTGGTCAGCACCAGCCCCCGACGGAAAGATAAATATATATATATATATCCTACATAAGTCCTTATACTTCGCTCGTTTTTGATATAGCACCGCAAGGTTGTTCAACGTCGCCGCTACCGTGGGGTGATTTTCGCTCAACGTTTTCTCTCGAATCGCTAGAGCGTAGTTCAGAATGTTTCCGGCTTCTTTATATTTGTTCTGGTCTGGGTATACATCAGGAGCAAGTATGTTGAGCATTGTTGCCACGTCCGGATGATCACGACCTAGTACCTTCTCGTAAATCTCCAGTGCTCGTTTGTATAGGAGTTCAGCCTCCTTATACTTCCCTCGTTTTCCATATAGCACCGCAAGGTTGTTCAATGTCGCCGCTACCGCGGGGTGATTTTCGCTCAACGTTTTCTCTCGAATCGCTAGAGCGTCGTTCAGAATGTTTCCGGCTTCTTTATATTTGTTCTGGTCTAGGTATACATCAGGAGCAAGTATGTTGAGCATTGTTGCCACGTCCGGATGATCACGACCTAGTACCTTCTCGTGAATCTCCAGTGCTCGTTTGTATAGGAGTTCAGCCTCCTTATACTTCACTCGTTTTCCATATAGCACCGCAAGGTTGTTCAACGTCGCCGCTACCGCGGGGTGATTTTCGCTCAACGTTTCTCTCGAATCGCTAGAGCGTCGTTCAGAAGGTTTCCGGCTTCTTTATATTTGTACTGGTCTACGTATACATCAAGAGCAAGTATGTCGAGCATTGTTGCCACGTCCGGATGATCATGACCAAAAGTTTTCTCCAGATATTCCAAAGCTTGTTTACACAGGGGAACGGCCTCTTCGTAGCAATCTTCCCTCGCATACTGGATCACCAAGTTGCGCAGGGTACACAGACGTGCCGGTATCTCATAGCCGATGCATCTTTCACCTTCAGTAGTTCTCTTATCACGTAATTCTTGCTGAACGTTATCAATATGCGCCTTGAATTGTCGAGCTAGATCGGGCGATTTAAATTCGACTGCTAACTGTTCGAAGCACGGTTTCTCCTCAGCATAGTTTATGCCGGCCCACATCCAAACCTGGTCCGACGTGAAGGGATGGAAGGGATGGAACGGATGGAACTCTACGTCGGAAGTGATTAGGAAGTTGCAAACGACCTTGTGTACTTGTTCCCGGCGCAGCAGCAACCGGTAACTGCCGTGGCCCGCGTGATGCAGGATCTTCATCTCGCCGACGCCGCGCTCCTTCCATTTTTTCACATTGTCGAATGTGTACAACTTGGCTCTGTGGCAGAACACTTTCTCCTCATCTTCTTCGTCAGTTCGGACTTTGATGGCATCTGGTAAAGGTATAATAGGTTCAAAGTGAGGATCGTGTTCCCACTCATCATATTCGACATCGTCTCTTCATTATTCTCCTTTTGCACGGAATCTTCATATAATTTGTTTACATTTGTCGAGCTATTGAGTGATGAAGCGGATTTCGAGCCAAACACCGATGATCTCGCACCAGCGAATGAAAAGTTAGGATCGACTTTGAAGGTCTCCGGTTGCGCCGCCGCCGCAGCAAGCACCGAGAAGGACACGTCATTCACTGAGAAGATGGAATTATCCTCGTTTTTCTGGATGTTATCTGACGGTTTCGTGTCGAAGACAGTCGACGTTGCCGTTGCACCGAAAACATTTGTCATTGTCGTCGTACCGAAGACGTTCGCCACGGTCGCTGCCGTCGTCCCACCGAAGACGTTCGTCGTAGTCGGTGCCGTCGACCCGCCGAAAATGTTCGACGTCGTCGGTGCCGTTGTCTTACCGAAGATGTTGGTCGTCGTCGCTGCCGTTATCCCACCGAAGAAGTTCGTCGTCGTCGACGAATTGGATGTGATCGACGTAGTGACTACGGTTGACGTTTGCAAAATGGAATTCGCTCTAGTGACAGCAGCGGTGGCCGTTTTTGTAGTGGTGGAAAGAGAAACGGAACTGTCACTGCTGCTATCACCGAAGATCGACGTTTTCGAGGCACCGCCAAAGAGACTCTTGTCAGAATCGAAGGTAAAACTAGGCGTTTTGAATATAGATGCCGTCGATGCCGCTTGGTCAAATACCGGCTGTCCAATTGTCCTAGTCTGCGTCGTTTGAGCATCAGAGGGACTACAGATCTTGAGATTCTGAAGCAAGGTATTCGTCTCCGCAGTTTCGTTGGTACCAAACTGAGGGTTTATACCGGCATTCACTTGCTGAGCGAACTGCGACGGTGGATTTGGTGATATAGCTGAAAAACACAATAAAAATCTTTATTAAAGAAATAGCCACGTAATACTTATGAAGTTCTAATATATTTTACACTTAATCCGTTTAAATTAGTTTAAAAGTCATATTTATAAAACATTTTAATTAAACCACAATTGTTCTTATTATAATATATTCGTTGAATAATTTTCTATTTATTATTAAATAATATTATTTGCTCCTATCTTTTATATATTGTTAATTTTTTAACAAATAATCATCTTTATAAAATTTTTTCGTCATTCACTGAGAAGATGGAATTATCCTTGTTTTTTCTGGATGTTATCTGACGGTTTCGTGTCGAAGACAGTCGACGTTGCTGTTGCACCGAAAACATTCGTCATTGTCGTCGTACCGAAGACGTTCGCCACGGTCGCTGCCGTCGTCCCACCGAAGAAGTTCGCGGTCGTCGTCGGTGCGATTGTTCCGCCGAAGATGGTTGTCGTTGTTGTAGAGCTACCGAATGGCAAAGTATTGTTGCTACCGAACGTCATCTTCGAGAAAGGCGTGGAGTTAGCGCTGAACATCGAGTTAGAGAACTGATTGGATGTGATCGACGTAGTGACTACGGTTGACGTCTTCAAAATGGAATTCGCTCTAGTGACAGCAGCGGTGGCCGTTTTTGTAGTGGTGGAAGAAGAAACGGAACTCTCACTGCTGCTCTCACCGAAGATCGACGTTTTCGAGGCACCGCCAAAGAGACTCTTGTCAGAATCGAAAGTAAAACTAGGCGTTTTGAATATAGATGCCGTCGATGCCGCTTGGCCGAATACCGGCTGTCCAATTGTACTAGTCTGCGTCGTTTGAGCATTAGAAGAACAACAGATCTTGAGATTCTGAAGCAAAAAGGTATTTGTCTCCGCAGTTTCGTTGGTACCAAACTGAGGATTCATACCGGCATTCACTTGCTGAGCGAACTGCGACGGTGGAGTTGGAAATATAGCTGAAAAACACAATAAAAATCTTCATTAAAGAAATAGCCACGTAATACTTATGAAGTTCTAATATATTTTACACTTAATCCGTTTAAATTAGTTTAAAAATCATAATTATAAAAAATTTTAATTAAACCACAATTGTTCTTATTATAATATTCGCTGAATAATTTTCTATTTATTATTAAATAATATTATTTGCTCCTATCTTTTATATATTGTTAATTTTTTTTAACAAATAATTATCTTTATAAAATTTTCAGTATTAGAAATTTTGCTATTGCGATAATTCAAAGATAGAAAGGTAGAAATACATTTGCTATTGCGATCGTCCGCATCATCATCAGGAAAGAGATCCACCACAGGATCGTCTTTCGGTCGATCCTTAGCATTTTCGCGAATTTTTTTATGTATTGACGATGAAGAAATATATATAACTTGCGCCCTATTTACCGCGCCGGCTCTTACTGCCTCTTTCCCTTTAATCGACTTAGCATTTTCATCTTCTGTTGATGGATCCGGATCGTATTGTCGCATACTGGCCATGAAGTCTAAATGTCTTTCTCTTCCTCCAATTGAGCAACCTGCAAAATACACAATTGGAAATGTGATAAATTTACTGACTATAGAATAACAAGCAATTTGTTGTAATAAAGAAAATTATTAATAAAAGGGGGCCTCTTCGCAATTGCTAACATTTTCACAATTACTGCTGAAAATTTGATTTGTGAACAAAGGTCTGTCGAAAATTTTAAGTCTTTACTTAAACTAGAATGAGTGATCTATTGTTCTGGCTGTCGCCGAGAGAGAGAAAGAGAAAGGCTTTTGAGCCTATTCTTCTCTCTTTCTAGTACTACCAGAATGGCCAATCGCATCTAATTGACGTGTTTTTTATGCGATTGACCAATACGTCTGGTTTACGGTAAATTCGACCGAACATGATTAGAGCACAATGCATCCAATGCAGGGGCGAAAAATTCCACCGTTCGCTAACTTCGCAGAACGTTAGCGTGAGCGAGAGCCACACGTTTCGCTCGACCGAATGGCCAAAGTCACAGTTGTTGCAGCGTTTGAATTCGGAATACTTTGGTCACACTCCGAATCAATAGTGAGGCTGATGAGAGCGAAACGGTCTGATTTGAAGATATCGAATCGTCCGGTCACTTCACTCCCTTTAGCTTCGCAATGTTCTAATGTAGAGCAAATTTTAATATAAAGTACCAAAGAAATTTTGTGACAGTGAGTCACTGCCATATCTTATAACTTTCACATTAATGTATGTATGTATGTAAAAATACGAAAGTTGAAATAATAAATAATAGTAACCATCAGTCATCACTTTTCCGTTGTGTAACGGAATTAGTTGTGTAATGCTCACACAGAGAGAAGTTTTATTGTTAATCTATAAGTTTTGCAGTTAACTTAAGTTTTTTTCATGGATCAATCTTTTAGAAGATATGTGGTAAAGTAGATTATAAGTTACATTGCATTGTTCTAAAAAAAAAAATTTTGAAGAATTGCAGTAAATAAATCAAAAGTCGTGAATCACGTTCTTTTTTTAAATATAATTCTGGAATCTTTTGACTATTACTAAGCGTCCTCTAAAAAGATTTCCAAAAATTAAATACTTGTTCGCAGCTATGAAAACATTGCAATTGCATTGTACTGGTGATTCAATATTCCCGTACCTGCCAAATCGGCTTGTTGTCACCATCGATGGCACCAAATTCTCTCTCATGCGCTCTAGTAAGCACCTGTTTGTATAGCACCTCGGCATCCTTGTACTTTCCTTGCTTCAAGTAACAAGATGCCAGATTGTTTTTCGTTTTAGCGACGTTTGGATCGTCCGGGCCTAGTTTAGCCTCATAGATCTCGAGTGCACGTTGATAGTAACGCTCCACCTCCTCGTATTTACCCTGATTCTGGCACAACAGTGCCAGATTATTCAGTTGCTTCGCCACATCCGGATGATCGCGACCTAGTACCTTCTCGCGAATCTCCAGTGCTCGTTTGCATAGGGGTTCAGCCTCCTTATACTTCCCTCGTTTTCCATATAGCACCGCAAGGTTGTTCAACGTCGCCGCTACCGCGGGGTGATTTTCACCCAACGTTTTCTCTCGAATCGCTAGAGCGTCGTTCAGAAGGTTTGCGGCTTCTTTATATTTGTTCTGGTCTCGGTATACAAGAGCAAGTATGTTGAGCATTGTTGCCACATCCGGATGATCATGACCAGAAGTTTTCTCCAGATCTTCCAAAGCTTGTTTACACAGGGGAACGGCCACTTCGTAGCGACCTTGACTCGCATACTGGATCACCAAGTTGTGCAGGGTACGCAGACGTGCCGGTATCTCATAGCCGGCATTCACTTGCTGAGCGAACTGCGACGGTGGAGTTGGAGATATAGCTGAAAAACACAATAAAAATCTTTTTTATATATTGTTAATTTTTTAACAAATAATTATCTTTATAAATTTTCAGTATTAGAAATTTTGCTATTGCGATAATTCAAAGATAGAAAGGTAGAAATACATTTGCTATTGCGATCGTCCGCATCATCATCAGAAAAGAGATCCACCACAAGATCGTCTTTCGGTCGATCCTTAGCATTTTCATCTTCTGTTGATGGATCCGGATCGTATTGTCGCATACTGGCCATGAAGTCTAAATGTCTCTTCTCTTCCTCCAATTGAGCAACCTGCGAAATACACAATTGAAAATGTGATAAATTTGCTGACTATAGAATAACAAGCAATTTGTTGTAATAAAGAAAATTATTAATAAAATGGGGCCTCTTCGCAATTGCTAACATTTTCACAATTACTGCTGAAAATTTGATCTGTGAACAAAGATCTGTCGAAAATTTTAAGTCTTTACTTAAACTAGAATGAGTGATCTATTGTTCTGGCTGTCGCCGAGAGAGAGAAAGAGAAAGACTTTTGAGCGTATTTTTCTCTCTTTCTAGTACTACCAGAATGGCCAATCGCATCTAAGTGACGTGCTTTTTATACGATTGACCAATACGTCTGCTTTACGGCAAATTCGACCGAACATGATTACAGCACAATGCATTCAATGCAGGACGAAAAACTCCACCACTCGTTAATTTCGCAAAACGTTAGCGTGAGCGAAAGCCACACGTTTCGCTCGACCGAATGGCCAAAGTCACAGTTGTTGCAGCGTTTGAATTCGGAATACTTTGGTCACACTCCGAATCAATAGTGAGGCTGACGAGAGCGGAACAGTCTGATTTGAAGATATCGAATCGTCCGGTCACTTCACTCCCTTTAGCTTCGCAATCACAGTCACGTAAATAATTTTGCCTCATTGAACCACTTTCTCGCGCAAGAGTTCTCGAGGAAGAAACAAAGGCTGCCCCGTTTTCAATGATTAATCAATCGCCCGGAAAATCCAATCGGGGGAGGGGAGAAGGGTTTGCACGATACACTAATTGGTGCAAAATATAAATATGCTAAATCTAAAATACGCAAGATTGTATAGATAATAACGATAAGAAGAAAATTAATAAATTTGGTTTGAACTGCTTATGAGAAACAAAGGGGGAAAAAACAAAATAAAAATAAAATAAAACAAAATATTCAGTCAAACTTTAACACTACTAATTTCTTTATGAAAAATAAAATTGAAGTACAATCGACAACATGTATATAAAAAATTCTTGACATCTCGGTTTAAATTATTTTTGTACCTATATGTACCACATAAAATCATTACATTACGATTAAACAGGTGGAATTAAGTACTTACGGCTTGCTCACTCGCTTGCAACTTTTGTTGTGTGTTGGCCAGCTCGTCCCTGAGCCAGGCGTTCTCCTGGCACAACCTCTTCACCTGCATTTTCAGTTTCTGCTTTTCCGCCTCCACCATCTGCAGATGACTCGCCAGCGCCTGCATCACCTGTGCCTCGCCTAGGCCGAGGTCGATCATCTCAATGATTTTAGATAGTAGACTAGCCTTGTCCCGAGCGGCTGGCGCGTCCTGAGACTGCAGGCCCTGTAGCAGATCCCCATGTTCGACTCGGAGAGCTTCCAGACCCTGAGCAACCGTTCGTGCTCCAGCCACGATCTCCTCCTGCGTCATCGCCGTCATTATGCCTATGTTCTCAATTTTTTTATTGTAAACAGACATCATGTTAGAACTCGTTCCAAAAGTAGAAGATCCAAATGTTCCAGGGTTGTTAAACGTCGTATTGTTTCCTGTATTTCCAATTAGACTGCCCGGCTTTTGTTGGCCGAACAATGAAGACTTACCGCCCAAGCTTAAACCAGTATTCGTGCCTATAATATACACATGTTCACATATTAACATATATTGAGCGGATAACATATGTAAATTGGATCGAATATTAAAGAAAAAGTAAGTCACCAAGCCCAGTTAAAGATGCAGGTGTAGTTCCGAAGGAAAATCCCGATGTTTGTCCAGCTGGTTTGAACGAGTTAAACAACGAGGGTCCAGGGTTGGTGCCGGAATGAAAACCTGTATTAGTTCCGAATGTGGAAGGCGCGGCCGCACCGAATGTAGACGTTGTTCCAAATCCGGTGGTGGTAGTTTTATTACCGAATAATGGCGTAGTGGTGTTTGTGGCTGGTTGACTAAAACCAGTGAAGCCGGTACTAGTCGACGTCGATGGAATATTAAAAGCAGACTTGTTTTGATTGAACAATCCAATAATACTCTATGAACAAAATATAAGTATCATTTTGATTTCCAATACAATATGCAATGTGTATATTTGTATGTACATTACCTGATTAGGTTGCGTGGACCAAATGCAGATCCGAATCCAGTATTCTGTCCGGTATTAATGCTACCAAAACTCGTTCCAGCAGTCTGGTTAATACTGCTGGTGCCAAAAAGCGGTGTCGGGGCAGCTGCTATAGATAAAATTTTACACTTCATATTTTATACTTTCCATATTTTATTAAAAAATATATTTTTATTTACCTCATTGATAAAATAATGGTAAATAGAAGATCACGCGTATTAAAGAAATAAAAATAAAAATATTGTTTTTTTTTCCTTCAAATTGTTAACACATACGTGTGCGTATGTGCACGTATAGGTGAGTATATTTCGATACTTTTATAATTATCACATATTTTAATATTGATCATGTATATGCATATGTATGATTAATATATTAAGGGTACGTTCCTCTCAGTAGGTCCAAAAAAAATGTAATTTTTGTAAATTTTTTGTGGAGAAAGTAAACAAAATAAATCATTCAATATTTTTGGATTGTATTTATGATACTTTTAAGTAGTTATACAAATTTTTTCAGCCCATTTGGCGAAGCGGGATACTGGGCAACAGCGATCTGTGCGCGGAATAGGTTGCTCCATGGCGGAAGTCCTCCAGGTCGTAAAATGTGTCTGAAACATCGAATCAATCGATTTTCCTGTTCAGTACAAGTGTCCCTATAGAGTAGACTAAAAAAAATTATTTTGAATAAAAATTCATAAAATGGCGGAAGTTCAAAAAGAAAAATTAATTTTTACTATAAATTTTCGATACTTCTTTTGCTTATAAAAAATTAAATATTGCATATATCAATATGATTGTAGTCTACTCTATAGGGACACTTGTACTGAACAGGAAAATCGATTGATTCGATGTTTCAGACACATTTTACGACCTGGAGGACTTTCGCCATGGAGCAACCTATTCCGCGCACAGATCGCCGTTGCCTAGTATCCCGCTTCGCCAAATGGGCTGAAAAAATTTGTATAGGTAACTACTTAAAATATCATAAATATAATCCAAAAATATTGAATGATTTATTTTGTTTACTTTCTCCACAAAAAAATTACAAAAATCACCTTTTTTTTGGACCTACTGAGAGAAACGTATACCCTTAAAATATGAGATAATTATAGAAAATATTTAAACAAAATATCTCGAAGTGGGAACACACAGAGTGCACAATACAATTGTGCCAGGAAAAGCAACTTTTTTCTCTTGGCAAAATTGCATCTGAGCAATAGTTTTTAACCGGAACAATTTAAAGCTAACAAATGAACACTTAAAGTTATGCATGAATCAGCAGTGTTGGTGCTATATACGCTATTTTATTATCCCTCTAAAGATTTCATAACAATTGTGTATCTAAATATCACTATTTTAAATACAGCTTATAAAAAATAATTTAACATCTCTTGCTCTACTAATAAGGTTTTCTTGTTGCAAGTTAATATTCATTAACTATTTTTTCAGTTGTCGGATGGCAGAATTTTACCAGGAAACGGCTTTTTTCAGCACAGAGGATCACACGGTACGCGCAAATTCTAGGATATTTTGTATGATATAATATACATATAGATTGACCGACTTTATAACGATATACATTGGGATAAATAAAATAACTTACTACCAAATGGTTTTGTTTGAGTATTAGTACTAAACAGATTTGTAGTGGGTGTAGAATTAAATGCAAAGCTGTTGGTTGTTGTAGTTGCTGGCGTTCTAAAATTAAACATACTCTTTACTATGGCGCGGAGACCAAAAAGATATTTATCGTATAATATGTCTTTTCCAATATGCCTGCCAAGTTGATAATCTTCAAAACGTAATTCCTCGTAAGATTTCCTAGATGCTTTGACATAATGACGGGCCGAAATACTGTGACTTTCTAATACGGAATTAGTTGTAATGACAGGTGGGAATTTCACTGCAGTGCCAGCTGGTACGGTAGTCGGGTTAGTATTGCCAAAACCTGCAGAACAGAAAGAAATCAAAGTGCTTGAAATTTTAAATGTTATTAGTCTATGCAATTGCGCTCTTAACTTACCTGTGGTTGTACCAAAAAGATTTGTGTTTGTGGTGGTATTCGCCTGACCAAATGGAGTAGTTTGTTGTGCATTTTGTTGCGGTTGTCCGAACAGATTAGTTCCAGATGTTGTGCCAAAACCAGGTTTGTTTGCTTGACCAAACGCTGAGGTTGTACCCTGTGCTTGTACCGAAAAAATTTGTCTCGGCATTTTGTTGGGTGCCGAAAAAATTGGTACTTGTATTTGTTGTCCCGAAGCCTGCAAAAACAAAAATATATTTGTTAGATTTTAACAATATATAACAAATACAGTATCATATAAACCAAAATTAAAATTACATTTATTGCTTGCACATTATCTATACTACTATATAAAATTCTTACGGGTGGTGTATGTTTGAACGTTTTTAACTTAAAAACTATTGGAACGAATTTGTATTAAAACCATATAAAATGGGGGTAGAATTTTCGAGGAGTGCTATAGAGTGTATAGTTTTTCGTTACCGATCTTCTAGAGAAACCGGTTTTTCTAATTTTTTTAATTCTTATGGGAAATAATTGACCGAATCTCAAAGAATTATATATGAGACAGGGGTAGAATTTTCCGGGGAGTGATATGAAGTGTATAATTTTTCGTTACCGATCTTTTTGGAAGCTGGTACCGAAAGGATCCCGCAACGGTCATGGGGGGTTTCGGCTCTCAGTCAAATTTGACAATAATGTAGGATAATGTAGTTCATAACATGCTGATAAAAATGTCCATAGGCACCAAGCCCAAAAATGGACTTTCTGAGATATAAGGCGGCGCATTAAAGAGTGGAAAAATGAGGGTTTTAGGTTTCAGCTAATGGCAGTTTGCAACAGGCTGAATGCCATGCTTTCACTAAAACATTTACTTGATTGCTGGATGAATTATACTTATGCACAGTATGCGTGTTCACATAGTCCTTTTTCCAATTTTTCGGGAATTAATTGACCGAATCTCAAAGAATTGAATTTTGTGATATAAAGTGTATAATTTTTTGTTACCGATCTTTTTGGAAATCGTTATCAGAAATTTTTTGAATTTTTCGGGAAATAGTTGATTGAATCTTAAAAGAATTGTATATAAATAGAGATAGAATTTCCCGGGGAGTGCTATAAACTGTATAGTTTTTAGTTATCAATCTTTTTGGGAATCGGTATCCGAACTGATAAAGGAATTGTTTTCGATTAAGGATATTAAAACACAAATGAAGTTGTTTGAAGAAAAACGACTCCCGGGCGAAGCCCGGGTAACCAGCTAGTATTTAATATTTATTGATTTAATGTCTAATAAAATCTATAAAATAAATTACTTCAGATGTACAATACTGCTTAAAAATATACACACAATCAACAATGTATACATAAAGATGTTTTGTACCACAGGAAATAATATAACAGGCATAAATTATATAATTTTGAAGGACATCAATGAGACTAGTTTTAAACTAATTTATGATTTTTTGAAATTGTCTTTTACAATTTGTTATATTTCCAATATAAATAATCCCTATAATATGATTATTTGCAAAAATTACTGTCCAATATAATGACATTTCGAGTGATCCTTGGATCGCAAAATGTTTTTCTAAAAAACGTAATGATCGAGAATGTTTCAAATGCATGATATCTTGCACACGCACGAATATACGTACAGGAAAGAACTTTTTACATGCAAGTGAAACAGTTTATAAATTGCTACCTCCAAAAGATGGTTGAGTATTAGTTGGCTGTCTAAATGCCGGTGGCGTTGTGGTATTTCCAAACAAGCCACCTATGGTAGAACCTGTGAGCTTAGAACTAAAAAGAATGATGAAGTATTGTTACTATACCAAAGACAGGTTGCGCCACTACCAAAACTTGTTGTAGTAATAGGTTTACCAAATGCAGATTGGCCAAATGGACTGTTTTGCGTCGCTGTACTAAATCCACCTAAAAAAAAAGGTAAATATTTTAATAAAAAGAATCCTTAATTAAATCTCTAGCATGATTTATTTACATAATATACATACTGAACAATGTATTTCCAGTTTGCCCAAACATATTTAAGGTTAAATTATAACAGAATCTTGTTCAAGCAATCTGAAATAAAATTAAGATTTATAAGACAGGAAGTACAGCACTTTTATATTAGTTTATACAATACATTTGTTTTTCATTATTGTATTATAATTAACACACTGCATATTATTCTGAAAGAGATAAAAACTATTAAATAAGTAATCAAGAATTTTAACATTATTCTTACATTAATTAATGCTATTAACCTAAGAATTATTACTTTATGATAAGCTGAATGACATGTTTCTATATGCAGTAATCGAGCTATTAATAACATTCTGTAACGTATACATACGTATGCTCTTAAAAATATTGAGACAATTGGAATATCATAAATATATTTTTTAGTTAAATATAAAACAGTTTCTCCCAGACAGATTTTCTAAAACTTATATGTATTTTGTATCTTTTCAGGCAAAAAGATCTGTTGAAAGACTTTCAGTTTTGCTCTATTTTTTTATGCAATCCTACATACATAAAGCTTGTATCAGACTACAATGAAAATTGAGGATTGCGAATTAGAAATTAGAATTTAGCCAAAACAAAACGGATCAAGATTGTATTTATCCGATTGATCAAAGTCTAATCTTCAGTTTACAATCTTCAATCTTCAAGCTTCAATACATAGTACTATGGATTTCATATACGCGATATTATTCGTGCTTATTGTACTTTCAAATAAATATAAAGATATTTATATGTATATCTACAAAGTTACATACTTTTTATCAACGCTCTGGAATTAAACAACAAATCGATGTTTCATGAGTTATAAAGCAAAGAACAATCTGTCGCAAATATAAATGAACAAATTGTTTCACCGAGTGCACCGATCAGTACTCGCAGTATAATTCACGTTTATCTAAGCAAATCGCTCATTCTCATTTGTTTAGGTTCTAAACAAATGCAATCTTCTTGCAATTGCAATCTTCAATTTGCAATCCTTAATTTTTAATGCGTAGTCTGACATGGGCTTTACGTATGTAAAATTGCATGAAAATAATTGAGTAAAATTGAAAGCTTTTCAACGACTCATTTACCTAAAAATATACAATATACATGTAAGTTTTAGGAAATCTATCTGGGAGGAACTGTTTTATATTTACTAATTGTAAGACGTTATATTTATGATATTCTAATTGTTTCAGTATTTTTGAGACGTACCTATGTCGCAATGTTATTAATTATTTAACCTTAAACTTACCGTAAAGCATTCTCAGATTAATAGCATTAATCAATGACGATATTAGAATTCTCGATTAATATAGCAGTTTCTCTCTTGGAATAATACACGTGTTAATCATAACACAACGATTAAGAACAAATGGATCATATATAAATAAAAATAATAAAACATCAAAGTGCATCGCAATGCATTTACCGTATCGGTATGATAGAGTGCACATAAATGTTACAGATACATGTTATTTCTTTCAAGATACAATTCGCGCGATATTACACGTACAAAGTCGTCGCGCTTTCAATCAAAGTAACAAACAAGAAAAAAAGAAAGGTATGAGACAAGAGCGACGACGTTGTCGAATGCATTTGGTTTCTGTGCCTCGAAAATATATAAAAGGGTCACTTCGACCAACGCCGATGCCGATTAACTTTAATCGACGATTTAACTCAATCAACAGCGTCGCCAACAGCAAGATATTTGTCGTTGTGTATGTCGTTCTTAAGGACGTTCTCTGGCTCCAGTCGTGCTCAACTTGTATTCGTGCTTAAAAAGATGTTTATATACAAAATATTACATATAATAAACATCTAAAAAATAAGAAGTTAACTTCACGCGTGAGAACTCATGCGGCGTTGCCAAGTAACTGACTCCTCTCCTCTTCTGTCACTCTGAACCGAGCGAAAAATTCATCAAATCGCATACTTTACACAAAGTATTTCTCGAAAACGAGTACCGCAAGGGTATTGACACTTAATTGCATATTATTTCTATTTTTATGGAGCATCATATACTAATTTTTCAAAAACATTTAGAGAAAACTGTTTTTACAATTTATTATAATGTCTCTTTTACAATAGCTCGGAATAGAAATTATATATGTTAAGTTGAAAAGTTGAAACTTTGAAACTCAGTATCTCGATTTTTAATACCGCAAGAGGTATTGAAATTTATACCATCGCATAAAGCACACCTAAATTAACGTATATTCACAGTTTCAAAAAAATCTAGAGAAAATCTGTTTTCCGGAGAACGTCCTTAACCAATCTTTTCAAAGTAATATACCACTTCTCTTTAATTTGAATAAAGCTGTTTCGATTTTTATTTAAAATACCTATCTCGAAAACGTGTTTATGTAACATGGATAGAATTATTAATTTTTATTATTTGATGATGAATACGAGGGTTATGATCTTCCAATAAGAAGAAATCGACGAAAACCACGTATAATCAGGCCACGTATAAATTATTTAGAAATTTTTGATGATGATTATTTTAAAAAAAGATTTGCAATATCAAAACAAAACTTTAACGTAATATTAGAAAAAATTTATGTTGAATTACAACATAAAACTAATCGGTATGTATAAATATTTAATACAACAATTTAAACTTATATATAATATATATAATAAACAAGACAAAGTAAGTTTATTATAAAAAAGTAAAACAAAAATATTTTATACATACTATGGGAACGCATATATGTATTCTGTCAGTTTATTTTAATTTGATTTACTAATATTCTCTCTCAGTTCTGTGAATAGTATATTATATATTATAACAACACATATGTATATAATTAAATATATACACACACACACACACACACACACACACACACACACACACACACACATACATATATATATATATATATATATTATATATATTTATTTAATTATATACAAATGCGCGCGTGTGTGTGTGTGTGTATAATAGGAATAATGCCATTCCACCTGTGATCCAATTAACCCTCAGTTACCTTACGTTTTTACACCCCGATATTACCTCACCAGGGTCTGAGAGACCCTGACGTCTTCTCCAGCTTGTATCTTTAAGACAAATGCATCAATTTGACGTTTTTTTTTTTTTAATTGATACATCTTTTAAAGATCTACAAGACTGTGCAGGTTAGATTATTCCAAATTAAAAAATGTAAATGTTATTTTAAAAAAAAAACGTGTTTTTTTTGAAAAAGCGAAAAAATTTGCTTTTTTTAAATTGACGTAGTACTGACTAAAAAAAATACAAGGGTTATATAATACATAATTTGAAAGGTCAAGAGTTGTACTTTAAGAAGAAATTAGTGTCATAACGATTGGTTCCAAAAAGTATATTTTTTTTTGCAAAGTAAAATTTCATGATTTTGAAGAAAATCGATCAAATATTATTGTCTCTAAAAAACGGATTTTTTTTTAAATCGTAAAACTTGCGACCTTGGGCATGAAATATAAACATGTAGAAAAATAACAAAATATTTTTCAAAAAGTTTCATATGGCTAATACAAAATGGCGGCTATGGAGAGATAAGAATTCATGTTTTTTTGTATAAAATCGGTAAAAATGTTGAATAAATGCAATAAAAATGCATAAAAAATACTTTATTTATTAAAAATAGACACATGAAAAATTAGGTATTATTTGATTCTATAAACCAATAAAATCCAATATTTTATTTTTTAAAACAAAACGTTTGAGTCAGCCTGACTGGCAGTAATTTATTGATATAACGACGTTTCAACCCTTACTTTGGGTCCTTATCAAATTAATTTAACAAAGATAGATCATTGTGCGTCAAAATTACAGAAATATTTGAGTCATAGTTAAAAATTGTGTAAACGGGCGGTAAACAGAAATAAAGCAAGAATATAAACTTGGTTGAGAGACATGACTATCTCGTGTAAAGCCCGAGAAACGAATAATTTTACTTTTTATACAACACAGAATATTTTTTTTATCATTATATTGCATAAATACACTGTTTTTATAAGATTTACTTATATACTTTGTATTTTGACAGTAATCGTTTTTGTCACGCTATTACCTCACCAGGGTCTGAGTGATCCTATCGTCCCACTTCTCACTGTCTGCCGTGGCTGCTTCGACTGAACTGACTCTCGCACGTGACCAGGCTAATGCTAGACCCTTCAAACTTTCCCCCCCCCCCGGTCCAGAGTCCCCACCACTGCGTGTTCAAAAAGGGCGCGAGTTTTAAACACGTCCAGGGTCATTTAGGCCCTGGTGAGGTAACTGAGGGTTAATGGTTGCTCTGCGGTTTTATGCAACTGGATCATTTTTTATGACTGTTGGTGATTTCTGTGACATCAGCGAAGTAAGCGCTCATAGTATTGTTCATCGAGTATCTCCTGCCATTGCTGCGTTAAGAAATCAATTTATAAAACTTGCTACTTCACCAGAAGAAATTTTTCGAAATCAGCAAGAATTTTATCAAACAGCTAAATTTATACGTGTTGTTGGTTGTATGGATTGTACACATATGAAAATTCAATCATATGGTAAGAATAATGTAATTGCAGGATATATAAACACTAGATTTTTCGCCGAGCTTCTCGCGGGCTCAAAATCTATTCCCCTCTCCCCAAACTCACTCATTAATTAAGAACACCAATAGAACCCCATAAAACCCAATTTTCAACCCTATAGTAGCCATTTCCATAAAATTAGTAATCTTTTGGTACTAATTTCATCAAAATTATCAACAAAAAATAAGAAAAATTTTGGCACCGGTTTCAAGAAAATCGATCCATTAATAAAAAATTATCTATTAATAAAGAATTAAATTTATCCTCCAAAAATTAAAGCAAAATTTGGCACTGGTTTCAAGAAAATTGGTTAATTAATACTTATTATTTCTCGAAATTTGAATAATTTTCAAACTGGTTTCTAAAAAATCGGTAACAAAAAATTATCCATAAAAAAAATTCAGTTTGATACCTCAAAGTTTGCGGAAATTTGAACAATCACGTACACTTTTTTCAAACAGAAATTGGCAACCCTTTTATTATTAACAATTTTTTTAATTTTATTACATTCTTTAGTTCTTTCTACCCCTATTTCATATATAATTCTTTAAGATTTGGTCAAAAGCTTCGCGCGGGCTCAAATGCTATATTCCTTTTTGCTTCCTCATAGAGGAAGCTTTGTTTTCGTTAAAAAAAAAAAATTTTGTTTTTCTGAATGTGTTCAGAATGTTCTAAAACGTCGACTTTTAAATTAGGTGATCGTAAAGGCGGCACGCAAAATAAGCGCACGATATAAGGTCCCGATTAGAAACTCATTTCCTGCTGAGCTATTTTTACTCTCCATATCACACAAAACTTCTTCGCCATTAAACGCCGGTATACGGCACGATATCGCATAATATACAGAGTGTTTCAGAATTATTGGATTAAATCTCGCAACCAATTTCTATCGTTATCTGCAGATAATTTTTTTCTCCGTGGAAATGTCAGGATCGATTTTTTACTTTATCTGAACAGTCTTCTATTATTATTCTTTTGTCGTTGTGATAATTTATCATCGAATGTGTACTTTTACAAAGATGTTCTCATCCTAGATTACTTCTGTATTCCGTCTGTTTTTTTTTTGTAAATCCTTTTACCAATCATCGCCCAAATTAATCACCTTTACATTCTGTATATGTAATTTTTAATCACTTTTATTTTTCTAAAAAATTAAGATATTAAAATGATGGACTTCCACACCACCCTTGAGGCTCCACCTATTGGCGCGTTAGGTTTTTTATAGTAGACCAGGTAGACCTTCGCTTTAAGCCCTATTATACTACTTTTTATATTATATGATATAGATTCTCGCATAGCGCAGAATGCATTTTGGCTACAATTACTGCGCCAATCGCAGAATGCATTTCTGTTCCGCTTTATTTTACTCACATTTATTAATTTAGAATAATATATATTAAAATGTTAGAATTTTTCAAATCTATTCATTATTTCATTATTTTCTGAGATTTCCCCTCACTTTGTATATAATTTACAAAATTTCTCGATATACCACATTTTTAGTAAAAGATGTATTTTTTTCCGTCAATTAAATGATGTCCTTGTTTGTTGGTTTGTTCTATTTTTATTTTTACACTTCCTCTTTTTGTTGCTCTAGAAAATGCTACATAGAGTTGTCCATGTGCAAATACTGTATTTCGTAAATATATTCCTACCTTTTTCAATGTTTGTCCTTGGGCTTTATTTATTGTCATTGCAAATGCGACACGTATTGGAAACTGTCGCCTTTTAAGCTTAAATGGTAGTTCAATATCACTTGGTATGAAATCGATTCTTGGTAAGAAGAAATTTCTCCTCTTGCTGGCCCTGTCATAATCTCCACATGAATCAGGTTTTGTTTCAGTTCTCTTACAATCAATCTTGTTCCATTGCAAAATCCTTTCTTTGAATTTATATTCCTTAAAAGTATTATTATGGCACTCACTTTTAATTTTAGTCGATGAACTGGCATTCCACTTGGTGTCACACTATTTAAAAACTCCGTTGGAAAATTTAAATGTTCTTGTTCTTCTTCACTCTCAATAGAGTCAATGGATAGATATTCTTTTTTTTCTCCTTCCATTAAACCTAAAATGTTGTCATTAATTTGTAAGATGTAAAACATGTCCTCATTTTTTGGACAAAGAATCGTTCTATCTGGATTTTCCATTATTTTTTCCATAGTTATTTTTTCTCCAAAAATCTCTGTAATTAGTAATCTTTTACATAAAAATTCGTGTGGAATTTCTATTGTATCTTGTTGTAGTCCATTTGTATTCGTCAAGTTACCCTCTCTTAATTCCATTAGCCAATTTGCAAATTCTCTTTCCTCCCCTGTTCTCATATTTTCCTTAAGCTTAATTTGAATTACTTTCTTCTATATTGAGTTGTATTTTACAGTTGACTCAATTATAGCTGTTCTGTTTGCATGAGCCACTACAAATAAATTTTGTCTGAAGTCTCCTGCAAAAAGAATTACTTTTGCTCCAAATAATTTTGTATTCCTCATCAGATCTCTTAATAATTTATCGATTGCTGTTAGAGCTTGTCCTACAGTCATGCTCACTTCATCCCATATTATTATTTTCGCAGAGATTAATTCTCTTGCTTCCTGCGTGTTTCCTCTGATACTTGATTTCGTTGTCTTATCTATTGGTATTGTTAGTTTGAACAGACTGTGATATGTTCTTCCTCCCTTTAGAAGTGTTGCTGCTATGCCTGTTGACGCACCTGGTAAAACCACCTCGTTTCTTCCTCTGATTACACTTAGTAATGTATTAAACAGGTATGTTTTTCCACTTCCTGCAAATCCGTCTATAAAAAATAACCTTTTGACTTCATTCTCATTTTCAATTGCTCGCATTACGAAATCGTACACGTGCTTTTGCTCTGCATTTAATGTCAACAATAAATCTTCTCCTCCACTTCTTTCCTCATCTAAATCATATTCTATTTTAGTAATTTTCACTGGCTTTGGTTTTGGCAATTTGAAGTTTATGCAGCTAGTTCCATTATTTCTCATAATTTCCTCGATATAATTCATAGCTATATTTTGTCATATATTTAAAGCGCGATACTTAGGTATTCTATTTCTTATGACTTACCTTTTATATGGAAATTACCGATTAGAATACAGATGCCTTAACGATAATTGTTAACGATCGAGTTGTTGCTCCCAAAATTATTCGATCGCAATCTTAGCACTTTGGGAGGTGATCGAAAACTGAAGCTATGGACATTTGATGTCACAATAAATACGTAGGTAAATTTCACAACACATATAAGGTCGTTACTAGTTGACTAGGTCGACATCTAGTTGTTCGACCGTAACGCATTATTATATAAATCAATTAAATCTGCAATATTCTTTAATTTATATTATTCCAAAAGCACGAAAAAGGAAACAAACATGAAATTGTTTTCTGTAATTGTACTATTTTTTAACAAACACTTTAGGTCTTTGCCGTTTGCTAATGCCAATTACAATTTGCTAATGAAATTAATACATTGTTGATGAATTTTAATTAATTATTTTTGCTCTGATTCTTAAAACTATAATACTATACAAATGAATGTCGCGATCTCTTACGTGATTTTGTTTCAGCATTAAAGATAACAGGATATGTAAGTTGAAATATTTATTATAAATCAAAGCTTATACATGTATGCATGTCATTAAATAACAATATATTTGCACCTGAGAGCTACAGTACGCTTCGAAAGCTCCACTATAATATGCAACCGCGTGTATAATAAAACAATACTTATCCATATATATATGTATCCATTTGTGAGTCGATAATATACTTCTCGAATATTATTTAGATTAGACTATCTCTTGGTTTCATTCACACTGAATATAAAAGCATCGTTATCTTAGAAAAATTCTTCGTAGATGTAATGATATTAATTCTTTATGAGATTACGTTTTTCCGCGATGAAATAATGATCTATATAGATTTTCTATACAAGGGGAAAAAATCATTCTGCTTGTTCCACATAAAAAAAGGGAAAATATTATTAGAATTTTAATAATAATAATAAAATTAAATTAATTCTGATTTTCAATCAAAACCAATTATTTCTATAAAATAATAATTTTATTGAAAAAAAATAGAAATATTAATAATAAATTTAATTTATCTCTAATTTAATATGCCAAATCATACTTTGAAAAGCCAACACAGACTTTTTTATTATTTTATTTCTCCTTATACATAAATGAATTAAATATCAATCCTCATATTTGAAGATTTGGTTTTTTAAACATTCGATTTATTCAAAAATGAAAACAAGACAACCTAATTATTACATTTTCTAAAACACAGTTATGATTAAACACAATTATAACTAATTGTAAACAATTATATTATTACATAAAGATAAACCAATTTTAAATAACCATCTCAATATTTCAAAAATAATGCAATTGATGAAAAAACTTGCAAATAAAAATTGCTTTGTTTTAGGTGATACGATAGTTTTTATGAAGGTACGTGTTCCCGAAATTTCAAAGTTATTGATATTTTTAATCGTCTACTAATTGGCAATAATTACATAACTCTCACGACGTTTCGACCCAGGATTCGGGTTCTTCTCAAGTGATCTAACAAACAACAATTAAATAATCACAGCGTCAATAATTTAGGTTAATACATGTACCGAATTCAATTCGTGTGTAACAATTAAAAGTACCTGATGAGGAAAATGTACTATCGATTCTCAGTCAACAATTCATGAGATTTTGATAGAAAAGTCACAAGAGTGCTAAAAAATTAATTCGTCAAAAGGTAAGTATGTTATAATAAATAAAAAACAAGAAACAAGAAAGAAAAAAGGAATTAATTACGCAGAGAATGCTTTCCAATGGCACCGGTTCGTCTCATGCTCGCTGAGTTACATTAAAACACAGAACAGCAGGCAAATTCATGTTTACGCGATGGACGACGGAAACGAACTGAAAGTATCGCGTCATGCTTTGTTTAAAGAACAAATCCAAGGTTGGCGGAGCAAGCACTATCGAATAACAAAAATTATAAACAAGAGATGATGTTGTCATAAATGGGATTTAAATTATCCGTATGTTTTTGGAGATTTATGGTGTCAGAATATTTCTTTATAAGGAACATTTCCGCGATTTCTCTCTTTTTTGTATTCTTTTTCTTATAAAGTATCTCAACTTCGGACCATTTAAATTCGTGGCCATGAGAGACGCGGTGCTTACTGACAGTGCTGACGATCTTTTTTTTTATATCATTGAAATGTTCCGTGACGCGCGTCTTTAAGTAGCGTTTCGTTTGACCAATGTAGGATGCACAACAATCATTACAATATATAAACCAACTCAGTGGACTGATTTTTATCGAGACGGTCCTTGCCCCTTTTAAGAATGATCGCCACGAATTTAAATGGTCTTTTAATTGTTACACACGAATTGAATTCGGTACATGTATATTAACCTAACTTATTGACGCTGTGATTATTTAATTGTTGTTTGTTAGATCAGAGAAGGACCCGAATCCTGGGTCGAAACGTCGTGAGAGTTATGTAATTATTGCCAATTAGTAGTCGATTAAATATATGCACCTTTTTGTTGATTATCATTGGCGGAACAAACACTTACTTCTCGTTATTGATATTTTGTTCACTCAATGATTTTCTTACATAAATCGTTTATCATTATCATTCTGCATGCAAACCTAAAAGATTAAAAAAATAAAAAATGAATAGTTTATATCAGACTCTATCCTGATACATTCTGATATAAGATAAAATATCTTATAAAGTATTTCGCTTCTTGATGACATCAGTTTAATACTTTCAAACATAAAATGATAAAAAGAATCATTTGACGGAAAGCAATATATAGTCAAGAGAAAGTTGCATATTGCATATGCATTTTAATATCTATATGCAAATAATAAGATTATCGCTCAATTCTTCTTGCCATTTCATTATTCTTTGTATTAAATGTCTATCATTGTATTAAAATATGTATAAAGTATTATATATAAATCTTGAAATAATATCTTAATATAAAA